>NC_058338.1:16100934-16725934 GCF_905475395.1 Chrysoperla carnea
GAAAAATTATTTTAATGATCACGATTCCCTTCACACATTTCCATTTCACGCATTACCAATATTCAGAATTATAGATTGTTTTTCATGAAAATGAATTGTTCTAGTTTTTATCAAAATGATTACTGTTATTCTAATTCTGGAAACTGTCAGAAAAGGGATCATTATACTATGCATACATACTAAATCAACGAATGACGAAGATATTTATCATAAATTTTAAAAATAATCTTTGCAGAATAAGTTCAGCCGTTTTTTAATGGTAATAAAAAAACTGGAATAAACAGAATCTGAAAAGTGGATAAAACACATCATTTATATATGGAGATTATGATCGTTCCAGTATAAGCTGCAGTACATGTTCGAAGAGTAATCTATGAAGGCTAACAAGCCTTTTTTAAATGTTTTTCCCCCCTCTGGGAAATTATTCGTGTGGGCTACAGTGTTCGCACTCACACGACTTCAGTAACACAACGACTGACAATTTTACTATTTTAATTCCCTTCATCAAAGCAGAAAATATTATAACAAAACGTTAAAATATGTTAGTTTCATTTCAAAGTTTTCATTGATCAAAAAATTTGAATTAATTAATAAAATTTATTGACAATAAATATCCACGACTAACAAGAACCGAGCGAATATATAAAATTAAAACAATTTATGTATTTAAACAATAATTATTATATTATTATTAAATTGTGTATCAAAATAAATAAGGGGTGAATTAAAATGAAGAAATAGTTGCCACCATCAAGACCACTCATTTAGTAGATTTCCAATCGTATAAACATTGCGACAAACATTTTAACAAACTTTTCGTTCAAAATTAAGTTTTTGTCTCTCAAGTTTTTGCTCCAAGGGTAGAACGTCCCGGACTTATTCCGTTAGTATTTGGCCACACTTAGTATTTGTTATATTTAAATCGCCTATAGTATAATACGAAATGGAACAGAACTGTTTTATTATAACTGTTTAAACAATAAACAATTTAGTATTAATTGATTATTTATTAACGCCTATTATTGTTATAGAATGTTTAACACTCTACCCACTTAACTAAATATTCAATATTTATTGATTCATATTCAAAAAATGTATAATTTTCATTTGTATATAATAGGGGAAAGTGTAGAATCTAAATTTCCATTTACGTGTTTTTGAAAGCCATTGCAAATTTAAATATTAAACACCTATCTGTAAAAACTTACGAGTCGTGTAACAACATCATAATGAAAAATAGTTCACAACTTCATGTACCTAGAATCACTCCCATTACCTGTACCTGGACGCACTCTCTTCAATAAGTCATTATTACAGTTCTTTCTACTCTTTCTAAGGAACACCATCGTAATGTATATGATTGAATGACTTAAACATTGAAAACTCCACATGTTACTCTTCCACTATTCAAAGTGTCCAACAACAGCTTCAACCAGAATTTTTAATGAGCAGAGACTGCCTTTCCTAGTTATACTGTCCCTACCGATACTTGTAAATCTACAAAACACAAGAATACAACTTAATAATTTGATGTACACATATTAATTATCATGTATAGATTCAAGGTATATTATGTTGTCTGATTCAAGTTACACAACTTCAATACATTACTGTCTCAATGAGTCATGTTAAGAATGATTTATAAAACAATAAGTATACGATGATCATTTTGGCAATTTAAAGAATCATATTTTTATTTTTTCGCAATAAAAATTTTACTTTTATTTATTCGGAAAGAAAACGACAATGCCAATCAGTCTTCTGTTTTCCTAACTTCTGATAAAATATCCCCATTTCATTAAAATGCTATCCAGTATTTAAATATTAATATCTGCCAAGAAACTACAAATGATTCAAAGTACATTTGACCTTAGGTACTACATCTTACCCTAGTACTGGCACTGAAAGCAATTAAAATTTCATAATATTATGAATATTAAAAATTCTAATTAAATACGCTATTTGAATGGCAACATTTTGTTTTGTAATATTAATTTCAGAAAGAAAATGTCTAAATTGATTATTTGACGCATTACTGGAAAGCATATTTGGTTATTAGGTAACCTAGTAGTAATTGATTTATTAGATTATTTAGCATTGAATAGATTATTTTAGCTGAGCATATGTAACTTCAGATATTTAACGTTCAATCATATCGTAAACAAGGGCAAAACCAGTTTCAAACTGTTCATTTGAAGGCTAGCCTGAATAATTTTTTTTTTTAAAACTAAACACGTATTTGTCAATGTTTAGACGAAGATGTTGGTCAGTATTTCTTAAACTACAAGTCTATCATTCCAGTAGAGCTGAAATTACTTGTTTAAATGATTCTTATATCGATTTCAGTGGCAAAATTACAAGTAATGAAAACAATAAGTCTAGATGTCTACCTAGACAAATAAATAAGATTGTTAATAAAATACTCATCTGCTGGATTACTGTTTATATAAAGATTTGATAAGCACTTTGCATCACTTGAACGATCATCCCATTTATGTTTCTGCTCTTTATTTTATATCTATTTTATTCTTAGTGAGTTCTTGAACAAATACAAACATTTATTTATACTGTCGTTGTCTGTCACAAAAATATATTGAACTATGATGAAGATTAAATGTAAGAATATCATTGTACAAAGACGGCAATCATTGGTAAAAATACTTCTCTTTTAAAGTATATTGAACCGTGCATACTACTACATTGAAGGAATAACTTAATCGATAGCAGCGTTAGCTGTGTAGGAAATGAGCACTACAAGATTACAACATTCATAAAATATAATATTGATTTAATTGTATTATCCCTATATATTATAAATGTGAAAGTAAGAATGTTTGTTCGTTTGTTTGTTTGTTACGCTTTCACGCTAAAACAAGCGAATGGTTTTTATTGGAACTGTACAGCAATATAGCTGATATACCAGAATAACACATGAACTATAATTTATAAAGATATATTTTTAAGAAAATAAAACAATTAAATTAAATTTGACATTTTCCATTTTTTAAATTTTTACAGAAATCTTTAACATCCAGATCTATGATCATAATTTTGTACCATAAATAAAAGAATTCTGTAAAAATTTAAATTTAAATGCCAAACAAATCATGGCCAACTATTCTGAAATACTCATTATTCATTGACTATTTTACATTTAACAAAATTGAAAACTGTGTATATCAAGAGAGGGTGGAGGCTTTAAAGCGGTTTGCTTTTGTAAGTTCACATATGCTTGAAACTCGATAAATAAATTTATTCAAGTAAAATGCTTCAAACGAAAAATGTTAGTTTCAAAGTCATACATCTTATACCGGCATCAAATTCAAGATTAGATGAACGCTTTAAATTAGAAAGTTGGTCTTGCGCAAACATTTTTAGTTTGAAACGTTTTTTTTTTTAACCGAATTAAGTTCAGACAGTAATTAATAGCAAAAATTAATCTTTTTGTGCGTTTTTTTCATTCAGTTTGTACAAAAATAGTTTTTATACAAATTTTTTCGAAGAGTATTTAGATTTTGTAAAATCTATCGATAATTGGCACCCCTTTGGCAACATCAAAGAAAATCGAAACAAGTTATTTATTAGTAGAAAAAAAGAACAATTTCAATTCGAATTTATCACATTTTTATGAAAACCCTTTTTGTAGAACACTGAAAGTTTTAGTTGTTTTACAGATCCAACAAAATCCTTTTAATATTGTTGGTACAAGGTGCTTTCAAAAAAACAAATTACTTTAATTCAGTGACTCCCTAAATCACTTTCACACATTCCCCGACTATTTTTACACGTAGATATAAATGAATAAATGTTTGTATATTTGTTCCATCAATCACTATATTTCTGAAAGATAGGAAATGAACAAACCATAGAACCGTAAATACCATATATATGTTTATATTGTATGAATGTAGGTATAGGTATTAGAGGTGCGAAAATGGAAGGATCTATTACTACTGTCTGTATTATATCAGTAGTAATGAAGTATACGAAGAAGGGTAGGGGACGGACGCTGTTATTTGGTATGAATAATATTTTGTGTATACCAAACAAAACAAATCTAATATCAAACTAAATAACTAACAAATGTTGTTACTTCATTCTAAGTTTACCTCAATTATTATGAAACTAAACAAAGTACACTGTAAAAAAATTTTTTGAAAAAAATATGTCAGTCAAATTGTACACTGGTACCTTTGTGAAGTGAAAACTTATATAGCCGCGTTACGTAATAAATGTTTCGCGTCATCAACATGCTATGAATAAAGCTACAGATATAAAACCATAACCAAGGGTACTAAAATCATTTCAATCGAAAAAAACGTCCCCTATGTAATTATAATTAAAGCTGTACAATTAACTCTTAACTTAATTATTTAGATCTTTGGTAACTTCTGACTAATGTTGCTAGTGGGCTTTTTAAATTATTTATAATACATTTATTTATGATTAAATTATGGTTAGACCATTAACTTCTTTCCCACAAAATTATTGTAGAGTTCGTCTTCATGGTCCTCGGAAAAGTTTTCATAGCACATTGAAGCTCAATATTCACGATTATCTCGTTTTTTGTTATCGTGATATAAAAACTGTACACCAAATGCAAGTTGTCTAGAACTATCCAAGTTGTCCAGAACTTTTTATAAGAAGTCTTTTATTCTAAAACTACCAATATAGCCTAACCAATTTTGAATTCAGCGTTCGATATAAGTCTTCATCATTAAAATCTTAATTATAATATGATTACAAAAATATTAACTTATTTAAAGAGCCAGACAGAAGTTTAATAAAAAGCCTGAAATGGTAGATACCGATTTTGATTGTCATAAACAGAATTAGATTGTAATAAACAGAAGAAACTTTCGCAGTATAAAGAAAAGAGTGTACTTTAATTGAAATCGAACTTTTTCTTGAACTTTCGACCTGATTGTATCGAATCACTCTGTATTAACAAGATCACAAAATTGAAAATAAAATAATAAAATGCCGTCAAAAAACAATATGTTTTCATTAAAATAAATATCTAGTTTTGTTTGTGGTATTTAAAAGATTTTCTGAAAATCAACAACTACAATATCATTTAACAAAACGAATGACCTCCCTAACTAGCCCTCACCCCTATAGCACAATATAACACATCACACAAGCTTGAAACAGTGTAAAATAAAACCTTTAAGTATATTGCTGACAGGTGAAAAATCTTTTAAAATAAAGCATGTCACTCATGTTTGTGTATAGTGTATATGTTACCGTGAAAGTGAAAGTTTACAATTGTAAATGTTCAAATTAACAGGCATCTTTCTGGTCTTCATCTGGGATAGGTATTCAAATTAGTTTGAATCAGTTGGTACAACTATTCTAAACGAAATATCCAGATTAATATATAACACATCCAGGATTACAAACATGAGATCTGAGACATTCTTTACTTGCTCCCTTGGTTTGTATGCAATTTTTTCGGTCGACGGAGCCGGAAAGCGGCAACCACGTTTAGCACAGAGGGGCGAAATGACATTTTCCAAAGTAATAAGTAATGTATGTTTTAAACTTTCGGGGAAAAAACTTGGATCGAATAACGTTTCAAAATCGTCTTTTTTGCAACCTAACGATAATTTACAATTTTTCAAACTTTAAATTGAAAAATTTCGACACTATTCACTTATCTGTTGGTAAAAGTTCCACACAATCAGAGGATCATGAAATTAAGATTATACCTTTAAGTTTATGGATTTATAACGCTTCACATATTTACAGTAACACAAATATTTAGTTTGCAAAAGGTTGCTAGAACTAGCAACAAGCTCTATAGTATCAGTAACGTTAGGTAGATAACTTAGAACTTTATATACATATATATTAGACCGGCAGATCATGACAGAAAACGTATCTCCCATTTTCTACTGCATGCCTTTTAAAGAATTAATACTTAACCCTAAAATATGCAAGATAGAGAAATTATTGGCAGTTACATGCTTGCACGTCATAAGAAAAATGGCTTTTCTATTTGTCAAGAAATTAAGTGGTTTTTCGTGATATTTTATTGCCTGTCTTTGTAACATAAAGTAGTGCAAGCAAAGTAAAGCTGTAACAATTGATTTTACGTAGCCCTTTGAGTCCATTCGGCCGTTGTGAATTGCATACCATCAACTATTAAATCTTGACTTTGCTTACACTACCTTACGTTACAAATACAGGCAATATGACATCACGGAGAAACACTAAAAATTTTTACAAAAAGCTGTAAATACCATCAGTATCTTTCATATTTTAGGGTTAATTATTAATTCTTAAAAGTTTTCTGTTCTTATCTCCCGGTCTATTGACCAACACATAGTATAATAATACTGTGGTTGATATGTTCCACTCCGGTCACAAGTTTATTTCGGTTGAGAGGTTACAAAAGAGAGATATTATGTTGACCAATGGTTTAGTATAGACAAAGTATACATTTCAAATTTATCTAACACTCTCTTATTCACGCAAACCTGATGCGCTTCAAACTTACCCGGGTTATAAATGAATAGAATAAAACACGAAATATGTCGGGTTTTGTACTATATCTCTATCGATGGTAATAACATGGAGAGATTCTAAGGGTTTTTAATTTAAAGGTAGCTTTTCATTCTGTGAGATTTTTGAAAATTTAATTTTTTAATATGTACTAACCTCCACCCCATTTAACCCTTTAAGTGCCAGTTATGCAGTAAGTTTTCTTCTTCAGGACTTATTTCATTCTCTTCTTATCTTGTGTATGACATCATTCTAAAAATACTATGCTTGACCGCTAAGTTTAACTTTAATTATTTGAATCGTTGTATATTTGAATTTTTTTATTAATTCATTTACTGCAATAATTTATTTTGATTGATAATACAAAATTTTATGTGATTTTTAAGAAGCTATGATAATCAAAACTTAGACCTCAAATATTCAACGAACATTCAAATACATTTCAATGAAAATTAATTATATCATGTAACTAAATCATTTTGGAATTTATTTTAAGTACGTTCAGGATATTAAACAACTTTGATCGATAATTAAAACGTTTATTAACACAATGAGAATGATCCTTTAGAATAGCTTCACTATCCTGTATTCTACTGTCTCCCTATCCTATGTCGTATGTTTGAATGTGGTTTAAAATAACACATATATTCAAACAATGCATGACCATACAGAAGAGTAAAATATACAACTCAACTTGAGCTAGTCAACTCGAATCGAATTGGTATGCACCGTGTGTTTCATAAAGACATCAAAATGTAGAGGAATGATTCTTTAGAAACTTCCATGACAAGATTTTACATTAGTGGCTTTTTTTTAGTGATTCCTATCCACATATTCATACCCAACTGAAAAAGAAGAGTAATATTTTTCGAAGCAGGTCTTCTTCATAACTTTGGCCTCTTTTTGAAGGTTTCTTTAAATTATCGGTTCTGTTTATATATCGAGTCTGTATAACTTGATTTTTTGGAACTTCCTTATCGCACGATACTTGTTTGCTGATTGAGAGTTCAAACCAAAAAAAACTGAAACAGCTAACTGAAAACTTTTAAGAAAATGCAAAAATCTTTTTATAACTGTCAATTTGTATTTTGGTCAAAATTTTATGTTTTTTCATATAAAAGAATTGAGTTGTTAAAGTTATCAGAAGTTAAAGAAAACAGAGATAATTTAAAGTAAGTACAATTCAGTTTTCATGTTATATCATAATAAATATCCAAATCAAACCAAACGTAATGTACTCACATATTGGGTTCACTACTAAATCAGAAGTATGTCGTTTTTAAACTATAATACTACAATTGTTGCATACAGTAAAACCTAAAAGTAGCAATAAAATTCAATTCTTCACACAATCAAATATTTGACTGTTACTATTAATATCTTAAATTTTCTAATAAATATCTTGTAAATAAAAAAAGTATGTGCTACATTTATAATGTACCAATGTACGAAAGGAATATAGTTCCTACCGGATGTCTCACAACACCTATAGCTTTTTTTAAAATGAATGACTAGATCATTTAGGGAAAATTATTTTTGTACTTTTAAGTTTGTATAACTATAGGATAGTGACAAATTTCGGTGCCTTTTTTACTCAATTTTTTTTTTGTAGGGGGCGAATACTAAATAGAATATTAATGCTGATCAAGATGAAAATTAATTACCAAAATTTGAAGGTAGTTTCGCTATTTCTTAATTTAATCAAGTAGTACCATTCAAAAGCTACTTTTTTACTTTAAAGAGACACTTGGTATGTATCGTAATAATGGAAGATTTTCCCATTATGTTGTGGTTGAGTTAGCTGCCAGATCAGCAATCTCCTGTTTGTCTGTCAACCCCTTAAATCCCTCCACAAACTTCTTCATCATTGTATCTAGGTACGTATCATGTATGACCAAAAACATTTTGTTGTATTTGTTTTCAACAATTGTAAGCTAGTTCTGTGCTTTGGTATTTGTTATTCCTTTTTATGTTTTCTGTGTTCATGTTTTCTAGGTTCATATATTCCCTCTTTATTGTTTTAACGTGTGTATGTGACTGCCAAAATGTCATTGTTGGGTATTCGTTCCTATTTATTAATATATTTATTGTAGATCTGACCCTTTTCCATTTTTTGTTTTCTGTATGATATAATTTTTTTTGTACGAATATTTTTATGACTAAATTTATTATTTGCAGTTTTTAGTTCATAGTTTTTACTCTTTGATATAGTTGAAGCACTGTTGTAATTATTTATATGTTAAAAACTAGTAGATACCCGCTCGCTTTGTTGGCGATTTTCTCGATTTTATGAAAGGGGTACCCCTTAAAAAAATCCAGAAATTTTTGGTATCTCCAATTTTGATAAAACTCAGTATATAAGGTAATTTTGACCCAAAAAGTACAAAAATCGGGTGCATTTGACGACTGGTCGAATAGTTTTTGAGATACGGACTAAAATCGGTCAAAATATTGCGATATCTCAGAAACTCTGCACCAAATCATTAAATTAACCTGATTTTTATACTTTTTGGATCAAAATTACCCCATCCACCGAGTTTCATCAAATTCCAAAACAAAATTTATTTTTTCGATTTTCTCGATTTTTTCAAAGGGGTACCCCTTAAAAAAATTGCAAAAAATCGAGAAATTTTTGGTATCTCCAATTTGGATAAAACTTAGTATATAAGGTAATTTTAACCCAAAAAATACAAAAATCGGGTGCATTTGACGACTGGGCGAATAGTTTTTGAGATACGGGCTAAAATTCATCCAAATATCGCGATATCTCGGAAACCCTACATCCAATCATTAAATTAACCTGATTTTTATACTTTTTGGATCAAAATTACCCCATCCACTGAGTTTCATCAAATTCCAAAACAAAAATTGTTTTTGCGATTTTATCGATTTTTTCAAAAATTGCAAAAAATCCAGAAATTTTTGGTATCTCCAATTTTGATAAAACTCAGTATATAAGGTAATTTTGACCCAAAAAATACAAAAATCGGGTGCATTTGACGACTGGTCGAATAGTTTTTGAGATACGGACTAAAATCGGTCAAAATATTGCGATATCTCAGGAACTCTGCATTCAATCATTAAATTAATTGAATTGAATTATATATATATGTCATGCCTTTTTTTAGATCATCGCCAATTATTTTGTTTTAAATACAGTGTTAAACCCATTAAATTTTAATTAAAATATTGATACATTGTAGGTAACGTAAATTTTACAATAGATAATACGTGAATTGTATAATGGTTCATACGTGAATGGATTGTTAGAAATGTGTGAATCATCCGGAAATGGACTAATTAGGTGATTTTATGAACACCTATTATCTATCATTACGAAAATTTTATTCGTAGCATCAATATTTTTATACGTTACAAATTTGTTACTATAAACAATTTATCTTGATAAATTTCATACATACATATAGTATAAACAAGTGAAAACAAACAATTGACTGAGTTTATTGTTAAAATACCATGCAAAGATAGTGTTGATTACTCTATCGCATTACACATATATACATGTCACACATATATAACTGAAATCCCCATATAATAGGTACATACTATACAATTTACGCCTAATTTACGACCTCACGGGTAAACAGTGATGTTTACGAAAAAATGTTTCAAACAAAAGTTGGTTATTTTTTTATAAGAAATATTTTTTATTTTTAAATTTTTGTTCTATCAAAAATTTCAGCTTTATATCTTTTTTCATTTTTGAGTTATCGTGTTGACAGACAGACAGACTGACGGACAACCGGAAATGGACTAATTTGGTGATTGTATGAACACCTATATCAAAATTTTGTGCCTAGCATCAATATTTTTAAGCGTTACAAACTTGGGACTAAACTTAGTATACCTTGCATATTACATATATGCATGGTATAAAAATCGTACTGAAAATTATTATACATAAACCTAAGTATTGAAGTAACTAACCTCTTAATAAAATTATACCACTTTAGACATGAATAGGAACCGTATATGTATAGTCTAGTAGGGTATAAATTAAAGTGAACCTCTACCTAAAGTAAATGTATAGTTGAAGGTGCTTGAAAATAGTAAGGTAGATGTGTAAAACACAGTTACAGTTAGCTACTACATACTACACCCGGAAGGAAACCACTGACTATAGAATAATAAAGCCAACATTTTCGTCCTGTGTACTATATGACGTATTCGTTTATTTTAATGTTGACATGCTTTATACACTTTTATTGTAAGCTACCTAAGCTACTACATATACTTATTACAAAATTATTTTGTTGCTTTATATGAAAAGGCGCAGAAAACTCATGAATAGGTAAGTGTAAGTAATATTATTTTAAAATGTAATATTATATACAGTGTGTTCTGTAAATACTTAACCAGTTCTGTTGTGAACTGTTATAAAAAGTTTGGTGGCCTTGAAAAATTTATTCTTTTCATTTTGTGATTGTTTTTTTATTTGTGTTTTATTTTTACTCGACTGTCAAGGAATATTTATGTATGTATGTATATTTATTTATAAATTTCTGTATTATTCCGTATCTTTCAAACAGCTCAATAGATTTCAACATTGAGGATTTCGTTATATTTGTCTCAAAAACCCAAGTGTTCTTAGATAGATAAGCTTTTAAAAGAAAATTTTGGAGCGAAATAGTAATACGTAAAATAAACAAAATTAAAAAACCTATCCAGTAGGGTATCAAAATAAAGGAAATTAATAGGAGATTAGGAATTATAAATTGGTTCAAAAGTTTTAATATAGTATAATAAAAGAGTTTTTTTAGTGCTGGGACACTTAAAAGTTTAAAATAAAGTTAATAATAAATAAAATAAAAAAAACCCGACTGCGATAAAATCTGAAAAGAAAGAAACCAGTCCAACATCGTACTTAGCGATTTTAACAGTTGAGGCTCATTGAACACCTTGGTAAATAATAAAAATGCAAAATTAAATTATAGTATAAAAAAAAATACCTTAAACGTTACCCCATTGAGATTCGAAGCGCCAACACTTGAATTTAATTGCATTAATTTTAACAAAAAAAAGTCAAATTAACATAATTAATTTGATAATACCAAATTCGCATTATTATCTAATAAAATTCTTATGAAGTGTTTTGTTGGTGTGCCTATGTGTGTACGGATTCATAAAATTTATTCAACAAACTGTAGTGGATATGATCGTTGAAGTCCAGAATAATAACTTTCGACTTCAATACCCCATCCACCGTGTTTCATAATAGTTTTTGAGATATGGACTAAAATCGAACCAAATATTGCGATATATCAGATACTTGAAAAACAAAGTTGTAACGAAAATCTTCGAAATTTTCAAAACTAGAACAAAGGGATACTGGAAGGCTGGCATAAATGTGTTCATTTTTAAACTGGTTTAACTTATTTAAAAATAATGCAAGGGTCGATATTCAACATTGCCTATACAAGGTATTTCACTCAAGGATCTTAACTCAGTCAATTGTTAATCACTTGGGTTTTTTTCCCTTTTTGGACCCGATAACAATAACTTTCTATCAGAAAATTAAAAATTTCATTATGAATAATTAATTAACTTAACAAATACTACATAAACCCTTTTTACAAAGCTCACACATATACACATATTATATAGACGGACGCAGACATAGAAAAGTGATATAAACATTAAAGCACATATATACTACACACAATGGCGTTAGAAAAAGCACAGTCACTTTACTTCGTGTTTGCTAGACTGTTTGAATAGAAAGCACAAGCGCGGCAAGAGAAGAAGGGTTTGTTTGTTTTATTTTTTTTATTTATTTATTAATAACATCCTTCCGGTTATAATAATAGTAGGTATTATAAATTATAATAATTTTTAATATCTATGAGCTTTTCTAGTCGAAGATAGTTTTTTTTTATTACGTGTATTACAGAGTGATGCATTCTTTGAAAGACTGCAGTGTTGAATAAGCCGTGTAGTTAAAGACCAACAGTCTTGTTGAGACTTGAGTGTCTCCTTGGTATTACAGAGTGTATTACAGAGTGATGCATTCTTTGAAAGACAGCAGTGTTGAATAAGCCGTGTAGTTATAGACCAACAGTCTTGTTGAGATTTGAGTGTCTTCTTGGTATTACAGATTGTATTACAGAGTGATGCATTCTTTGAAAGACTGCAGTGTTTTTCTGATGTATGAGCTATGTTGTTGTTGTACAGTTTCATTCAAATCTATTCGCTAGTTTTTGTGTGAAAGCGTGACAAATAAACAAACAAAAACATCCTTACTTGCACATTTATAATATATATATACATAGATATAGGGATAGCGCTTTATTTACAGCGGAACAACTATAAGGACAGCCACCAACATGTGAAACTCATATATCTTCTATTTTTGACACATAAAATAAAAAATAAATATATTATCTTGTATAGAAAAATGATAAAAAAAAAAAAAAATTTAAACTTTAAAAAATCAGCTAGATACAACTAAAATTTTTGTAACATCAGACTTGAGACAAAAATCAAGAATGTAATAAGTATAGCATCATGACTTATGAGTAAAGAAATTCAAGTCCATATATCATAAATAAAAGTCGTTAATTATCTTGTTATTTTTTGTGTATATTATATATATATATATATATATATATATATATATATATATATATATATATATATATATATATATATATATGTTACAGTTTCACATATTTTACTTCAAAAACATACAACTCACACATAAAAATGAAAAAAATACAACAAAAATTTATGAAATAGATATGTGTACGTAACAGAAAACTCGTTGAAAAGTCAAAGGGCTCTTTTTTATTCAAATTCTTCTCCTCCATTTCGATAAGAAGAAAAACATCAACTGGAAACCAGTAAATTGTTGTTACACTCCAAAAAAAAAGTAATAGACTAAACATTTGACTATTTTTGGTCCTTTTACACCAAGCGCCGAGCTACGTTTCATGGGCGACATCCATTAGGTACTGCATCTTTCTATTTTGAAGTACTCAAGTCTTTTTTACTTTTAAAAAATCCTAATGTTTCAAGAATATATATTGCTTTTATTGAAACATTTTTGAACATGGCATGTAGCACTTTGAACATTTATGATGAATTTTGTATTATATCTCGCAAGTTTTTTTCTGTAGCATATAACACTATAGAAAAGCTAAAGAAAAAATATATAACAATAAATTAATTTTTCCTAATTAAGATAAGCTTTAATGTGTATATTAATAAAAATAAAAAATATATTTATGAAAAAAGAAGAAAACTTAATTAAGTTAAAGAATCATAAATATTTTACAAGATGAGTTAACGTTATCAAAAAAAACTAATGTTTATTCCCTACGCCTTTATATTTTTATCAGCTTGCTTATGACAAGGCCTTTCACAAATATCTCGTATGCAGTGAAAAAGGAAAAATGGCAAAAGTATTGTGATTTTTAAAATCTGCCGAAAATTATATGGCTTTTAAAGTACAAGTAAAGGAATTAATACCATAATCTTATATCAATGACCAATATAACCTCTAAAAATTTTGGTTTAGTATTAGACTACTAGATTTTAAAAGCCACCAATAAGCACTTTCTAACAAAACTTTTGTTTTCTTGAAACAAAAAAACTTCAAAGGTCGGCTCAATGGAAGATGGATCATAATGTTTGAATAAAGATAATCACAGGCGACTGGAGTTAGAAGTAATTACAGATACCTATGGAAAATCAATACTGACATCATGGTTTTGGTCTTGATCTCTCAAGAAATGCAAAACTAAAACTCTCAAACTCAAGCAGTCGAGTGTTGGTACTTAATTGGACAAAAAAAATTGGTACTTAGACCAAAATTATGCATACAAAACAGTCTAAGAATAAAACTACGTTTCAAAGTGCGGAAGTGCTGATACTCGGAGGTCAGAGGTACATTGTCATCTTATATGTGTTTTAACACCTTTTTTGCTGATTATTTAAGCTCGTTTCAGAGGCTGAGTAAACAATAAATTAGGCTGTGACATCGGAAATCAATTCGAAATTGGTTAGTTCTAACTGACTCAGCCGTTAGGATTGGTATTGATGTTGTAATGTTTTAAAATTATATTTTGTTTTTTTGAGAAAAGGAATTTTGTAAATACTTGAGTTGGACTACATCAACTATTAACATTATGTTTAAAAATTTAATTAAGTCAATAGAAAAACAACAGAAAGTAAGTGGTAGCAAAATCAAGACTTTAAAATTTCCAAAACTAAAATCGTGTGATATAAGGCTTTGGTACGACTTTTTCTTATTTGCTTGATCAGGACGACGGATCACTTCATTTAACATCAAGTGGGTTAATAGAAATGTTTTTGAGGCACACATTGTTTAGCACTCATATTTGACCCACTCGGTAGGTAATGAAACTAATAAAAGTACTTCAGAAAATAAAAGAATAAGAAAAAGTTTCTAAATTATATAAAATTTATAAATTATATATAATATTTTTCTTGTAATATAAACTACAGTCAGTTTCTTTATATAATACTTGGTACGGATTTTTTTTCAGTCCATGTGCTCTATTCACTCTTAAAATAATTTAACAAGAAAGTTCTCAATTTATTATGTTTTTTTTCTCTTCTCCAAGTGTATACAAATAAGCATTGTAATGCGATTAATTTGATAGTTTTTGTTGAAAAATTATGAAAAATTTAATTTAAACTTAAACAATCTTATTTAATTTATTTGAGCATAATTTTTATTTTTAGGTGTCATACAGAGCTTTTCGGATGGAAGACACAAACATGGTGGTAATATAGACTGGGGCAAGAATTTATGTATGAAGAACATGTACCTGGAGAGTTCCCTCTTCGCAACCACAATCGTAAAAGGATTACATTGTTTCAGGTTTCAGTGAAAATATTCAAGTATAACGGTAATTTGTAGAGAAAGAGTCAGTTCTAAATCTTAGGAATAGTGTATCAAATTGTCCACTATTGGATGGATATAAGAGTTGCCCTTTTGGAAACATTGGAATGAGTAAATATAAGTCTTCTATGCGAAAATTGTTGTCTTTGCAGACATTGCAAAAATAATTTTTTTATGTACAAATTGATCAAGATTGAGCTTTTGTAAGTAGATAGTTATTGTAAAAAGTAAACGGAAATTCATCGCCTTCCATTGAATTACAGTTGCAAAACAGCTGAATCATGTATTGGGTCAGTACTATGGATAAAACGTACCTTAGCCATGGAATGATGACTTAAAAAGCAGCTAACCTAATGTTAGATGGATTTTAAAAAAATGTTTAAATATAATATACTTCATTAATTAAACCACAAGTAGGAGAAAATTACTCGTTTGAATGCAAAATTCTCCTACTGTTTTTGGGAGATTTACATCCTACCACGGTAAAATAATATTTTGGCAGATCATGTCAATAAAGTGTTGCTATGTTACCGAGTCACAACAATCAAAGCACGCTTTAATTTCATTAGCTTTAGCAAGCCTCAAAAGTCTTTCTTTCTGGAGACAAATGCGACCAGAAAGTTCGTACTTTCGGCTTGGGGATACAGAAAAATACAACTGCAGTATCTGTAAAAATCTGAAAAATGATACTAATTTACACATGTTTCGTTACATTTTCCTTGTCTACAGATAAATACCAGTGACATATATTTTTTTCTGATTTTCAATAAGCATCTACAATAAATTGACATTATTTCAACATTGAATATTTTTCCCCTTCGACCAAACAAGTAAATTTATATATTTTGATAAAGAAAAACAACATAAAATAAGAAACAATTTCATTCTGTGCCGTATTCTATATAGTATTGTAGAGTACACCATATGATGAAGAAACCAGTAAGGAAAACTATAACAAGAAAAAAAAAAAGAACAGGGAAATATTTCGCTTTTAGATGTTATTATGTGTGCCGCCATATGGATAGGACAGACCTACATGGATTCTCATATGTGTGTTAAAAAAATGTAAGGTTATATTCTCTTTACAACATACAAAATTCACTCATATTTTTAGATGTATAGAGTGTTTGACAACTTATTATAAAATAGAACTTATTGATACAGGGACTTAATTACTAGATGAATGATTTGAAAATGAATTGGTGGGTTTTCATTATAACCATAATTCTTATGAACGATAGTATTACAATCTAAAACCACCTTTCAAAAAATCTACAGAGCACCTATCGGAAAGGCTTTTGGCCAAATTGGTTAAAATTTAATAAAAAGTAGTCCTAGTTAAGAATGAAGAAGATTTTTGAAAATTATGGCTCAAAATTAGTAGGATTATATAGATGGTTTATCAAAACTGGATAAAATTTGGATGTGATCGATCAAAATAAATTTTTTAGATTCTGATGACGTCATAAAGTTCGAATTCGTTAAAATTCGATTTTTTTGATGACACAGGCAAATTTGATGCGATTTTATTGAAATTTTTTTCGAAACTCATTAATTTTGGATCACTCTTATCAGCTGTAATGTCATTTTTTCGCTAGCTATCATTAATTTGCCTAATTCCGGGACCAGGACACCACATTCTTGTAACCTATTAGAGCTAGGTTATTTTGATCACAAATTTGAAAAATATGACCCAAATTTAGTAGGATTACGTACTTGGTTTATCAAAATTGGATAAAATTTGGATGTGATAGAGCAAAATAAATTTTTTTGGATTTTGATGACGCCATTAAGTTAAAAAATTCGATGTTTTTGATAACACAGGCAAATTTGATCCTATCTTATTGGAATTTTTGTTGAAACCCACTAATTTTGGGCCATTCTTTTCAGCTGTGATTTCATTCTTGAAACCTATTAGAGCTAGGTTATTTGTGCAAACTGAATGCATGCAAACTGAATCTACTCTGCTCATACTTTCTTATGAATTATCAAGTTTCAGAAACACTATGTACATTGAAACATTCAAACTTCTATATCTATATACCCCACATATATTTTGTTGGCTATCTAATATCTTTTGACATTACATTATTTCGTTTCGTTATTTTTTTTTCTACTTTCGACGAAGACATTTTCGAATATTGTAACGTAATGTAACGTAACGTTACATATACATAAGTGATCAGTTTTATGAATGTGTTTGCTGCACACCATACTCTTCTTAAACTCTTCGACAAAGAATAATATTAAATTTTATTCGAAAAGTGTGAGAAAGGGCGGGTTATGCAAAAAAAAATGAAGAAAGAAATACGATTTTACATATGATATATGTCTATGAATTTTCCATTGCGTTTAAATTTATATTTCGGATACATTATCTATGATAGAAAATATTATTTAGAATTTTTTTCTTATACCCAATACCTAAATCGAATGTATGTTTATTATCTACTTTTGATTTCAAAATATTTCATTTAACTGGATATATTGTCGGTCATTTTATATATCTTTGAAGTTATAAGAGTGATTTCGGGATATTTTTAAGTTACTAGTATAGAGAAGTTCTTGTTATCAGCCCGAAAATCCTAAGCTAAATTTTCATTATATCTTTACGTATCGCAGTCAGGACAATGTATCAAACCCATTTTTAGATGGAATTGTTTACGAATTTTTTTGTTCATAACTCCTCGCAAATTGAAGGTTATAACGATCTTCAATAACATCAAGATGTGCTGAAAATATAAGCAATTGGGGTTGTTTAGGGGTTCAGAAAAATAAAATTTGAAATTTTTCTGTTGATACTAACAAACTAGAAATTTCGTTGTAATAAAGTTGTATAAAGTGACTTTGACCATAGTTCATATCCTGATAATTGTTATGTGAAACTAATATATATTGATATATACAGAACTGTTAACAATTATTGATTTTATGAGATTATATAACATTTCACAAACATAGGAAAATTGGAAATAACTACATTTTACAAATTTTCTTACCTGATATTCCATCATATGTCCACCATTCTTCCCAGCTGACACCGGAAGTCACTGAAACAAAATAAAATTACCATAAAGAGTTGTTCAAATTCATTCAACGTTTTAACGATTTCATTGCTTATCAAACCGTCAAATCAAAGAAATTTTTGTGTTAAGGTGTTTCACTGGTTATATTCAAGTCCCTGCTCTTATAATTGCACACTATACAAAAGCGTGTTTTTTAGTTTTTTTAAGCTATTATTATTATTTTTTCTTGTGAATGTGAGACTTGCTGAATTTATATCCTTGAAATCTCTTGCATCATCGCCGTTTAGTCGATCCGAACCATGTATTTCATTGAATTTTGGAAAAGACTCCCTAATTTTTTTTATGTTAACACTTTTCTCTAACATGAATTTAGTAACATTATTAAACTAATTCAAATAAAAAGTATGTAACAAATTTTTTGTGTAAATAAAATTATAACAAAATTGTAGATGTTGTAACGAAGTATTTAACAATTTATGTACATTTTCATATTACAAAATTTAAATACATTCACAGTATTTTGTCAATGTTTTAGTTCGAGTTAAAACAAAACGAAACACACAAAGTTAACGATTGAATCAGATGTTGCATAAAGTATTAAAAAGTGTTGTATTGTAGTTTTAACTCTGGTATATAAGTTGATTTCACATTAATGTATATATCACATCATGATAACTTTCACATTACGCCCAAAAAATTTTTAGCAGCACACAGGCGTAAATAAAAAAAAATTGGACTAAATTTATTTTATTTTAAAAGGTCAAACAATCGAACATAATTTTCAGAAGCTAAGATTGTTAAAACTTTTTATAAGATATGTTTTAAGCCAATAATAAGCAACAAAGCTCCGCATTCCAGAAAATTCTGATTAATAAACTATGTAGGATATTAATTTTTCGATGCCATCTATTCGCACCGTGCATGAGTTATATTTAAGGTGTTTCCGTGGTAACCATACACTACTTTATTAATATAATTATATGGATCAGGTTTGTATAAATGGGTTACACAGAAAATTTAATACTATTTTCAAACAAATTTAAATAAGAAATTGAGATAGTTTACGTTTAAAAAATATTATTTATCTCTTTTTTCACAATTTCTAATGCAACAATTTTCATTAATTGTTAATTTTCAATAATTTTAATTTGTCATTTACTATATCATTTACATGTAAACTATTGAAATGAAAATTAGTCAAAACCGCCTCTTTTATATCCAAAATTATAAACTGGAAGCAATACTACTTAAAAATGTAAAGCTATTATTTCTAAACTGGCCAAAAATTTTCCACAAGATCAGTATAGCTTGCCCCTTTAAAGAATATTTTTGTTGTATCTGGATTACCCTTACAAAATATACTGCTTTGGAGTGTGGCTGAAAACTTTTGAGACAATTTGTATATAATATGTACATAATGGGATACTTTCTTTCATTTTAAAAGTGACATAGTAAAACTCAAAATGTTACTTATGAATGTGGTACACTCTGTGACAAAAGAAAAGTGGCATAACATTGCGACGCGTAGAATGGCTATATGTCACTTATTGTGAATAAGCAAAACACCATACTTCCATACATGCAATACTAACATAACACTTGAATAAAAATGTATGAGTTTGTTTTGTACAAAGTGGTCAAAATAAAGGATAGAATCCAATCAAATAATTATTTTGAATCCTGTATTTTTTAAGTCGATCCCAAATGGAAAACTTTGATAAAAAGTTCTAAATAGCCTGAAACGCAAAAGAAAATAATCAGATATCAATTTTTTTCCATTCGTTTACGAGATTTCGAAGGGGTTTTGGAAAAACGGCCCAAGTAAAAGTACTTGCTTATTTTTTCTTAAAAATTCTTCCGACAAAATAACACAATACACCTACTCAGCTTTGGTTTTTTTATACCATGTATATGAAATATACCAGGGTATAATAAATTGAGTCCCAAGTTTGTAACGCTTAAAAATATTGATGCTATGAACAAAATTTTTGTATAGGTGTTCATAAAATTACCTAATTACTCCATTCCCGGTTGTCTGTCTGTCTGTCATCTATCGTATGTCATCACGATTACTCAAAAACGAAAAGAGATATCAAGTTGAAATTTTTATAGCGTGCTGAAGACGTAAAAAGTGAGACCAAGTTCGTAAATGAGCAACATAAGTCAATTGGGTCTTGTAAACCGTTAGAGATAGATCAAAAGTTTAAATTTAAAAAATGTTCCTTTTAAAAAAATAAAGAGCTTTTGTTTGAAACTTTCTTTCGTAAACATCACTATTTACCCGTGAGAGCACAAATTATGTGCAAAATCTATAGTATGTATTATATGGGTATATTAGTTATATGTATGTGTAATTTGACAGAGTAATCAACACTGTCTATACATGGTATTTCTACAATTAACTTAGTCAATTGTTTTTTTTTTCACTTGTTCAAATTAGGTTTTGCTCTATCTCTAACAGTTTTTAGCTCTATCAAAAAAGTTTTACATAACGATATCATTTAATTTGGTGGAATTATCTTTACAGCCTATAAAAATACAAATCGGACTATCCAACTAACGCTTTGATTATTCTCCATTAGCTGATCTAAGCGATTAATAAATATTGATGAAACTTTATCTTAAAAAAAGTTGATCGGCACGTTGATATAAACCATACTGGATTAAAACATTATGAGTATGTAACATATCTGGAAGCATATAGCCTATTATAACACCCTTATTACACGTACAATACATAGAACACAAAACTTCGCTCTGAAAAGACTAAAATGTAACACTTCTGTTGGTATGTTTTTAATCCGGATTATCACATACATACAATGTTTATAAAACATTTCTCCATCTCCATCTATTTCATACTCCGCGTCGTTCATGTTTCTAATTCTAGATAACATGTTTGAATGTTCAATGTTTGTTTGTCATATCCGAACCTCATCCCCATACTATAATCGTTGTTTTTCGTCGTCGTTTATTTTAAAAGAAATAAAGGTAATTATAAAATGAGATAGATATATAATATTTCATTTGTCATGATTTCGTTTCTCCAATAATAGTACTGGTAACTCAGGATCATTCAAACATTTATAGGTCACTGCCAGAATATGATCTTGAACACATTTTATTCGAAAACGTGAAATAATTCAGTTTCGGAATTTTTGTGTCTGTGGCAATTTTGGTATGATTTCAATGTGGTTTGTAAGCTATTTGTCATGATAAATAAATCCGTAGAGATTTGTAACGTATCTTTTCTGAAAGATTTTGAAGGTTTCTAAACTCATACTTTATTTTATTTTTTACCCCTGCAAATACTTTATTTTATTTTAAAAATATTTTAGATAAATTTGGTAAGCATCCCTAAATGGTTTTTTGTGCATCAAACTGTTTTAATTATTTTTCAATTATATTTTTAATGATACTTTTAGTTTTCTTTTACCTATATATTTCCTTCCTTCCTGACATGACACTCATGACGATGGTTTTTTTAAATTATTTTTATCGTTTGATTGTTTTTAGTATAATAATTTTTAGCAGGAAATAATTATTGATGTTTATATAAAAATGTATTTCCCTTTATGAAAATTAAAAAAAAAAAATTAATAATTCATCCGGTTGACTTGTAAACTTAAAATGTTGATATCACTATGTCAGTATCGATGTGAACGCCATACTGTGTACTGTATTAAGATAATAGTAAGATTAGCTCTGGCGGACGAGTCAATGCAGTACGGGTGTTAGGTACACAATGGTTTGCGATACCCACAATACTTCTGGTGGATAGCCCCATCCAATACCGTAAGATTATCTGTGCTAACATAGATACTAAATATAACTGTCACTATACCACACCAAAATTGAAGTTAACGCCATGCATTTCTCACCGTGTAGATTAGATCTTGAAGTCGATTATAAATAAGTTCTGATTATTATTTAGACATCCGGGGTTTCGTAGAAATTTAATAAAGTTATATTCATAAGTAAGAACAAGTTACACGTTCAAAGTGTCAGTTAGTCAAGCTAATAAAAAAGTAAGATGTTTAAACTAACTGCTCTAAAAATTAAATTTTTGCAATAGAAATAAGGTTCAATCAATATATTTATAAAGGAATTAACCATAAGTGGATTTTTTATTTTCTGCTAAGACGCTTCCGTAGCCTATCAATACAACAAGAAGGTTATTTACAAATATAAAATACTTACTATATCTTTAAATTTCAATTTATAAAGATATTGATAATAAATAACAAATAATCTCTTATATTGATTTTATTATCACTTTAAAGGTGGTATTAAATAAAATTCTTTTTCTTGATAGTAATTGAAAGCTTCTCATTCTCTTGCATGCTTACGGTTAAACCAAACATTTAAAATATAAATTTCTTTACTATTTTCCTTAATTCGATGAAATACGTTTTTATTTAGGATTACGTTTTTTAAAAAAGTAGTTACAAACGATGTAAGATGTTAAAGACGTTTCATAAAGCGATGCCAAAAAATGTGAATTCCAATATATTGAAAATGAATGCACATTAAAGACATGTAAGTCGTCTGTAACAATCCAGTCCTCATTGAAGCTATCACATAGTTAAAATCCTAGTTTTCGATCACAAGTAAGTTTTTTCTTTTTTTTTTGTCAATGTTAAAACAAATTTACAAAAATTCCACGTAGCAAATCGATCAGATACAATTATATATGATCAGATACGGTGGTACTAGCTTGATACACGTCCGATAAAATATAGTTTCAGACTTCGAATTTATAAAGAAACATTCCTTACATACCGCTTGTGGGAAGAATAATTAAAATTCTCTGTTGACATTATAAACCACATGAGATCAAAAAAAACTATAGTAACATGAATAACTTGGAAACGTTGATCTAAATTTGCTTACAAAACTATTTACACGGGCTTCCCATATACAAAATTCCCCTTTTCACCCCCTCTAGGGGTAATATTTTGGAAGATCCTTTTTTCTCGAATGCTTACGTTATACAAAGAACACATCCTCCAAGTTTCAAGTCTGTACGACCAGCGGCTTAGGCTGTGCGATGATCCGTCAGTCAGTCATTCAGGACAAAGCATTATATATAGATAAAGATAATAATATGGAATCTAAAATCATAACGAAAATTTACTTGAAGCTATTTTTTCTAATTCCTATATAACGTAAAATATGTGATACTCGGCGAAATTCAACCGTTTTTTAACATGCATTATTTTTTGTTGATGTTCAATATGAATATTCTTTGTGATTTGAAACGTATTAACAGGCTTTTAGTAAATCGGATTTATATCCAATATAGTATGAAAATATTACAAATTCAGTAAAGCTGTACACGTTTCAAACAAAAATCTGTTGAAAAATTAATCAGCGTAGATTACGTTTACGACATCATTGTAAAAAATTTATTTTAACATTATACACAAAGATATTTGGATTCTTATTCTATAAAATGTATTCCATTTTTGTGAAAAGTTTCAAACCAAAGTTGGAAATACTTATTATTGAATTTCCTGATACGAATGTCTGTAGAAATATCTGTTCCTCAAAATTTTTTACAGGCATAGTGATAACTAAAAATCATAAGTCTAGCAAATGAATGCAAATTATTCGATCATTGCAAGAAACTTTTGAAGTCCGGTTTTCCCAGACTTTATTTTTTATTATACAAGTTTTTTAATGAAAATATTACGCTTTAGAAGGGAAAGAAAGTTTTGTGCTAATTTTGGTGATTTCAAAAATCCTTATTTATCCTTCCAAAATATTTTGTAGGTTATAGCTTGAACAACTTTATATCATTACCAACGGTGGAAATTTGCTTTTATTAGTGAATTGGGATTACTATAAATATACAAGAATATGCAGTGGTAATGCTGCGCCTGAATGACGTAAGTAGGGATAATAATTTTAACTCACAAATGCTTCTCAAATGGGTTATCGAAAATACTGGGATAACCTGTGACTCTTGTATCCAAGCGAATTCACCGCAGCAACTGGCACAAAAATTTAGTAGCTGACACTACAAGACTGAATTACACAACCGTGCGAATCTATGTATCAAATACTCTACGAATAACATGAAAATCAAATCGCTCGAGAGAACTCATAGGTATTCCATAAAGCTTTCACAGGATAGTTTAATATCGTTGCAACAATATGATGAGGAAGCATTTATGCGTTATCTTCAAAATTTGGATGAATGAAGTAAAGAGAATAACATTGTAGTATATTGTCTGAAAGTATAAGAAATAGAAAAGTATAAAAATTATATAATTTAATGCATGCATAATATCTCGTACGAAAACATAAGAATAAAAAATAAATGAAGAAAAAATTTAATGCTACATTTAACTTTGAAAATTATTGTGTTCAATTAGAATATTTTTAGGGTGATGGTAATAAAATTATGAATTAATCATCACAATTAAAATACTTAATCCTATCTCATTCTTTTAATAACACTCACACAAAGTGTAAAGTGTGTAAAAATTAAAAATATTTACTGGAAAATGAAATATATACACACACACACACAGACACACACATACAAAACTGTGAAAAATAAAGACTAATGGCTATACATAAATATCATGTTAGAAAATTCTCTGTGAAAAATAAAATAAAAACTTTTTTCAAAAGTGTTATATCGTAAGTACACTGACGAATGTTTAAAACAAATGTTTGAGAATTGTAACAGATGTTTTGTAAATTGTTACCTAATGTTTGCAAGACTTTTTAGTATAATTTTTACTCATTTTTTTCATTTTTTTTTCTCAAGGTGAAATGAAAAAAAGCCTTCTAAAGATGTATCTGTCATACCGTGTATTTATCACACAAGATAGCAGCTTGAGATACCTATATTTCTACCTCATCGTTGGGTTTATAAAAAAACAAAACAAAATATTTTATATGAGGTAGAAATTTATATTAAGTGTATATAAAAACGGATAAGGGATGATCTTTATCCCACACCACACCATTTGCGTAACTCATTCTTCCAAACCATCACCAACTGCATAAATCAAAATTAATGGAGTAAAATCAAATTGATTTTTAATGACGTAAATAAACAATTTTCTCTCATATTTTATTTATAATATTTTCTTCATTCACGTGAATAAATTTTAACACGTTTTTTGTTTGAGAAAAAGTATCTTAAATGTGAACTATGAGACATCTATGAGGCAACATCAGAAAAAAAAAGCCTTTTTTACCTTTTTCAGGTTTTGGCTTTAGGCTTGTTAAATATCTACTGTGAGTGTATGTGTTTATTTATCGTAAGCCAGTGGCAAAAATATGAAATAATACCAAAACCGCGACACATACACAGATTTATAGCAAATTTTATTATTTATATTTGGTACTTTTAAGGATGTATGAGCATGACAACAATGTTTGATTTAAAGGCTCAAAATTTGTTTAATAGGTAGTCTTTTACTCAAAGAATATGTGGTTAAAATTTCAGTTTAGGTATCCGTGCAAATTTTTAAGAAAAAAGTCATTAAAAATCGATATAAAATACATTGGCTCTTATGGAGGAATCTCAAAAAACGACATATTTTGGAAGTTTTTGATAATTTTCATTTGGAATGAATGAAAACAAATTTAAAAAAAACTTTTTAATAGAAAGTAAACATATTAGCAATGAATTAGAAAAGAAGGGGGGTCCATATAAGGGATGTAAGAGCAGGGTAGATTAAGGGTTGAAATTATTTTTATCTTATTTTCAACTTTGATGATGAATTTTGTTATAACTTCATGAATGTAGACGAAAAATAAGAATAAAATTTTTCGATATGTGTCTTGGTTTTCGAAATATCGAAAGCTAAATAATTAAACAAAATTTTCAATTTTCGATATTTTGAAAATTAAGCCAGATATCGAAAAATTTTATTCTTACTTTTCGTCTTATATCGTCAAGTAATAATATAAATTTATCATCAAAATTGAAAATATCTATTTTTAAATTTGTGCCCCCACTACCATGCTCATACATCCTTAAGTTTAGTCAAACGTTTGTAACGCTTAAAAATATTGATGCGACGAAAAAAATTTTGGTATAGGTGTACATAAAGTCACCTAAAAATTTTATTTCTGTTGTTCGGTTGTCTGTCTGCCTGTCTGCTTTTCCGCCTGCTAACCCGATAACTTAAAAACAAAAAGAGATTCAAGCTGAAATTTTTATAGCGTGCTCAGGACGTAAAAAGTGAGGCTAAGTTCGTAAATGAGCAACATAGGTCAATGTTATCCGTAGGACTCATCTTGTAAATTAAATGTAAAAAATGTTTCTTTTAAAATAAAATAAACAACTTTTGTTTGAAACATTTTTTCCTTATAGCGTTCTCTAAACTGAACCGATTTTGAGCTTAGTGTCCCCTTTATAAGTTATTGCGGGAACGGAACTTTAAACTGGCACTTGAAACATAGCTAGGGACACTCTCCATTAAATTACCTTTTTCCTTATAGCGTTCTCGAAACTGAATCGATTTTGAAATTCATGTCTACTTTTTATGTAGTTGTAGGAACAGAAACCTAAACTCACTCTTGAAACATAGCTTAGAACACACTCCATTAAATGACCTTTTTCCTTATATCAAAAGAATGGTTATAATTATATATCCTTTTGTTTTCATGTTTTCAAGTAGATTATAATAAAAATATTTTAAAAGTTATTCATTTAATTTTTTACGACGTGCGACGTCAAATTGATTTTTTGAAAATTTGGTTATTTACGAATTTCATTAGGAATGTTTCACATTACAAGATAATTGTTTATCAATTGAGTTATCTGTGATAGTTCTAGCGAATCCCAAGCGAGTTTCTGCATCACTAATTCAAGTTAGCAAAGGTTCAAAAAAAACGAATTTTCTGTGTGTGAATTAAAGTGAAAATGCTACAAAGATGGTGGCTGTTATTATTGTTAGGAAGAAGAATAAGAAAAATATGTGAGTGTGACACAATGTCTAAAAATTATCTCATCCCTACTATAACTACAAAAAGGAAATAATAATGGGGTGTATATGGTTGAGTTTTTCCTCAACAAGAAGTTATGTAACATTTTGTAGGACTCATGGGAAGGATATAATAAATACGTGATGAGAAAATGGTATATTACAAAATGAGAATGATAGTTTTCATCTATGCGATGAACGTAGTAACGTAGCATTGGTTGCGATACGATGCGATGAAAACTGTTTTATACTCACTTAAATAATACAATAATAAGTTAGTACCTATGGCTAGTATGATGCCTTTTTATACAATTCAAGTCAAAAAAATTAAGCGTTCCTTAAAGCTGATGAAAGGCATTATATTTGAAACACCAAAGATTTTATATAATGTGTATCAAATCTTTTGGCAATATTTTATAACATAGATTTCTTTAGAAGTTCCCGCCCTTATGTTGGTGAAGGAATAAAAGAAACGCAACAGATTTAAAAATCCCTCGACAAATGCAATTTATTTTTTGTCAACCGGTTTTTGGGAACTTAGCTATAAAATGTTCTCAATCAAGTCAGCTCGACCGTTTAAAGGCTACGATCTCACTGAGAAAAACACGAACGCTCAGATAAATACTTTAAACTTATAACACTCCTTCTTTAATCAATGTCAAAGTGATGGTCAAGGACATCAGATGAGATGAAAAGGATATTTAGAGAGCTTTCATTTTTTGGGACAAATTTTTGGAAATATTTTAATTGAAGTTCCTTTTAAAAAAACTAAATTGATCACTGCCTGATCATGAACACGATGTGTAAAATATACTTAATCCGGGATTTGTTTTCACTCTAAAAATGAGCTTAGACGTTTTTTCTTTTTTCGTTTTAAATTTTTCTTTTTGTTTTCGAAATACAAGTGTGGACGAAGTCTTGAATTAGAATACAGGGTGACAATTTGAGAACATGAATCCGTAAGGAAATGAAAATACATTTACCCGAAGTTGGAAATTCGTTACATCAACTTAAATGAGCTCAATGGTAAACTGTACAGTACAGTTGGAGGCTAGCGTATCCCTAGACACTGTATTCAATAATACCACTTCTTCGCATTATTTCTAATGTTAAACAAAGTAATGATGACTCATTCATTCAATCAGCTATGCCTCTCTAATCAATTCCCAAATACACTATCTATCGATTGAAATACACTCAAGTTTACAAAAAATTTTTAGACAAGTTTTAAACATTTTAAGATTATCGTTTTTTACAGTAGTTTACAGTGGTTTATTAAAATAAAATTAGATTGATATTTATTTAAGAAGGAGTGTTATAAGTTTAAAGTGTTTATTTGTGCGTCTGCGTGTTTTTTAGTGGCATGGTAGCCCTTAAACGGTAGAACCGACTTGATTGAGAACATTTTATAGCTAAGTTTCCAAAAATCGGTTTACAAGGAATAAATCGCATATGTCGAGGGTTTTTAAATTTTTTAAATTTCACTTGTTATACAAATAAAGATAGATACACCAAAAACTTTCTGTTACTTCTGTACCTAGCCCTGTAGCATGGTACCAACATTATTTTTGTGTACCCTATCATCTCCTAGATTATTGACCATGTATTCTGATACATCCAAAATATCTATTTATTATTTTATTGGTACAATTAACAATAACAGGTAAGCAAATAAAAATGAATATAAATAGTTAGTTAATAAAAATGTATATTATTTAAATGATTCAAAATTAATATTCAAAGAAGTGAATAAACGTTAAACAAACATTGTATAAAACAAACACAATATAATGTTTGTATGTTGGTAACTCGTAATAATAGTACTTACTCGAATACTACTCGAGTACAAGAAATGAATGCTTTCATATTTATAAAGTGTATTACATGTATACATGTGGCAATTAAAACAATTTAAAGTAATTAAACATTATATTTAGTCACTTGTTGTATAGAACTGTTCTTTTATACAGAGTGGGGGTGTATATGACTATACAGTTATAAGAAGTATGAGTTTATTTATAACTAGCCTTTGATTTGTGGCTGGATAATTTTTATGTGGCTTGGTGCTATTAATTTTTAACTAAAATAATGGTAATAATTTTTACTACAGGTAATATAGAAGCTCGATGCTCTTGTTCATAATGCACTGTATTACAGGAGTTATTTTTTATTTGAATAGGTTTAGTATCACGTACTAAATGTAAATTCTCAAAATCCTTACAAAAAAAGTGAGGGGAAGTGTCTCAATTTTAAGTAAAATCGTTTTGGTCTTTATCTCCGTTAATGTGCATTTTAGACCAAAAATGGTAATAACATTTATTGTAGATTATTTTTCATATCTTTTCCAAGTGAACCGAAACAGGTAAGAAATCAACGGCCTACGAAATTAAACAATAATTTTTATAACTGTAAGTGTACGTACGGCTCACTCGGTAATACTATGACGTTTTATACAATTGTATAGTTCGCTACAATTTATTATAAAGATATACTTTTAACATGTCTCGGCTTGAATCGCATACATTTATGACAGTTATTGCATTATTTAATACAAATAAACTATACAAGATGTACCAATTTATCGGTGTATCAGAACTGAAAATCTTAGAAATTATATTTTACGATTTCCTTAATCCAAAGTCTGAAATTTAAAGAAAACTTCATTCTTGATTTTTATGTCTTCTCCCCTCCTCCAAAAAGATGAAATATTTCAAATTAGTTCAAGTTACAAAAAAATTTGTATCCGTTATTTTTTTTAATCTCTCCTTCCTTATAGGGCTTAAGTTTTAAGTGAGTAGGAACACCCTAAGAGCATTGCCTATCCAATAGAAAAAAATTAAAATCAGTTAATCATTAGCGCAAATATCGCGTAGAGGACACATAGCTAAATACTCACAAATATTTCGAATTATTAAGCTCCTCTTTCGTCGAATTCTAATAGTTTTTTTTTTTTTTTTTTTGAATTCACATTTATGAAAAATTCTTACATTAATCTATGCAATGTCTCAATAATACAATAATTGGAAAAGGTTTTTCTATTTATTTTTTTCTCTGATGCCATTTTATAGAAAATAGAAATCTAAATATGTAGACGAAACACCTTTAAAAGTCCACACTTTCTCATAAATTTGATTGAACGTATTATATTTAAACTTTTTAGAAAGTTTGTAGAAAATTATATTTTACAATAGCGAACGATGAAAGAAAAGAAAAACACTATACAAAGGTCTCCTCTCTTTGCTATATTTTTGAAAAGAAAACTAAATCTTCTTAAAGAAAATCCACCATCGCAAACACAAAAACCTACACACTGATTTTTGAAGAAAATCCAATGATAAAATGGACAAAAAGAATGGCGGATAGATGAGAATCGAACTGACGTAAAGAGGGTTCTATATCGACATTATTTAAGGTTTTCTGATAATAATTTATACCGATTTCTTAAAACTAAGTACTCATGAAAGAAAAAATATTAAAATATTGTTTATTAACGCAAATTAAACGTCCATGGTATTTGGATCCTGAGAGATCGCTGTATTTAAAACAAGCATATATGTTTTTTCTATTAGAATTCACTCAGGCTCTCATAGAGACTCGACCTATTAGCTAAATTGTTTAAGGCCTAACCAAGTCCGTCTTAATAGTTGTGATGGGCTGGTGTAGTGCATGCAGTGCATGCATGAAGAAGGTGCACTCAGCCTCTGAAATTTATTAGCTGATAAATGAAATTATCAGCGGAAAGATGGTTAAACACATATATGGTATCACAATGGGCTCTATAGCCTAAGTGTGTCCTTCGTGGACAGCCAATATAACCTAACCTCATAGAAACTAGAACTTCGTCGCTATAGCTAGTATCTGAGTACTGGAGCAGTTGCTGTGAAAATCAGTTATTGAAAGTACTTGTGTGTGGATTTCAGCGCCAGGTGTCAAAAAGAGGGGCTAAATTTAAATGACTACTCTAGGCAAATGATTAACTATTAAATTGTAAGGAAAATATTTGTGATTACGTCTATACTACGTTTTAAGGTGCGGAATTCTAAACATTGAAAATAAGGAATGAAAAATTGAGGCCAAGTGTTTTTCTCTTCTGTGTATATGTTGTCAATAAAAATATGTTAAAGAAATATCAAAACCACTATTGTATTGGCTACCGCTATAAAAATACAGACAGCTTTTCTCAATGAATGGGTGATGAACATAAGCATACACTCAATCACTAAGTGAAAAAAGAACTGGGAAAAGACCACTTCCGGTATTGCATCAAACATCAAACAATATGTGTGGGTTATGTGACGTCCGTTGTAGTATAGTGGATATATCAAAGAATCGAAAAGAAAATAAGCGATTCGACTGCTTCTTCTACTCCTTATTCTTTTATATACATATATACAACAAAATTATTGTTAAAACAACATACAGTGTGTCCCAGAATAGAGTTAACAATACTTGTAAATTTTCTTATTTTGCATTTTAAGAAAAAAAAAGTCATTATTTATATAAAATTTTCTTATTCTGAAAAGTATGTAGGAATATTTAAAACTTCTAAAAAATGTACGGGGTAGCCAATAATTTGGTATCACTATTTTATTTTTTTTTTTTGGTAAACTACCCATCCGTTTTATAGGTTGACAAAATATTACTAAGAAAAGTTGCTCGAAGTTAACAATTATGATTTAAAATTCAAATTCATATGAATTTCAAGAAGATCTTTCCAACTTTGACAATTCCATTCTTAGTGAATGTTTATCCGAGAAAATAAATTTTCTTTTTAATTTTCTAACCTAGCCCACAAAAAAACACTCCCGAATAGTACATGTTCATTGATTTATTATTATTTTCTTTGTTACGTTTTTTTGTAATTACAACTTTTGTTCAAATAAAAAATGATCCTATAATTAAAGTACACGGATCTTCTTGATATTTTTTATAGAGTCATAATTGTTAATTGCGAGTGAGTTATTCTGAGTTTTGTCAAGTTATAAAAAGGAAGGGTTACCAAAAAGAAAAAAAGTGATTTCAATTTTTTGGTTACCCTGTACATTATTTAGAAGTTTTAAATATATCTACATACTTTTCAGAATATGCAAAACTTTCAATAAAGAATAATTTTTTTCTTAAAATGAAAAATAAGAAAATTTACAAGCATAGTTACCTCTATCCGGGGACACACTTTATATCTATTCTGTTATAGGTTTTACATTTTAAAACCATTTTCATGTATTTTCATCCAAATGTAAACCGAAAATTGAAAATTTATTCTATCAATTCTCTTCTTTATCAATTTTTGTAGTATAACAAAAACCGGACATGGTTTCTAATATTAATTGAAAAATTACACTATTTCCCCATCGACACTATTCTTTTTAGGCTGAATTATAAAAATATCTTTCAAATTCAAAAAAATATCTGTGAATGTAATATTTCTTGTCACTATATATGTTAAACTTAACTAAACACCAATTATATAGTACAATTTGAAACCGTTTGGCAAAATTTTAGACCTATCTTAACCAATTTAGACCTAGATAAACCGTTTTTTGGGGGTTTTACAATAGAAGGGAGGTCGTGGTGCAAATTCTAAAAGTACACCTTATGCTAAATTAAATTTCGAACAAAATAAGTTGTCTCACATCACAGTGAGACTGTTCTCCAAAAAATTTGATTAAAAAACTCTATATGCCTGTACTATCAAAAAAAAGCCGGACTACTTTAAGAGTGTTACATATACATCATTCATACACATTGTGATTATAATTTCTTTTTTAATAAGGTTTACTTTTACGTATAGAAATGACAATAAATCACTTGAGTTCTATTCATTGACAGATTAAAAAAATTTTCGAATGGAAAAGTTTGTGGTTTCTTATTCAAAAAGAAAATTCTTTGATAAAAAAATAATAATATTTTTCACTTTAAGATTGATCACTTGATTACAAGTTTTATTGAAATTGCATATAAAAATTTTCTTTTAAAACCGTTATTTCAATTGTATTAAAAAAGAGTAAGTACTGCCTGAATCAAGTCAAGAAAGAAATAAAGACTGGTTTTCTATTTTTAGAAAATTTTAATCAATCTAGAATATTTTTGGTTTTCTGATTTGAATAGAAAGGTTATATTTCCGTCTAATTTCTTCACTCGATACTTTTTATAACCGCAAAGTCAAGCACCGTTTCATGTGATATTATTTAGGCTAATTAGGACCCATAAGATTTAAAAATTGACTTCTTTTGGAATATATATGAGTGTTTTTGGGTTAATCGCTAAATACATTACTGAAAGGACAACCTTTCGGTTTTTAAGTAATCATTTTTTTAAAACAATCGGGAAAAAATTTTCTTTTTGATTTGGATAAATAATAATTTCTCACTTAATTTTGACCCAAAAAATTCATACATTTGGTCTCTTTGGCTATTGGACAAGTAGAATATGAGATATCGATTAAGGTCGTATACGAGAGGTGATAATCCTAATCAAATTCTTCTGCCACCACCACAGAAGCTAGCCGTTTAAGCGACAAATCATGGGATTATATCATTGGAATGAGCAACTAAAAATATTGAACCAAGGAAGCATAAGTTATAGAGTGTACAATTAATAGCTTAAATTGAGCTAAATAGGCGAGCTTTTGAGACTAGCCAAAAATTTTTTAATTTAAAACTGTTTTACATAAAAGCAACAAATAATTTTTATAAAAAGAAATCACCTGGACAAAATTTCGAATCTACACAAAAACATATGAATATAAAATAAAGGTATTATAATGCTTTCATAATGTGAAAGAACAAATAATAACAAAATAAAATAATTAAATGTAAAATCATTGTACACAAAAGTACCCCTAAATTGTACATTTTGTTAAGCACAACACACAGCAAAAATAAATGCATAAATATATATTCATTTATTTTAAAAATAACAAAAAATAACAGAAATAAAAAAAAAATAACGAAAAACAATGCATTCATTACACACAAAAAATAAAAGACAAACGAAACAAAACACTAAATAACAAATGATGATGACAACAATATAAAGTACTATACATATAGATTGAGGTACCATTACAAGCCGTAACGTACTTTAGCAGTACTGTATTGTAATGGAGACCGTGTGATCAAGATGAAGTGAATTTTTCATGATTTTATTGGCGTCTACCTCCTTGGGTATTCATGCAATTTTTCACTAGAGTGTCAAATTTATAGAAATAGAGTATCTTGCTTTTCATGTTTTTCAACCGACGAATTATATTCGTTGTAAGGGTGTCGTGGTAGGGACAATAAAATCTGTGCCAGTGCTTTCAGTGAAAAATTTTGGTGATGAAGGAGGCTGTTATGACTAATTTGTAATTCTTTACATGTTAATGTTATGGAAAATGTCAAATTAAAATTATTGAAAAACGCTAATTAATTAAACTTAATGCATTAGAAATTGTGAAAATAAGAAATCAAATTGCATAAATTTTATTTTTCAAAAGTAAATTATCATAATTATTTATTTAAATTTGTGAGACAATAATATTAAATTTTCAATGTAAGCCATAAATACAATCCATACAATTATATATGCATCCATACAATACTATAATTAAAGTAGTATATCGTTACCATGGAAACGCCTCCAATAAAACTCACACACGGTGCGAATTGACAACAACATTTTAATTTAATGACTAATAGCGCATGTTGTTCCTAACCAATCAAAAACTAACCTAAAAAAAGCTACAGAGTTTGATGTGGGACATCATGTTTTAATAGCCAATTTAGATCCTAAAACATAAGCAAAGATTGAAACTTCAAATCTCTTTAGAAATAAACTTTCCGTTATTATTTCTGACTAAAGCAAACAAAAATTAAAATCATTGAAATTTCGTTCCATTATGGATTCACGGTCTATCAAGTACATTTCTAGGATATTTATTATAATGTGTATGAGTGAGATAGCATGAGCAAAAACATAGAAGTAAAATGTATTATTATTATTATGTTTTTGAATGCGCTACGATATAGAATTAGTTATATAATATATTTATAAAAGAAGTTGGAGTACCAAAACAGTGATAGCAGTGTTTGAAATGGTGTAGTCGAAAATAATTCGAAAAAAGCTAGAATGATTTTAAAAACTACTTATTCGTTGCGTGCGTAGTCCAATAAAATGGGACAATAGGGGTAGGGACAATAAAATCGTTGCCAGCGCTTCCAGTGGAAAATTTTGGCGATAAAGGAGGCTGTTATGACTAATTTGCAATTCTTTACATGTTAATGTTATAGAAAATGTCAAATTAAAATTAATTAAAAACACTAATTATACTTAACACAAATATTATTTTTCAAATGTAAATTATCATAATTATTTATTTAAATTTGTGAGACAATAATATTAAATTTTCAATGTAAGCCATAAATGCAATCCATACAATTATATATGCATCCATACAATTCTATAATTAAAGTAGTGTATCGTTACCATGGAAACGCCTCCAATAAAACTCACACACGGTGCGAATTAATTAGATTCCAAACTGAAAACAATACTATTATCGAGTAAATTATTCTAGTTTTTAAAGTAGATTAGTACTCTTACAGTCATATCGATACGTGAGTTATTTACTGAAAGTGATGAAAGAAATCCTTGAACCATTTTATTGCGAGTCAATTTTGTTCCGTACGTCTTATAGGTATGCTGATTTTTGCGGCATAGTTTTATTACCGAAGAAACTGAATATGTACAGCAAATTGGGAACTAGCACAAGTTCTCTGGGTAAATGATATAACATATAGAATACCAAAAACAGAATAGTGTCCTGATAGAAGTGGTTGATTTCGGAGCTCCTTTTCTCTCTTATGATTCGGAGATCTTATGTCAATAGCGTCATGTCATATTGTTTTTACAGTCTCTTTTACGGATCTCTTCTATTTTCTAGATATATTTATATTATAATTGCACAAAAAGTGTATATTATTTTGAAAAATGAAAACAAGTTAACAGTAATATAAATATGAATAAACAAAGATGGAGAATTATATAAACTAAACAAAGGATAAATAGCATTAAATTAATGTTGTAATTTAAATATCAAATAAACCAGATTTATCATAAACTTTAACGTATTGTGTAAAATGCTAGAAATACTGGTATGAAAGAATTTATTGTCGATATCAATAGACATTTTTCACCAGATCCTTAAATTTTTTTGTTGTGCTCAGATACCAAAAATGACGCTTATGATTATTGACAATAATGAATGAAAAACTCCAGGTTATTAAACTCACTTGATAAATTATAGTTTCAACAATCAAGACTTTCAGAAATTTTTTGAATTGAAAACTTCTTTAGCACTTTGGAAACTTTTTCGTAGGGGAAATGTTATGGGTTCGCGTCACCGACATGCTGTGCACGCGACGACATGCTTATAGGAGTATATCTGTAAGTTTGATTAATATATTTATTGTGACATAACATAAAAATTGCACTGTACTTTAAATTATCACTGTTTTCTTAACTTCTGATGACTTTCACAACTCAATTTTTTTAAATAATAAAACATCAAATTTTGACAAAAAATACGAATTGACTGATACAAAAAGATTTTTGCATTTTCTCAAAATTCATGGCAACCTGAATCGATTGAAAAAGTTTAAGTTCCTAGGTAACCAAGATGTCGATTTTTGATGTCCATTACAGTTTTTTTTGGCTTTAACTCCCAACCAGCAAACAAATATCGTTCCATAAGGAATATAGTTTCAATAATATTGATGGATTCAAGGTATATCAATTAGCGTATTTGAAACTTTTCCTCTTTAAAATTTAACGTTATTTTTTTAACTGAAATAAGTTATACTTGATACCTTTGTCACTGAGAACCCACGATTTAAAATGTGTATGATTTATAAACTAATATGCCATATTCATAACAGACAATAATAGAAAGAAATTTTTTATTCGAAAACAAAACCATATGAACAACCAGTCTTCAGCCTATCTACATCATAGTAAAATACCGTTATTTGAATACATTAGGTACTACATTTTACGGTACATACTGTTGCAATAACAATAATAATATTAATAATACAATGATATATTTCAATATAGATAACCAATAATAGATAGATGATAATTTTAGTTCTAATAGAGCATCGATTAATAGCTGTAACAAATTATCATTGCTCACAATAAATTTTATCGCTGTACGTATTATGTATGTATACGAAGGTCTGTCAGTCTTATTACTATCAGTATTGTTTAGCAGTTAAGTTACATTGTATGTGTGTGAAGATATGATTACAAAACAATAGAAACTGTTCACTTTTAATAATTTCTTATCAATTAAGATTGTTTTCCAAGGAATTTTCTCATGAATCCTTAGAGCAATATTTACTAGCGTTCTTTTCTTGTGTATGGCAAAATAATGAGGCAAGGGCGAAGAAAAACGCACTCGTTTTCATGCAAGATTGACGGCCACTTGTTCGGCTACTAACGTAAAAATAATCGCTAGAAGTGATGCGTTATAGGTGAATACTTCTGTAATTAAAGCTCATATGAAGCTCACAACTACAAATAAAATTAATTTTTACGCTGAAACCAACTAAGCTATTAGTAAAATTGACTTGTGATTCTTAGAAATACTTCATTTAATTTTTTAAAATAGCACAAAGTGGCCTTACATAAGTAAGGCCACAGGTGGTAAAATTTTTCCACCAAAATGATTCAATTCTAAAAACAATCCCGTTAAAGGGTATGAATAATTATATTCAAATACAAAATAATTTATATCAAAGGGTTTTTATATTGAAGGGGAATAGGATAATGAATTTTACACTGGACGCCATAGCAGGTTTTGTGAAGAGCTAATTGGAAAATGCTATCATAAATTATAAGTATTATATTAAATAACTTACGTCTCTCGAAAAAGGAAAATTTTTCATTTTTATTGTTTATATGATACATATTTCCTAATCTTGTTTATTGCTGCAAAAGCGTTTTTAATCTTATAGAAAGAGTAGGTCAGAATTAAAAACTACACTTAAGAGAACAGTTTTTAAAAGGTTGGGATATTGTAAATATAGATACAATATAACCAATTGTTGTAAGTGGATATATAATATAACATCATATATAAATTATATATATAACGTGCTTATACGTTGGTATATACTAGATGTTTAATAAATAGTTTTCCGATAAATATCTGATTAAGTTCAATATATAATATAATATATATTATTACATAAATATAACAAACATATTAATTTATTTATTATCCTTAAAACACATTTATTATAAAAAGCTTGGAAAACAAGGTTTATTAACCTGGAAAAAAGAATAAGTTTTTACAATATACCTATTAAAACATTGGCGTGTCTATTAAAATATGAACTCAAGCACAAATTATATTTAATAGCAATATAGGCCATCCTAGCCCAGTTGGTCGGCCTATTAGCTCGGTTGGTTAAGGCGTAACCAATTCCGTCCGCGGTATATGCTTAGGGTAGCGATTCCGGAAAGTCGCCGCGGGAAAAAAATTAATTTAATTAATAGTTGTATTGGATTGGAGTAGTGCATGGTATATGCATAAAGGAGGTGCACTCAGCCTCTGAAATTGAGGAGCTGATAATTGAAATTATCAACGGAAAGGTGGTAAAACACATATATGATATCACAATGGGCTCTATAGCCTAAGTGTGTACTTCGTGGACAGCCAATATAACCTAACCTAACCTAGGCCATCCGTCTGTACTACGTTTTTATTTGCTTGGTTTGTATCTATGTAAGGGAATCCTTCAACGTGATTTTCACACTCTTGAAATCGCCGAATTGAATTTAAACTAGCCACACCTATCAAGGAATAATGGGAATAAAATAATTGCATATTTTTGTTCTTTTATTGTGATCAGGTTCTTCAGGATAAACGATTCCATATCTGAAAATATGTACATTTATTTGCGCTCCTAATATATTTATACTGAATATTTGATAAATAAATAAAAAACAGGCAAAATAAATAACAGATTTAAAAACTTAAATAATGCGATAACAATTTTATTACAATATTAAAAAGTCAGACCCAACGAACGGGTCGAATACATCCTAGGTTCGATTATAATTGAGAGACAGACCTGTGTGGTTCTTCCCAGTAAACACTTTAACGTGACACCTCCCTGAGACACTGCTAGTCAAGGTTCGTAACTCCCTAGCATTCTTACGTAATTTATACGTGACTTCTATCTATAAAGATGGAAACTGTTGTGTTCTAATGCAGTCTTCTTCGAGGACTGAAGCAGGGTTGTCACTTGTTTGACTTGCATTTTTTTTTTTGCACACATGATTTTGGAATAGACTTCTCAAAGGTCATTTCTTGTATCCGGAGGAAGATTATCCAGCCGAAAAAACTTTTAGAAGAAAAACGTTTATTTTCTTGGGCTATTTTATAACCAACCTATAACCGTTTGCTGACTCTCCATTTGTTGATGACCAATTATTAGTAATTGCGTATTTGTTAAATCCCTGTTATTATTCGAGTAATTTACATAAAATATATATAGTACATATGTAGATACTGCTATGCAGTTTAATATATATCTGTCTGTGAGTCTGCCTAGCTATTGATAGCATGTTATATATGTGTGTATATATGTATCGAACACTAAAATATCATTTTATTAATAAGTACAAATCACATATGTTATTTATAGCTCAAAAACTCAAACTAATAAACGAATTTAGTTTGGTGATGGTATTAATATATAAATAATTGATTATGACTTTATGTAAAAAAATTGTTAATGATTTATTTATTGTACCTACTGCATGAATTGGGAATAATTATGTTAAGGGTGTCATTACCATCGGCTTACCTATTTTTATAAGATTATTTAAACTTTTATCATTTCTTCTGACGTTGGCTGTCTTGGTTTGTACCAAACTGTATAAACGACATTTCTATGTATTTGTAGGCAAATAGGCAAAAACGATTTTGTACATAGCTTACTTGTGGCAAAAAATTGGAATTGCTTCAAAGTTTTTAAAAACAGGAAAAATAAAAATTTTTATTTATTTCTATCATCTTCGGACCCAAACCTTTATCTGACCATACAGCCATCACCTCTAGTATCTGAAAAGTCCCATCTAAATCACTTTTATAGTTTTTAATTTATTACTGGTGGAAAATTTTAATCTTGGAACTCTCACTTTTTAGTCAAGTCATTTTTTTTACCACCAGTTCGGCGGCATAAAGTGCAAAATAATCTTTCCAGTATTAGTTGTAGTGGCTTACAAATTATTCGTTTTCGATCGGGATCAAAATCTTATATAATCTATATGGTGAGCTCTATGGAAAAATGAAAAAAAAAAAAGATTAAATATTAAAGATATCAAAGGACCCCGCAATATAAGATAGGAAAATGGCTTTCTGTGAAACTTTTTCTAACCCACCCTAAAATGTTCATTCTGATCAAAAGTTCTCACGGCCATATACTAAAACTATAATATATTCGTAGCTTTGATTGACCATAGCTCGAAAACTACTCGTTAAATGTTTTTGTGGTCGTGAGAGTTTTTGATCAGAATGATCCAAAGAATATTTAAGATTTGGTTAGAAAAAGTTTCACAGAAAGCTATTTTCGTATCTAATATTGCGGGGTCCTTTCAAAAATTTTGTAGGTTTGCTGTATATGGGTGGATTTGCGATAATTAACATCTGTTTTGGTGGTGGTTGCATTAAAACATTTTCAAAGCTAAAAATAAAACAGTGATTGGCAATGTTATGCTTATACTTAATTGGACTGTTTCCATGTGCAGATAATTGAAGTATGTTTTTGATAAATTGGAAAGAAATACCTAGCAATTAAATTTTTGGAATCAAAATGTATGTAAGTACTGAATAAATAAAGCATTTCACTAATAACGAATCATTTATTCATTAACAAATTATATTGAGCATAACGTTTGTATTTTTTAATACTTTTTTAAATCAGTTACAAAATTAAATTATTCGTCTATTTTTACTCTATTTATCTAACGATATATTTATATCTATAATATATAAATTTATACATAATTAAATTAAATTAATTAATTTTGAAATAAAATACTATGTTTATATAAAAACAATTATATTTTGTGCAAATAAATAAATAATAAATACATTTTAATTTACAAAACAAAATAACAAAAACAACAAAAAAAACATAGTCATTAATAATAATTGAATTTTATCTGATAATAATGGTGTTTAAACAATATACTCCCACTACACTAGCTGACAAGAAGATTGAGTTAATAACTTGATTACAGCTCTTCTTTCTCTTCTTTTTTTTTTCTTTTTTGGAAAAAAAAAATCATTGTAAAATCATTTGAAATAAAACTAACACCATGGCAATACTTCCCAACATTTACATTCTGACAATAATAATACTTCCCAATCATTACAACTTGGGCTTTGAGGTATTTTAAAGTTATTGAAAGTTTAGTTTTATAACCTCTGACGCAAAAAGAGGGTTGGTATAAGTTTGACCGATTGTGTGCGTATCTGTCTGACACCGTAGCTCCTAGATGGAAGAATCAATTTTATTTTTTGTTTGTTTGGAAGGTAATTGAATGGAGAGTGTTTTACGCTATGTTTCAAGAAAATCGGTTTGGAGAGAGCAACAAGGAAAACCGCATTTATCGGAAGTATCTCCAATTTTGTAAATTTTACTTGTTTAAACAATAAAAGCATTCATATACCTAAATTTGCTGCTAGTTTATTCAGAAAGAGTATGGCGCAGGCAAAGTTATCACTTGAATGGTCTCGTTTACTGAACGTAACGGTTCTGAGAGAAAATGTCAAAACTCTCAAAAATAGAATTTTTCTTGGCAGTAACTTCAGTCAGAAAAATTCAACAAAACTCTCTATTAAAACATGCAAATTGAGCTTTTTTTATGGAAGAGAAACTTCTCTTTCAAGCAGTACTTGGAAGACATCAAATACTTTCAAGCCAAATAAAATACCTAACATAAATGTTTTACAAGATTTCCCAATTTTGTGTTATCTGAAACTTAAGTACCCATGAATAGAAGTTTCATTTCTGGGTCGTTCCCAATGTATAAAGGAACTTTCGTATATTTGAAGATTCTACATAATTCATACGGGTAAATTAAAGGAAAAACAATACTGATATGCATTTTTTTACCAACATTTTGAACAAATTCAAACTGACCTATTTTTCTTGGTTTTGATAGAAAACTATAAAAAGAAAAACGCATATTATCTCATAAAAATAACGAAAAAATATATATATCTTAAAAAGGATACACGTATATAAAACAGTTTATTGCATTTCCACGACATTTTTCCTGTGCTATCTTTGTCATGCGAATGAGTAATATAATTGATGGGACACATATTTTTGGACATTTATTTGTGGTATGGTGGCACACTATAACACCAACAAATGATTGAGTGTGTGACAGAGAATTGCTCCATTGGGGATTTCGTCTGTACCAATTTTTTTTCTATATATCCAATATGTATATGCCCTTTGAACAGGAAAAAATGTACCATGGTTTTAGTAGAAAACTAAAAGCATGCGATTCTTGTTTAATAAATGTAAACGAACATATATCTATCGCATACAAACATTGCATGGTATTGTCAATCATTGTCGAATAACCTCGAATATATGTGTTCGTGGTCTAGTCTAGTTCTATATCAGTAGGCTAGAGATATAAATTTACAGCGTGATTAAGAATAAATAATATTTTGTGAATTTAGAACATTGAACATTAAATTACGAAAAAAATTATGTCTCAGAAACTGTACTAAACAAAAGAAGACAAACAATTAACTGAGTTTATTGAATAACAGTTCTTGCATTATTTTTTTTATAAATTAGAAGAGTTTAAAAAACCAATACAATTATGGCGATCTTTCGGACATTTATATAGTTCTCGGAAATTTTCTCGGAAGTATTTTCTAGAATTTTTTTCGTTTTACGAGAATATTTCACAAGAGCACTAGTTGAAGCTACCTTAAATTTTGCAACTCCCTATCTTTAATAGTTTTGAGAAAATGGACACCAAAGTTATGTTCTAATTTACGCTCTCGCGGGTAAACAATGACGTTTACGAAAAAATAATTCTAACAAAAGTTGTGTATTATCTTATAAGGAATATTTTTTACACTCAAACTTTTGTGTTATCTCTAACGGTTTACAAGATCCTATTCACCTATGTTGCTCATTTACTAACTTAGTCTCACTTTTTTCGTTTTGAGCACGCTGTAAATATTTTAGCTCGATATGTCTTTTCGTTTTTGAGTTATCTTTATTGATCAACTACTTTCGCTGCTGCTGCCCATGAGTTTTCAAATATCCGATTTAAAGTGGGTAAACGAATTGATTATTATTTGTAAAACTTGAGATCATTATGCTACGCACTCTGTATAAATACTATCCCAATAGAGAAATGAGATTATTTGATAGGTTGTTTGGTTTCCCATACACTTATTTTACCTCTTTATCAACTGTAACATCATCCTTTCACCTCAACCCCTCAATTTCACTTACATTCTCTATATAACTAAATGTTTGTTCATCTATATAATTTATTATTTAAGTTTTTCAATTTTATATAAATTTATATCATTCAGTTTGTTATATTATGGTAACACTGTACCTATACTGTAATATTGTTACTGTATCACTTTATCTTTAGTTGCGTAAATATCCGTCATCCCCGAATAGTCTCCCTATTTGTAAAAGCCGAAACCATCAAACTAATACATCCCCTTCAATCTGTTTGTCAGATATATAAATTGATTTATTTCTTAACATAGTATTTTTTTTATTTTAATATTTCTGTTTTCTCCGTTGTTACGAAGTTAAAACAAAATTTTTATTGTTTTCTGATAGTTACAAAAGTCTGACTGGTCGCCATTTTTAATCCAAAAATCTGTCCATTTTTATTCTCAATAAAATAATAAAGTTAACAGAATCATCAAGGTGGGCAAAAGGTTTAAATTACAGCTCTCAGCCCCCCCCCTTCTTATTTATCTATGAAGTTGCAGATTCAATTTTCGTTCGCAGATTTGTTAATTATAATTATCGAACTTTGGGTTTATTAAAAAGCTGGCAGAAGCCCGAAGGGGGTGGTAGGTACAACATGAATTCATGGACATTGATTAATCGATATCAAATGATTTCTTAGTGTATCTGTGCTATTCGATTATTAGATGAGTATTTTTCGACTTGTTTACAGAATCGTGCCGAAATGAAGGATTTAAGGCGATTTTTCAAATATTACTTACCCAACAGTTAAATAAGCAAAATTTATATACTTATTGGGTAAATTTGTCCGATATTAAGTTTTATCAAATTACAAAAAAATAATTGTTTTCATGATTTTTTTGACTGAAAGGTGCCCGCTTTAAGAAAATGGCAAAAAAATCAGAAAAATTGGACAAGCAAATTGTCTAAAACCGTATAAGTGGATAATGATACGTCCAGGTAATTTCTTCAGTCGATGCTACTGTAATTTGTCGATTAATCGCAAAATTTACCGAAATTTAATGTCTGCTTTATTTGGAGTAATCAGGATCCGAAAGGAGTATTTTTCAATATATTTCCGGAATCAATTCGAAAAAAATCTACTCACGATGGGTGTACCTCGGGAAACAGCAATCTCAGAATATTTTATTGCTGTGTATTATTACCCGAATATTTATTATTATCTAAAAATAGGATGATGAATAAATTGTCAATCACAGGTGAAATTTGGGAAAAATTTTAAAGACGTACATCAATATTTACCCTGATAATTGGTTTCTTCTGAACTTCAAGATAGCAACCACCTTATGTTTTGTAATATGAAAGGGGATAGATATTCTTAGGAAGTCTATATCCTCTATCTTATATTGAAATTTCTACGGGCTTCAATTTATCGCAAATCTCGAAATATGATTTTTCTGTACTAATCTTACTACTTACTCTTACTAAGATTAAATTTATGGTTAAATATTTTATTTTGAGAAAATAAAATAATTAAATCAAACACAAAAGTTAAATTTTTATAGCAGCTATTCGATTTTTTATCTCATTTTTTTCTCTTTTTCTTCGATAGAAGTAACTTTATTATGATTAGGCGAGTTAAAGTCAACTAAAGCCAAATATAAAGTTTCAACAAAACACTTATTTGTTTCAATACGTTTCTAATATATAACATCAAATTTATAATATATTTTCGAGGTGTTTTCTATAGTCTCTATATAATGGTCATGACGACAATGTGTTAGATAGTTGGGTCAAGATAGGATTCTCATGAGATTCGTGGTGGTTCAACACAATGACCCCTTACAAACACTTATTTATATAAGGGATATATGGGTTACATATACATACGAAAATAATATCAGCTATTTATTAACATTACTTTATCTATATCTTTGCATAGCAGGTTAAGGACGCATTGCAACAAAGTGATAAGACGATTTGTTTCATGACTTTTAAACGACAACAAGTATGAGAAAACTGTAGTTACAACAAGTGAAATTCACAAAATTTAAAAAACTCCCAAAAAATGCGATTTAATTAAGATGATTTTTGGAAACTGAGCTATAAAATGTTCTCAATCAAATCGGTTCGACGGTTGAGGAGCAACGATGCCACTGAGAAACGCATAGACGCACAGTTAAACACTTGAAACTTATAACACTCGTTCTTAAATCAAGATCAAAGTTATGGTCAAGGACATCAGATGAGATGAAAAGGATACTTAGCGATCTATCATTTTTTGGGACAAATTTTTGGAAATATTTTAATTGAAATTGAAATATTTGAGTTGACTTTGTTCTTTTGAATTATTGTTTTGAATTACCTAATTATTTTACCATTTCACTTTTCAAAATGAATTGAGCCAGGTTTTTTTTGACCATTTATTTCCATAGTAATTATTTATATGTTAAAATTATACGCTATGCCTTTTTCAAACTGAATCGATTTTGAAGATCATCAAGATTAAATTACCTTTCAGATTAAACAAAAAAAAATTAAAATTAGTTCATCCGTTTAGGCGCTACAATGCCACCGACTGACAAACACACAGACACAGACACATAGCGGTCAAACTTATAACATCCCCTTATTTTTTAGTTCGGGGGTAAAAAAAAAATATTCTGAATTTACCCTAATTATGATTATTTCCTATATTTCGTACGTTTACCTGAATTCTGGCATTATATTTATCTATTAAAGTTTAAGAAAGCAACACAGTTTTCTCATACCTTATCCCAAAAGTATTCACAGTTATTTTATTAAATTCGTATTGGTAAGTAGGATAGAAAATGTACACACTCATATATATACCGTGTATATCCCAAGAGATCATCTTTGTCGACTATTGTCACCTACTTGGCTTCACTAGTTTATATCATTATGCGTTACGAATCATTAGATTTCAAGTTATTGGTTTTTTTTTGTCTTTTTCTTTTTCTTTTTTATAAATTCCAATGAGCTTTCTATATCATTCGGAAAAAAATTACATACTGTTATTAAAGAATATAAAGCACAATTATTACGACATGTACCTACAGAAATTATTATTTCGTTGGTAGTTTACCCGGAAATCAAACAATGTGTCTACTAGAAAGCAAGTTTGCACAAAATTCAACCAAATAAATGTGTTGGATAAAACACGATTTCCACTTTTTGAGTAGAACTGTATTTCCACGGATACAAAAATTTAATCTTTTTAAAATCTTTTATAAAAAATTTAATGTTTTTCTTTTGTAATAATTTAATCTTCAAAAAAAACAATTCATCCCACTATAGCCTCTAATTAAACCCTTCGTCATGAGTACCAGACGTAATCAGGTAACATAAAAATAAAGACTGTACGCCGTGCATCGGAATATATGTTAATGTATGTAATAAGTGTTTTTTTTAAGGAAAATTCATTGGAAGTTACCTTTCAATCAATGCCATTTTTGTTATTATATGACTTTGGGCTTAAGGTATTGTTGCCAACCTAAAATCTGTTTGGTAAAAGTTGGAAGCTTTTAAAAAATCCTACTAGATATAATCTTTCTTTTTTTCTGCGCAATCAACCGCGGTTGCTTTTTGTTGCTTTCAGTCGCCCTTCACCAAAACTAGATTTATCACCTAATAATTTGATTGAAAATAATTGTTCTTCGAAAAGCTTTGTTTATATAAGGGCAACAGAAACGACGATAAAAAACAAAGAAACGTAATCTTATGAAACATTTTTTAAAAACCTCAAAAGTTGGTAGATTTTCTTTGGGAGGAAGTAGACTTGAAAAAGATACTCAAAGTTGACAGTTCTACTTAAAAGTTGGTAGAATTTTCAACACTGTCTTAAGCACTGGAAGGTAGAGGGAAGGAGCACAATCTGTGTTAAAAAAGTGACCCTAAAATTGCATTAATATAAGTTGGCATTGGTGTTCTAGAGGACCCATGCATACATATAAATACGGTTAATAATGACGAGCGCCAATCTAGCTCCCATTTTTAATGCTATTTTGTGGGCACTTTTTGATTCAAACAGTCATATAAGATTGTGCTCCTTCTCATAGTTTTAAGTGAAGAGTGCAGTCGAAAGCAGACTGATTGTTTAATTTAAACACGTTTTGTTTTTCCACCGTAAAAAGGCTTACGCAAGAGCAATGTTTCAACAATGTTAAAGAATGAAAACTTTAAACAAGCAAAATTAGACGTAGAATTAAATTCTTGATTTAAAATTTTTGTGTTTCACCCCATGTGTACTTCCTTTTACGTAACTAAAGCGAATACTTATGATTTTTCGATTTCGGTAGAAACACGGGCTATTCTATATTCGACTAGTATATAATTAGATAATTAACTGCAGTAGCTTTTTTAATGTACTGAAAAAATATTACTCAAAAGGTAAAAATGGAAATTACAAAGCAAAACGATATTTCACCAAAAGAAGTAAGAAGAAAATTATCCATATCTGCAGACATTAGCAACAACAAAAAATTAGTTTGAGTAGCCATTTTATTATTTACTAAAAACATGATATCACTACAATACTTTTGCTTACTTGCAGAGGGTTTAGTTTGTTTCTCATTGGTGTTTGTATTTCGTGTATAAAATTGTTGTCGGCATTGAATATGTAGCGGACGGACGGTGGTAAATGCAATTAGCAGTCCGGTCTGGTAGTTATCAAGTTTTCTAACAAACTTTTAACATAGAAATGCTTACAGGCAAAAACATTCAGAGAAATTGAACTGTATATATGGAATCAAGTAAACCTTCTTCTTATCTTTCTCTCTGGATAATTCACTTCTATACCCACCTAAATACATATATGACTCATCCTTGAAACCATTATATATGTTGAATTTAAACAGTTCGAATTACAGTGGCGGAGTTCGATAATCTATTTTCGTTTTTTGTGTATATAATATATAGATTTATTCACTTGACCAAACTTAATTAGGCATCTATTGGGATTTAAACATTTGTTGCGTTTTCTTATCGATAATTTTGCTGTGCGTAAGGATAATAATTTCATTGATGATTTCTACATTATTGGTTTAATCGAGTTAATAAACAATTAAATTTTTTTATATGATAAAAGTGATATTTTAAATCATTAAAATGTTGAAATAAATTTCTGCTCATATTTTTAACCCCCGAACCCCAAAATGAGATGTTATAAGCTTGACCGCTATGTGTGTGTCTGTCTGTCTGTCTGCCTGTCTGTGGTATTGAATTTTTTGTTTCGTTTGAGAGAGTGTTCTTAGCTATGTTTCAAGTGTGAGTTTACGGTTAAGTACCCCGAACAACTAAATAATAGGCCATAATTCCCGAAGTTCAGTTTGGAGAAGGCTCTAACGAAAAAGGTAATTTAATGAAGAGTTTTCTAAGATATGTTTCAAGTGCAAGTTTAGGGTTCTGTACCCGAAAAATTTGTCTAGGTCTTTTAAAATTTTGTTAATTTCACTTGCCAAATATTAACATTTATCGTTGAGTATAGGTCTTGTAGGGAAACTATTGAAGTGACACTATGAGGTGCATACTAGTAAATAAAACGATAAACCAAAAATCCTTTTATTTTCATTCATGCTCGCCTTGAATCTTTGGATAAAAAATTCAACCAGTTTACTGTGGTATAGAAAAAATTTTGAATTTATTTTATCGTAAAGTAAATGTATGCTTTTTAGTCGAAGTAAATTGATTTGTTAATACCGGATTACCCAATAAATATTCACGTTCAAGATAAATTCTATCAATAATTCTAATATATTATGATCGGTAATCGTATATCATTATTTATTAATAAATTCATCCAATCAGTAAATGATTGTTTTCCGAACTAGGTGTACTAGGTGTTTGTTGGTACCGGGTAATAAATACAAAATGAATATAACCTAATAAACAATTCATTGATTTTAATTAGTGTTTCATTTAGTTCGAATTAAATTTGATAAATGATAAATAATTACTTGCTTCACAATTTGATTAGTTTAATGTTTATAAACCATCAACGCCACTGTCAACATAGGTAAACACAGAATAACTACAGTTACTTGTATACATATTGTTTATTTAAAGGTAGAAACTATTTTGTAATATTGGTTGGTGTTCGAAAAAGGACATAATTGTTTCTATATATTCAACAATATATAATAATAAATAGAAACTATTGTCAAGGTTTATATAATTGATTTTTGATGAGACAAAATCAAATATTGGTTTATATTTACATTCCATTTCAGCAAATCTACAAATGTGTATCTATCTTACATTCTGAATATCGATATACAGGATGTTAATATAAGATAAGTATTTAATAGTAACCTCTTAAAAGCGATTTCTCAACACTTTGTTTAAATATTTAACGATTAAAGTTTCAGTAGAAGGATGGTTAGAAAAATAACAGAAATCTTTCCTAATCCAAAATTTGATTATTATACTTGCCAGTAATTTTACACATATAACATTGTAGCTCAGACCACCTGTGTCATAAATTAAAAATTTATTTTAAAACTTCAAGCAGTTTTCCGTACAATTCAAGTACGCTCTGGCTCTTTAGATGTTTTCAACTTCTTTTTTTTCACGAATAATAAAAGGCTTGAAAATTATGAAAGTTTATTTAGGTTAATAAACAATGTTTGGACTCGAATAAAGAGTTTTTGGAACGGGTATCTGCGGATAACTTGGATAACAAGCGCTGCTTTAAAGAGATTTATGTAACAAATTATAATTATATCATTGTCACAGAATAAATAAATACAAATAGCTACAAAATATACATAAGGCACACGATAATTTAAATTATTGAAAAAAAAAAATCGAAGTGATCAACTAAAATTAGGCATGGACGAGTTTTTTTAAGTCGAAGTCACCATTGTTATAACTTTATTGGGTGCCATAAACTTTATTGTATGCCTCTTTATACAAGTCCGCATTGGTCATAGAGGAGGACGGAAGACGGGTATACGACTTGTCTACCTATCTCAGTTTCTCTTATAGTAATGAGATAGGTAGAAAAAAATGCTGTCTCTCGGTCTTACTCGTATTTTTGGTAGTCAATGGTTGGGTTGTCACTGTCTTACTCGTGTTTTAGATACAGACGTATGAGTGTCTTCTCTAAGCCACGTTTTCCCATTCCTGATTAAAATGGAAACGTATAAATGTCAAGTTTAGTCCAAGTATGAGAGACGTTCAAAATGTAGCTCGTTTAAGTCTTCAAAATATTTTGTCTAAACATACCGCCCTCTGATTACATTTTGTTAGAACATTACGAATAAGTTCCCTCATATTCAGAAAAAATATATTTAGAGTACTTGTAACCGTACAACTTATTTATGGAGGTATCGATCAAACGAAATCTTTTATTCCGTTTATGTTGTAATATTTAAGTCTAACAAGCATTGATTTCTATTTGAGTCCTTGAAAATGAAATAACTTTAATTTTTTCGATTGATCACTGTATTTATGCTAATAAAAGATTTCATTTAATATTTTTAACTTTAAATTTATACTTTGAAATTTTTACACCCTATAAAGTACAGAAATAATTTTGAACGAAATTTGAACTATATCTAAAATGAACATTTAATCCACAAACCAACACGAAACACAACATTTAATACAATGATAATCCAGAAACTTTATCTGTTTATCTTGATTTCTTCTTTTCTATTTTTAACAAAAATTACAAAATAACTGACTTGGATCTAATATTACCGACATTTCAAGGTAATATAACTTGGAAAATCTGGCAAGTAATATGGCCGTTTATTGCAATACCATCGTTGGTAAATTTAGAAGAAAATGTAAATTTGTACAGATAGGGCTATGATTATTTTGAAATTGAAAATTAATTTGTAATTTGCAAACATATTAGTGAAAGTAGTTCGTACAAGGAAAAATTATGTCTTTAATCGAATTTGACAGAACATAAAATTTACAAATAGTAAATTTTCGAATCTCATGTAATTCCCATGAAAGTTTGATATCCAAGTAGATACTATTAAACTTATCAATTTCTCATGAGTATGGATCATAAAGTTAAGTTCTTCTTATCAATTTTGTGCTTGATTACCTTGATAACTCTTGGCAACATTTTTGATAACTATAAAATAGCATGATATGTCAGTAAAATTGGAACCGAAAACGAGGTATTTGAAACAAAAATATGTAGCAAATGAAGGTATTTTCAACATTTATGCAGTGCCTTAACTAATAGTAAGAATATATTTAAACTTGGGATATATTTTACAAATTTATATCATCTAGGGTATATAGTTTTACAAATCTACCCTGGATCATATATATTTTGGTATTACCATATCTTTGCCCAACCCTTGTTATAACATTTATTTACCTGGTATTTATCTACGGCAACAAAATATTACAAATAATAAGCACAGAAAAGCTTCTGGAAAATTCTCTCTATTTGTTGGTTATCTATTATATATGTTTGGTTTCCATAAAATATTTGTTATTTTGTACAGAATGTTTCAGGGTATGTACGTTGTTTTGTATTACTAGGTACTACCTTTCAGGAGCTTTATTCCTTGAATGTCTCTGTCAATATTCGACTATCTAAATTAACTAGACTAAAATTTATATTCTACAATTTTTAGCGAATTGTTGACGAAAATGGAGCTATTGATTTTGTACTGAGAGTGGAATTTCGGAAAAATTTCTTCAAATATTCATTGATCTTACCTACTAGATGTCAAAAACGACCATCGTTCAAATTTACCTCTTATAAATACCTATTCATAATACCTGAATAATAATAAATAATACCTCAATACTATTTGAAAAAGCTAATCGCAATTCTACACAAGTATCGTGGGAGCGCAAATAATTACATTTTAATAGTAAGATATAATGTAATATATTATTTATATGCGTTTCCACCATTGATTTCTCGGCTTTTAATTTTTTGGTACGGAACTCTCAAAAATATTTTTTAGTGGACCGAATTGTGAATTGTAATCCATCGTCGTATCCACTTGAACACATACACTAAATTTCATCAAAATCTATCGATCCGTTTAGGGGGAGTTCATTAACAAATACGGGATGACGTACCAAAAGTATTTTTCACAAAAATTTCATTTTTATCATAAAAGCAGCAGCTAGTTATCAAATGAATATCACAGAAAAGAAACTCAATTTTTTGTTATAAGTATTTTAGTTCCCATTCTTTTATTAAACAAAAAATGCAAATAACCTAATCTCCTAAATAATTTTAATATGCAAACTTCACTGTTCCCAATAAAAAGAAATGAATTTAGTTTACTTGGACAGCGAAAGTTTATAATACAAGTTTATATATACAAAATTGTACAAGTACACAAGTTGGCTTACTTCAGTTTCAAGTACAATTCATGAGATTTGAAGGAAGAAAGTCCCATGCGATGTACAAGACAATTCATAAAAGTCGACTAACAAAAAATTATTTACCTCTTGTGATATTACTCTTAATACAGTAACCTTGTCAATTGAAAGTACGGGCTAGTCTGCATCAAATCCGGTAGTTCCGATTTTTTGCAGACTTGTTTCTGATGTTGGTCTTATGAATAATCCAAGTTTGTGACCTCGAGCGCTGACTGGAACTTTGTCAAAAATTGAAAAATGCGTGAAAATTTCGATTTTGGTAATTATAACCAATTATTTCTAGCTTAAAGTTTTATTCTATCTCGAGCCGTTTAGGATTTTAAAAGGCTATTAAAGAAACCTGAAGAGCTAGGTCCAATATGATGTCATAACATAATCCCCCCCCCCCGCCATCAAACATTGCAACTTTTGTTTAAGTTATTTATTGATTAATTAATTACAAAACGAGCTATTATCACACCTTCTTCATAACTTCATGAGTAAATACATTTCATTTGTTTTTAGGTTGAGAAAATCACTATGACTTTCAAAGTGCTAGTTAAATACTTAAACAGACTAAAGATGGCCACATTAAATAAAATGAATAATTCAGTGAATACCAATAGTAGACATGGTTCGACTCCCGAGTTGTGGCATGTATTGTTGTCGCTTACAGTTGTTATCCTGCGGCAACAACCTTCCTCCACACACATTGGATTGTTGTTATATGTACATATATATGCGAATGAACGAGAAGACTCCTTTCCTTTTATTGTTGTTCTGTTATTGTTCATTTAATTCAAATGTACCCATTATTATTATTATGATTATTATTATTATTAATATTATATCCTATAGAGGAACATATATACACAATTTCTGGAGAGAAAAGGAAAAGGTTCATTCATATTCCTTCTTGTGTGTTGTAAATGTTGTGTTATATACAATTTTATATTATATTATTATCACAAAAGGATTGTTGTGTTCAAGTGGGAAGTAAGCGGTAGTGCACAAATCACACATTACACAACAGTTTATAACAGCGTTTATCCGGTACTGATACTGAAAATACAAGTACTTTTATTATTGAGACATGTATTTCCAGCGTGTCTCGTCTATATTCATAACAAAGACTTTGTTTATACAACTAGAAAAGCTATATTTTATTTATTAATTTTATTCATATAAAAAAAAACAAGATTAGACCATGTGAACACTGCATTATCTCCAAATACGATAAAAAACAAGTAAAAACAACAATTGACTGAGTTAATTGTTGAAATACTCTGTAGAGACAGTGTTGATTATGCAATCGTTTGCAAGAAACATAGATAGATAGAACAAAAAAAGTAATTAGAGTGTCTTTCTTCTCATTTCCTCAGTGGACACAGCGTATGCTACAACAACCAAAAACATCCATAATATATGTAACGTATTCATTCCAAATATATACAATACTTATATGCATACTATATAATGTTTCTAACGTAATTTGCACTCTCACGGGTAAACAGCGATAAACAATACGGGTAAGCAAAAGTTGTTTATTTTTTTCAAAGGAATGTTTTTTACAGTCTTACTTTTGTTCAACGGCTACACGATGGGTCCAACGGAGCTACAAGATGGGTCGTATGGAGCCAGCCCTCATTGACGTATATTTCTGATTTACTAACTGGACCTCACTTTTTACGTTCTAAGCACGCTTTTTTAACTTCAGGTTGATATCTCTGTTCGTTTTTGGATTATCGTGATCACAGGCGGAGAGGCGACAAACAGACCGGTTTTTTCCGATTTTTTCAAAGGGGTAAAACGGGCTAAAATCGATCCAAAAATTGCGAAATCTCAGAAACTATGCATCCAATCATTAAATTAACCTGATTTTTATAATTTTTGGATCAAAATTACCCAACCCACCGAGTTTCATCTAATTCCAAAACAAAAATTTTTTTTGCGTTTTTTTTTATTTTTTCAAAGGGGTACCCTTAAAAAAATTGCAAAAAATCGAGAAATTTTTCGTTTCTCCAATTTCGATAAAACTCAGTTTATAAGGTAATTTTGACCCAGAAAGTACAAAAATCGGGTACATTAGACGACTGGTCGAATAGTTTTTGAGATACGGACTAAAATCCATCCAAAAATTGCGAAATCTCTGAAACTCTGCATCCAATCATTAAATTAACCTGATTTTTATACTTTTTGGACCAAAATTACCCCATCCACCAAGTTTCATCAAATTCCAAAACAAAAATTTTTTTTGCGATTTTCTCGATTTTTTCAAAATATTTCGTAATAAAATCTAAGAACATTGTTCCTCTTAAATGAAATTAATATTGGAACAATTTTACGCATGGTATTTTTCTAAATGTTATCAACGAAAAGTTTCGATTCACAACATAACATAAATCGACAATTTACGTAACAAATAACGTATCGTAGCTGTAATAAATAAAATAAAAATTTCTGTTGTTCAAATAATGGGATTAAATAGCTGAAACTTAAGTTTGAAAAAAAAACTTTTTTCATAAGAAAATTTTCACATACAACACGGTTGGTTATAGAGAGTGAATGCAGGCATTCTTCACACACACGTATAATAATTTACCCATATCCGTTTCGTCTTAGGAACCGTTATATACCGCATGGAAAAACATTATCCTAATGCTTCTATATGTATGAAAAATTGATCATTTTTCATATAATCAAAATAATATTGAGGTTACACTCATTTTATGGTAGCTCTTTTGTGTTGCTTGGGTAGTGATATGATAGATTTGAATATCATCACTTCACGAAAATCCATTATCGTGTTTACGTGAGTTTTCATACATGTCATAGACGTTACTTAAATTTCACTTGAGAGGGGTGAGGGGTATTTCTAAAGGTGTATATATTGAATTACAAAATTGATAGTGCTCGCAGCAAGGCGATTTTAAACATTATATATGTTTCCAGAAGTATAATGTGTTGATTTTAGTAAATTCATACGGATAATGATTACCTGATTGGCAAAAAATTGATCAGTATTAACTAAAATAGCCCCCACATAAACTGGGAACTTTCCAAATTCGAAACTGTTCTCCTCTATGTGAGACGTAGAAGATAGCCAAACATCTCAAAAATTATTTTACTTATGTTTGTGATGAATTCTTGAGATAAGGTGCCCGCAGTTTGTTTCCAACGACGAGATGTAGAAAATAAAGGAGACCAAGCAAAACTTGATTACAAAGACGAATGTAATAGAAGGCGGAGTTAAACATTCCCATCGTCGCAAAGAAAACATTTCTCAGTAAGGAAAAAACCTAACCATGGAAACTCTGGTCGAGAACCGATAGTTCAGTCCTCCTAACAGCCGAAAAACGAGATTAGCTTTTTTGAGGTACACACTTTGTGTGTGACCATGGGAAATGGATTCTTAGTGTTATCAAAAAGAAAAATTAAAAAATTTACCCGAATGATCTTTTTTGGCGGGTTTTTAGTAAAATTGAGAAAAAAGGCAGTTTTTTTTACTTTTTGGGAAAAAACTATTGATTTTTGCTGATAACATTAAATGGAAAAGTTGAAGATAATTAAAAAATACGTCTTTTGAGCCATTTAATTACAAAGATTAATTTTTGTAGTTGAAAAATGCCCAAAATATTAGTGCTGCAACCAGGCAAGTAAATAAAAAAAATTTGATATTTTGTAGATATTTAATCATAATTCGACGTTGATTTTGGTCGCTTATCCCGTTAATTGTCAGCGTCGGTTCATTAATTTTCACAAACAAACAGGTATAGGCCCGTTTCTATTATTAAAGCAAATTCGATAAAAATATCATAAAAAGTGCCATCTTTTCATACCATTATTATTGTCACGAAGTGTGTACCTCAAAAAAGTTGGCCTTCAAATAGAGGGGCTGATCTACGACTTCAGTGACCAAAGTTCGAATGTTATGGAAATTCTAGCACTTAGATTATTTTTTCTTTGTGACGCTAGTGACGCTACTGTGGCACACTAGTACACATATTAAAGAAAAATATTGTTATTATTCTATAGATAACATATGTGTGTTTTTCATGAAAGTTTTCAATATAAAATTGAAAGAAAATGAGTTTGGAAAAATATTCTCTTTTTTGATTACCAAGTGTAAAATTACAAAAGTATAAATTTGGCCGAATATGTGGTTTATATGATATATTACGATGCAAACGTTAAACACGGCCTAGAGCGTTTAGTTAATATAGATCATTTTGTTTCCCCGATAAGCTAATTAAATTAAAAGTTGTGTATAATTACTTACAATTAAAATCCAAACTTTCTTTTTATGGCGACTATTCCACGGATTTACTTTCAGTGAACTCTTCGTAACTTGTTAAGGATAATACTAATTTTTTTTTATATCTTATTTTTGTATTATTTTACTGCAATATATACGCGGGGAGGCAGCAAAAGAAAGCAAATAGCTTTTAAACGTACTATAAAAAATAATTAATTACTGTTAGGTATGTATTGAAGGGAGACTTATAAAAATCATTATTAGTTCAAAGATAAATGCTCCAAATAACGGACATAAATACAACGACTAGAATGTACGTTTTATCTGTAATTAAATTTTAGTAAAAATATTATTAAATTAGAAATAATTAAAATAAAAGTAAAAGATAAGTAAGACTTAAAATGTTTTAAAATATGTTTCATCTTAAAAATAAACTAGGGAGAGTTATCAGAATGAAAATACCGTAGGCTATTTTATGATGATAACAGACAAACACACAGACATGCACAGACACAAATTTAATGTATATCTATCTTTCCTAGATGCTTATAAGGTATAACACCGTACCAATTTTATTTGCGTAATGATACACTACCTATGTAAATTAGGGCATAGGATAAAAACATGCTATGTTACAGAGAAATTTTTGTTTAGGAATTTGATGAAACTCGGTGAATGGGGTAATTTTGATCCAAAAAGTATAAAAATCAGGTTAATTTAATGATTAGATGCAGAGTTTCTGAGATATCGCAATATTTGGATCGATTTTAGCCCGTATCTCAAAAACCATTCGACCAGTCATCGAATGCAGCCGATTTTTGAACTTTTTAGGTCAAAATTACTTTATATACTGAGTTTTATCGAAATTGGAGATAAACAAAATTTCTCGATTTTTAAGGGGTACCTCTTAATAAGAAAAAATAAGAAAAACGGGAAAAAAAATTTGGTTTTTGTTTTTTAATGATTGGACCGATAGAATGTATCATGGCAAAACTTTCAAAATGGTAGAGTTTGCTTACAATCCTACTCTTGTTATACCAAAAACAACTTTTTTTGTAGCATCTTTTTACCTTTACAGTACAAATTGACATTGTAGTGCTTAGTTTTCCTCTTTGTCCTTCAAATGTGTTTTTGGTTTAAATATTATTCTTTTAAAGTTTCTTAATAAATTTGTAGAAGTAATGAAATAAAAATTAAATATATAATAAACATTTGCTTGTCTTTTAATGATCGTCTACCATTGGAAGTTATTTTTTAAGATTTTTGTCTCTACATATTTTCTTATATTTTTTTGTAATTAACTGATATGTAGCCATCTTTTATAAGTAAATGAGCCCGAAAAGGTAATAATCCTTGCGAGGTTGATATTTTTAATGATTTGTATGAAGAACGCACATCCACTTGTAGATTCACAATATCTGGCTGGCATTCTTAGCCAATTCAATTCAATTTTTTTATCTTTTTTCAAGAATACAATCATTGTACAGCTATGTCTGACTTCTCGGTATTAGCCATTGTGCAAACCCAATTCGTTTTTTACGACTTCAAAATTGACCGAAATATGGTAATGGAATTTTTAATTGGTAGCTTTTCCTACAAAATTGTTTAATTAAACAAAGAACTCCTTAAATTAATAACGTTTACTATATACTTCGGTTCTATTACTGAAAATAGTACCTAATATTACAAATTACGTCAAAAATTAAAATTTGAAACACGTCCACTTTGATGCAAGAAACATAGATAATATTTTATCTAATGAAGACAGTTTCATAAAACAATAATATTTCGTGTTAAACTGATTAAAGTATACCTTATGTAGAGTCAAATCATATTACTCATTTCTAACAGTTTGAAAATGTATATCTATCTGCATTCAACAGCATTCTGTTTCGTTGCAAGTTGGTAGTTTTTCTATAATGTCCATGTAGTCATAATAATTAGTGAGCACAGACCAAACTAACTACATACAGTTACTAGCAGTTTTTGGTTGTTTCGAAGTATTGTTAAATAAGTTACATTCATTGAATTCTAAACTAAAATACAGATTGTGTAATTTATGTTATTGCCTATTACTGAATTCGTAGAGTTTTGTTTGCGGCTCATGCCATGTCTTTTATTTCTTATTATGTTATTTTAGATTGAATAGTTCGTTTCTTCCATGCCGATACTCAGTTAGAATCCTAAGGGTTAATTATATATTTGATTATCATGGTTACCAAAAAAGTGGAAACAGAATAAAGTAAATTTTTATATGAAAGATGCCTATACATCTTAGTACATTTTTTACGTTTATAGTTCCTTAAATTACGTTAGCAATTTATAATTTCATAAAATTTGCATTTATTGATGTAAAACCATATATGTCCTGCCAATCGAGCCCTACAAAACCGCTGCTTATTAAATACAGGACAAGAGTATTTAAAGCAACTGAAACAGACTACTGCCATGGTCATACGTAAAAAAAATGAGTTAACATCAAAGCGAAGTTCTAGGTGATTGGCTTTTATATAGAGATGCAAAATGTAACTGACAACCTCTACTAAAGGTCAGCTTTGCTGACCAAGCTTTTAAAATTAACGAAACTAAGGTAAATCCAATCGTGAAAAATATGTAAGAGTAATGACCTTTTTGGATTATATTGTATCTTATTGTATGACGTCTAACCAATATGGCAACAGAACGTCAGAGCACAGTTTGCACAGAACTGATACCATACCTACAGATTTTTAATTCGTTCGTCAAAATGAACAAGTGCAGACCAAAAATAGGTACCCGAACCTGTAAGATGCGAAAGAGGCTGGTATCAAAATTTTGGAATAACAACATCTTGTTACTCAGTTAACAATGGCTATATATGTAGCTACAGCAACAACTTTTTTATATATTTTAAAATGAGAGCGGTGTCTGTGTTCACTGTAGTTTATAAGTGAAAATTGGCATAAATTTTCCCTTCCCTTCAGCTTCTCGCAAGTGGGATCTAAGAGGAAAAAAGATTAGCTTGAAAAAAGTCTAGTTTTCTTCGCACGAATACCATACATCATATCGTGTTGCAATGTAATTATAATAATTTCAAAAATATTTATTATCTGTTGTGAAAATCTGTATATTTATATCTATTTAATGTAATATGTTCAAGTCAACATCAGACATCGCATCAGTTTAAATGTTTTGTTTTTCACAAACTTGAACTTTTTAAACAAAAGTTCATCAGTTGTTGGTTTGTATGTTGGTTTGAACCCAAAAACTTTTGTATTAAAATCAAACATAAAATACAATGCTTTATTGTGAAAACACAACATATAAAACATTTTTTTTTCCAACAAGTTGTCTAAAAAATTTTTGTGTTTGAATGTGTAGATTGGTTATTTAGTTATTTTCATAAATTCTCGGAATAATAATAATAATTTATCAAAAGTATAAAATTCCAAGAATGAAAATATGACCATAACAAACATTTCAAACCATATTTTTTAATAAATTCTATATTTTCAAGCGAATTACAGAATGAATCTACATATACATAAGCGAAATACTACTAACTCACTGTTTCTTCACCAGATGTCTAAAAGTATGCAACCGATTGGCTTGAAATTAGGCATAGTCACTCCTTGTGCGATGCAAACGCTCGCTAAGAACGGATTTTCGAAAGTTTAACTCCCTAGATAGTAGTAAAATTGTAATTATTCTTATTACAAGCAGTATATTAGGAATGACTTTTTATAACTCTAAAATCTGAAACTTTTTCTTTTATTTTATCGTTTGATTTGAACCTAAAATTTATTGGCTCAAAAGAAGAAAGAAAACATGAGAAAAACTGTCGATAAATTGGCATAGTAAATTTTTGGTTTTAGTGTTATGTGTGTGTTTAGTTTCCAAATCACACAACATTGATTTCAAATAAAAATTTGTTTTTCATGTAATTTTCCCATTTCGTAATATCATTAAATATTTTCATACAAATAACTATCCTAACATATAATTATTAATTCATTACAACTTGGTTCTATTATTTTTTCCTAAAGAATACTTTATTTTTACACATTTTGCCAATTTTCTATTCTTATGTATAATACAGACGAGGGTAGTTCTTCGATAACAAGAGCAATATATACTAACCAACAACTTATTCAGTTTTAGATTACATACATAAAACATTAAGAATGGAAAATCTATACACATAAAGTGTAAGTTTTACGCGAAAATTTTCATTAAATATTTAATTAGAATATTGGTTTTGTGTACAATGCAGGTAGATGTGAAAGCCTTAGTATCTAGATAAATTACTTTTAGACTTTGTTTTTATTGGTCTAATTGGTAAAAACATAATAAGAAATTTATGAATAACAAGCCGTATACGCTTAAACAGATTTCCCATCGGTAACATCTTACGAACCATATTAATTCTCTTAGTGTTCCATCTAAATACCATACAAACTTTTGTCTCTTCTTCTATCCACTTGAGAAAGATTTTTCAAAAACATGACTTAGTAACGATATAAAAAATTGATTAAATTAACGAATTAACGAATCGTATCCTTATCCAAAATTTATGCATTTCTTAATTAACCTTAGCATTCTTATTTCACCATTTTTGGTGTCCATTTTCGCCAAAACTATATAAATAGGGAGTTGGAAATTTACAAGCGATTTGAAGCGGTTTATGAAACATTCTGGAAAAATAAAACAAAAGTTCTGGAAAATTGTTTTGCAAAACAAAGTTGTTTATTTTTTTATAAGAAACATTTTTACATTTAAACTTTTGTTCTACCTCTAATGGTTTATAAGATGGTATTTTGCATAAAAACTTTAAAAAATAGACTTTGAAAAGCTCTATCTCCGAAACTATCCGTCCTACAAAAACTGTCTTGATCTCAAATTATTGCAAATTTAAACTGTTTTAAAAATGATTTTATGACCACAATCTATGATTAAAAGCCAATCCTTCCGGGCCAAAATCGGCTAAAACTAAGCTAATATCAAAATTTTCGAGGTTTTTTTAATTTTTAGAACTGCTTCCTTCTCTTGTAACCGAAATAAAATATTTTAAAATATATTGCACACGATGTCACAAGTATTATATTTAAATAATTAATGCGTGGTTATTTGAATATAATAGAAACATCAACAAATTTAAGAGACAAATGACCTTAAAGCTATAGTATCCCGTATAAAATATGCCGTAAATTAATGGTATGAATATCTTAGGTATGTTGTTATTATTAAACGTACAGAAGGCCTAGGACTTTTACGAATTTAATATGCATAAACCTATTATTTATTTAAATAATAAATATGGCAATAGAACAATATAAGTTGTACTTGGATACTTAATGTTTACTAAACCATTTTACTTTGAAATTGCATCACAACACATATACTCATTCTACCTGGTATAATCTGTAATTTTCGAGTTACCAGTTACTTGTAGATTTTTCTAAAAACGAAATGTCGAGTAAGACATCTCGCTTCACTAAGACAACAATCAAGCTCTTCTTATCTAACGACCTTGGTTTCTTAAGGGAAGTATAAGAAACAGTTCAATAGTATTTTGAGAAAAATTTCAAGGTTTGAAATTATTTATCATATTTTGGAAAATTACATTTAAACCAAGAAATCTCGCGATCAAGCAGGACGAGAGCCAATAAATCATGGGTATTTAGGTTTTTTCGTAAGCATGGTTTGTTTTGGCATATAGTGAGTGTAATTTAACGAAAGCAAACTTTCTTGGGGAGTTAATATCTACATAGATATCAAATAGTAACTACTAACGCCAAAAATATTCTAAAACAAAATCTTTGAACTTCTTTTAAAACTTAAATATATATAAAATTATATGTTAACTGCATGAGTAATACTTTTTGAGTAATATTTAAAATTCTCGACGGAATTATGGTGTATACATTTAACATTGGACAATATCTCATTTATAATCCACATCCAACATACACACACTCAACGTACATGTACACAGACATTTATTACTGGCAGATTTTTTAAAAGTTTCTAGCTAGTGTTTTCCAAAATAGATTGTCTTTGCCTTCCGGGTCAGGAGGGAGTTTGGATATAATATGTTTTCTATATGTTATATGTGTGTATATATATATATAATTCAACGCCTCTCGAGGCGTTGAATTTTTTTTCCCGATTCAAATAAAGGCAAATTTATTCTTAGGACAAAATCATTAGGAGGGATCAACTCCATTTTTTTTTATTAAAACGTCAAATTTTCGTAATACATTCTGGTTAGACTCCAATTTTTCGCACCTAATCTCTGATAATTTCAGTTTTTATACAGATTCTAATTTATTATCGCAAAACACTATTGACTACTTGAGTTTTTTAGCCTTTCAAAACTGTACAAACATGTACCGAAATTGAGGTCTAGGAAAACAATTTTCAAACCATAGTTGACTTTTTTGAGGCATAGAGTCTGAATCTAATAGAGAATATAGGTACTTCCATTTTCAAAAACAAAGTTACCCATCGATTGATCCGGAAAGCGACCTCGATAAATATTTTCAGATAAATCTCGACTCCAAAAAAAAAAAAAACCCATATTGTATCGCTTTTGATATATTCTGTATTTTAAGAAATACGCTGGAAACTTTTAAAAAATCACTCTGTGTTCCTATTCTAAAACACAAAACTTTTATATAATAATAGAATACATACAATATAATGTAATGTATGTATATATTTGTCATAATCTTTGATATAGAGACCATTAAATGTGATTTATAACGAACTATAATATAATATTAAATAATTAAATACATATATACATTACATACCGAAAAATTTTAACATTACCTATTTTAGTAGTATACCACCACCATCAAATGGACCAGACCAGTATGCAAACCAAAATACAAAAAACGTAGGTAAATTTTGAATGTGTAGTGGGAAATTGCTATTCGTTGTGTGCGTAGTCATGGTAGGGACAATTAAATCGATGCCAGAGCTTCCAGTGAAAAATTTTGGTCAATAATTGAGGCTGTTATGACTTATTTACAATTCTTTACATGTTAATGTGATAGAAAATGTCAAATTAAAATTATTGAAAAACACTAATTAATTAAACTTAATGCATTAATAATTATGAAAATAAGAAATCAAATTGCACTCATATTATTTTTCAAATGTAAATTATCATAATTATTTATTTAAAGTGAGATCATTATATTAAATTTTCAATGTAAACCATTAATGCAATCCACACAATTATATATGCATCCATACAATTCTATAATTAAAGTTGTGTATCGTTACCATAGAAACGCCTCCAATAAAACTCACGCACGGTGCGAATAGTGTGAAATAGATATTTACAATTCTATTTTCGCAATTATTAACCATAGTTGATTCTACATTTTATTTTGGAAAACAAATTGCCGACAATTTTTGTTTGAAACTATTATTCATAAAGTTGATGGGTTCCGAGATATTGGCCAAAAATCGTGTATATAAAGCTTTAATTAACGCAAACCTAGTACTTTTCCGACTAAGCGTTAGTAAGGTCTTAGACTAGATGCCGAAACCTTCCTTCTTTTCGTTTTGTTTTAACATTATTTGGGGCGGATCAATTACATACAGCAATATTTGTGGTTAAAGTGGACAATATATATATTTCTTAATTTTCAATTCATTTTCAAAAAATTTTCACCAATAGAAGAGTTAAGATTTAGATGTAGAAAAAAAGTACCCGCAAAACATACAAAAACAATACATGGAATAACATACCTATTTTCTTTATATTATAATTTGTAAAGTCTCGGAAAACCAAACCAAATACATTCTTCACTAATATCAAATTATTTTATAATGCGTTTTATGTATAACGATTTTTAAATTTAAAGCCTCCGTCATTTAAAATGAAAATTTATACACAAAAATTTTAATTAACCCTTGTTATAAAAATGTTTTTTAATTATCCTTTTCTAAGATTTATTTCATTCATTTAAAATTTTTGTACCTTTTAAATAAATATCTTTAAATTTAGTTTTATAATTAATTTTCAGAATATTACCGTCATGGGAGCAAAGGAAATGAATTTTGTTATTTGGATCTTCTAGGAAATGTAAAATGAAATTACACAATTCGCTTGTGTTGGCAAATTTATGCTTTGTTAATTTTGTGTTGTATTCATTATTCAAAATTTGTTTGTTTAATCGTTTATAAAAATTTCTGGACTTCAATCATGTTAAATACCTTTAAATGAAGTTCGAATTTCTTTGTTTATGTTTGATAGAGCTAGCCTAAAGCGCAGAATGACTTAGTTGTACTCATTAAGTTGTACAAGACGATTATTTGTTTTGCTGCAGTGCTATAAAAATAAAAAGAATAACGTCCCATGTCAGCATTAAAATACATACGTTTTTTATTGTATTTACGTTAATTATATCTTTAAATCTATCTAAGTATGACTATTGAAATTTTGATGGTCTACGAAATGTAATTTTGAAATTTTATCTGTTCGATTGAAGGTTAAGCGAGTAATGAAAGCTGTATGGCTCTCATTTCCCTCCTATTTCCCTAATGGTCGGGTAATTTACGTAGCGGTAGATTTTGAAAAAAGGGCTTCACTATCACTACATATTATAAAACAAAGTCGCTTTTTCTGTCCTTATGTCCCTATGTCCCTTTGTACGCTTAAATCTTTGAAACTACGCAACGGATTTTGATGCGGTTTTTCTATTTTTTTTAATAGATAGAGTGATTCAAGAGGGTTTTTATGTATAATATATCGATATAATAGCAGAGTAAGGAGTTGAAATAGGGGTTGAAAGGGATATGCTTCAAAAACTAAAAAAGTTGTGCATCGATTAAGCTCAAATATTGACACGATATACAACCAGCTTCAAAGATCTATTGTTTTTATCTTCTTTTAACCTTCGGAGGGTAGAAAGGTGTAGCGAGAAAGTGGGAAGGAATTATCGAATATTTACAAATATACCTAAGTGGGGTATCAAATAAAAGAGCATGACGTGTACATTACAAAACTGTTATCCCACGCAAGGAAATGTGGAGGGAGGGGTGCAAGTGGGGATGTTGCCCAGCAAAGCGGGTAGTTCACAACTAGTTATATTATAATTTTACAAGTAACAAACCAGAAATATCAGATTTATACCTTGCCTGAAGCCCTCACCCAGTTCATATAAAGAGGTAGATATTGAAAAATGAAATTTGATAATGTGTATGGTTTATTTGCGTATAATTCCAATGTAGATAAGAGCCACTGGTGTAGAAAATATAGTTAGTCATCACATCTCTAGGTGATTATGATATGTTTAGTTTACACCTTGATCATATGCCTTCCTCGTGTTTCCATTCATAGGGATCAAGTATCACATACCTCTGTAACCATTCTACCTGTATTACATCATCTCTGCGTAGGCTGTTGATAAGAGATATATTTCATAACTGTATAGAAATCCTACACAAATTTATATACTAATTTTAATAAGGATAATTAATCGCGTTTGCCTATATAATTAATTAAATCTATATGATATATATATATTATTATAAATTATTATATACATATATATTATAATTATTATTTATAATATAGAAGATATCGAAAGAAATTCTACGATAATTTATCACTTAACATAATTAATTATGTCCTTTTTACGAACTGCATGAACATAAAGAGTGAGGCAGAATAGTGTACGATTTTGAAAATAAATAGTTTGAAAAATTGATGGAATTTTTTTTAAAGCCTTTTCAAAATCGCAAACATCTCACACACACATTTCAAGGGGAAAATTAGTATACAGGTGGTTTTTTGGGGCGAAAAATCGATCTAGCTAGGTTTTATTTTGTAGGTAAAAACTATAAGAAACTGCAAAATATGACTCTTCCTGACATCTATTGGTGTTTATCATAGTTAACGAAATGAAGTACATTACCGGGACATTCAAATTGGTATTTGTGTGCAGACATTTTAAACGGTTCCTATATTAGTGATGGAATATTTCTCTTTTTAACTAAAAAAAATACCAAGCAGTGCTCCGTCATTCCGGTAGATACTATCCTATAAAAAAGCTACGTGGTAAATGAGAAGAATATCACAAAGATGTGTAAACCGAAAAACATTATTGAATCAATTTCAAATTTCTCTTTGATAAAACAGGTTGTCATGCGTGTAGTAGACAAGAATCTATTGTTTGCTGCAACAGAGGCACCTTGTTTATAAACAAAGAATTATATGTATGGAAATATTCCGCTACCGTTAAACTAATACGGAAATATAATCGGAAATCATATATAGAAAACATGCAAATAATATTATTTTATTGATATCAATTTCCTTTAATTAGTTATTTATGCTTTTTGATTTAATAATACTAATTTGAATTATATCCAGGTACTAATTAATAATTATATTGACTACAAATAAAATCTGAAGTATCACGCATTCTCTATAGAAGTTTTCAAATATCGATATTAAAATATGTTTGTATTTTATACAGGTAAATACGATTTGAAACAAGGTTAGTTCACCGTGACAAGAATTAAAAAGAGCGGAAGTGTTGTGGGACACCTGGTAGGAAGTATGTTGTTTTTGCTATAATTTATACATGAAATAAAAAAAAATGTTGTTGTTTTAATTAATAGAAAAACCTATGGACGTGGATGGGTTCTGATTTTCAAATGTCTCGTATTACGAGAAGGCATCGTACCCATAAGACAAAGGCATCATTAAGTATGCAACTAATATTTCGAGATCAACTTTGTAAACTTGTCGGTTAGTCGAATCTTTCTAGTCGTAATCGATCCATTCACTCAATATTTCCCCCAAAACAAATTTCACCGGACAATACTCAAAACAAACACATAAAACAGAGAACAGAAATTCTCATAACTAGAAATTTTTTGTAAAAACTATTAAACGCAGAATCAAGTTGTGATAATCCATTCATCAGTTTGCGAAAATTACCACTGCGAAAAAAGTAAGTCTAAACTCGTCGGGATTTTTTTATAATACGCTCATCTGCAAGTCTTTGGCCACTGTACTATTCACAAGATTTTATTTCTTAACATAATATTTCAAGTATATTTATTTATACATATTTTCGATTTTTATCAATAATAAATATTTGTTTTTTTTTCTTAAAGAAGAAAATCTTATTTGTGTTTTCTTATGGGTAAGTAAAATCATATTTTTTTTTTTAAATATCACTTGAGAGGTTTATTTTCATTATATTTTCCGAGTGTTTTCCGTTGATTTTTCGTTATTTCTTTATGTATTTTATTATTATTATTATTATTATATTTGACTATTATCCATAACCAATGAGGGATCAAGTACAGTATATGTTTTCATGAAGCAAGTCAAAGTATTCGTGCATACCAATACACATGTCTTAATACCTTACAATAAATATCTAAGTGCGTATCGTTTTCCTTTCAAAATATATTGGTATTTTTAAAATACAGTAGCGTATCTTTTAATTTTTTACGAGTGCATATCTAAACTACTAAAGTCCGTCGATGTCAAAGCTCTGCTGCTGCTCTTAAACAGCTCCAAAAAGTTCATTGAGTAGTGGCCGGGAAAGGGCCAACCCTTCGTCGGTATCACAACGAATCCTATGGTCTAAGTGTGTCCCACCTCAGGACAGCCACTCTAACCTAACCTAATCTATATCTAAACTAAATTTATTTTTATTTAACTGATAATATTAATCCGTCAGCATTCTCTCTTTGGTGCCGTGATGAGCGATTTTCTCACGCGTTCCACACATGCGTTAAATAATTCGAGCGTTAAATATTCTTTAACTTTGCCAATCATAACCTTTACATAATTTTACATAAATTTATTTTTCTCATAATTCATTCTCCGTGCAGAAAGTGTCAACTTTCGTCCCGCTGTGCAAAACGAAGTTACCTTTCTGTCTCTACCGGGGAGAAAATAGTATTCACACCATGGGAGCAAGTAAAATATATTTCAGATCTCACGTTTGTCACTCGTATCGGGCAACAATTAACATGAGATCTGAGACAAATTTTTCAGAGAGTTGCAGATCTGTTTTAAATTACAAATTATAATATGTGAACATGGGCGCTATACATATCCCAAAAATCCTGAAAATTCATCAAAAATGTTTTCTTAAGAATACAAAGTAAATTTAAAATTAAGACTTTTAATTCTTTCATAAGTATTTCAACATTATTTCCTTAAATCCATCACGCTACTGTATGTATTGAAAGATAAAAAAACCTTAAGTAAAATGAGTAAGGTAGAAAAGGTTTGATGTGTTTTCAGTTCATGTTGGTTGAATACTTCAAATATGATATAACATAATTTTGATGACAACAATATTTATTCAAAATAACAAGCACTTCACAAAAAATAGAAATAAAAAAATATTCACTCTTATTATTTTATTTTTTCAATCAGATTTCTTTTCTCAAATAATATTGGGTGTACCATCTTATTTGTGATCCATTTATTTGTCAAAGATTGTTATTTAATGATCGGATTGCGACCGATCATTAAATAACACCTAATAACCCAAACCTTTTTCCTATCAAAATATCCCTATCGCGAACATCCCTTGAAAAATATTCAATTCCAAAAAATTACTTCCCCAAAATTTCACCTTGTAACATCCCCCCTCTCCCAAATACCCTCATACTATCTGTACATGAATTTTCATCAAAATCGTTAGAGCCGATCACGAGTCGAATTGCTCGTTTAAATAATTTCTAACAAAAAACTGACGTCATACCGTCATTTTGATTCCCCAAACAAAGAATATAATAAGCAAACATTGAGATATTAGTAATACTTTTGGGAACAATAATGGAGAATAAGGCACATACTTCACTATCACACCGAGTTCTATCGGCTTATAAGTATTATATGCCACATAAGATGAGATTCTGTCAAACTGACATAGCAAATTCATAGGTCACAAATAGATGGCATATTCTGTAATGTTTTGTGTACAGTAGCAAGGTACTTTAGTTATAAATTTAAAAAGTAAACAAAAAATATCTTTTCTAAAATCGGATTAAGATATTATGAAAATAAGATTACGATTACGATTTTTTCCCTGGCTAAAATATATAAAAATTATTGAGAATTATTTATGCGGTTAAAGATATGTTACTAAACTTGAATTTCGTGATCTAACAAAATTGGACAATTTTTTTTAAATATGCCAAAAATAGGTTTTTCTTTAGAAGAAAATGTGACAGAAAGTTTGATTCCAAAATGTTCCCGTTTGTAGAATAAATGTATTTAAATTTCTTTTGAAACACAATAGATTTTAACATACAGAGTATTAAAACAGTCGAATATATATCAGTTAATAGGGGTAGGGAGTATACCTCTTCTTAATTGTTTTTATTTTGCCATGAGACATGCTATTGTCAAACACATACTTTTATGTTCTTAAAAATAATCCCATCATATCATTTTCCGTATCGAATATATAATTATTCAAAAATTATAATTTTAAACCTAATTATTCCATATTCAATGTTTTGTGAATAAATTTTAACACAAAAGATGACGGGTCTATATGTGATACATCCATGCGCATATGGTACGACTGTAATTCATAATTAGTAACTATAAATGTTGCAATTATTCAACGCCTGCTATTCTACGCTAACCATATAAGTTTTTGATCCTTGCATTGCTACAGCTCCTCATTTTATATTATTTCTGGCATTTTTATTGATACGAAATACGCCTAGATATCTACCTTCTTTCGAAAACTTTAATTTATGTAAAGATTTCAGATGAATATGTATAATAACCGTAACATATACAATACAATTGAATAGGCAATATTCAAATTGTAATTATCGTATCTCTTTAGATAGAGTAACAAAACCGTTAAGTAGGTTATGTTTGGTTGAAATGTTTCTAAGGGTGTATAATAATACTGGTTAAGGGTTTAAATTTGAAATACCATTAAATTAAACCGCATTAATATATTACTTACATACATGCATATTATTTAGGGTACAGTGAATATTTAGGGAATTTAATCAAATTTACGTGTTTAAAGATGAAAAAAAAAAGACAGCATTGTCATAGGTGATTTTACTGCCCATCCTCATAGGTGATTCGAGTTTTTGCATGCAAAGTTTATAGTATTCATTTTAGCCGCAAAAGCTTTGGTTTTGAATTACACAGGGATTCACAAAGAAATACAGAGGCTTAAAAGGTTGTGCATTTGTTATAAGTAATTTATTTTTAAAGAGTCTTAACTTTCTTGATTATTTGAATATAACTCTTTCGATTTTTATGATGGTCAGACTTGTTATAAAACCATTTTCTTTTGTTTTTTGTACAAATAGCATGGTAGTAGCTATTTTGGCACAGCAATCGCACTCTTTGTGAAGATCTTTCAAGTTATTTGAATAGAAAACCAAAATATATGTTGTTCAGTTCATTGATTATTATAAATTATTAGGTCACCTCATTTCCGTGAATCACTTTGACATTTTGTTCTTCTTACCTGAAAAAAACAAAAACGAAAATTTAAATTTTTGTTGAAAGCATTTTTTTAACTAATTTCAATAAAAGTTTTTTTTTTCAAATCATGATACATAATAGATATAAATTTAAAAAATATTCTGAATTGAGTTTTATGGAAGAGGCATCATAACTAAATGAGCTTTTTAAGTATCGTATCTCTAGGCTAACGGGAAGTCAGTTTAAAATCAATTACAAAATTCCACCCGGTCATACAAAAGCGAGTTAATAAAAACAGGTAAATAACAAACTTCTATTGTTGAAAAAAAAGTCATTGTTTAGTTTTAAAAACAAATTCCCTAGTGTATTTTTCTTAAATAATTCTGTAACTTAATCCTACGCTCTCATTCAAAGATGATATAATTCAACTATACTAAATAAAATTTTAGGAAGTCATTTTTTTCAATTACAGGATTTCCTAAAAGCTACGTATAAGAATACATTTTTATTGCACTGGAGTGTAATTTTTATAGTATTAGGTATACTTAAGGTATATACTTCCTCATCATTATCTTATACTTATATTACCTACCAAAGTATCACATTGTTAGTTTGTTTTTGTTTTCCATAAATATCGGTTGAAAGTAAACTGAGGTATGTATTTACATTGTCTTACTATACGAACGCCATTCTTTTAAAATAATGTTATCCAGGCATGTATACACAAGGTATACCATATCCTGTTTTGTTTGTACGAAGTGAAATATCTTTCTGAAATATCTTTCTGGAACAATTTTACCAAGATATAAATACACCATCAACGATGGAAAACTAGATACTTCTTATGCTCATTTTCTGTTGATATGTTTTAGGAGAATGTTTTCTCTATTGGAGGAAATTTATTTAAATGAGATAGAGCTTTGTGTACAATGCTTAAGGTAAACTAATTATTTTGTCAAGTTACTACAATTTTACGTGTTATGTAGATGAAATTTTATCTGGAGAATGTTTACGATTTTTTGAAATCCCTTTTTATATAATGTAGCAAACAATTAGATGAAGATTTATGATTAACAGTCTGGAGATTATGCTCAAAGAAAATATGATATTGCGTTTTAAATTTCAGACCAACCATCGATGGTGGCAGAAAAATATTTTACTATTACATTGCAATATATTAACAAATATTGAGTGATAAAAAAATTAAGTAAAACAATTGAAATTTGACAATCATAAATTATCGAATAAACTAAATAATTTAAAAAATAAAAACCCATCTGTTGATGATAAAATCTGAAAAGATAGAAAAAAGGGCGAGTAGTTTACACAACGTCTTTAACGATCGGGGCCTATTAATATCTAGGCCAGCTCAAATCTTTCAAATAATGCGTCACGACTGTTAAAATCGCTTTGTAAACTACAGGCCTTATTTATTTCTTTTTATTTCAATTATTTATTTAATTTAAACTCTTATTGGCAATAATTGGCACAATGCCTCTACATCGAAACAAAATTCATTATGGCAATGTAATGGTTCCTCCGAAATTCTCAATATCAATCCTTATTACACATTTACAATACTAACCACGATGATTCTATGTTTCTGTATCATTTACATACTGGAATCTAATAATTTTAAAAAAACCTTTTTCTTCAATTTGTATTTGATTGTAAGTTTAGAGAATACAAACATTTTAGCTAGGAATAAATCTTAGAAAATCTTTGGAGTTCTTAATAAGTTTACTTTAAGAAAGAAATCATTGATCTGGATGAAATCTGAAACTTTCGTTAAACCAAAAAAGACAATACAATAATATATTTAATTTCTCATTCTTCATAGTATTTACAACCTTGTTTTCGAAAGTATAAATATAAATTTCCAATTATTTACTTAATTACCCTTTTCTCAGAAAAACAAAAAATATTTTTTCTACTTTTTTTTTTTACTTTATTTTATTTGCCAATAAAAAAGTTTTTAATACGAAAATATTTATACACTTAACTTCACCATAATATAATTAATATCACCACAAACCAATAAGAGTTCTGTTTTCTCTCTTTGTCTACTGCCTAAAGATACATTTTAAAATTATGATTATTATTGTTAATCTTCTTAATCAGTTTTCATTTGAATTGGTATGAATATTTCAAGTATATAAAACTTTCAAATCCGTATTAATAGGCAACAATTATTTAATCAATAAAGTAGATATTTTATTATTAAAATGTGCGAACACAAATTTTCATAACGCATACTTATAAACACAAATTTAAATAGATTTTCTTCTATGTATATTGAGTTTCAACATTTAAACCATATTAAAACTGAAAACTTGTAAAATGAATTATGTACAGGGTTATGTGTTAAATATGGTTGGTTATATAAAATTTATTTATATGGGTGTAAATCATGAATTTGGAGAATTTCACTATCGGTGTTTTCAAAATTTTAAGGAAATATGTAAGGATTGAATAATTCTAGGGATTTCAATAAAACTTTATAAATACATTTTATGATTAACAAAGTTTCCAAAAATCACAAAAAATTCCTTTATCATCGGGCTTTTTATACCATGCATATATGAAATATACATAGTATATTAAGTTTAGTCCCAAGATTGTAACGCTTAAAAATAATGATGCTAGGAAAAAAATTTTGTCATAGCTGTTCATAAAATCACCTAATTAGTCCATTTCCGGTTGTCCGTCCGTCCGTCTGTGGACACGATAACTCAAAAACGAAAAAAGATATCGAGTTGAAATTTTTACAGCGTACTCAGGACGTAAAAAGTGAGGCCAAGTTCGTAAATGAGCATCATAGGTCATTTGGATCTGGGGTCCGTAGAACCCATCTTGTAAACCGTTAGAGATAGAACAAAAGTTTAAATGTAAAAAATGTTCCTTATAAAAAAATAAAAAACTTTTGTTTGAAACATTTTTTTGTAAACATCACTGTGTACCCACGAGGGCGTTAATTAGGTGCAAATTTTATAGTATGTATTAATATAGGAATATCAGTTGTGTGTGTGTCTATCTTTTGTTATTTACCTGACGTCAAAAAAACAAACAATTGCTCATCAACACTGTCTATACATTTTTGTATGTGTTATGTGATAAAGAAATCAACACTGAATATGCATGGTATTTCAACAATTAACTCAGTCAATTGTTTCTTTTCACTTGTTATTGTTATTTCATCGTTTAAAGTTGGCTGAAAAAATTATGAATCATATAGGTTATCCTTTTCAATTTTATATTTCCATATCAAAAAATCTAGAGAGTGTGATAAAAAACTATCTAAAATACTTAGACAATCTTTTAGTTTATAATAAATAATACCATAAAAATATAAGGTTGCCGATGATATGAAAAGAAAATTTTAACTTAATTAGAGTTCAACGATGATCCATCATTTTATGAACATAGATTACTGAATTAGAGTATTGGTAATTGAAGAGCTATGTATATATAATCTAATTACACTTGCACACAATATATTATATATTTTTGTAGTTGCGTGGTATTGTAAAGCTTAAAATAACACATTATTTGATTACGAAGCATATATTTGCAAACACCTTTAATAATTTAAAGGTTTTTCATTTTTTATTAATACGGGTGATACAGCTTTTCACAGGCTGAACACGTGTGGATCTTTTTCTGCACCAATTTATAAAGCAGTTCAGGAAGATGTTCCTGAAGACAGGTGTTCAGTATCAATATTATAAAAAACTATAATCTTAGATGTAAAAAAAAGTACTAAGTACTTACTAGTCTTCGTTATACGCAAATCGAATCATACGGTACTTAAAGTATGTAGCGTGTACACAACTAAACGTAAGAAGTGTATGTTATATAATATCATAATAAATTAATAAATTTTATTAATTATAATTTACTTAAAACTTTTAATTATTAATAAATCCTATAGAAAATTATATTTTCTTATGTTATTTAGTGAACATAATAGCATACATACTTATTTAGAGGTAGACGGTACGCAAATATTGAAGTACGTAAAGAGAAATGCTTTCTCTTCTCATTATTAATCATAATATTTATTTTGTTGATATTGGGAATATTTTGAAATGGTATTTAATAGAACAATAGATTATGATTATATTTGATATTTTTGGATGGTACAGAGTGTTCAATCAAAATGATAATGTTATTATTAAAATTAAGTTGCATTTATTGGATGAACACTCAATTAGTGCCTATATACAAAATCACTACAGACAAAAAAAACTCTAAAACAAAATAATATGCATGGTTTGAACTTACAACTTCAACACAACATACATAGTGCGGTTTGTCTGTGAGTATGTGTATCTTAGTATCTATTTTATTAAAACGGACTATATTCAGTTTAATCGTATAGATACTAAAGGTATGGGATATTAGCACGATAGGTTGCGCACAAGTAACAATACTTGGTTTTTATGGGGTGGTTTTTATAATAACATAAGTAGCCAAATAGAGATGTTTTTTGTAATATTTTTGATTCCTTCCACTATGATAAAACACACCCTTTGTTTTATTAATGTTTGGATGAATTTTCTCGTAAATTAGGCCTCAGATCGAAATTTGGTGAAGAGCATTTTCTTATTTTTTTTCTCAGCTTTTTCAGGAGACAATAATTCTGCAGTCAAAAAAAAAACACCCTGTATATTTTCGTGATAAGTTTTTCACATATTACATTTTTACTCTCTTAAAATTTATTTAAATATAAGTAACTAATAATAATATTATACACATACACACACTCCTATCCACCTACATATAATATAATAATATAATATAATATAATATATAATGAATGTATTCTAAATATAATAGAGAGTGAACTTTATAGTTTGTATTATTAAAATAATTTATAGGAGTTTGTTTGTTTTGTTGTTTATTTGTTTCAAAAGAAAAACATAAACACATCTGTATTCGATATGTTTATTGTTAGTGGGAATTATTCAACTTAAAACTTTAAAACAACTTACTAATGCTTTGGTATACTTATATAAGCACAGTACACACATATAATCAAGTCGAATTTAAAGTAACTATAACAATAATAAGTATTCAACTCTATAGTATTTATTGTTGAAGCTTTACAATTTTTTTCGGTGATGATTGTAGAAAACTGTTCAATTTAAAAAATCTTCTGTAGAAAAACAATTTTTTAACTTAGGGAGTACTAATAAATTATGTTCACATTATCTTATAAGTAGTGCATTTAATAAAAATGTCCTGTAATAAGTAATACCCTGTACACACGATTCAAATATTTCAATTTTAGCTTTACAATACCACGCAACTACAGAAATATATAATATATTGTGTGCGAGTGCTGCTTATAAATTTGATAATATAGATATCGCTCTACAATCATGAATACTCTAACTATAGTTGCCTCTGTTCATCAAATGATGGATCTTCGATGAACCCACAATTAAATTAAAGTTTTGTTTTTATAGCATTGGCAACCTTATATTTTTATGGAATTATTATAAACTACAAGATTGTCTAAATATTTTAGTTAGTTTTTTATCACACTCTCTAATAATAAAAAGACAGATTAATGTGATTGTACTGTATTTACTAATCAAAACAACTCGAAGTTTTCATCATGATGAATTATTTCTGACAAAATTAGATAATTTGATGAATAATATGATTACAAATTAATACATTCGTCCTTTAAATAAAAAAAACTTCTGCTAACAATTTATACCATAGACAACACAAAGTTTATTATTGACTAGAAAATGTCTGTCTACAGTTTAAATATGTAAATAGAAAATTGTATTATTGTGTATTTATATACGTTTTTCTAAAAGGGATTAAATTATTTATTTCTCGAAGTATCATTCGCTTCATATAACAATAATTATATTATTATTAACCTGTTGTTGTTTTTGTTGTCTTCTTTTGATTTCGAGTATTCTTCTTAAACTAGAACCTTCTAGGTCGACCGAGTATTCCATAAAATACTCACATAACAAATTTAAAAATAACCACAAGGAGTTGTTACTTCAGGTAATGATTCGATTTTTGTACTTTTTGGGTCAAAATTACCTTATATACTGAGTTTTATCGAAATTGGAGATAAAAAAATTCTCGATTTTTTGCAATTTTTTAAGGAGTAGTAAACCCTTTGAAAAAATCAAGAAAAACGGAAACAAAAATTTTTGTTTTGAAATTTGATGAAACTCGGTGGATGGGGTAATTTTGATCCAAAAAGTAAACAAATCCGGTTAGTTTAATGATTGGATGCAGAGTTTTTGAGATATCGCAATATTTGGATCGATTTTAGTCCGTATATCAAAAACTGTTCGACCAGTCAACAAATGCAAGCGATTTTTGTACTTTTTGGGTCAAAATAACCCTATATACTGATCGACATTGGAGATTAAAAAAAGATTTCGATTAATTGCAATTTTTTAAAGGGATACCCCTATGAAAAAATTGAGAAAATCTGCAAAAAATTTTGTTTTGGAATTTGATGAGACTCGGTGGATGGGGTAATTTTGATCCAAAAAGTATAAAAATCAGGTTAATTTAATGATTGGATGCAGAGTTTTAAAACAAAGACTAGCACGTTAAAGCCCTCACTTATCCTCCCTTCTGTTCACATTTCACATTTTTATGGATTTTAATTTGTTAGTGGGGAACTTTGTTTTAAAACTTTGTACTACTTCGCGAGAATACGGATGAAGCTTAAGGAGAATCTAGAAGTAATCTTCAGCTAGGTTAATATTATATTGTTTTCCAAGTCGCTCAACTTCGAGTTCTAGGCACGCTTTTTATGTGATACTTGGTATAATAAACAAATAAAATAATAACATAGAAGAACTAAGTATTTATTTATGTTTTGTATTGTTTGTGACTAAATATGAAATTCTAAGTACATACAAAAAGTTCTTGTTGGTTTAATCTCGTGTTTAAGACTATTGTTTCGAGTTTACTTTTTGTTGTTAACCATAAAAATTTAATTTGTATTCATAAACAATTTATTCTTATGTAGTATTATAATCAATATTCGGCTACGCGTTGTAAATATTGTAAATCTCTAAGTCATGTTCTTATAATATTCAGGACGTGCTTAGTTTGCATTTGTATGTTTACAATTTTAAAAGAGCAAAGTTTATTTTAATACATAAAAGGTGATTTTTTGCAATATCTATATTTTCGCTGACTATTCCAGTTCCTTATTCATTTTGAGAGCACTTTGACCCCCCACCATGCCTATGTCATGCACTACACCAGGTCATTAAATTTTTGGAGTTAACTCTTTAATAATCAATTTTAGTACTCAACCTATCGTGCATACCTTTTTCTTTTTATTAATGCTCGTGTATAACTTGTGTGGAAAGTTGACATCAAAAGAGCTGCTGCTCCAGAATGAATCAGAATTGAACGGGACAGAGATAGGTGGAAATCTTTGGAGGAAACTTTTGTCGAAGTGCAAGCTGTTGGTGAAAAAACTGATCGTCAATGAAAATGTATGAAAAACTTTGAACTATTGTAAACAGCAATAAAGGCTAATTATTATTTAATTATTTATAAATTGTGTGCTGTCGACAAAGCATCTATTGTTTTAAATATAACAATAACCTACCGGACACTGCACACAGTATAGTCGTTACCCTCCGATACAGAATGACTACATAGCAACTCAGCCAATGCAAATAGTGTGTCTCCGAGGTTTTTCGGGTTACCATATATAAATTATACTAGATATTACGTATAACAGGCAAAATATCAATTGTTTGAAACTTACAATTACTTGACGGACACAGCACACTATACAACACTGTCGGGCGGAGCTGACGCTCAAACTTCTTTTTTTTTTTTAAATTTTGTTGTGCCATCATGAAAGAATTCCTGGATACGAGGTACAGAATGAAAGACAGTTGATAGTTAATAAATTAAGAAACATTATTTTAAAAAGTGCTAAGACGCTTTACCCCCAAACGTAATAGAAATACCACTTGGATTGCAATTTTTCTCCATGAGTATTGTTTACATTTAAAGTTTTGAATCTTTTCTAGACAGATAAACTTTGATTACAAATGTTTCCGAAAATATCCAAGCTATGAAAAAAGCTAAATTATGTATTGGGCGAAATTTGAACTACCTTATGGCGTGCATGTGCTATCCAACACGTCCCTTATCTAGTACGTTATGTATAATTATAGTTCAGCTTTGAAAAATAGTTCTATATAACGACAACATTTATGAAACAACTTAACTTTTTCACTCGACTTAAATTAGTGTAATAATTATAAATAAATGTTCTAATTTATCTACGAAACAACTACGAAACATTTACAACAATACTTTCTAAATTATAAATTATTATTTGTGAAAATGTTTTCGGTCGTAAAATATTCAACAAATACAAACACAATGTAAGCCAGTGCACAGCGCAACAACCATTCATAAACAAATTAAAATACTTTAATATCAACACAACGTTACAACAATACAAACACTTAACTCTTATATTAGTACAACAATATTATCTGGAAAGTAAATTTTCCACACTGTTGATTCTATAAAAATAGATTTTCATTGTATAACATTTTTTTATTGCATATATTATTAAGATAGAGCTTTCCCACTGGTTTTTTTAAAATTTCTCGATTAATTATTTTTCACTACTCTGTACATCTACAGATATAGTTTTATTGGAGACGTTTCTATGGTAACGATACAATACTTTAATTATAGAATTGTATGGATGCATATATAATTGTGTGGATTGCATTTATGACTTACATTGAAAATTTAATATAATGATCTCACAAATTTAAATAAATAATTATGATAATTTACATTTGAAAAATAATATGAGTGCAATTTGATTTCTTATTTTCATAATTATTAATGCATTAAGTTTAATTAATTAGTGTTTTTTAATAATTTTAATTTGTCATTTTCTATAACATTAACATGTAAAAAAATTGCAAATTAGTCATAACAACCTCTTTTATCGCCAAAATTTTTCAATGGAAGCGCTGGCATCGATTTTATTGTCCCTACCATGACTACGCACACAACGAATAACATAAATTGGTATAAAAGAACATTGGTAAGAAAATTGTATTAAAGTTTGATATTCATTCAATAAATTTCTAGCCAGAAACCACAATAATAATATGTGGAGTAAATAATAACTTGTAAGTAAATGTGATTGTAAATTTTATTCGATGTTAAGACTGCAGGTAAACAAAGCAGAATTCAGTTCAATTTTGTGTTTATGTTCGGTGTGGACTGTTAAATGTAGTTCACAGTTACTACATGATATAAATGATATCACAGGGTGTAATAGGATAATAAGAATTACTTAAACACCATTTTAGTGGACTACTAGTTTTTTACCCGACTATGAATTTGTGTTTATGATTTTAGCGCGTATTTGTTTGTAAATTTTTTTATTACCTCGTAGCTTCCAAACAGTAGGTATTGTTATAGACCTTGTCTTAAAAACCTTGCGTTTAGATTGATGTTATATTTAAAACAAATTTAATAGTAATACGTTTATAAAAAAAAATTAACCAAATCTATCGAGTAGGTTATCAAAATAAAAGAAATTAATTAAGAGTGTTTCCAAGCACCAAAAAGTTTAAAATAAAATAAGTAGTTAAAATAAAAAAAATTAAAACTCGACTGAGTTAGATAAAGTCTTAAAAGAAGAAACAAGGCTAATAGTTTACATAGCGACTTTACAAGACCAGTCGGGTCTTGAAAGTGGCTATGTTTACTATTGGACTTGTTTCTTTCTTTACAGATTTTATTTAACGGTATTAGGTTTTTGATTTTTTCTGAAAATCAAAAACTTTTACTATCACTACCTGCAAGGAAATAAAAAAAAACTTTTAACAAATGCACTAAAAAGTAAAAAAATAACGATAATATAATGTAGTTAAATTCTTGTTATTTTTGGAGTCGATGTCAGCCAAGCTAATGTAGAAAACTGTTCTGTCAGAGTTGTTTCCTTGGCTGACACCGACTCCAAAAATAACAAGAATTTAACTACATTATATTATCGTTATTTTTTTACTTTTTAGTGCATTTCAATATATTTTGGAAAAGTTTTCTTTCTGAAGTCTGTTTTCTTTTTGTTAAAAGTTTTTTTTATTTTGTGATTTTTAGTGAATCTGAAGTACACTCACTAACTTGTCACTAAAAAAAGAATCATCGAAGTGTTACTGAGCTATTCGTCCTCTTGTCGTACAAAGTTAATGCAAATTTAAGACTTTTATGGTTTTCTAATGGATGCCGTTGTCAGAACTGTACCAAAATGAAATGGGACCAAACGGGAAGCACCAGCTTTCAAACAGATAAAATCATCAAAATCGGTTAACCCAGTCAAAAGTTCTGAGGTAACAAACATAAAAAAAAAAAAATACAGTCGAATTGATAACCTCCTCCGTTTTTGTTTGTCGGTTAATAAAAGAAGGGAGGTGCACAATTAAACAACGTTATAGTTCTGAAAACAAAATTTGAACAATATTCTGTCCGTTCCAAGACTACGGTAGAGGTCTATATATTGTAGTTCTTTCAGTAAGAGTGTCGGATAAGCTCATCAACCTAACTTAAGCTAGCCTTAGTTTACACTACATGATTCTTCTCATCAAAGGGAACCTAGGACTAATTGTTTTGTTGAGTTCGAAGATTGTAACGAAACAAACGCCTTCCATAATAAATTACATCTTTGATCTCACAATAAATTAAATCTTCGACCTCTGTTAATCGGAACTTAAAAACTCAAAATATTGTTACCTTCTGTATTATTGGACTTATATTGAACACCACATATTATTACAACCAATACTAAAAGGTCAAACTATAAACTAAAACTTTCTAGTTTGTTCTCTAAAACTGCACTTTAAACAAGAACACCACCTGGTAACACTGAAAGGTACAACATATATACACGTGTTCAAATTAATGTTTTGTAATTGCTAATACTTTCCAAAAGATTTATTCTATTTAGTTCTGTTCTACATAATAGTTCTTTAAATATACACATATTGGACCGTTATTATGTTCGTTAAAATAAGGTTAGATTGAGTGTATAAGGACTAGTGATGGTTCGAATATTTGAATTCACATTCGTGAATATTCGCGTATTTTTTAACATTCGCATTCGCAAAAAACGAATGTTTTTGACAAAAAGTCCTCTTCATTTTGTAATTCTCCAAATAACTTCAGAATCAACACAGAAAATTATTTGGAAGGAAATGGATAAAGTGAAAAATCGCTTATCATCGGTGTCGTCAAGTAAATAATGAAGTAACTGAGTCCGTAGTACCTTATATGCTTAGTAACTCATTATTTCACACGTTCAAATCGTTTTTCGTTTAGCTTATCGAACAAAGCTTTCAAAAGATGAAAAAGATTCAAAAACGTTTCAAAAAATAAAAAAGCTGCAATAAAAACTTCGTATAATCACATGTTTGGTGAAACAATAACAACCCCATGCTTCGTTTTAGAAAATTGAAATAAACAATCATTCTCCAAAAATATAATTGGTCATATAATTTTATTTATCTTTTACTGTTTTGTAATTATCTTTTTTAAATTTATATTCGCATTTCTGATTTATGCCATACATACTATAAAACATTTTTGATTGATATCAAAAAATAAAAAAAGTTCGATAGAAAATGAGAAAACTCTGATCAAAATGCAAATATGTAATTGAAAACTGAAAATAAAATATAAAATATATCTTTTTCACAATACGAATACCTCCCACATCATCAACCATCCGTCTAAAAAAAGCACCTGGAACAACAATAGCAAAAGTAAACAAAAATAAATGTTCGATTGTTCATTCGATCAATTCGAAATCGATCGAAAACAATAGTAATAAAATTCATAGGGAATGTCAAAAAGTTTAAACGGGAAAGTAACTGATAAGAATCTGATAAAAGTTATTTCATTTTCGTTACGATGCGTTCACGATAGATGCACGAACTATATTCGTTTTGAATGGAGCTTTCGTTTCTATGTTTGTTACTTTCATATGAGTGGAAAGATGACTGTTTATTTTTCCAATCAATTTTTTTATACCATCAGCAGAAGGGTGAAGAATAATAAAAATTCTTTCGACCACTTGGTCCAATAAAATGTCCCTCATATTAAATCCCTTTTAAAAAACTAGCTGGATATTGTGGTAAGAGGCAGTGCTCAATTTGGTACTGGTTATATTCCAAATATAATATCTCTTTTTGGATTGGCAAGGGTCAATAGGATCCAAAAAACATAAAAATTTAGCAGTTTTAACAATTTGATTAGCGTTTTTGGAGATATTTTCAGAATAGTTGCGAAATAAAAACTTTTCCCATATGGGGGTCTAAGTGACAGTTACCATAAAAAGTTACGAGTAAAAACAAACAATTGACTGAGTTAATTGTTGAAATACCATGCACAGACAGTGTTGATTACTCTGTCACATTACACATACATACATGTCACACATACATAACTGTTATTAACATATCATACATACTATACAATTTACGGATAATTTGCGCCCTCACGAGTAAACACTGATGTTTACGAAAAAATGTTTCAAACAAAAGTTGTTTATTTTTTTAAAAGGAACATGTTTTACGTTTAAACTTTTGTTCTATCTCTAACGGTTTATAAGATGGGTCCTACGGACCCAAGATTCAATTGAAACACGTTGCTCATTTACGTCCTGAGTACGCTGTAAAAATTTCAGCTTGATATCTTTTTTCGTTTTTGAGTTATCGTTTCCACAGGCGGATGGACGGACAACCGGAAATGGACTAGCTGATTTTATGAACACGACTACCAAAATTTTGTGCGTAGCATCAATATTTTTAAGCGTTACAAACTTGGAACTAAACTTAGTATATATATTACATATATGCATGGTATAAAAATACAAAAGTGGCTATTTTAGAGACTTCAATCACAATAGGATTGTCACGAAGATGGATTATATTATTAGTAATTCATCCATGATTGCTCCTTTATTCTTATAACAACAAGTGAATAAAATATACAAATATTGTTTTTTATTTTCCGTAAAATGTTCTATCGAACCTTTGTTTATAATTCAGAAAGACTTCTCATCTCTTCAGTTCAGCTTGGAAAAGAAGAATCTACGCTTTCAAGTTTTATTAAATAATAATATCCGTTTTCTATTAAAAATAGAAAAAATCTAATTAAGCTCAATTAAGCTGAGTAACCAGTTTAAAAGATAGAGTATAATGAAAGAGGAAACTAACAAAAGCATCCTATCTACATTAAAAAAAAAATAAGAAAAATAAGTTTCCTGATATATGTAAATGTTTTTCAAAGGAATATAATTACCCTTTTAGCCATTCAAATAAAAAGTGATTCTTAGAACAAATATCTATCAAGCTGAAATACAAAAATAAATATAGAAAAAAAGGGAAGAAATTCTTTTGACCATAATTACATAAAGATGATTATAAGTATGATTTATATATAAATAAATAATATTTTATAAGGCTGATCCACTTATGTTAAGCGCATATTTTGTTTATTCGTGTATGTTCACACGCTTAATCTTTGTTATATAGGGTGACTGCTCATTTTTATTTGTTATAAGAAAATCGATCCATACTTCCGATGTCAGATGATTGTCCAATATTAACCTATCTCAGATAAATTTTTTTTTAAAGTACACGTAGGCACATTCAGAATTCCTTTCAAACAATTATTTATCTCTTTAACACACTCATATTAACTTCACTTGTAACTAAGTGAATGTAATAAAATGCTAGAAGCTAAATTCAGCCTACTTCTAATTGTCCGATTAACTTGACTAAAACCGACCTTGATCAGAATCACCAGAATCGATAATCATCTTGAAATACTGACAGCAACTATATAGACGCTGTTAAAGGGCGAGACCCAGCCAGGTTTATTTAAAAAATTTTATTTTGTTACCCCAAGAATAACCAATTACTTTAGAAAAACTTAAAAACACGCTTTATTGTACTAAAAAGTGGATGATTAAATGATTTGACAAGTATCAACCACCTCACGCTTTAACATTTCAATTGAAAGAATTATTCACTATTTAATGTAATTTTAATTAAATTTTCGAATATATATCAGATAGAACATAGCGAAATATGGACAGATATGCAGCAATAGATCCATTATCGATAAATCTATCACTTTTTTACCAATATTTCCCATTTTCTTTCAACCGGACGAGATATATGTGCTGCCTAATTTTAACCAATTAAGAAAAACCTTCAAGTAGGCGTGTGTGACCCACCTACCTGATTACGAGATTGAGTTCAAAGTCTCCGACTGATTTTAAAAGCTCCACGCAGATTTAATCATATTGGCCAAATTTTTGCGTGTACCTCTTAGATCATTTCCTCCAAAATTATTTAATAAATAAAAATCAATCTACGAGCATAGCGGTTAGAAAAGAACCGTTTTACAAACGGAATAGTGGAAGGTTAGGTTAGGTTAGAGTGGCTATCCACGAGGGACACACTTATTCTATAGAGCCCATTGTTTTACCACCTTTCCGCTGATAATTTCATTTATCAGCTCTTCAATTTCAGAAGCTGAGTGCACCTTCATCATGCATATACCATGCACTACAGCAGCCCACCACAACTATTAATTAAAGTAGTTTTTGTTGAGACGGCGTGAATCGAAACCACTACCCTCAGCATACCGCGGACGGAATTGGTTATGCCTTAACCAACTGAGCTAATAAGGTGAATTGTGCAAACTTTAGTACATAATTATAATATAAATTGATCATAACGCAAACATGTGAACGCACTGAGTATACATGCGAAGAGTCTCACCATTCTATATGGGTTATTTAAAGAAAGGAAAAAAAGATTTTCCACATTTTCCAAGCAGAGAGTTTTCATACTATTATATTATTATAGGTACACAATCTTATTATTTTTAATACGTAATAAAAACGATTTTCTTTTCAAATGAATGAAGTTAGGTTCAAATAATATAATAATAATATAAACAAATGTGAACTTATTATTTAATTCATATCTTTCTTTTTTTTTTTATTTTGTTCAAAATATAATATATTATTATATTTATATACATATATAATAAAATAAGCCAAATATTACATAAAAATTAGGTAAACGATTTGAAAACAGAAAAATTGTTCTGTATTTAGATAATATTTATAATATATTAGTTACAAAATGGTACATAAACATTGTCCAATTAATTCCATATGGAAATTTATCCTCTATTGATAGAAAAGTTAAAGAATAATCGCTTTAAAAATAAATAGTTTCGGGTAACTTCATAAAATCGAGCTGGCAACACCATAACACCAAGTCATAGCTATTTTATTAAGACAGAGGGATGATTGCTTTTATTTTACAAAACTCAGCAAATCTCTATCTCTTTATATTATAAATGTGAAAGTAAGCATGTTTGTTTGTTTTTTTGTTTGTTTGTTTGTTTGTTACGCTTTCACGCTAAGATTAGCGAATGGTTTTTAATGAAACTGTACAGCAATATATTAATAAAAAAAAAAAAAAAAAATTAAAAATTAATTTAATTTTATATTACCAAAAATTACTGATTTCTGTGAAAGTAGTCATTTTACTTTGCCATAAATTGCAGATTTCTGAAAAAATTAATATAAAATATTTCACGGCCATCTTTTCTTATATACTCAATGCATAATTACGACTATTATGCGTTTAAAAAAATAGAAAACTATACATATATTTTACCTGTGTAAAACAATCCTTACCATTATTTCGAGTGTTTTAGAAAGAGGATAAGCGAGAGCAATCTTTATCAATCTTTACTTTTAAACCCAGCGAAGCGAGCAAGACTTATTCTTATTGAACTAATAATAAAACTGATCAGTATTAGCTATCTGGTGTACGATTTGAGCGATACTGTACCCAGAATACTGTATAAGAGATAAGATCACCCGACACTGGAAATATTAGAAACTTACGCGAAATTTTTGCAAAAATTTCATAGCTTTTATAAGAATCATTTAACTTGTCACACTTCGTAATTATTTATCTGATCATAGAGCTAAATTAATAGTGGAACATTCTTGTAAGACATTCAGTATTTATCTTTTCAACAAAAAAGTACTTGACGATGAACAAAGTCAAATATTATATGAACGGATATAAAAATATTTGGACGGAAAAATAAAAACGAACGAACCAATTCTTCTTATGTATGATGTTATATGAAAAATGAAAATATCGGTTGAGTATGGAATTTTAATCATTAAAGGGTTCCATAATATTTATTCTTATACGTGAATTCATTTTATTTTGGAATATAATCATTTGCTACGTCTATAATAACATTTAGAATAATATAATAGACAAAATATTTTAGTTAAATTTCCTAAATGTGCGATAATATGTTTCATAAATTTACGTGTAAATCCTGCGTCCGGTATGATTTTTATTAATAAAATTTTATAATGTTTGGGAACAGAGACAATCAGTTATACTGTGTTTAACTGTTAAGTCACGTACGGTGATGGACTGAGTGAATCCTTTTTCAACCGACTTCAAAAAAGGAAAAGGTTCTCAATTGGATTGTATTTTTTTATGTTTGTTATCTCAGAACTTTTGACTATTATAGTTATTTTTTAGTGCATATTTATTTGTTTTGGAATAGTTTTTTTTTTGAAGTCGGTTTTTTTTTGTTTAAACTTTTTTTTTTAAATTCACTTAAATCGGTCTTTGAGTATACCAATACATCTAAGGTGCTCTGCCAAAATCTATGTCTTGCTTTATACACCGCATTCGTGATTCGTTTTATATGTCGCAAGGATCGATTTTCCTTTTATGTTCTAATGCTACGTTCTATTATCTTTCATCCAAACTTTTCATATAATAAAAATATAAAAGGGTATACGCGTTTCGATCATCAAATTTCTAACAGCAGGCGGTAGTCTATGCAGCTTTAGTCAGACTGAATGCAACAAAACAATGACAATTATTGGTACGGAATTGTAAGTATCTCATACTCTCTTAGAAATATAATGAAATATATATTTCGAGTAACGTCTACATTTGAGGAAGAATAGAATTGTGTAGTACTTCGTTTTTAAGTGGTCAAGTCAAATTGTGTATTGACCTGTAAGGAATTGGTCTGGTGGCCAATTGAGAACATAAACTTAACCATCCGCATCTCAAGTAACAACATATCTCATTCATTCTCAACAACGTTACGTTACGAATGTAATAATATCGTATCATATATCGTATGTTCTTCTAGGTTATATTAACTTGAACCTCGAACTTCGAACCTTATTCTATTACTGTTTTGTATAATATGTTGGAATGGAAACAGTTCTTAGTATTATTTCCAATCTTATTAGAACTTGACTAAAATGAACTATGGACTGATTTTAAACTGTGCATCTTTTGAGCTTACTCTCTTAAAGCTATTGGTGTAGTAGCAATAAAGGAATTTCGTAAAAATTTCTTCTAATATGTTGAATTTTTTATCAAAGGATTTAAAAAATTTCTCTTAGCTCTTCGACGAAATTTCAGGTGACGTTTCAATTTCTGTTATGTGAGACAAATTCGTGAAGACTTTCCTGAAACTATACGAGGCTATCCTTGTTACCGGCTGGAGAGGTTTAAAGGCAGAACGTGCAAATAAACGTATCTAATCGTATCTATTCTTCATTTCCGCAAATATACTAAATCTACTGTTCAAAACAATGCTTCTTTGTTGTTGGCAGAAATCTTCCTTGGCTATAGTTTTTTAAATCATCCTTTTTCTTTGAGAAATTTCTTCATACATATGAAAACATTTTTACTGTAAGACGATAGTAAAAATCATCATAACAATTTACTTACTGATTTTTAGTATTTTAGGAACAAATTTATTTTATTAAAATTACCCTTCTGAAATTATACTCTTTAACTAACTGCTGGAAAAGTATATCTAATATAATATATTTTAAGTTCAATCACGTATTTATAAGAATTGTGGCCAACTTATTTAACACATTTTATTTTTGTTACTGAACTTAACTCAATTTGCAACGAGTGAAAGCAAACAATTGATTGAGTAAATTATTGAAATACCATGTATAGACTGTGTTGATGACGCAATCCTTTGTTTTTTGACGACATGTTAGTAAAGAAAGATATCCACTCTTAGATAGCCACACATTCATAACTGATATTCCCATATAATGCATACAATAAAATTTGCATCTGATTTGCGCCCTCGAGGGTAAACAGTGATGTTAACAAAAAAAAAGTTTCAAACAAAAGTTTATCATTTTTTATAAGAAACTTCATTTTAACTTTTTTTCTATCCCTAATGGTTTACAAGATAGGTCCTACGGGTATAAGACCCAATTGACTTTTGTAGGCCATTTACGAAGTCATCCTCACTTTTTACGTCCTAAGCACGCTGTAAAAATTTCAACTTGATATCTTTTTTTCGTTTTTGAGTTATCGTGATGACAGACGATAGACAGACAGAGAGACAACCGGAAATGGACTAATTAAGAGATTTTATGAACACCTATACCAAAATTCCACACAAAAAATGCTGCTGGGCCAAAATAAGTTTTCACTTCAATAATTATTTGATATACTCAAAAATTTGTTAATACGCATCTGTAATAAAAGTCATGGTTTAACTCTCGCTACACACGGATTTCATTATGGAAATACATATAAACGCTCAACATTGATATACCCACAATATAGATTCATATTTATCCAATAGAAAACGTCGCGTCGTCTGCTTTTTGGTTTTAGGGTGAGACGGACTCTATTCACTATATTGTACTTGTTAAAATTATAATAATAGATTTTGATATTACTATATACAAAAACTAACCATATGTAGTAACACAAAACCAGTCAAAGTTAATAGAAAAGTATGAAGGTACTAAAAGTCTGAGAGTAAATTTAAACAAAAAATTATCTTGTAGAATTATTTTACTACTTTGGATATCTTGGCTAATTTTGTGTGATTTGAATGAAATTTTTTTTGAAACATAAAAAGTTAATAAGTCGCTTATACCTCTCCTTGGGTCAAATGAAGAAACCATGACAGTCAAATATTGAAAAATATTGCAGTAAAGTGAAATTTGTGCCAAAATATGAAATTAATGGCCCAAAATTAGTAGGGTTAAATACTTGGTTTATTAAAATAGGATGAAATTTGCTTGTGATAGAGAAAAATCAAATTTTTTGGATTTTAATGACGTCATAGAGTATAAAAAATTAATTTTTTGATATCTTGGGCAAATTTTGTTTGATTTGAATGAAATTTTTTTTGAATCATACTAACTTTGGGTTGTATTTTCAATTATTCTTGTTAGTAAGTCGCTTATACCACTTCTTGGGCCAAATGTGGATACCATGATAGTTAAATTTTGAAAAATATTGCAGTAAAGTGAAATTTGAGTAGAAATATGAAAATTATGGCCCGAAATTAGTGGGACTACATACTTGGTTTATTCAAATAGGATAAAATTTGGGTGTGATAGAGCAAAATAAAATTTTTTGAATTTTAATGACGCCACAGAGTATAAAAAATTAATTTTTTGGATATCTTGGCCAAATTTTTTTCGATTTGAAAGATATCTTTTCTGAAATATACCAATTTTGGGTCATATTTCTCAATCTTTGTGTAAGTAAGTTGCTTATACCACTCCCTCGGATTTGCGCAAATTTATATAATAAACAGGAATGTGGACTACGTTTAAACTAAGATATCTTTGTCCAAATTAATAGCTTATTATATGTTCAACCAACTCTCAGACTACAAATCGGTGTTACAATATAGAACTATATAACCAACCATGTTAAATACTTAGCAAGTATTCTTAATTGATAAATTTTAATTAAACTTTTTATCACATTTGTTATTAAAATATTTATTACATATTACAATAATTATATATTAAATTTTGTTTAGTAATACTATCATTACTAAATATAATTTTACATAAAAGTTTTTATAAAGTTTTCCAGGTCGTATTGAAAATTGTTAACGTCACAATATTATTTTTGGCCGATAATTATAAAAATTTTCGCAACCGTTCGTTAATAATGCTGTTATCCCACAAGTATTGTAAGTGACTATTGCAGTATTTAATATGAATATTCAAAAAAAAATTAAATTAATTGGCAATCGAAATTAATGTAAAGGCTTGTATTAAAAGGTCTCAAATTAAAGATGCCCAGAATACGAACTGAAGTATGTCGATCATTTCCAGGCCATTAAAATTAAATCCTGCCGGATGCGACCCATATTTGAAAGATGGCTCCATTATAACTAAAAAATAATAAAGTAAATGCGAGGCTAATTCATGGCTCGAATATTATGATTCAGATTGTTTAATTTTTCAAAAAAGTGCTTTCTTTCGAAAAATGAGACTTATAAGTCAAAGTCAATATCGGTTTGGGTAAATAATGGCTGCATTGGATTTGCCTGCATGATTCACAAATAATCTCGGATTATTTCCCCTTTCAAAAATATTTCAAATTTGACGAAAAATGTAATTTATGGTCAAACTAATCGTCGGATCGGGTCGGGAGTTTTGTCCCAATGTAGTTTTTCGTTTACGATTTGTTGTTTAAGTTTACTTCAAAGGTCTTTTGAGGAAAAAAAAATACCGCTTTCGTTGAAAAAAAAATCACATCAGGTGAAATGTCAGCGTACAGGTAATTTTCGTCATGTACATACCGTCACAACAAACGTCTATATCAATAATAGACCTAATTTTTTAAATTTATCTTAAGCAAAGTTAGTTCCCTCACAAAATAAGCAGTTATCAAAATAAGCAAAATCAACTAAGCACACATTTGAAAAAAAAAAATTAACATTTATATTTAGCTGAAAAATGAATCCTTACTAATAAATCAATAAGGCTTTTGATTAAAGTACAGAGAAAAAATTATTAGAAGCTTTTCTCGGTATTAAAAATGAATTAATGATAATTCATCTTTTCACATCTATCCCGGCTATGCACTTATGTTACAGCTGCAACACACATACATAAAAATCAAAGTGCTTTGGTTAATGTTCTGTTCTTGTGCACTCTATTCAGGAGGAGAATTACTACATCCAACAGTTACCTCTTTTATAGATTAAAACTATTAAAACCACAAGTTTAAAAAGTTTATATTGTCGACAATGAGTGACTGTCTACACCACTTGCACTTTGGAAGTACAATTTTTCACTGTAAGGTAGAAAATTATTGTTTTCTACTCGAAAATTGAAATTAAATATTTTCGGTATAAAAGTAATAACGAATTTGTCGAGCAGTTTCATTTCCAACAATTGTAGACAGTACACAATATTGTAGACCGTAAGATCATGACTCGGAGGCTGCTCCCTCCGAGATTTCCGCATGATCAACATAAATTCCGTTACTATTTCTCGAATCATCTTCAGTTTTTCTATATTTACGGAAATACTTCTGTGTTATAACTTCTATCGGAAAATGATTATCAAAACGGCTGAAAATCGCAAAAATTTTGAAACAAGAACCACCACAAGAATCTGATTTACTTAGAACAGAAAGAACTTCAAGTAAAGTGGCATCATTATTATAAAATCGAAATATTTATCATGGATTGTACAAACAGTAAATTTAGATAATAAGGAATATCTATTGCAATTTTTCATCCGACCGGAAAAAATCATCCGATCTCGTCTGTATCAAAAAGTTAAAATCCCTAAAATTTTATGCAAAGGGGGATAGTTGAGGGAAAGGAAAGAGAAGGTTATAACGAGTTAGTATTTGTTGTAATTATCCATCGAAGCAGCTGGGTAACTGGTAGTAGTCTAATATTTTTTTAAACTATTGAACAATTATAATAATACATTTTGAAATATCTCGGTTAATAAAATTGGGCACATTAATAACAAAGAAAAGTAGTAGAAAATAATTTTTTAGGATATAATTCGTTCGATCAGAAGATTGATCTGAAATTCAAATACTGTACTTACGACGCGACGGCATGCATTTAAATAAGCCAAGCTATGTTAAACTAGTGGCTAGTCTAAAGCTTTAGCTTATATAGGATGAAGCAGAAAATAGCTTATAATAATAATATTATTATTATTACTTGATTCGCTCTATTCAATGGTGGAACGTATGTTCTATAAACAGTCATTGAAATTATTTATTACTGCACTCGTATTTATAGTTACTATGGATACTGCTGCCTGCTACTTATACTTGAAAAAATTGTAATGAAAACTAATAAAATAATATGAAACACATCATAATTAAACTGTATGTATACAGTGTGTTCTAATTTACGTGTCTAACACGAAAAAAGTAGCAAGAATACAAAATATCTTTAATGGATGTGAATCAAGTTTATAATATTGTTCACAGAAAAAATAATAACAAAGAATATTTAACGCGAAATATTTGATTTGCAAAACGAGTGAGAAAATCTCTCATCACAAGACAAAAGATTAATATCGATTGACGCGATTTCTGGCGGGTTAACATATTTTTAACAACGAACTAAAAACGGGTGTTATAAGTTTGACCGCAATGTGTGTGTGTCTGTCTGTAGCATCGTAGCGCCTAAACGGATTAACCGATTTTATTTTTTTTAGCTTTGTTTCAAGTGCAAGCTTGGGGTTCCGCATCCGGAAAAACTTAAAAATTGATGATTTATGATATATAATTTTAACATATAAATAATTATCTATGCAAAAAATAGTTAAATAAACTTGGCTCAATTCATTTCTTTCAAAAGTGAAATGGTACAATATTTAGGTAATTCAAAACAATAATTCAAAAGAATAAGGTCAACTAAAATATTTCAAATTCATTTAAAATATTTCCAAAAATTTCATCTCATCTGATGTCCTTGACCATCACATTGATATTGATTTAAGAAGTGTTATAAGTTTAAAGTGTTTATCTGTGCGTTCTTTTGTTTCTCAGTGGCATCGTAAACCGAAAACGGTTGAACCGACTTGATTGAGAATATTTTATAGCTAGTTTTCTAAAAATCGGTTTACAAGGAATATATCGCATTCGTCGGGGATCTTTTAAATTTTGTTATTTTCACTTGTAGTATTAAATCGTTACAATCTTGTATATAGGAAAAATTCTTTTTGGTAAGAAAATTCTGTGGAAAAAATGTTTTTTTAATGTCCCATACAATCTGTGGATGTTTGTCATTATATATGTTCTCGAAATATCTAAAACCTATCACACATACCTCTTACACATATTGTACAAACTACTCGTATGAGAACACTCTCTCATATTGCACCGAAGACAATGAACAAATTATGATTATTATTTTCTAAAAGAAAATTCTACTATGCTTCGCTTGGCTTGTGCTTGCTTGTAATATGTAGAGAAATCCGATTATAAAATTGCATTATGCCCGTCATAAAAGTGCTATCTAATAATATATTATTATTATTATAGCTCTCACTTTGTTCATCTTTTGTTATAATGTATGTTCTTGTTTTTTCTATTTTTTTTTTCGTTGTTGTTGTGTGAAAATGTCCTTCCTTCGTTTTCTTGTTGAATTCGCATTTAGATATATATTTATTATTTTATTTTATTATATTATATGATATGGGAATTATGTGTATTAAAGCTTTGGGGTTGGCTTGGTTTCACTATTCTCTCTGCTTTAAGTCTTTTTCAACCACTAATGCCTTATTTAGAACTTATGATTTGTTCCTACATAAGGCTTTATCATAATACTACACGCAAATCTTCTTTTCTTTTAGATTCGTATAAATTTATTATACCATGTAGGTATATGAAATATACCAAGGTATACTAAGTTTTGTCCCAAGTTTGTAACGCTTAAAAATATTGATACTATGAACAAAATTTTGGTATAGGTGTTCATAAAATCACCTAAATAGTCCATTTTCGGTCTGTCTGTCTGTCAGTCAGTCTGTTTGTCTGTCTGTCTGTCTGTCTGTCTGTCTGTCTGTCTGTCTGCCTGTCTGTCTATCTGTCTGTCTGTCTGTCTGTCTATCTGTCTGCCTGTCTGTCTGCCTGTCTGTCTGTCTGTCTGTCTGTCTGTCTGTCGTCTGTCTGTCCGTCTGTCATCACGATTACTCCAAAACGAAAAGAGATATCAAGCTGAAATTATTATATCGTGCTTGGGACGTGAGGTCGAGCTTGTAAATGAGCAACATAGGTCAATTGGGTCTTGAGTCCGTAGAACACATCTTGTAAACCGTTAGACATAGAATAAAAATTTAAATGTAAAAAATGTTCGTTATAAAAAAATAAACAACTTTTATTTGAAACATTTTTTCGTCAAAATCACTGTCTACCCGTGAGAGTGCAAATTAGGCGCAAATTTTAAAGTATGTATTATATGGGCGTATCCAGTAATGTATGTGTGACATGAATGTATGTGTAATGTGATAGAGTAATCAACATGGTATTTCAACAATTAACTCTGACAATTGTTTGTTCACTTGTCATATTTAAGTTTTATAAATTAAATTTGAAACACCCCTTACATAAGCAGGTATGTAACGATGCTAACTAACAAAAAATCAATATTTTTATGAACAAAAAATAATAATTATCATTTTAATAATGATGATAATAACATAAACTGTATTATAACATAACAAACATAAAATTAATATGTTTGATGACGTGTTAAACAATTAATTCATACAACAGAGACACAACAACAACAACAACAGCAATAGCAGAAGAATAACGAGGGTTGGTTGTTAGTCGTTCGCTGTTCGCTGTAATTATTATTGTTTGTATTGTTGTATAAGTAATAACATGACATTGTACTATTATTAAACGACATATAAATACTTATATAAAAGATATCACTAATATCTCTTTAAGAATTACTAGGTACGTATTATATATTCAACATCAATATACAGAATGTTTCAGGTTGAATGACGTGAACGAAAACGAGAAGCTTCTTTTCACAAGGGTAAGAGAAGGCCATCAAACTGCTGCCAGGAAATTTTAAGCCAAAAAGTGCAAAAATCGGGTACATTTGACGCCTGGTCGAATAGTTTTTGAGATACGGACTAAAATCCATCCAAATATGGCGATATCTCTGAAACTATGCATCCAATCATTAAATTAACCTGATTTTTATACTTTTTGGACCAAAATTACCCAATGCACCGACTTTCTTCAAATTCCAACACAAAAATTTTTTTCCCGTTTTTCTCGATTTTTTCAAAGGGGTACCCCTTAAAAAAATTGCAAAAAGTCGAGAAATTTTGTGTATCTCCAATTTTGATAAAACTCAGTATATAAGGTAATTTTGACCCAAAAAGTACAAAAATAGGGTACATTTGACGACTGGTCGAATAGTTTTTGAGATACGGACTAAAATGCATCCAAAAATGGCGATATCTCTGAAACTATGCATCCAATCATTAAATTAACCTGATTTTTATACTTTTTGGCCCAAAATTACTCCATCCACCGAGTTTCATCAAATTCCAACACAAAAATTTTTTTCCCGTTTTTCTCGATTTTTTCAAAGGGGTACACCTTAAAAAAATTGCAAAAAATCGAGAAATTTTTTGTATCTCCAATTTTGATAAAACTCAGTATATAAGGTAATTTTGACCCAAAAAGTACAAAAATCGGGTACATTTGACGACTGGTCGAATAGTTTTTGAGGTACGGACTAAAATGCATCCAAATATGGCGATATCTCTGAAACTATGCATCCAATCATTAAATTAACCTGATTTTTATACTTTTTAGCCCAAAATTACTCCATCCACCGAGTTTCATCAAATTCCAACACAAAATTTTTTTTCCCGTTTTTCTCGATTTTTTCAAAGGGGTACCCCTTAAAAAAATTGCAAAAAATCGAGAATTTTTTTGTATCTCCAATTTTGATAAAACTCAGTATATAAGGTAATTTTGACCCAAAAAGTGCAAAAATCGGGTACATTTGACGACTGGTCGAATAGTTTTTGAGATACGGACTAAAATGCATCCAAATATGGCGATATCTCACAAACTATGCATCCAATCATTAAATTAACCTGATTTTTATACTTTTTGAACCAAAATTACCCAATCCACCGACTTTCATCAAATTCCAACACAAAAATTTTTTCCCCATTTTTCTCGATTTTTTCAAAGGGGTACTTAAAACTCAGTATATAAGGTAATTTTGACCCAAAAAGTGCAAAAATCGGGTACATTTGACGACTGGTCGAATAGTTTTTGAGATATGGACTAAAATGCACTCAAATATTGCGATATCTCAGAAACTATGCATCCAATCATTAAATTAACCTGATTTTTATACTTTTTGGCCCAAAATTACTCCATGCACCGAGTTTTGTTCAAATTCCCAAAGAAAATTTTTTTTTGCGTTTTTCTCGATTTTTTACGTTGATCGATCAGTCAGCTTGAATTATTATATATTTAGATACTGCCTAATCTGTCGGGATATGGGAAGAAATTATGTGAGGGAATTTTTTGATTCACCAGAAACTTTGATTTTTCTTTAAGACTAATTTTCATGGAATTTCCTGTATTGTTTGTATTGAAATGGCTTACGATATACATAGGAAACAAAATATATATAAAGTTTATTACAACAAGCTTGCAAAGTTTTAATGTTTGATTGTAAAAACTACAATATATTTATGTAGTCATTCATTTTACACTTACATTCATAAAAAACTGTTACAATACAATGCTTTTAGTTAGAGTATCATGCCAAATATGGTTTTTCAGAAGTATGCATTCTCTCTTGTTTTCTCAGAGAGTGTTGTAGCTAGCACAAAAAATTTATTCATAAAGACATACAAAAATTGACCAAAAATTTGCTGGTCCTGCCCAAAATAGGTCAAGTTCTTTCCGAAATATTTTCCATCAGACATTCGCGATGTTCATCAAGCCAACTTTTCTGACAATAACCGACATACTATCGTAAATACTCTGCCCTTGTGTCGCTATGATTTCTATTTCAAACCGCCGAAAAAGTATGCTATGGTGTTTTTCGTGATTTACAGATGTAAGCATATTAGCCTTAAGCAACCGCAATATCCACAGTAACCAATTCTTTAAATCGTTTTTCAGTTACGCTAACTTATGTCCTAACCATTATTTTCTGTAAGGCTAATATTTCAATAGAGATAGATAGTTAGGATAAGAAATAAAATTTCCAATTTACTTTGCTTAGTCCACTTTTATTTTTTAATATTTTAATAATTTAAAATATTTTGACTAGTTTCGTCTAACATAGACCTTTTCATAACTGTGAACACAGTTATAAGCAAAGTAAATTGGAAATTTTATTTCTTATCCTAATTATGGAGTTCCACAAAGTAAAGCTCTCTACAATTAAAGAGATAGATAGTCTTTTATCTTATTAAATTGTCTAACTCATTACAAAATTTAAAAGATCCCTGAATTTTGCGGGTACAGAACCCTAAACTCACATTTTAAACATATCTAAGAACAATTACCATTAAATTACCTTTTTCCTTAAAGACTTTTCCAAACTTACCCAATTTTGATTATCACGCTAATTTTTTAATTTTTTTCGAGTACGGAACCCTAAACTCGCACTTGAATATCCATATCTAAAAACTCGTCATTAAATTACCTTTCAAACAAAACCAAATAAAATAAAATCGGTTCATCTGTTTAGGCGCTACGATTCCACAGACAGACAGACAGACACACACACAAAGCGATCAAACTTATAACACCGCTTTTTGCTTAGCTCGGGGGTTAAAAACGATTTCAATGAAAATGGTATTAAGTAAAACGATTTTTGTGGCTATAAGTGTACGTTTTTTTATACTTAAAACAAAACAAACATTCATTAAATACATTTAATGTGAACAACAAAATAAAATTGGCAAACTGTTGTTTGTATATAGCTAGCTCAATGGATGTTATATAGTAACTAGATTATGTTACGTTTTAAAACATTTGATTTTATGAAAATATTTTGTGTAGTGTTTTTGTAGGTGAATAGGTATTGTTATTAAACCGCATGGGTATGAGTTTCTGTAAATTGTTATTTCATTGCTTTAAAGTAGGCTTCGGATGCTGAAGCCTTCGACTTAGGTTTCACTTCGTGTTCATCCGTTCATTTTATCACTTCTTCCATTATACAAGCAAGTTATTAGCGGTGAAAATCATCCTCAAAAATATGCAACATTAATTTAAATTAATGAAAAACAAAGTTATTATTATTTGCATATCGAACCCGAAAAAAAAACTTTTAATTTATGTAGGTAAATAATAGATTTTTGTTGGCACTGAATGGCTCCCTCCTACGCTTACAAACTTGTTAAAAAAGAATTGAGTGAAATTCAAAATGAATATATCCATCGGAAACTAAAATTTGAAAATTGTAATATCGCTAGTGCAGGTATAGAATACGATTTTACAGCGGTCCTAAGTCGCTTGAGAAATCGATAATTTTCGATATTGTTAGAAAGCAAATAAATAATAACAAAAAATAGAAAAACCCGACTACGCTTAATAAGATTTGAAAAGAACGAGACAAGTCTAGTCTCTTCTAGTCTTTACATAGCGACTACAACAGTCGGGGCTCATTGAAATCTAAAATGGCTCAAATCTTCTCAATAGTAAGCTCGAACTGTTTAAATCGCGATTTAAACTGCTAGACTTGTTTTTTTTTCTTTTCAGATTTCATTTAACGCAGTGGTATTTACTAGAGTTTTACTAAAAAAACCCTCTTAGAACTTTTTTGTAATCCTCTTTTAAATTCCTTTATTTTGATACCCTACTCGATAGGTTTGGTTAATTTTTTTTTTTGTTAACATTTAACTATTTCGTGTCAAAAATCTACCATTTTGTCCTTTTTTCTCCTATCTAAAGACACTTGAGTTTTAAGATAAACCTAACAAAACCTTAATTGTCGAAGTCCACATACAAACATACAAGATAACCGCGAAAAACATAACCGCTCTTTGAGAGTTGGATAAAAAGTACACAAAAGATATTTCAAAAGTTAAGAGTTTTTGCAAGCTGATATAGCCAATGCATATGGTGCAATACAGAAGCCAGAAAATGTGAGAGTTTAGAAACCTACAACATATTTTTACGAAAGAGAGAAAAACATGCTTGTTTTTTTTCGGATAAGAAGTTGAAAGTAAATAAACTACAATAATATATTCCTGTGACTCTGTGAAGCTTAAAATAAGTTTATATACATATAGGAAGACCATACTCAAAAAACCATATTGTGTAACATACCATATATACATAAATCCATATTAACTGGAGAAAACCACGGTATCCTACAACCATTGGTGTTTCTATATAATTTTCTACTATAAATTGTGTTATAAAGCTCACTACAAATATTTACCATAACGAAGTGCATCAAATCGACTTAATTAAACTTTATTTTAACATTCCCACACACACACACACACATATAATATGTGTAGAAAGCTTTTACGAAATATTTGATATCATTCTGTTTAATATTCAGATGAAAATTAAACTTTTGTTTGGTATTTTATAATATTGATTTGCTTTAACGAATTTTAATTTTTGGAACCTATATCATAGGAAGGACTTCGCAAGTTTCTACAAGAAGATGGCTTTTCGAAGTTGAGTTGGCTTTAAAAACCAACGGAAGTTGAAAATCTTCGAAATCTTGAAAAACAGTTCTTTGTTATAAATATTTCGACAGTTTTTAGATATACTACTGAGAGGATATATTTTTTTGGTTTACAGCGGTTCATTTAATAGAAGCATTGTTCTTTAATCCCCCGTTTTAAATTCCTTAATATTATGGGATTGCATTGGTATAATAGGGAACAATGAACCAATAACTCGAGACTCTCTTATTATTTTCAATATTGTACTTCATTATTTTACGAAATTTAGATAAAGACAGAAAACTTGTGCTGATGAACAATTTTAGCAGATATTAAACTTACCACAGGAAAACACAAGGGTAAAAGGAAATTAGGGATTGTGGTTTTAGCTTTAGCACATTTTCACTTGAGTTTAACTTCGTTAAGTTGTTCGAACACTTTGTCAAATACTTTGTAAACTTGTTAGTATCAGGTTGAATGATTTATAGTTGATTATCATCAGTGTAGATGGCAGCATATGCCTATCGTCGTCAAGAAAACGAACAAAAGGCAAACGTATGCCTTGGGCGCGAACAGTACTTTTTAACAATTCAGGGAAAAGCTTTTTGATCCATTATCTTAAGAATCATATAGCACATAAAAGAATCAAAATTTGAATGATTTTAATATTGGAAGGTACAGTAAGCATAATATTGTAATAATTATTTTTCATTTATTTTCAAAGAATCATTTTCTGGAATGTTATCCACAATGAATGCATCAGTTCCATAAATACTGATGAACGTGTATCTTTAAGCATTAGAATTAGATACATATGAATAATTTTAATATTTATTACAAATAATAAAATACAATTTATGATGTCCATTAAATATATTTAAACTTTTTATTTGCATATAAAATCATAGGTACGAGTAAACTTATTTGTGTAGGTTTTTCATACTTTATATATAGGCATGTTATTTCCTTGTAAAACAGGTGTGTCTTACATAATAATACGGATATGTTATTAAATGTCATCTGTCCAATACGTTCCAAATACACACTTCAAGAACACAATGGAAATTTAAAAAAAAACTTTTGGAAACACAATGGAACAAATTAATATGCACTAAAAAGTAAACAAAATAACGATAATATAATGTAGTTAAAATGATTGTTATTTTTGGAGTTGGTGTCAGCCAAGTAAACAACTGTAACAGAACAGTTTGCTACATTAGCTTGGCTGACACCGACTCCAAAAATAACAATAATTTTAACTACATTGTATTATCGTTACTTTTTTACTTTTTAGTACATATTAATTTGTTTTAGAAAAGTTTTTCTTTTGAAGTCGATTTTTGTGTGTGTGATTTTTAGTGAATCTGAAGTAAACTAATTTGTCACTAAAAAAATAAACCTCGAAATCGGTTGGCGTGATATTGAGGTATTATTCCTCTTTTATGGTTTTCTCATGGATGCTGTTGTCAGAACTCCAGAATAAAATGAGACCACACGGGAAGCACCAGCTTTCAAATAGATTAAGAATCATCAAAGTATGTATGAAATTAAAATCAGTATTCTTTATCTATTAATTACCAATTATACATCTTTTGTCAAAAAATTTAAGTCGATTCTCTGAACGGTTTATGAGAAATAAATATAGCTTTAATAATTTTTTTTTCAAGAAAACTGCATTTCTTGATGCTAGTTTTCGTAAGCAAATTGTTGTTTTTGTATAAAATTGAAAAACTAAAAGACAAGGATGATTGAAGCATTGTTTTCTCAACACGCTTCAACCATCACACATATAATATTATACATCAGAAAACCTATAATTTCTTTATTTAACGCTTATTTTTATAATTTATGCTTCATTTCTTGTATGTACTAAATATTAAATAAAAGTATTTCTTCTACACACGCAATGGAAGTATTCGAACAAATATTCTTCAAATAAATCATAATAACTTAAATATGAGGCTTAAGAATATATTTCATACATACACAAGAATATGATAAGTAATGGTTATATTTTTTTTACGCTCAAACCGTTCGTATAGGTTCATTTTCTGGCCATTTTCACTTTGTATCTATTTACCAGTTTTTTTTTAGCATATTTGTCCTCCGGTGCAAAAAAAGGAAAGTTTGGCCACCTCTATCGTCTATTCGTTCGTGTGCCTGTCTGTGGCATCGTAGCCCGCAAACGAGCGGAGTGATTCTAAGGTATGTTTATTTAAAAATTTAAACTTTTGATTTCGTCAAAAAAATTATTCAAACAACTTACACTATAATTTATTAATTAAACAGATCCCGCTACTGACCCCGACCATATCCTCGTTAAAATAACAATCGTCCCAAGCAAGCACAGAATGGTGAAAAGTGCATTTTACAAGGTTTTTTTATAATAATAACAGTTGTCTTGTCACTGTTCTATTAACAAACCAGATCTAAATTGAATTTGACGAGTGATAAGTTGTGATATCATATTAAGAGTTTTTCTTTTCCGACGAGTTCCCGAAGATACATTCAAACCGCCAATCCGGTACGGTTTTACAAATATTCAAACGTATTGGTAAACTATAATTACTAGAAGTAAGTGGCTCAGTATTTAAGAAATAATAAAAAAGATCTCGACGCAATAAAGCATTCACGTTACATTCGAAATAAATGAATCATCTTGTATAAGCAAAGAATATTATCGTATTGGTTTTTTTTTTGCCATTGTTTTTGTTCACACTGAATGAATGAATGCTGATTACATCTTTTTTTAACGATAATAGTACAAACAATGAACTGTTTTGTATTAATGTAATATAATGTTTTCGAAATTATTATTATTTTTTCAAATAAAATACATAGATACATGTTTATTGTTCATGCACCAGCATTACCTTACTAATATTTATAATTGTAATATTTCTAATTCATACTTTTCAGAGCATATTTTTATGTAAATCTTTCCATTTCAAAGTGTTTCCGTTATAAATGTCAACTATGATTTTATCGAAACGAACTATAAAACTATAATTGTGAGAAGTGGACACAAGTATGCTTTTTTTTTGCGAAACGTTTCAAATTTTCAATTGAGTCGATTAAATACTAAGAGACCGAATTAATACTAATTCAAATACAAATAAATAAGCACAACCTTGTTCATAGTTTGGACTTAACCAATTTTAAAAGGAATTATTTGTTCATTCAATCTTATTTACTAATTATCTAGCCTTTTTATTCATGGTATGCGGTATCTTCCTTATTTCTTTATCAAATTCCATGATTTTTTCCCTTTTATAAGACTTATACGAAAACGAAAAATACATTCATAGTCTTTAATTGTACCGCTTAGGAAAAAATGAGCAGAGAAATAATACCAAATTTTTTTTTCCATCATATAATTTGTATATCATAACTGTAATTAAGTTGCCTATAAATAACAAAGAGTTTATATACATAGAGAACGCTAACGATCTGCTAGCCTGTAAGTGGATGCGATATGATTAACGATAGAGAAGACTGCCAGTGAATTACCCTATGTCCTTGTCATAATCATATGTCATTATCATATGATGCATAGAGATTTTGTGTCTGCTATTATATTTGTATTATTTTTAGTGTATGTAATGGACAAAGGGGAACTCACTTGCAGTCTTCTCTCTCGCTTATCATATCGCAAATTTTGAATCGTGGCGTTCTCTATGTATATAAACTCTTTGATAAATAAAAAACAGTAAATTACTGTTGATATTAATCACTTATAAATTATTTCACTTAAGTGTTTTAAGCCACGGGTACCCCAAGCTAGTATTAATGTTATATGACCATCTTGTCATATTTAGTTGCCAGTTATTTGTTGGCATTCTATTCAATGACTTGCCTCCGGATGAAAAATATCATTCATCTTTATTTAGGTTTGCTAACTTAAAGTTGGCACGTCACAATTTAACTAAATAAAAACAAATCTGAAAACTTATGAAGGCTTGTGAACTATTATCAATTACTCTGAATCAATTATCTATTGAAACACAAGTTCACTGAACAATTAAAGCTAGATCTATTGCAAGCAAAATCTATTGCAAAAAAATATGTTTTTAGAAAAATAGGAAGCTTCAATTTGAAATCAATAGTTATGAGAGATAATACAATTTCAGGAGTCTCCTTATTAAATCGATAGTGATGGATTTCAATTTTAATTGAAAACATTTATGTTTCGCTAGCTATGTATAAATTATATATTTTTTCTACTATAATTATTTGTATAAAAGTGTTAAATTTATTTATCTAGATTAAAAAATATTATTAATAATAATTTTTATATCATAATAATAAAAATAAAAATAATACATACAGCTATAATACACTGACATTTATATCGGTTCATTCGTTCGTTCATTCTAGGTTAAGTGAGACTTTACAAATAGGTGTACAAATTATATGTTAAAATAAAAATTAAATATACAAATGTGTTAAAAATTAACTTTTTGATTTAATATATTGATAAAAAAATAAAAATGCTCGTTTTTTAATTTGGTGACAATAAAACTCAAACAATTTTTATAATAATCGATAGCCTACTTGAAAGAGGTTCCGGTAGTTATATTAAGGCTTATGTGCAATAATCCCATGGAGAAGAATAAACGATCTTCGAGCCTGAGCATAGACTTTTTTCCTAAAAACGATGTGAAATGCTAAGAAATTTTAATTTAAAACAAAGCTTTTCGGAGCTACGATGCCACAGTCGGGCGCATAAACAGACAAACAGAGAGATAAGTATAGTGGTCAAACTTATAACATCCCTCTTTCAATAAAAACGTTCTTACAATATCCATGCGATGCTTAGAAAATCTAACACAGCGAGTCATTTAGACCGAAATTAGTAAATCGAATCGATTCGGCTCGATTTAAAACAATTTCTAATACAATATTTTAAGTAAATTAACTTTTCGAATAAGTCTACTCGAATATCGAATGCAAAATATTGTTAATTACCATATTGAAAATATTCTGAATAAAAATACAGATAAAGTTATTTAACAAGAATGTATAAAAAAAAAATCGAGATAATCGAAATACGTAATACTACATAAAATCCTCGCCTACTTCGAAAAAAAAAAAAAAACTTTTATAGAAAAACAATGTTTAAAGTACTCTTTATATAATGAATAATTGATATAATGAAATAATAATTTATAGCCAAGCAACGCCTGTCTAGAGACGACCTTAAAATATAAGGTGTCAGGTGAATATATAGCTTTTCAATTGTCAGTGATTCCAAATCAGTTTTAAGATCTCATTTATTAATGGATGGGCTTTTGAATGTGTTAAAACATCGAAAGCATTGATTATATATCTGAAGTAAATAGCGTATAAAGAGAAGATATTGGATTATATGTGATTGGATTATGTGACTTCCCATGAACATGTTAAAAGCCACTGATATATCTATATCGAAATGATATCATACATTGTATAGATATATAGAAAGATATCTGTTTGTAACTATCTAGAAATAATTATATAACGCGATTGTTCGGTAATCACTGGGTGGCACACGAAAATTATACTACTCAACAAAATTTGATTTTTATTTTGTTGTCACATTTCATACGATCGAACATTTATAATAGTTTTTTTGCGTACAGAATTCGAATATCTCTAACACATAAGTTTGTCGAAATACGTTTACCTATAAAAGGGGAAAACTCGTCTTTTAACTATATTTGAAATTCCACAACAGCACTATGTAATTTTTTTCTCATAAGAAAATTGGCAGCCTTACTTTTCCTCCACTCTTCCTTTTGAAATAGTTTTTGAATCCTTCCGATATCCGTTTTTCTCTTCGAAAATTATGTGATATTTATTATAGTTAAAACACACAATGTGTTAATATCAATATAAATATTTGGGTATAATTAATTTATTCTACTTATATATTACCTATTTTTTCTATTTCCTGGAAAAGTTTTGGACAAATTTAGAATGGCTTTTGAAGGGAAATAAGTGGTACTTTCTTATTGCGTAAATTTTTTTGTGAGAAAAATTATTCACCGGTGGAATTGACTTCGAATTTAGGGAAAAAACAAGTTTTTTCAAATAAAGGGACGAATATCTCGAAAATTAGACGAAATCGTGAAGTCGTCATACTTACTAAAATAAATTTCAGGTTATGAATTTAAGCTATTGGGAAGTTTGTTCAGCTTTTATTAATTGAAAGTTGATTTTAAAGCCTAAATTACAAGGAAACAAGGGGTAGAATCACTCATTAAAATCATCTTTTTCTCAGTTTAGAAATGTTTTTTTATACAAAAACTTAAAAACGATGGCTTATACGTTTTGGAGATAGTTAAATCTTTTTGACCGAGGATAATTCCTTGCGAATAATCGGTAAAACAAAGTAAACGTAAGTAAAAAATTTAAAATTATACATACAACATAACGGGTATAACGAACGGCTAGAGTCTCAGCAAAGTTTTAATTCTATCCATGACCTACTTCGTTCCGTCGAAATTTTAGGAATAGGACATCGAACTATTTAGGAATAGTTTCTCGGGTACGATATATGATATCATACAAATTATATCTGTTTAACACGATGGAGAATTTTTGATAACCACATAGTAATTGATATCTTGGTATAACAATCTTTATTATAACTTATACCCTACATACCCTAAGGTTAGCTTTTACTAGCATAATACACAAAGTATATCAAATCGAGGATACTTCGACTACCTTTAGTTGATTTCTACCTGGAACCATGGTGGCCAGACACACTGACACATCATAGATAGACAGACAGACAGACAGACACACAAACAGACAAACATACAAACATATATATACAGTGTTGATTATTATTAAGGTTTGCGTGTTTAGTTATTATAATGTTACTTATTGTATATAACGATAGGAAAAGGTAACTGATTAATTAATAAGAGTGCTTTTTATTATGTGTATGTATGTATTCATGTATGTAGTATGTATGGAAGTATATATGAGGTACAAAACCTTTTTACACACAATTATGTGCAAATTTGGATCGATGAACTGAAAACAAGCAACCTACTTTTAAAATAGGTTTAAAATTTGATAACCTACTCATCTTAGCAAAAAAAAAAACGTCGCCCTATTAGCTCAGTTGGGAAAGGCGTAACCAATTCCGTCCACGGTATGCTTAGGGTAGCGGGATCGATTCCCGCCGTCGCAACAAAAATTAATTTAATTAATAGTTGTGATTGGCTGGTGTAGTGCATGGTATATGCATGAAGGACGTGCAATCGGTCTCTGAAATTGAGGAGCTGATAAATGAAATTATCAGCGGAAAGGAGGTAAAACACATATATGGTTCACAATAGACTCTATAGCCAAAGTTTGTCCTTCGTGGACAGCCAATATGACCTAAGCTAACCTAGCAAAAAAACGGGTTAATGTTGGCAATCTAACGAAAGAAGCTAAACATTTGTACAAACTTTTATAGAAAAAATTGATTAACAGACAAATGAAAAAACGATTATTAGACTCATTGATTAACGTAATAATCATTAAAACCGATAGTTTTTTTTCACGAGTTTTTTCTCAAAGGACCAAAAATACGTTCATACAAAGGCTTAAAATGAAAGTCGACAAACTATGGTTAGTGGAGTATCGTTGAATAGGTATTTGAAAATCTTAACTAAAAAAAGAGTAAAATTTAAAAAATCAAAAACCCGACTGAGTTTAATACAAACTCAAAAAAATAAACGTCCAACAGTTCCAACAGTTAACAAAGCCGGTCGGGACACATGAACAGTCGGGACACATAAAAATCTACAACGGCTCAAATATTTCCAATAATAGGGTTCTTTCGCATTTATAATATTAAATAAGATAAATAAGATTAAAATTTTAATTTTATGTAATCATGCATTTATCGTACAATAATCTATTGTAGGCACAAATCGAACCACATATAAGTTATGAGTTGGAATAAGAGAGCACAACCAATTAAATTAAAGTACAAGTTATCCCCACTATTTAGATTGTTTAAATTTTAAAAAGCTTTTGGAAAATTTGTATCAATTTAAAAGTATTACTTTTATACAAAATATATTTCTATTTTTATCAAGATTGATAATATAAATGTATCGAGCTGCCTGTTAGTTTACTTAGGTTGTGCTTGTCTATTTATATCTTATACAGTGTGTCCAGTAATGGAAATAATAAGAAGATGAAATAATACTTCTTTGTAATTAAATGACAAAAACTTTATTCTTCAGAGAAGAGACTTTTGTCAATGAGTGTTTAATCTGTAATAATATTATTTATAAATTGAAGTTGATAAACTCCTAAAGTAACTCCAATACCACGCAACTACAAAAATATATAATATATTGTGTGCAAGTGCTGCTTATAAATTTGTTAATATTGATATCTCTCTTCAATTATCAACACTCTAACTTTGATCGTCTCTGTTCATCAAATGATGGATCTTCGATGAACTCATAATTATATAAAAATTTTGTTTTTATATCATCGACAACCTTATATTTTTATGGTATTTTCATAAACTACAAAAGTGTCTACATATCTTAGATAGTTTTTTATCACACACTCTAAATTTTTTATATAGAAATATCCAATTGAAAAGGATGTTCTATATAATTCATCATTTTTTCAGTCAACTTTGAACGATAAAATAATAATAAAAAGCCCAATGATCTAGGAATTTTTTGTGATTTTTGGAAACTTTGTTAATCAAAAAATATATTTATAAAGTTTTATTGAAAACCCTAGTATTACTCAATCCTCGCATATCTCCTTAAATTCATGTCATCATTCATGAATAAATGAAGAAATATGTAAAAATTAGAGAGAAAATAGTAAAATACTTTTGGTACACACACTGTATATATTTTTTTCAACTAGAAACTATCAGGTCAATTGATAATGTTGATTTTTGTATTATTCAACTTATTTTACCCACAAGCTTAACTTTCTTATATAAATAATTCATATTTTACAGAGTGATTTTATAGTTTTTATCGAATTTTATTAAAAGGGAAATGATTAGTATTTTGAAAAAGATTTTTCTCTTTTTAAAGGCATTTATACAGTAAACCAATAAATAAGTAATAATAATGCCTTATATATTGGTTATATTTGATTTGTAAGGTTTGTTTCTTTGATGAAGTTTAGTATTTTCGTGGTGTGTTCTCTGAGAGTGTCCTTGGCTTGGCCTGTTTTATTGATTGTTGTTCTTTGGTTGGTGAATTTTTGCAAGTTGTCAAGACGTACTATACGCTGATGGAAACAAATTTCAAAATTCTTTGCAAAAATTAGAGAAAATATATCTCTGGATTTTGGAAAATTTTATAACAAAAGAAGCAAATTAAAAATATCTTACCACCTTAAAATAAGAATAAAGGAACAGGATTCAAGAAAAATACGTAAATTGTTTTTAGATCCAGTATGTATAAAATATATAAAGCAAACTAATTTTACCCCCAAGTTTGCAACGCTTAGAAATATAGATAACGAAGTAAAGTTTGGTATAGGTGTTCAATAAATCACCTAATTAGCTCATTTCCGCATGTCTGAAATTACTCTGGACGTGGTAAGTGGGTTGTAGTTCGAAAATGAGCAGCTAAAATTTTCTTTTTCTTTTTTTAAAATTACCTTTTCAATATGGCCGTTACTTCTTACGGCTGAATAAATCTTTACGTGCATCTACTATTTGACGAGACCATAATTTTATTTGTAGCCACCGAGTCTATTGATGTTAGATCAAGTTCAACTGGCAAAAAGAATTATTATTAAGAACGTTACGAAGTTAACACTAACTGATCTATCCAATAACAAATAATGAAATTCTTACTGAATAAAACCAGTTTCTTGGAATTCGATGTACATTTTGGGTTCCATTCCTGGTATAAATGTTTCTGTAAAACATACAATATATCAGATATGAGTATTCTCATATGGTTTTCAATAATATAATCAAATATAGAACTGTAGACCAGACAGACACACAGGCGGACAATACAGATAGACTACATGTACTTGATAGTAATAATAATAGTAGATGTATTATATGGAGTTATATAGAGTTTGCTAGCGCTGAACTATATAATATATATATATATATATATATATATATATATATATATATATATATATATATATATATATATATATATATATATATATATATATATATATATATATATATATATATATATATATATATGGGCAAATCTCCAAAGTATACAATTGAAATCACAGAGTCGAAACTATACAATAATATGACAAACTATTCTAGTTTTGGATATATTCTTTTAATATACAAAATGGTTCAAATAAAATATTATTCTGGAGTAATAGAACTGAAAAGATGCAATTTTTTATATAAAAATTCTGCAAAAAAATATTATCTATTAAAATTGATTAAACTATTATTTAAAACGGGCTGTCAAAAAGTAACTTTTCTCCAAACGGTAGTTTCAAGTTTAAATTTTATACCTTATAAATTACTTGCTTGATACCCGCCCACTTGGCTGGGCTAAAAATTAAATGCTGGTAAAGACCAATGCGTTATAGACTCCACCCCTCTTTTCGCACTTACCCTTCCTGCATAACACTCTAAATAAGGTAAGAGATTGTTTTACACAGGTAAAATATATGTACAGTTCACCTTTATTTTAAACGTAAAATAATCATAATACATTGAGTATATTCGAACAGATGGCCATGAATTGTATCGTGTTTGCCATATTTACCTTGCTTCTAAACCTTTATTTTTTCAGTACAAATTTCCGCCTGTCAAATATACTTTAACTCCGTATTGTAAAGAACTTCAAAGTATTAAGTATAACTTATTTCCCCTGAGAATGACTTTGATGGGAAACTATTCGAACCAAACAATTTCTAAAAAGATTTTAAATACATTCGTTAAAGCGTTTCATATGGTCTCTAAAGCGAAAAACATATAAATATAAAGCTATCAAATAAAATCAAACTTTGAAGTACACTAAGGTAGAGTAATTGAAGGATAACGTATAACGTTAACTTACTATAACAACCGCCAGTAGGTATCTATATTAAGGTTTGTAAAACGGTTTTAGCTACAGATACTAGATAGATATAGAAATAGATGGATATACAATAGGATATCTCTTATTAATTAATAATAACATTCAATAAATTGAAAAAGAATAGAACTATCAGCTGAATCGGTTTGCGGTATACTACTTGTTTAACTTCAAACATAGATATATATATTGAACAAATGTTTACTTTTCATCTCGTTTCGATGTCGTCGACATTAGCTGTCAGCATCATCAGACGACCTACATTTTTATATATTTAAAATTTTATTTATTTTACTTTTTTACTTGGAAATAATTTCCAATTAAATGCATATGCACAAAGTAGATGAAAATTAGGAGAGTGTGTCTGTGTGTTTGATTGCATATATGTAAGAAATATATTTGTTTCCAGTAACGATCATCTCCTGTTACTAAGTCAATATAATATCCATGAAAAATGGTTTTCTTGACTCAAGAATATAAAAAGAGAAACAATAATTAGCTTAAGAAATCAAAAATTTCTTGCGCCAATAAATTTTTCTTGTCGCAAGCAAACTTCGTACCGCTTAAGGTATATTTTTGTTTCCTTTCAAATTCTTATTACAAGCACAAATAAACGGGGTAAAATTTTTTTTAAGCCAAAAATATGCTATTATTCTGACTAATACAAAAATAAACAAGTCATTTGGGATGAGACGTTCGGATGCTTTTAGCTAGGTTGTGTCAAGGTCTCTAGATTGAATATATAGGTAGAAACAAATCATACCAATAGCAAAAATGGCTTGGGAGGCGCTTAGTTAAAATCGAAATATCAAATACAGCTATATTTGTATGGCACATGCAAATGAGAGCAGAATTAGAAATAACTTTTTGTATCTTTTGATATTTCCAAATATCAAATTTTTATTAAAAGTTTTTTTAATGCATCTTTAATAGTTAAACAAGTGAAAACAAACAATTGCCTGAGTTAATTGTTGAAATACCATGTATAGACAGTGTTGATGACTATCACATTACATATACATACATGTCACACACATATTACTGATATACCCATATAATACACTATACAATTTGCGCATAATTTGCGCGCTCATAGGTAAACAGTGATGTTTATGAAAAAATGTTGTTTATTTTTTTTATAAGGAACATTTCTTACATTGAATCTTTTGTTCTATCTCTAACGGTTTACAGGATGGATCCTACGGATCCAAGACCCAATTGACCTGTATTGCTTATTTACGAACTTGACCTCACTTTTTACGTCCGCAGCGTGCTATAAAAATTTCACTATGTCTTTTCGTTTTTGAGTAATCGTGATGACAGACGGACAGACGGCCGTCGACAAACGACAGACGACAGACAAACAACCGGAAATGAACTAATTAGGTGATTTTATGAACACCTATACCAAAATTTTGTTCATAGCATCAATATTTTTAAGCGTTACAAACTTGGGACTAAACTTAGTATATCTTGGTATATTTCATATACATGGTAAAAAAAACTACAAAAACCATAAGGTCCCAATGAAGTTTTTAAATCAATACAGAAAATATATTTAATCAGATATTCAACTAAAATACAAATGTCGATATAATTTTCATTATCGATGGGGAACCAATTGTGTCATTCATTTACAATTCAATAATATTTCGCTTCACCGTTGATAACCAACTATATTTGCGACTAATATCAAAATAATGAAATTAGATAAGAAAAATTGAAATAAAAATAATGTTCTTCAATGTATATTTTTTATTTTTTCTATTAAATTTCATCATAAAATAATAATAAAAGATGTTTGTTAGGTACTTTTAAATATATTTTTATATAAAATTTTATTAAAGATGGTAAAATGAGAAGAAAAAAAATTGTATTATACCAACCGCGCGATATATTTCACTTATTTAGATATTGAATTGTCGATGTGTTTTTTTATACCCTGTATATATGTAATATATATCAAGGTATTCTAAGTTTAGCCTCAAGTTTGTAACGCTTAAAATATAGATACGAGCAAAATTTTGGTATAGGTGTTCATAAAATCACAAAATTAGTCCATTTCCGGTTGTCCGCCTGTCGCCACGATAACTCAAAAACAAAAAGAGATATCAAGCTGAAATTTTTAAAGCGTACTTAGAACGTAAAAAGTGAGGTCGAGTTAGTAAATGAGCATCAAAGGTCAATGTAACTGTAAGTCAACTGTAAGGGCGCAAATTAGGACAACTTTGGTGTCCATTTTCTCCAAAACTATACAAGATAGGGAGTTTAGCAAGTTAGGTGCGACTAGTGATCTTGTGAAACATTCCCGAAAAACGAAAAAATTTCTAGAAACTAGGTATTTTCGAAAATATCCGAAAACCAAATAAAATCATGTAATTTATAAAAAAAAAAAATAATGCACTGATATTTAAAACTCTAATACAGGGCATTTGAACAATTTACTAAGTCGATTGTTTGTATTCACTTGTCTTTTCTTTTTGCCATGTGTATATGTGCATGTCATATTAAAAGTAAAAAGTCTCCTTTACAATACCCTTTCAAATGATGACTTTATTTATTTGCAAGTAGAGAAACTTGTCTAAAAATAAGTATTTTGATACTGACTTCCAAGTTTTCAGTGATATTATAACATATAATACCCATAATACAGTCGAAGAAAAGTCGATCTCGATTTACTCTGAAAGACATGTAACTTAACTATGCAAAGATATGCAACTTACTGCAAAAAATATACAAAACTTTCGCAGTAAATCAAGGAAATGGCTTTATTTCTATGGAAGGTGTTATCATGTAACATTTTTGTCTCACTAATAAACTAGTTTGAAAAACTCAAAAAAATAAGTAATTAAAATTGAACATCCATTATCACAACTCACTCGAAAAGTCGTACGGTTGAAGTGTTTTCCCCCTAATAAAAAAGTTCGATTGAATTCCGATTCAAATTTTCAATTCATTCCTCTTGAATTCCAATTCAATCCAATAGAACCCAATATGAAATTTCCAATTCGACCTCATTCATGAATTGCAACCAATTGGAAATTTCCGATTAGTTCATTGGGATTGAATCGGAATTCAATCGGAATGAACTATAATTTTTTTTCCAATTAAACCCGATTCATTTCAATTAAATTGCGATTCAAAATGCGATGAAATTTTAATTGATTTCAATGGGAATGAATCGGAATGAATCAAAACTTTTTTTACAATCGAATCCTATTCATTCCGATTGGCTGAATAAGAAATTTCTGATTCATGAATCGGATTTTTTTATCAGGGAAGAAGGCCTTCTTATACTCTTCCACTTCTAAATACTCAATGTACACAGATAAATATTCAATGTTCATACAATTTATGATTATTATTGGATATTTTAAAAGTAGATAAACTTGTCTAAAATTGAATATAACCATCACATTTTATTGAATTGGATGAACCATGCATTTATTCTTCAAAGTACAGTCAAGAACCTCATAAAATTTCAATTCACATAAAACTGCCGAATGTTACTTTTCCTTTTTAACCGACTGTCAAGGAGTAATTATGTTTTTCGCGCTTATCTTGTATGTATATTTGTATGTTAATTTCTTTATTACCGTTTCTAAACGACTCACGTATTACAACAGTAAGGGTGTTTGAAAGCAAAAAACGAAATGCCGGATTTGTGGAACTAAAATAAACAAAATCTATCGAGTGTCGTTTCAAAATAAAGTAAATTGAAAGGAGATTACATAAATATATACAAGATTTATGTTGAATTTAATTAGGAATAATAAATTTTGTTTAAAATTTTACTTTTTTAACTTTAACAGTCGGTGCCAATTATTGCGCTGCAGATTTAAGTCGGTTTAGATTTTAATTGGCCCCGACTGTTAAAAATTGTTTCTTTTCAGATTTTATTTAATGCAATCGGGTTTTTAATTTTTTTAATTATATATTTTTGTATACCCTCGGAACGTTTAAGACTTTCGAATAATTCTGTATACTATACTCTACGTTACAATATGTGCATGTGTTTTACCATTCTAAGTGCACATTTTGTGACGCAGAGTATACATTCAAAACAAGTTATTTCAACTTTTGAATTCAGTATTCTACCGAAAATACGAAGTTATTTTCTGTACCGAACCACTTTGATCAACGTAAACTTCTTTGATCATGAAAAATTTTAAAGTTTTAATTCGTATTGCTTTTTAACTCTACCAAAACAAAATAATGATGAAAAATGAACAAAAAAATTTATGGTAAAATTGATCTATTTTATCATACCACAGTTTTGGTAAATTACAATATGCATTTGTAATCTTATCTCGATTTGTAATCTTATCTTATTTAATCCCCAAGAAAAATTATATTTTATTGTATACATTTTTACTGGTAGCATGAAAAAATTTCTATTGATTTTAACTTAGAAAAATTTGTACGTTGATAGATGTACCAACTCCACATATAACCAACCACATTCGTATTTGGTTTTGAATATTTATTTTTTTCGTATACTTTATTGTTGCGGTATTGTAACGTCTGTTACGATAAACGTTTTTTACACAAATTATTTTTAAGTGAGTGTTACATGTAACCCACATATAGGATGTATACAATTGAATATCCGTAGCTTTAGGAGTTTCTTCTTGATAGTTATAGAGAGAGAATATGAGAGACTGGTATATAAAGAAAATATGCAAATATATTTCTCCTAATAGTACTAATAGCTTTTTAACTTCCCAGAGGAAGTCAATCTAATGAGGCTGATTTAGAAAATCTCCAGTTTTACATATTTCCGCGGTTTCAGGGCTGCAATATCCGAATCAAACCTTTTCAATGTGATATCTGTGTGTGTATGTGTGTGTGTGTACGTTTGTGCGTATGTCCCTATGTGCGTATGTTCTTTCGGATTCTTTCACCTCGATTATCTCGCGAACCAGTTATGACATTACGAGGGACTGGGCTTATTCAACGCGTAATCACGTATTTAATAACTGAAAGAGTTTTCAGCAGCATTAGTTGAAAATTACCTTCCATCAGAATTAGTAGAAAAAAACTGGAAAAAAGCTGAATAAATAGAATCTGAAAAGTGGATAAAATACATTATTTATCTATGGAGATAATGATCGTTCCATCATAAGCTCCAGTACATGTTCGAAGAATAATCTATGAAGGCTAACAAGACCTTTTTTTAATGTTTTTTCGCCCTCTGGGAAGTTAGTCGTGTGGACTACAGGGGTCGCACTCACACAAAACTCACAGCCACAAAATTTTTTAACGAATAGTTTTTGACCTGCATAAGAGATTTTGATCAGAACAATTCAAAGTATATTTTGGGGGTGGTTTGAAAAAGTTTCAAATGAAGCTACTTTCCTACTCATAGAGGAACTATAAATATAATATATGTGTAGACTTGATCGCCCGTAGCCCGATAACTATTCGTTAAAAAGTTTTGTGACCATGAGTGTTTTTGGTCAGAACGATCTAAAAAAAATTTTGTGGTGGGTTAGAAAAAGAAACAGAAAGCCATTTTCTTATCTAATATTGCGGGGTCCTCTAAATTGGTGCATGGAAGTGACGGCAGTAGATCCGAAAGTATACGTATACGGACCCATGTTCATACCAATTTTTTGTAAATATTTTCATGTCATGAATAAGCCCATACAGCAACGAACACTTATTCGTAAGCACCATGTAAACAATATATTTAAATAAAGTGGAGTTTTCGTTGAAAAATAAGTTCACACTTCACAATTTTTCATATAATTTCCACCTCATCAATTGATGGAGTCAGAATTTATATAATATAAATAACATTATTGTGTATAAAGAAAATTCAATTGAACAAACTTATTACCTTTTTATGTGAAACATTTTGTGTGAAACATTTGCTGTTTTTATTTTAGTCAATATTCTTCGTTTAACACGGTAGTGCCTTTCTGAATACTTTTAACTAGTTAATGTGTTTGCATAAATTTTACTTTTGACTTGAATACACAAATTTTATTTTTCATATGACTTGCCTCAGTTTTCCAATGAAAAATAAGTAGCATAGTATAGGGTATCGTACCCAATTAATTAAAAGAATTTTTCTTTTCAGAAAAAAACCTTTCTCGTGTCATAACAGAAAAAAAAGAAGGTAGTCAGTCATGGGGATTGTCGACAGAAGTAAAAACTTAACACTTTGGAATAATTGTGCTTTTTTTTTAAATTTTTGAATTAATTATATTTTAATCCTAGCGTACTCAATGTTGCCTAACTTCAGTGATCCAGTGAGAACTGTTGTTTTATACCACTTTCAATGTGGTATGTATGGAGCGTGACGATGACGCGTGACGAAGGTGCGAGTTCCTCGATTATTGTTCACCCAAAAGTGCTCAACGTGCCTTGTTTTGTTAAAAGTTACATGTATCTTTTTAAGAAATGAATTATGTAATATGTATTTATGACTCAAGTTTGTAAATATTTCAAGGTTATACCATAACTAGGACTATAACAAGGATATATCTCTGAGGGAATTCGCTTAGGTAACGCAGGTCCTGCGCAACGAAGTTTTTTATTTGAAAATGGTTTTTTCTACGTCCATGAGGCAGCTATTTGTTTGAAATCATGTTTAAATATAAATATCCTGAACGAAGCCTATAACGTTTTAAAATCATCATATTGATGTCTTTTGTCATTTTGTTTTTTCCCAATTTAAAAAACTAGTGAAGATAAACAATTGACTGAGTGAATTGTTGAAAAACCATGGATAGACAGTGTTAATTACTCCGTCAAATTACACGTACATACATGTCACACATATACATATAACTGATATTCCCATATATTACATACTTCAACATTACATCAACATCAACATTACAGTGATGTTGACGGAAAAATGTTTCAAACAAAAGTTGTTTATTTTTTATAAGAAACAATTTTTTTATTTAATCTTTTGTTCTATCTCTAACGGTTTACAAGATGGATCCTACGCATCCAAGACCCAATTGACCTACGTTGCTAATTTACGAACTCGATCTCACTTTTTACGCCCTAAGCACGTTATAAAAATTTCAGCTTGATATCTCTTTTCGTTTTTGAGTAATCCTGATGACAGACTGACAAACGATAGACGATAAGCAGACAACAGATGACAGACAGACAGATTACCGAAAATGGACTTATTACGTGATTTTATGAACACCTATACCAAAATTTTTCTTATAGTATCAATATTTTTAAGTGTTACAAACTTGGGACTAAACTTAGTATAGCTTAGTATATTTCATATACATGGTATAAAATAATAACTGCTATCTGATCATCCTTTATATACAAGTAATTAACATTTTTCGAAACATAAAATATCAACTCATAAAATATTATTAGCATTGAAAATTGAATAAATTTTAAATATAAAAACAGTTTTCATAGTAAATACACACAAAAATATTGAATATTTGTGTATATTTATTTTTATGTCCCAAAGCTAATTTGTGCTGGTTTGTGTTGTGCTCCAAAAAAACATAAATGATCATTGCTATGTTGTTAATAATCAATGGATTCACATATCGTTCACATGGGACTTGTGTCAATTGAATGAAACTGAATGAACAGTCGAATTGAGCCAGTCAATATGTGTAATAATATATAAAATGTTTATCAAGTTTATTGTTGTTGGTCAATGTTTTTGTAGTTCATGATATTAAAATTTATTAATGTATCAACCATAACTCTATGTAAATAATGTATTTCAATAACAATAATTACATACATATTGACTTAGTTATTTGTTAATTGGAAATATTAAAAATTTATATATAAAAAAAAATGCTAATCAATAGTGTACCATAAAGTAATGGCAGTTAAAGACCCCTGTGAAAATAGCACCCCCTAATGCAAATTTTCATAAAAAGCTCGCGGGATTCGTTTGTTTATCATTTGTCCACACTTGAATTATCAATTATAAGGAATTAAAATTTAATATTAGCACCCCCAAAAGCGATTTTTCCTCAAAATATAAAATTGAAGGGTGGACGAACAAAAACTTTGGATGGACAAACACGGATTAACCGTTGCCTATTTAATCGCATTTACACTTCGCGAAAATTCACATTTGGGGGTGCTGTAAAAATTTAATTTACTCGTAACTGTCGAAAATTGATGGTTGGACAAATAAATATTTTTTGTGGACAAATTAATTTCAAACGAATTACATCTGCATTTTATCAAAATTTGTAACTGTGGGTACTGGTGCAAAAATTTTGCCATCCATTTCAATTAGAGGGTGAAAAAACAAAAATACTTGAACCACTCTGTATATTCTAGGATATAGCACGTAAACAAATCCATGCGAGCTGTATGTAACGTTTGTGCTGTCAGTAAAAGCGCTTTTTTGGTAGGTGGCAAAGCAAAAGGAGGCAAATGCATTAAAATCTATGTAAAGATCGTGACTGAAAATTACATGGACTTTGAAGTCAGTCATTCAGACTTCATACATCTGCGAAGACTTATGAAGTTCAGGCAATGACTCTTTCTGCGAAAAACCCGCTTAATGTTTATCCAAGCTAAGCAATAATCGCAAGAAAACAGTAATCCAATATCCTGTGAGTAAAAATTAGACAAAATTCAAAGATGTTTCACAAATGCATCAAAATTCGAAATTGAGATGAGTACGCCATGTCAAACGAACATCAGACAAATCTTTTTGTTTAAAAAACGAAGGGAGAATTCCAATCTATTTATTAAGCGAGCTTGAATATTTCGGAGAATACCAATACACAAAATTGTCAAAAATCAGAATACAGATTTTGATTTGTACGCTGAGAATGGCTCGGTCTGGTTATATCCAACAAGTTACATTTGGGCTTGCATGATAAAAAAAAAAACTCAACATTTCTGATTAATAGCGTGTTTTTGGTAACAAAAAATATACTTAAAAGAAAGGTACAACACAAACGATGAAAAAAAACTTGCCGCATAACAAAGCCTTTTGTGTATCGTCACATAATAACTCTGTTTGTGATTAAAATTTTTAAAGCTCTGCCTAACTAAAGCCAATAGATTGCATACGCACAGCACACGATATATTTTTTGTCTGTTTAGATATTTTTTTGTGTATAATTTTTTTATAATGATGATAAATTAATAAAAATTTAGATTTATATATTTAAAATAAAATGAATATATATATATATTTATATATAAATAATTTTTATATAAAGATAAATGGATTGTTATTGTCTCTTGATAGTTAAATTGCTCGTTAAAAAATAAACTGTTTTACATTATTCCGTACCATACTTACTGAGCTTTCAAGTTCCTTGTAGATTAATAAAGCCGTGTGGAAATTGGCTTTTAGAAAGCATATCAATAGCATTTTAATATGATTCCGATATATATATTGTATTCAACCCCGAAATAAAAAAAAAGGAGTGTTATAAGTTTGACCTCTATGTGTGTGTGTCTGTCTGTGGCATCGTACCGCTTAAGCGGATGAACCGATTTTTATTTTGTTGGTTTTGTTTGAAAGGTAATTTAAGGAAGAGTATTCTTAGCTATGCTTCAAATACGAGCTAAGGGTTCAGTACCCGAAAAAACAAAAAAATTAGCGATTATGATTTCTAAATAATAATTACTATGGAAATGAGTGGTAAAAAAACCTGGCTCAATTCATTTCGAAAAGTGAAATGGTAAAATAACTAGATACTTCATAACAATAGTCCAAAAGAACAAAGTCAACTCAAATATTTCAATTCAATTAAAATATTTCCAAAACTGATAGCTCTGTAAGTATCCATTTCATTTTATCTGATGTCCTTGACCATCACTTTGATATTGATTTAGGAAGGAGTGTGTTTAAAGTGTTCATCTGTGCGTTTGTGTGTTTCTCAGTGGCAAAATATTTTATAAGTTTCTAAAAATCGGTTTACAAGGAATAAATCGCATTTGTTAGGTGTTTTTTAAATTTTGTAAATTTCACTTGTTTCAATTAAGGAATCGATATATTTTTAGGATATATTTGGCAGTGCGTCGTCATTAATACTTTAAATTCGATAAAACCATTGGAATCACATTCGGTTTAGGCAAAGTATAATAGTATTCATGTGATAGTAAAATTTAGTTTTGATTTCCAGTTTAAAAGCGTTGATCAATTCGATTATAATTTTTCTTATGTTTTAGAAATTTTTCTAAAGGGAGGATACTTTACAAAATTGGAAAATCCTAAAAAATATAGTTTTTGAAACAACTTGGTACAGAAAGTTATTTTGAAAAAAAAAAAAATTAAGTTCTTTTAACGGTAAGATTTGAGTTGTTTTTCAGAAATGGGAATAGAAGTTAAAAGAATTTGAAGAACTATCTTTTGTCAGTCTTACTACAAAAAAAATAAAAGGAAAATATTTTTATATCCTATTTTAAATGAATACGGAAAATAAAAATGATATGATGAAACTCAGTAGGTACTGAATTCTCAGTTCACACTTAACAGTTGATTTTTTTGTTCAGAGAAAGTTTTCTTTTAATTTCATATATATGAAACTGACGGTAAAATGATATTATGCGACTATAACGCAGTGTATAGTAAACTGTGGTGGAAAAATGTGTGACAAGAGGTAAGGGCAAAGAGGAAAACGATGCGAGCATAAAGGAAGGAAAACAGTATTTAAAATAATTAATCATCGGAATAAGTAATTTGGCATTTTTAGGCTAGGTTTTTTATTATACCTTATAATACAAACACATATACATGATATCTCGTCATGCTAAAAAGCTTTGACTTTGTTTGGCATGATTTTATAATCGTCAAACATTCTTCTACAGATTGTTTAACCATTTTTCATAAACATGGAAATTAAGGAATCTAAATAACAATATTTGGATTCTCGTTACAAATTAATTTCTGGTCCTCATGGGTGGTAAAACGAACTACATGTATATATGTAGGGATAAAATGACAGGTCGACGAATGAGGAACTATATGCCGGGATACGTAACTCTTCAAGAAAGCAAATCACTTTCGTTATATCGTCCATTAGTAAATTTTTGTATGTTTATTGTGTCCAGTAGTAAAATATTCGATTTTTCCAAAAACGACCTTCTTTGGCTCGTTTTGGATTACACTTTCTGTAAATTTCAAGTATTTTTATGTAAAACTCGAGTTTTGATAGTAAAACCAAAACTACTCAATTGTTTTTTATGATCGCTTATTTGATCCATATTTTTCAAACCTACAACTTTCTCATTTAATTTTTTTCGATTGGTGTCATACTTATTTTTTTATTCGCAAAAAACAGTTTTTTTGATATTTTCGAATTTTTACGTTATGTTCGGGGTCGCCATTTTGAGAACAAATATCTTTTCCGAAAAATTTTTCTCTACACGCCCTTACTATTTGTTTGCTGTCCGCAATTTGTGACAAATTCTGACAGTTGATTGGATTATCTTTTAAATTGATTAAATACGAGATATCATGTATATAAAAGATATTAAAAGATTTTGGAAAACATATTTTTTTATACTTTATATATATGAGTCGCAAGTGTGCAACGCTTAAGAATATTGAGGCTACGAAATTTAGATTAGGAAAGTAAGAATGTACTTATAGCATTAACTATAATAGGTTTTGAGTTCGTGGAGTAGGCCACTTTAACACCAAACGACTAATCTATAATATAAAAATGATGTAGTACGAGGATGGTTCTTACGGAGAGAAAAGTTTAAAAAATTGCCTGAAAAAGTAAAAAAAGAACATTTTTCTATATTCCCATACATAAGATTCGTAATAATAATCAAAAGTCAATTTGAACTTTAATACCATACCATAAAGTTTAAGTGTTAGTAGAGGAGTTCCGGGAAAGCAAAACAATTGAGTGACAATCGTATGAATATTAATGTCTATATTTATCAATATTTATACTATTGTAACATTACTCAAAAACAAATTGTCTATGGTAAAATAGTCTGTGGTAAAATGTCAAAAGAAATGTAAATGTCTCTTTACTGTGCATCTATAATATTATTAAATCTAAAAGCTACAAATTTTTAGGCGGTATGAAGTTCACCGGGTCAGCTCGTTTTATATAAACGGAAACAGAAATGTGAGAGTACCATCCTGTATAATAACTATTGTGTTCATCTACTAAAATGATATTTTTATTATTCATCCGTCAATTATAAATTTGACATTAATTAAATACTTTTAGGGTGTGTTATTTTTTTTATAGGTATCAGATATGAGTAAGAAGAAAATATTTCATAATATTATATCGGTCGTTCCACGTTTATTATATATCGTAATGCAATAATATCTCCATGTGGTTAGGAGGATATTATTACTGAATGGATGTGGTGGATCATCTACGTAGAAGGGAGGATGTATGCATGCATGTAGGTATCATAAATAGTCATTTTTCTTTTCATATCAACATTTTTATTATACCGCAGAATAATGTGACAGGATAATTTGGTTTTTTTGCCGTTATATCTTTATAAAAAAATAGAATGAATACATCATATGACTTCTATATTATTGAAAGTTTTAAATCTGGAACCATCACATAACTACCCTTACAGGCTATTATAAGTGAAATTTACAAAATTTAAAAAACCTCCGACAAATGCCTTGTAAATCGATTTTTGGAAACTTAGCTATAATATTTCTCAATCATGTTGGTTCGACCGAGTAGGGGCTACGATGCCACTGAGAAACGCACAGACGCACAGATAAACAATTTAAACTTATAACACTCCTTTTTAATCATTATCAAAGTGATGGTCAAGGTCATCAGATGAGAAGAAAATGATACTTAGAGACCTATAATTTTTTGGGACAAATTTTTGGAAATATTTAATTGAAATATCTGAGTTGACTTTGTTCTTTTGAATTATAGTTTTGAATTACCTAATTATTTTACCATTTCACTATTCAAAATTAATTGAGCCAACTTTATTTCGCCATTCATTTCCATAGTAATTATTCATATGTTAAAAAAAACGTCATCCTTTTCCAAACTGAGTCGATTTTGAAGATCGCTGCCTATTTTTTAGTTTTTTCAAGAACAAAACTGTAAGCTCGCACTTGAAACATAAACACTCTCCGTTAAATTACCTTTCAAATGAAACCAAAAAAATTAAAATCGGTTCAACCGTTTAGGCGCTACGATGCCACAGACAGATACACACACATTGCGATCATACTTATAACACCTCTTTTTTTAATTTGGGGGTTAAAAATGACGAGTAATAATTGATTACCACAAAGCAGTTTAAAAAAAATCAGACGCGTATATCATTTCGTTTTTGCTTTGATCTAACATTGACATCACAAGATAAACGAGTATTACCAGATCGTTAAGAAGTAAGTATATCTCGTTTATCATTTATCTCTGTGTACAGGTGTGTACTTATAATATGTTAATATCGGTAAACTTTAAGTTAAGCTTTTTATACACCAACCAAAGTAATATAATATTAAGAACACGATTTGCATTTTCAAGCAAGTGTTTTTATTTATTAAAACATAAAATAAGGAAAGGTACTGTGTCTACTTTGTCTAGACCTTTCTAATTCTATTCAGAATATACTTAATAATTTAATGCACGTTTATAAGATAGTAAATTTGTTTGTTCAATGAAAGAAACAAATGTAAAAATACATAAATATCAAGATAATTTCTCATGAATATTTTGTACTTAAACAAGAGAAATTTTTCAAAATTTAAAAAACCCCCGACAAATTTTTGGGGTACGAATATCAATAACTTTATAAAGTTTTTCAATTAATTTAATAAAGCCCAATAATGATGATCCAGGTAGGTAATATAATTTTGCCTTGGTTATACGTAACATGGAAATTGGCGAGCCCCTGCTTCAACATGTGATAAAATAATTCATAGAGCTTTCACTCGAGGCAGTAGAATGGGAATATAATTTCTAAATCTCATATATAATTTGCTTAACGCACTATTTACTAACTTGATATTCTCAAACATAGTCTAGGCGCATATTCACCACTATTTTAAACATACTGTACACTAATTTATTTTAATTTATTATCATGTCCAAGGGGTAACTTAGATGACAACTTACGTCAACATTAATACATATGTCGACCCAAACTGAAATGATTAGATACAAATCAAGATATTAAAATTCGTATTAAACCTGCGACTTATATAATCGAAGCATTATTATTTTCAATAAAACCTATCAGACACGGAAAATGGAAATGTGTTGACATATTTTTTCAAGGCAAATGGATGCTTTCCTTTGTAAATGGATATAGTTAATTTAAAAAAGAGTAAAAATAATACAGTAAATGGTCTCTGTAATGGACAGATAAGTTTGGAAAATTAAAGTAATATTGATCGGAATCAAAGAAATAAGAAAATATTTTACCACACTGAGATGGAATATAAACTTTAAAAAAACTATTGGAATTGAAAATATTTTTGTTAAATTTACTGTACAATTACTTCATTTACCACATAAATAATGAATGAGAATTTATTTTTCCACTATGTAAAAACCACTAAATTGAATGCTGGGTATAATGTTACTCTCCCCTTGATACATAACCATGCATGTAACTCATGCATGTTGCTCTTGCTACCACTTTGGGTTTAACATTCAATGTTAGAAATGAATAAAATATTTTCTATTTTATGTTCTCTAGACTTCGAAATAGTTTATTTTATTCAACCACCACCAGACACACTTCAATACCGGGTGTTCAATGCACTATCAATAATATTACGGTAGAAAAGTTCAAAATCTTAAAATAACTTCAAATTTTGTTAGACTACGCCTACGTGAGATCATTGGCTAATCAAATAATGACTTTGAATTTTTACCATTAGAGCTTGTCTTTTGCATGCCCATATAAAATAGTTGACCAATTTTTCAGAAAACATTGTTTCTGAAAATGAAGAAAGAGTTTCACAAAATTTTACAGAGAACATCTTTCGGATAATTTATTGGAAATAAGTTCCTCAGACAAAAGACAAAATTTTTCAAAGACTTCAAGTTATAAAAGACTAGTGTTTGAAATATTTCAAATTTCCGGGGCTACTTCTTGCATGTTAGAAAATCAAGTTAGTAAAAACTACTGCCATAAAATTTTTAACTTCAGTGCCGTACAAATTAAATCCCTAAATCGAATTACTTTTTACACTTTTTTTTAAACTTTTATAATATAAAATAACAAATAGAGAAATTACGAAATTACCAGTGAGGAAGCAAAATGCTGGTGGAGCACAAAAGAGCCTAAAGTAGAATTTTTTCAATTAATTTCTCAAAAGTGTATTTCAAAGGACTCCAAATGTCTAAGTAAAATTCATGAAAATTGTGCAATGTGCCCATTTGAACTCTACAACTTTGAAGAAACTAATTTTTTATTGCTCGGGTGAAATAATGACGGTTATAGATGAAATTGAACACCCGTTATAATGTACAAATGTGTTTAAATTAAATATTTTTGTATGATCTCGACAGCTGTGAACTATAAGAGGTATTTCGAATACTAAACTCCATAAATACACTCTACAATAGGAATAATATAGATGGTTTTTTGGAAAGGTTAAAGTTTTTGGTGAACGCAAATGATTTTTGATACGTACATAAAATGAAATTTATATCGTTTTTAGTAATTCATTAAAATATAAATTATATTACTGTGTTACCTTTTGAGACATATTGGAAAATTTAAGATGATTATTTACCTGAAACAAATAAAAATATCTTTGATAAAAAAGCTTTCAGATATAACAATAAATTTAACAAGATTTTGATAAATATATAAAGGTATGTAAAATAAAGCTATTTTTAAAAAAAAGTTGAGAATGAGCTAGAAACTAGACTCTTATCCTAAAATATGACATGGTTTAGGATATTATCTAATTGTAACCGTGTGTGCCCTTGTTCCGGACCTGTCCATGAAATACTGTCTCGTAAATAGGAGTATCTGCCGAGAAACTATATAAATAATTATCCAAGTTGCAGTCTTGGTACTTTATCTTATCCTAAAATATCACATGGTTCAGGATATTATCTAATTGTAACCGTATGTGCCCTAGTGTCTGGATCTGTCCATATTGGCTCTTCTTGTGTTAAAATATTCATGAACAGCCTGTACAATAAGTTATTTTAGATTGATGATTGGTCATTTATAATAAATTATGTATTATCATGTTTTTGAAGTACTTGCCCCTGTTGTAATATAAACGAACAATATTTGTAAAAGTAAATTAACTTTATTTGTTTTTTTTTTTATTCCCTATTATTTTATTACAATATTTTTATGATAACATTAACCCTTACCAATATGTCATTTACATATTCCTGTGTCAGTACAGAATGTTTCAAAAATTTATGTAGAAAAGTAGAGTGGGTTAAATGTTAACACGTTATAGTACAGTAAATTTGATTTTGAAATAACAATTTTTAATCATTAACTGCAGCTATATCGGGTATATCTGAAAATTGCTCTTGAAATGTGTCTTTGCTCTTTAAACACAAAACAGGAAGAGAAAAATAAAGGAAATGTGGTAAGTGTGTAAGAGTGTGTGACTTTAAATGCTGATTTGTACACATATAAGTGATTTTATGTTTTTGTAGCCCCTAATCGTAGCTCCTAAACGTTCGAACCTCCTTGATTCACAACATTTTGTAGCTTAGTTTCCAAAAATCGGTTTACAAGGAATAGATCGCATTTGTCGGGGTTTTTTATATTTTGTAAATTTCACTCTATAAAATCGACTATTTCAAATACTTTGAGACCGGGTTCGACTGAGTTTGGCTGTTACAATTAATCCATGTTCTTTGGCTCTAAACGAATGCAGAAAATAGTCTTGAGTCCTGTAAGGCCGTTAACTTTCGCCAAGACCAAGGAATCCGAATTGACCTCGTCTTGTGTCGGTATAAGATTCACTCGATTTGCACTCCTAAAGGCAGTTCAAAGATGAGAAGGAGATACTGTAGGAAATAAAGCATTTGAACGAGGAATAGACTCCTCGTCAGTAGATTTCCATGGGAGCTGGTGAAAAATGACTGTCTTATTGTATTTAAGATTAGTGTGAGAGGAGAGGATTAAATCAATCTCTGGGCTCATTTCACTAAGAAGGCAACACTAAGTAGTTATACGATAACTTATTAGACGGGTAAATTTATTAAGTAAATTTAGAAAAAAAATCTAGTCTAAGTCTTTATTTGACGAAGAGACAGAACAATAAGTGCCTAGAAAGGCTTTATCACTACTGCTATAACACATATCATGTAAGACTACCGTTTATAAATTAACTGTTTTCACCTTTGATTATTGAACAATCATAATGCAGATATAATTTCCAGAAATTCTTAAAGTTCATTTATGAGGAAATGTTTTTATTTATTTAATAAATTTCTATAATTAGAAAAAATAAATAACAAGAAAAAAGAATGCAACTATTCGATACATTCTACCTACAAAAATATATGAAATAATGTTCACTTATTTTGCTCACAAATTTTCTTCAAACATGAAAATAAAAATTTTCATTCTTATAAAAATAACATTGTATGGATGTATAGCTAGCAAACAGTTGAGGAGTTATTTTAATTTATTTTTCTTGCAAGTTTCTTTTTTCTACCTTGTATATATATCTTTTTTTCTAAAGACACGCAATTTGATAATCATGATATGAGAATGCAAAGAAAAAACTGAATCGTCAAGCGCTTCAAATAGTTCACCAAAGGGTCAGAATGACTTTAATCCATAACCTTTTTTTTTGATACTTTCAAAAATCACTGTTCCCTCTTAAAGGAATTATTTACTAAAATCAATTGCATAGCATTTATGCCGAATCCGTTTTCAAAAAGAGTTTTACAATTGTTGCTAGTATTTGGATAGTGACGGAGTTGCAAGTCGAAATGCTAAATGTTAGCTTCATTCCATAGTATCTAAAAATATATTCAATCTGGCAAGTCATTTCATTTTGAAAATATTGCTTTTGAAATTTGTAAAAAAATGTTCATATCTTTTCAAACGTTTAAAAGTTTGGTAACGACAATACAGTTGTTCTGATAATCCCTTTTGTAAACATTTTAAAGGCTGAGCAATCAATTAAACTTGATCCTATCCAACTTTGCTGTTTGAAGGAGAGATCAAACATAGATCATCATTTTGAACCATAAATTAAGGAATTTTGTAAAAATTTAAAATAGTAAATGTAAATGCAAACAAATCATGGACAACTATTCTAATATACTCAACGGATTATGACAAAATTGAAAACTGTGTATATCAAGAGAGGGTGGAGGCTATAAGCGGTGATTTTTTGATAACATCCCGGTGTATCAATGAATTTTATTTATGCACATTCGTTTTTCTGTTATTCTAATAAGCAAATAAATCTTTTTGTCGACGCTCGACCATAAGACACGATTAGCTTGTCACTATGAAAGTTACAATTTTTGGAATATTAATTTTTATTTTTAATTATCCTCTTATTAATTTAAATATATTAGAATTTTAAATTTTCCGAAAATCTTACTTTAAAAATGTGACTTTTCACCTTACTCAGTATTGTAAATCTATCTAAGAGTCATTACAAATTCTTGACCTGCAAATAGTGATAAAAATTGCATTTACGCAAAGTATATTCTGTATACTTCTTTAAACAAAAATCAAATTTCAGTGGTTCTTGTTTTTCACCACGAAAAATTGTATTTATAAAGAAAATCCTTAGTATAAACATAAATAGTCCTGTGTGTTTGTGTCTAAGTTCTATAATTTAAAATAATTTATTTTGAAAATGGTTAGTAATTTGTTCAAAATGTTTTTTTAATTGTTTTTTTTTTTTTTTTTTTCTTAATCATATTACTTTACCTGGAACACAAACACGACGTCATTGTATGTTTGATTACAAACTGAAGTGAATATTCTTGTCTCCAAACTTGCTCTAATTTTCTTTTTCTACTTTCTCTTTTTCTTATTAATATACTTAGTCTGTCAGACTATTGTATTAATAATAAACTTTCCAATCTAATTAAAAGTTTATTTATTAAATTGCCAAACTAAAAGGATATAAATGAGTTTCTTTTTTTTTTAAAGATTTTGTTTAAAGGAAAATTTGTACATTTATTTTTCATGCGAAATTAGACATTTCTTTCTAAATATATTTAAAAACTTTCTGTTCTGTTGTATCGATTGTTCTGTATTGAATTTTCTGATGAGTTCTGAAAAAAATGGTGAATTTTTTACGTGTGATTATGCTTTAATAAATTTGGTATCCCTACGTATCTACGACAGTTGTATGAAAAAATTTATTCTGGTTAAAAAAGGGATCTGTCATACAACAGCCGAGCTGAAAATATCAGCTTTATTCGTTTAGTAAGAAAGACTGAGATCAAAAAACAATTTCAATCCAGAATTATTAAGATGTCCCTTCGTGTTGAACTGACTTTTGGTATTTATTATAAACATGGCCTTACTGAAATTACGGAGACTTTGTAATTATCCAAGATTATAAACTCTTCATTTGGAATCACCATCGATCATCACAATTAATACAAGAAAAGTTAAGAACAAGTCAACTTAATTATCTTGAAATTTTCCAACAACTTTTATTGGTGATTATGTATGTTTCCTTTATGAATTGAATTTAACAACTAAACATTAGGTTTCTGTAAGTCTAACTTTTGAATCAATTTCCCTCAGATCAATGGACGCAGCAACGAAGCCTATGGATACATAATTATAAATTTGTTCTAGATTATCAGAGCCTTCTGCTCTACACCTACGTAAATGTAATTATTTTTTACTAACTTGCCCCAAGAGATTTTCTTGTTTATGGAATATTTTTATCATAAAAGTATATTCATTAGATTGTACAAATGATAAGAACCAAGGACAGAAAATGAGAAATCTTTATTTTAGTGTTAGGAATCCTATATTCATGCAATAATTTATGTAGACATCTTGAAATGAAACTACAAGATAATTATATACACATAGTATAGTCATATTTATTCCCATTTATTCCTGGGATAATATCTAACTAATATGTTTGCTATTATCAACAAGTGGTGTTCCCATCAAATCCTCTGTATTTATATGAATGTTCTAAACATATTAAATACATTTAAATTTTAAGGATAACATCATTTTGATATTATATGTATAGCAGGTTACAATGAAAAGGACTATAAATGTACATAATATTAGATATACGTATAAATTGTGTACATATTACAGGTGACGTAAATAGATATATACGTTTAAGTGTATATACATTTACCAATCCCTAGAGATTCACGTGTGGATCCGAAGGGAAAATACTCTTTGCAAATTAGAGTCTTATCAACGATTTTATTCAAAGTTTATTTCTATCTTCTATCACAGTGATTCCAAAGTGGTACATACGGAATCCCGGGGACCCACAATACCCGACATGTGATCCATGCAAACGAAAAAAAATAATTAGGGGTCTGTGACGCCCAAACGAGGATCACTAAAGTCAGTCGATCTCATTAAAAGAGGTTGATTCTTTGATTTTCACTTTATAATGAATTATACTTTTATTAATGGAATATTCCACATAACAAAATTGTTTTTGCATAGATTTTACCTGAAAGCTTAACAAACAGACAGACGTCGATTTCCCAGCCAATTTCTCCCAATTTAATAATTTTCCACAGACAAACTGCCAAGAAGATGACGTTTAAACAATACAGTGACAATGACGAAAAGAATGCGTCATTACAAGATGATCTAGTCAGTATAAGCACGAATGAAGAACTGAAGTTACACTTTAGAAACAAGCATAAGCTATTCTGGCTTCGGAAAGATATACCTGCAGGTTATTTCACATTATGAAATATCCTTACGACAGCAAAATGGTAAAAACCTTTGTAAACTCGCAGTTAACGAAGGAATCCTATACTACTTTTCTATTTCACATACAAACAATGCCTGTATAAACATGTAATTAACGCCTATAATACCCTATTTCAAACAATGTGTATTATATATATTTATACGTCTGCCTCCTATGAAATTTTTATTTTGAAGCAACTTTATGAAATGTACCTACGAGATGTTCGATCAACATAGTATGGGAAGCAGATGTACCTTGCCTCACAATATACATATATATGGTTTTTGTAATTGTAAGTCAGTGTAAGGAAAGTACAATCAACGGCTATCGACCTTAACTTTATTTATATTGAATCAGTATGCAATGCATGGTACAAGATCTTAATGTAACGTGGAACACACCTGTTTCAATATTATATTTTTACACTTACTCCAGGGAAATTACAGGACACTGGTTGGGCGGCAGGCATGCTGAACGCCTGGGCCTGACGGTGTATCACGACTACTGCAGAAGCTATCACAGTGGTGAGGAGTAGGAGACAATGTATCATCTTCTCTGTCAATGCCCAGCTCTTGCCACGAGGAGATGGACTCACTTGAGCCAGCCTCTCTTTGACGACCTCTCCGAAATAAAGTTCGTCGACGTCAAAGCAGTCCTGCTGTTCCTTAACACCTCCAAATGGTTCATGGAGTAGTGGCCGCAGATGGGACAACCCTTTGTCGGTATCACAACAGACCCTATGGTCCAACTGAGTCTCACCCCAGGACAGCCTTACCTAACCTAACATACTTCAGAGAACAACATCATAAGAGAGATTTAATTGAGATATTAAAAACCCTTCAAGTTTTTCTTATGAGCATCCTTCAATAATAATAGGCAATAGGTTTTTACAAAATTTACTTTCGAATATTTAAGTTTATTTTTGAATAAATAAACCCCATTTTTTTTAATGGATAGTCAGTCTCAAAAACTAAGATCCATTTACTCGTTTGTTTGCGGTGTGATAAATAATTTATGCTCAAAAACAGTTTCCAGAAACCGTAGAGTGATCAATAATAAACTATCAACAAGGTGTAACACGCTATCCACCGTCACAACGGTAAACTTTCGTGACACTATTGGCAGAAATTTTTTTTCTTGTTTATGAGATAAATATATCAGTCTCATTATCCGAATTGAACATAATAAAAATGATTTACTCATAGATATTGTTTAGTTTATAGCATAGACTTTCCTTTCAGTATTGTCAAGTAAAAATGTAAATACCTACTTTTATTATAAACAATATGGAAACTCATTTTCATAAATATTTTCCTTACTTTTGTTGTAAATTGTACATAGCGTTGTGATACGAGAGTTTTATCTCACATTTATTTATTATTATCGTTTATCTACCTTTTACGGATGGATTTACTTCATTTCTATTTAAGTAATACTAAGAAATTTTTATTTTTAAGTATCCTATTTATTTACTCACCATCTTTAGTATTTTTTAGTAAGACGGCACAGCAAAAATATTCTGCGTTTTGTTATAAAAGTATAATATTTTTACCTCGTTAATTATTTGAATATATTGAACCACTTTGAATTTGGCTATTATTATACGGTGTAAGATTATACACAAACGAAAAGGAGTCTAAAAATGGAACCATCAAATCGGCCCACACGTTTGCGTCGCGCAGTCGGGTAAACATGACACTTCACTTACAGCTTATTTCAGCACATATAATTCAGCTGGTAAGACGCTTGGTATGAATCAAATGACTCGGGTTCGGCTCCAAATGTATGTGTATCTTTACAGTTCTATCTAATATATTTACTCGACAGCAATGATTGATCTTTATTGTGTAAGTCATTGTTCATGAATACTTTTATTAAAAGACTAGCGACCCGCCCCGGCTTCGCACGGGTGCAATGCTGATACTAAATACACTACAGAAAAACTGTGAACGTTGTATATAAAAACATAGCGGCCCGCTCTGGCTTCGCACGGGTATAAAATATATAGCCTATGTGATTAAAATCGATCCAGTAGTTTTGATTTATTCATTACTGCCCGTGGCCCGAACGCGTTAAATTTGGAGTAAAACAATCCCCCTTTCCCTATACCATGAAGGAACAGCCTGCGTTTGCAATGTATGCGGAAAAAATGTAATTATTTACGACATCACATTAGAAACCTCAAAAATAGCAGTACTTCTCCACTATTTAATAGATGTTATTATACATATAAACCTTCCTCTTGAATCACTCTATCTATTAAAAAAAACCGCATCAAAATCCGTTGCGTAGTTTCAAAGATTTAAGCATACAAAGGGACATAGGGACAGAGAAAGCGACTTTGTTTTATGCTATGTAGTGATGTTTATTGTATTCAAAATTTAGTACACAAACAAAAATAAATAGTTTGAGAAATGCTTAAACAATGTACGAGAATTACAGAAAATTCTTAGTCACAAAAAAAATTAAGACACAAAACTTTTGTATGAATTTTTCATATAATCGATATTAAAGACACAAATTCGATAATGACTTTCTAATATTGCTTGCATTCTGGAAAATTTGTATCCATTGATTGTTACATAAAGATATCAGAAAACTGTATATTTTTTCTAATGCACTCAATGAATATCCTAAAACTTGCAGAGACTCTTAAATAAACTGGTCGTCAATCTATTTTAATTACATTACTTATTAGGATACCTTCAAACAACAATTTAAGCTTATTCTGATAGTTTTCATTCACATTTACTCTGGAGATTGTGATAACTTCAGGAGCTTGCGCAGCTCCGGATCTACGAAATTTTACAAATAAACTTTCTGCAGGGAAATGTCTGAGATATACTAAACAGACAAAACACATTTATACGTGAAACCAATTTATTTAATAATTTTATTTAGAGGTATTTTCTTTTTTGTAAAATTCACAATGATGAAATATAATCTTATATTCGTTTTATAAATATGCCTTGTATTTACAATAAATGTTTTGTTAAAAGAAAATGTAGATGTGTTTGATATAAAAATTACGCGTGGGTAGAAATAATGAAATGCCAAATTGTGAATTTCATTGATAACAGCTATTATTCTTGACAAAGCCGGATAATTTAATATACGCTACATATGGTTCACGATACTTCTTATTTTTTTTGAATATAAGAAGTAGTTTTTCTGTTTGTTCGTTTTTTTGGCGCTTTATATTTTTAACGGAGGTAGTAAGACGATACTGGCTGCATATTTTCTCATCATTAAATGAAGCCAACCGAAAGAAAATTTTCCATGTTTTAGAATTTTCCAAAATAAAAAATATATTAGATTTATTATAACTTGTGAAAATGATGGGAATAGAATCTACAAATGATCAAACGGTTGAAATAAATAAAAACATTTTATTCTTTTAAATTAGGTACATGGGTCAATTGAAGGGTTTATTCAATCGGTTTCCACTACTAGTGTAATCTAAATTAAGTCGATACAAGAAACAACTCCATAAAATCCATTGTCTTTCCATAATTTCGTGTAAAAGTGTAGTTTTCCATAAAAACTTCATTGGTAATTTATGTTTAAGTATCTTCGGCATAAGAGAGACAAAAATTCGCCCAGCAATAATTGCCAAAATCTCCGAATGCAAACGATGTTTGTACTTTTCTCACTCGAATATATATGTAACAGACAATCCGTATTTCTAATAACCGTCAAATTTCCTTCCGGCATTACGGTGGCTAATCAGCTAAATATTTCAAGAAACACCGTGCAGAAAGAAACAATTTATGATACATAAGTGAACAAAATATCATTTACCATTTTAATGATTCTTAATTCATTTTCACTTTCATTAATGAATATTTATTTATCATAATTTAATAATTAATTATTATTATTAAAATTCAAATAATAAGATAAAACTAATTAACGTTTACGTTGATAAGATAGGTATCTACCTAGAAGCATAATATGATTAATTTTCATATATATTGAAAAGGATCATTTTCAAAATTGGGGGAAACTTATTGAAATAAAATAATTATAGAGTTTAAATATATTTTATTATACATTCATGGATTTTAAAAGCCCATGGTTACGACTAGTGGTCCTAAGACATCAATAGAAGTGCTGGAAAATTGAAGAGAAAACACCTCCTTCCAGAGATTAAAAGAACTTCTGACCTATAACCGAAAATAACACGTACAATCCGTAACTCTATTGGCCTAGAATTAAAATACTATTTATAAAGCGGTACACCTAAATTGCAATTATTATGTTCAGGGAACTTAGACCAAAAACTCTTCACGATCGAGCTTTAATAAATACTAACAAAAAACTGTAGGTAGGTAATAATTAAAAAATTTTCTTGTTTAAACAATTCGATTTCGTAATTAAAACATTTTCTATGAGTTAGTAATTTCTGTATAATGTTGTTGTTTTTTCTGCTCGAATAATTTTAATAATAATAATTGGTGATAAATTATTCATTAATTATTATTTTGAGAGAATATTTCTTATATCTATAAGTACTACAACAAAATTAGCAACGATAATTCTCTATAAATATTAATTCTATATTTTAAATTATTGTTTTTATCATACAATTTTATTATTACATTCTTTGATATTGTACGATTTAATAGTCTATCAACTATCAAACCATCAAGAAAGCTTTCAGTTCCAGTACATATGCTGTAAAATTTCAGTTAATCCCCGCCATTAGGTTTCCACACCCATCAATTCCACTTAAACTTATATTTACTTATCTGTTCATACTTTATGAGTTAGTTTCACCAATCTCTTAGCTAATCGAAATTAGCATCAAAAGAAAGATAATTTAATTACGCAGTTAATTAAATATATGTCTCACCTGGTTATCAGATGGGTGAAGATCAACCTTATTCCGTCTCTTAGACCATAATGACTATGTTTCAAAACTTTCATTATTATTATTCAGAACTTACTTTATATTTCAAACTTAATATTATAAGAGACAGTGTTATCGCAAAAAATGGCTGGACTCAATCATGCAGACATTTTAATGGTCGAATTGTATTGATAGTATTTACTGCCAGATTTTCAATAGTGTACTCAAATTTTCTGCATAAACAAGGACACTTTGCATGAACTTTTTCTAAGTAAAAAAGACTCTTTTGTCAAACATATTTTTGGTCACGTAAGTATGCTTTTAATAACGTATTAAGTTCCATAAGTGTATAATTTTATTTTTAGAGACTAGTACCTATAACAAATTAGACTACGCTAGATGCCAACCGACAAAGGTTGGCATACAATGTTTCACTTTTTCTGTCACACCCTATATGTATAATCAAAAACATACAAAATTCCACACCAAATAGTAATTGTAATTAAATAAATTACTTTTAATTTGTGTAAATTTTGTTTATAAATGCTATTTGTTTTGTTACTTTTTCGTATCGTAACTTTTCCGTAACATGTCTTATTGCACTCTCCTTCCCCGCAGTTCTTTACAAAATCTTCTTTATTTACAAAATCAAAATAATAATAATAATAACAATTTATAAAATAAAATGTCATCCACTTTATTTGATTTCTGTTCTTTCTTCTCCTCATTCTATGTAAAATAAAATGTTTTTGTTTTCTTTTCCGACATTGTTTTTTGGTATTCGAACTAGTTCTCCCGTGGTATGGTAGGTACTTATGTATAAATAAATATATTGTTCTAAAATAACAATAACAAGTAATAGAATAATAATATAACAATATAACAATTGTAGACTTTGATACGTATTGTAGACTGTAATAATATAATGTAGACAATATAGATTACCTCAAGTTTCTAACCATATAGATATCAATAAAAACTATACAATGTGATCAAATTGGTTTTAATACATTTTTAACTTGAAATAAGTTGCCCTATCAGCTCAGTTGGTTAAGGCGTAACCAATTACGTCCGCGGTATGCTTAGGGTACAACTATTAATTTAATTAACAGTTGTGATGGGCTATTGTAGTGCATGTTTTATGCATGACGGAGGTGCACTCAGCCACTGAAAGTGAGGAGCTGATAAGTGAAATTATCAGCGGAAAGGTGGTAAAACACATATATGGTATCACAATGGGCTCTATAGCCTATGTGTGCCCTTCATGGACAGTCAAAATAATCTAACCTAACCTAACTTGAAAAAAAAGCAAACTGATGTGATATATCAATATCATTTCCTTTAAACATGCTTTTATGAGCTTGCTTTGTATATATGTATCTATGTTACTCTGAACGTGATTTTGATCCACTTTTGAAACACCGAATTAAGTTGAAACTTCGCAGACTCATTGAAGACCGATGACAACACAATAATTTAATAAGTTGGTTCCATTATCCTGATCAGGATCTTCAGGATTAGCGATTATCCTGATCAGGCTCTTCAGGATTAGCGATTAACTAAAAAATATTTGATGGTGAAAGCGCAGATAAAATTCCAAATTATGAATAAATATTAGTTTAAAAAACTAAAAAATACGCTTTTGTAGGTAGCTAAATTAAAAAGTAGAAAATAAATAATAGTTCGAAAAAAAATGCTTTTAAAGTAATTTCTGTAAGTTAAAAAAATTACAATGATGAAAATGACGAAATTTTACAATAATTTAACTAGCACCCCACGCTTTTTTACGATAAAATGATTGTTTTCTTTCTCATTCAATTTTTTTCTTTTGAACTAACAGAAACTATTTTCTACTTTTAGCTCGGCTTGTTATATAATTATGTTTTTTGTAACTATTATCTACATTGTGACTAGAAAACTAGTATAGACAGACTTTCCCGTTTCGTTCTGGGACAGCTCTTATTGTTACTCTACAGCTCGTTATTATCAATGATTTTGAGTACAACTTGATTATTTACGTAAAAATTTCCATCTGTCTGTCTATTTTTTTTTATGCCTTCTGGTCGTCGAAAACCTCCGAGTTGCTGCCATAAACGCCCATCGTGGTTTCATTACATCGTGGAACACTGATATCGCAACAGAATCGGGCACAAGGTGCGGGTACCTCGGCGTTCGATAATCTTCGCTGTATGCGTGCTCAACGACTTCAAGAACCATCGAGTAAGGAGTTTGGACCAATTATATAACGATATTCCCGAAAACTCCAGGAGACATCGAGGATACCGTTTACTCCGGGTACCAGGTACATCACAACCGATTCTGACATTCAATTAAATTCAATTTCACCACTATAAACCCAATTGTAAATTTAGTATATTTACGGTTAATTATAAATCTCTTTAGGTCACAAAATTTCCTGACGCTCTAACGCATCGAATGCCGAAAACGGCATTCAAATCCACCCTACTGATCAAATTTTTCATTGCATAGTTTCTGCGACTAAAAGTAGTTTTACCATCAAAGCCGTAACATTTTTTTCTTATTCATGGTACAATTTTTTAATTAAACCACCCTGTAGAGTATATACTTATATACAGGGTGTTCTGTTATTAACTGCAGATCGTGGGCCTACAGAATAAGCTCATAAAGACGAAGGAAAAAGTCATTTACCAATTTTGGATCTGAGCCCTAATTTGGGCGCTACAGGTATGACAAAAATTGATAAATTGTTAAATTCCCTGGCTATCATTCGATAACCAGTAGCCAATGATAATCAGTAGATATTAATAAATGTCATTTGATAATATTCAACTAAAGAAGGGGTATGAACTGATTTCAATTGGATTATATTATTTTGAAAAAAACATTAAAAAAAACTATTATATTATTTCATTGGTTTGGTCAATTCCCACTTTTTTTTTATTATTATATTTTTGCAAGAAAACATTACATTATTAGTAAAAAAACAAATTACGTCACAAAAAGAGTGTTTTTAATTTAGGGTAAATAAACAAAAAACACCTTCTTTGTGACATTATTTGTTTTTTTACTGAGAACCTAATGTTTTCTTGCAAAAATATAATAATAAAAAAAAGTGGGAATTGACCAAACCAATGAAATAATATAATAGTTTTTTTTAATGTTTTTTTTCAAAATAATATAATCCAATTGAAATCAGTTCATACCCCTTCTTTAGTTGAATATTATCAAATGACATTTATTAATATCTACTGATTATCATTGGCTACTGGTTATCGAATGATAGCCAGTGAATTTACCAATTTATCAATTTTTGTCATACCTGTAGCGCCCAAATTAGGACTCAGATCCAAAATTGGTACATGACTTTTTCCTTCGTCTTTATGAGCTTATTCTGTAGGCCCACGATCTGCAGTTAATGACAGAACACCCTGTATACTTTATTATTGATAATCAATCGTTAAAATATTGGACAAATCAAATCACTCTTTACTTTATTTATATGTATATGAGCTATAGTTGATGGTGAGCTTTGTACATAAACTTTACGAGTATGCATCAAAACAACATAGCAATAATGTATGTAGTATGCATGTATGCATGTATGTATGAATGTAAGTATGTATATATGTATGTATATATGTATGTATATATGTATGTATGAATGCTGATGATAGCTTGACTCGTATGATGATGACCCCATATCATACCTCATTCCCTCGGTTACTATAAAACCTCACATATAGCTTCTACCAGAATATCTGTATACGTTTGTTACTACATATTATTTTGTGAGAAGATCATCACTTATATTATTATTATATTCCATTTAGTTCACTTGTTTGTTGTGATGTAACAATGGTAACAATGTTAACACACAATAATATTAAATAACAATCCTAACATATTAATAATGGTAATAATATCTCTCATCGCACACAAACGATCTCCTTTACTTATCACCTTCTCTACTTTATAATCTCTCCCAGCTTTGTCAAAGTATTCATATTTTATTTTAATCTATACCTCTTCATCATTAGCTTGTTTCTTTTCTTTTAATCTTATATATTTAAACGAGCAATTCTTGTATATATATATATATCAACGATCTTGGAAATGGCTCCAACGATTTTCATGAAAATGAGTATGCAGGGTTTTTTTGGGGCAAAAAGTCAATTTAGCAAGGTTTCATTTTTAAAAAACGTCGTTTTATCCGTCTTTTCATGAAAAACTGAAACCGGCAATGCAAATTGTAACTCTTCCTGACATCTATTGGTGTATATCGTAGTTAATGAAATACAATGCAAATTATAACTCTTCCTGACATCAATTATATCGTAGTTAATGAAATAAAATACATTACCGGGACATTCAAATTGGTATTTGTGTGGAGACATTTAAAACTGTCTTCGATTAGTGATAAAATTTGTGTCTTTTTAAGAATACCGAGCAAAGCTCGGTCATCCAGATATTATTAATTAAAGAAATAATTTTAATTGTATAGGTTGTCTAGCTAAGCTGGCTACAAATGGAAAACTTTTGAATTCTTTATAAAAAGAACTCTGCTTTCAAAACTATTAACATTCAGTTATGCATTTTTGACATCGAATATAAAGTTTGAAAGGAATGTTAATCGTCGTTTAGAAATGTAGACCATTTTGAACAGATGATAAGGGAAACGTTCAAGAAATCACTCCCGAGGTATGGAACACGAAGGTGGATACGTTGAGGCTGATATTGTTGACGAGATGGATACTTTTCCGTCAGAAACATTTTTTCGGTGTTGTTTAAATTGCAAGAATAAAATGTTTAACGGTTTACATTTAAATGAATTCTGAAAAACTAAACAGGGTTTATTCAATTATTTCCATAAATTAATTTAACTTGAGAATATTGAAAGATTGAAAATATTTTAATTCTTGTCTTCGGTAAGTCGAAAACGAAACCGGATACCAAAAAGTTGTATTCTTACTTTTCGTCAAAATTCCTGAAGGGAAAACCCAAATTCAAAATAATGATTGTATTCCCCTTTTTAATTTAAATTCATTTTCTTAGGTAAATTTTATTCACAACTTACCAAAATCACGATTGTTGCACTTAATTTCCAAATTGATTTCTGAGAAAGCTGGTAAAACACTACGTCAAACGGCTTTTCATCAGCGGCATTGATTTTGACTTTTTTTTTATCCAATTTTTGTTTTTTTTTTGCGAAGTTTGGTTCTTCCAAAGGTTTTTGTGCTGGATTTCAATGAAAAACATTTTTTAGGCAATATTTATCTACAATTTACGAATATTACGTTAATTTGCACGCAATTACTATGTATTTCAAGATATTATGACTTACTATTGATTTAAAAAATCATGTCAGTTTCATTTTTACGAAAAGGGATTATACATTAGTTTAAAAATTTGAGATTATTGTTAACATTGGTCTGGCCAAACAAATGGTCCCGCCCTATTGTTTGGGTTTTTAAGAGACATTTTTATTTTGTAGTTCTAGTAACAAGTTATTCCCTTTTGTCGCTCATGTTTAAATTTTAAGTACAGTTCTTATGTATACTTATAAACGTGCACAGAAATCTATGGACTAATGTCAATTATTTTAAAGAAGAACAGGTTATAACTCTTTGGTTGATTAAAATATTCAATATTTTCTATCAATAAATATACTATTTTCATAAACAACAACCTTCAATAAACTCATTTACCATAACCATCCATCCCTCCACTCTTGTTCATAACCAATATTATTCATCAACAAACATTTCCTTTCCCCTCTGATTTGATCGCCCGTATTTTATTATGTTAATGATACTAAAGGTAATATTTTAAATGTTATATATATTGGTAAATGTCATATCACCAACATAATAGATTATATTATTGTTTAGGTAACAGAAATATAATATCTAACTCCATGGGATTTAAATAAATGGAATATTATTATTATTAGCTTTATATATATATTAACGCCTGGTCGGTGGACGTACCTACTATACTTCATTCCGATATCTCTGGTGTCCTAACTGAAAGTAGGTAACTAATTTTATCATCTACAGAATGGTTAAAAATCTATATGAGATTCTTCAATAATCAAATATTACTTGATTGTAATAATAAATAATAATAATAATAAGAACCTGATTGTATAAAGTGTAAGATTGTACCCAAATTTAAATGCCTCAATCTCTAGCTCTTTCCTAGTTCACCCATTTTGGCACTTGTAATCTTTTTTTAACCCCCGAACTAAAAAAAAGGAGGTTTTATAAGTTTGACCGCAATGTGTGTGTATGTCTGCCTGTGGCATCGTAGCTCCTAAACGGATGAACCGAATTTAAGTGCTTTTAGCTATGTTTCCGGTGCGTTTAGGGTTCCGGACCCGGAAAAAACCATAGAATTGGCGATTATGACACATAATTTTAACATATAAATAAATATGGAAATGAATGGTCAAATAAACCTTGCTCAATTCTTTTCGAAAAGTGAAATGGTAAATTAATTAGGTAATTTGACACAATAATTCAAAAGAACAAGGTCAACTCAAGTATTTCAAATTCAATTAAAATATTTCCAAAAATTTTTCCCTAAAAATCATAGCTCTCTAAGTATACTTGTATACTTTTCATCTCATCTGATGTCCTTGACCATCAGATGAGATGAACTTTGATATTCATTTGAGAAGGAGTGTTATCAGTTTAAAGTGTTTATTTTTGTATCTGTGTGTTTTTCAGTAGCATCGTAGCTCCTAAACGGTCGCACTTGATTGAGAATATTTTATTGCTAAGTTTCCAAAAATCGGGTTAGAAGGAATAAATAGCATTTGTCGTGGGTTTTTTAAAATTAGTAAATTTCACTTGTCTTGATTTTTCTTGGTCGCGAGATAAAATATTCTATCATAGAATCAATTTAGTAAATATGGTCAAGCAGATAAAATTGCAGAAATTTCTGTTTATCTCTTTTAATTGGCAGTTTGTCTTTGGGAGGTTTTCTCACATCGACCAGAAAAAGTAAAGGAAAATAAAAACATTTATATAAGTAAATACAGACAAAAATGCATAATTTCTTTAAATTTTAGTACCTGTTTATGCTGGGTACTTAATAAACATCACATTATCCTAGTTTTTCATTTTTAACTATACTATCTACATCTTCTCTTTCTCCTAATTGTTAATAAATGTGACGTCATTGTATATTAATTAGTTTTTAAAGTAAGAGTATTGATTCATGATTTTATAGTGTGATTGCAAGGGGAGGAGAATAACTATGAACCATGGAGAAATATGTTCAAGATATTTCACAAACTAGAATACGTGTATAGTTTTGTAAAGGTGTTATACTGATTTACAAAAAATATTATTCTATATATGCTATAGCAATCAGAATTGCAAGATTTATTCATATTGAGGACAATAAAATACTCTTATAAAACGAATATGCTAAAATCTCGTGCTAAAGTCATAAAGTTAAAAAATTGTTTTTTTTTTGTTTTTGTTTTTTTTTTTTGATAACACAGGCAAATTTGATTCGATCTTATTGGAATTTTTTTTGAAACACACTAATTTTGGGTCATTTTTTTCAACTGTTTTTCGCTAGTTATCACTAATGTGCTTAATTCCGGGACCAGGATTCCACATTCTAGAAACCTATTAGAGCTAGGCTAATTTTGATCAAAATTTGAAAAGTATGACCCAAATTTAGTAGGATTACATACTTGGTTTATCAAAATTGGATAAAATTTGGATGTGATAGAGCAAAATTAAAATTTTTGGATTTTGATGACGTCATCAAGTTAAAAAATTCGATTTTTTGACATCACAGACAAATTTTATCCGATCGTATTGGAATTTTTTTTAAGACCCACTAATTTTGGGTCGTTCTTTTCAGCTGTGATGTTTATTTCTCGCTAGCTACCACGTATGTGCTTTATCCCGGGACCAGCATTCCACATTCTGGAAACCTATTAGAGCTAGGTTAATTTTGATCACAAATTTGAAAAGTATAACCCAAATTTAGTAGGATTACATACTTGGTTTATCAAAATTGGATAAAATTTGGATGTGATAGAGCAAAATTAAAATTTTTGGATTTTGATGACGTCATCAAGTTAAAAAATTCGATTTTTTGACAACACAGGCAAATTTTATCCGATCGTATTGGAATTTTTTTTAAGACCCACTAATTTTGGGTCGTTCTTTTCAGCTATGATGTTTATTTCTCGCTAGCTACCACGTATGTGCTTAATCACGAGACCAGCATTCCACATTCTGGAAACCTATTAGAGCTAGGTTAATTTTGATCACAAATTTGAAAAGTATGACCAAAATTTAGTAGGATTACATACTTGGTTTATCAAAATTGGATAAAATTTGGATGTGATAGAGCAAAATTAAAATTTTTGGATTTTGATGACGTCATCAAGTTAAAAAATTCAATTTTTTGACAACACAGGCAAATTTTATCCGATCGTATTGGATTTTTTTTTAAAACCCACTAACTTTGAGTCGTTATTTTCAGCTGTGATGTTTATTTCTCGCTAGCTACCACGTATGTGCTTATTCCCGGGACCAGCATTCCACATTCTGGAAACCTATTAGAGCTAGGTTAATTTTGATCACAAATTTGAAAAGTATGACCCAAATTTAGTAGGATTACATACTTGGTTTATCAAAATTGGATAAAATTTGGATGTGATAGAGCAAAATTAAAATTTTTGGATTTTGATGACGTCATCAAGTTAAAAAATTCGATTTTTTGACATCACAGGCAAATTTTATCCGATCGTATTGGAATTTTTTTTAAGACCCACTAATTTTGGGTCGTACTTTTCAGCTATGATGTTTATTTCTCGCTAGCTACCACGTATGTGCTTAATCACGAGACCAGCATTCCACATTCTGGAAACCTATTAGAGCTAGGTTAATTTTGATCACAAATTTGAAAAGTATGACCTAAATTTAGTAGGATTACATACTTGGTTTATCAAAATTGGATAAAATTTGGATGTGATAGAGCAAAATTAAAATTTTTGGATTTTGATGACGTCATCAAGTTAAAAAATTCGATTTTTTGACATCACAGGCAAATTTTATCCGATCGTATTGGAATTTTTTTTAAGACCCACTAATTTTGGGTCGTTCTTTTCAGCTGTGATGTTTATTTCTCGCTAGCTACCACGTATGTGCTTTATCCCGGGACCAGCATTCCACATTCTGGAAACCTATTAGAGCTAGGTTAATTTTGATCACAAATTTGAAAAGTATAACCCAAATTTAGTAGGATTACATACTTGGTGTATCAAAATTGGATAAAATTTGGATGTGATAGAGCAAAATTAAAATTTTTGGATTTTGATGACGTCATCAAGTTAAAAAATTCGATTTTTTGACAACACAGGCAAATTTTGTCCGATCGTATTGGAATTTTTTTTAAGACCCACTAATTTTGGGTCGCTCTTTTCAGCTGTGATGTTTATTTCTCGCTAGCTACCACGTATGTGCTTAATCCCGGGACCAGAGCACCATATTCTTGAAATCTATTAGAGCTAGGTTAATTTTGAACACAAATTTGAAAAGTACGACCCAAATTTAGTAGGATTACATACTTGGTTTATCAAAATTGGATAAAATTTGGATGTGATAGAGCAAAATTAAAATTTTTGGATTTTGATGACGTCATCAAGTTATAAAATTCGATTTTTTGACAACACAGGCAAATTTTATCGGATCGTATTGGATTTTTTTTTAAGACCCACTAATTTTGGGTCGTTCTTTTCAGCTGTGATGTTTATTTCTCGCTAGCTATCACGTATGTGCTTAATTCCGGGACCAGGGCACCATATTCTTGAAATCTATTAGAGCTAGGTTAATTTTGATCACAAATTTGAAAAGTATGACCCAAATTTAGTAGGATTACATACTTGGTTTATCAAAATTGGATAAAATTTGGATGTGATAGAGCAAAATTAAAATTTTTGGATTTTGATGACGTCATCAAGTTATAAAATTCGATTTTTTGACAACACAGGCAAATTTTATCCGATCGTATTGGATTTTTTTTTAAGACCCACTAATTTTGGGTCGTTCTTTTCAGCTGTGATGTTTATTTCTCGCTAGCTATCACGTATGTGCTTTATCCCGGGACCAGCATTCCACATTCTGGAAACCTATTAGAGCTAGGTTAATTTTGATCACAAATTTGAAAAGTATGACCTAAATTTAGTAGGATTACATACTTGGTTTATCAAAATTGGATAAAATTTGGATGTGATAGAGCAAAATTAAAATTTTTGGATTTTGATGACGTCATCAAGTTAAAAAATTCGATTTTTTGACATCACAGGCAAATGTTATCCGATCGTATTGGAATTTTTTTTAAGACCCACTAATTTTGGGTCGTTCTTTTCAGCTGTGATGTTTATTTCTCGCTAGCTACCACGTATGTGCTTTATCCCGGGACCAGCATTCCACATTCTGGAAACCTATTAGAGCTAGGTTAATTTTGATCACAAATTTGAAAAGTATGACCCAAATTTAGTAGGATTACATACTTGGTTTATCAAAATTGGATAAAATTTGGATGTGATAGAGCAAAATTAAAATTTTGGATTTTGATGACGTCATCAAGTTAAAAAATTCGATTTTTTGACAACACAGGCAAATTTTATCCGATCGTATTGGAATTTTTTTTAAGACCCACTAATTTTGGGTCGTTCTTTTCAGCTGTGATGTTTATTTCTCGCTAGCTATCACGTATGTGCTTAATTCCAGGACCAGGGCACCATATTCTTGAAATCTATTAGATCTAGGTTAATTTTCATCACAAATTTGAAAAGTATGACCCAAATTTAGTAGGATTACATACTTGGTTCATCAAAATTGGATAAAATTTGGATGTGATAGAGCAATTAAAATTTCTGGATTTTGATGACGTCAGTTTAAAAATTCGATGTTTGTTATAAAACAGGCAAATTTTATCCGACCCTTATTAGAATTTTTTTTGAAGAAATAATATTTATTGTATGCGTATACAGTTTTTTAGTTTTATCGGTTCTTGTACAAAAGAATAGAAGATTCCACGGTTGTAGGTATGCAATGCAGATATATATAATTCTCTAAGTTCCAAGTATTATATTTTAATAGGAAAACATTGTCGATTTCTTTAAATGATAATAAGTTTACTTTAACTTACACCGTATGTATGAAGGTACTACAGCTGTAACACATTTTAAATAATGATTTTCTGAATTAGATAAGCTTTATGCACAATGTGGTCTTAAAAAATGACCAATTACTTTTATTAGGCAACAAAAGAGGATGCAGCAGGATCTAATCAAAAACTTCTTTTTAAACCCCGAACCAAAAAAATTGGGGTGTTATAAGTTTGACCGTTATATGTATGTGCCTGCCTACCTTTCTGCCTGTCTGTCTGTAGGCGATGCTCTTCGAAATTGGTTTAGTTTGGAGACGGTCCCAAAGAAAAGGTAATTTAACGGAGGTTGTTCTTATATTTTAATCGAAACATTTTTTACATTTTAACTTTTGTTCTATTTTTATCGGTTTACAAGATGGGTCTTAAGGACTGGAAACCTTGACCAATGTTGCTCATGAACTTAGCCTAAATTTTTAGGTCCTGAACACGCCATAAAAATTTCAGTTCACAAACAGACGGACAGAAGGACAACCGGAAATGGACTAATTTAAGACATCTATTTTCTTGATATTGGCTAGTCAATACTAAGAAGGTATTTTATTTCAAATTTTTTTTTCGTTTATCTTTTCGGCAAATTTTATTTAGAACATTCTGTAAAACTTTGATTATATCTAATGCAAAACACTATTATTTTCTGAATTCGATTTGATTTCGAATAAAAAAAAACTAAAAACGAATTCGTAAGTAGAATATTCTTGCTACAATAGATATAATAAATACCTTCTACATTAATTAAAGCCATCCCAGTTTTCTTGTAACCATTTTTTTATATTTTGTACTTAGTTGTGCTTCATAGTTTCATATAATAACATTGAAATCCCACGGGAGCTTTCATCTACCCACCTTCTTTAGTATTATTTTTTGTTTTTGACGTTTTGTATTCGAAGTAAGAAGGATATAAATAGAAATTTATCTTATTTCATGACCTCCTAAATATTTTGGGGTCAACATTTTATGCCGTCAATCAGTTGATTCCATTGGTCATCATCATCATAATATAGTTTTGTTTTTAGAATTGTAATTCCCTAAGGTGTTTTCGTATGAACCATTATTATGAAAATATAGAGCTTCAATTGCTTCAATTGCTTCAATTGGACCAAATATACAGGACGCTTTTATATTCATTTTATATCTGTCTAATACACTGAAGATGTTTGTCTTCCTACAATATTGAAAAAATGTTTTAGACTATATTATAATACAGCACGGTAAGAGTTTACAAACATATCGTGACACAATATACAGAACGATCGATTTACATTTAGGTATATAAATATCACGAGTACATGCGTTAAGCAATGCATCTAAGTAAGATGTATTATAGGTGTTATATGAAATTGTAAAAGAGTAAAAGTGACTTGTATCGTGGCTTATCTGTTGTAGTTCATATATTCAACGAAGAAACTCCCACTCTCCAAGCGTCTTACAACTATCTCAATGCATGTCGAAGCTTCAACACATATATATAATACCTCTCACTTAGATGCATTTCTGAACGCATGTATTTTGTTATACTCGTGATATTTATATGCCTAGATGTAAATCGAACATTCTGTATACTTATTTAATTTCTTTCATTGTATCTTTAGCAATTTTACTATGTTCTGTATAGTGGTTTAACTTACTTATTATTTGTGAAACTTTAAACTTAACAGTATTTCATTTGCTATTGTAAAGATATTCGAAATATAGTTCAAATGTTTTACAGTTTGACGTAATGGAATTATTTAAAAATAAGTTTACAATAGACAGATGATAGGTCGTGACCATATAACACTTCATGGTAATACTAGGTCATATAACAGACTATTAGTAAAACTGGGTTGCCAAAGGATGTTACAAGTATTTATTTTTGAACTTTTATATTCAAGCATTTTACTTCTGGCTTTTACTAAAGAGCCTAATGGACTGTTTTTTCGTACTTTTTGGGTCTAACTTACATTATATACTGAGTTTTATCGACATCGAAGATAAAAAAATTTTTTAAGGGGTACCACTTTGAAAAATCGATAACATCGGAAAAATAATTTTTGTTTTGGAATTTGATGAAACTCAGTCCAAAAAGTATAAAAATCAGGTCAATTTAATGTTTGGATGCAGAATTTCTGAGATATCGCTATATGTTGACCGATTTTAGTCCGTATCTCAAAAATTATTCGACTAGTCAACAAATGACCCGATTTTTGAACTTTTTGGGTAAAAATTACCTTATATACTGAATTTTATCGACATCGGACATAAATTAAATTTTTCGATTTTTTGCAATTTTTTTAAGGGGTACCCCTTTGAAAAAATAAAGAAAATCGGGAAAAAAAATTTTGTTTTCGAATTTGATGAAACTCAGTAGATGGGGTAATTTTGATCCAAAAAGTATAAAAATCAGGTTAATTTAATGATTGGATGCAGAATTCCTGAGATATCGCGATATTTTGATCGATTTTAGTCCGTATCTCAAAAATTATTCGACCAGTCAACAAATGTACCCGATTTTTGTATTTTTTGGGTCAAAATTACCTTATATACTGAATTTTATCGACATCGGACATAAATTAAATTTTTCGATTTTTTGCAATTTTTTTAAGGGGTACCCCTTTGAAAAAATAAAGAAAATCGGGAAAAAAAATTTTGTTTTCGAATTTGATGAAACTCAGTAGATGGGGTAATTTTGATCCAAAAAGTATAAAAATCAGGTTAATTTAATGATTGGATGCAGAATTCCTGAGATATCGCGATATTTTGATCGATTTTAGTCCGTATCTCAAAAATTATTCGACCAGTCAACAAATGTACCCGATTTTTGAACTTTTTGGGTCAAAATTACCTTATATACTGAATTTTATCGACATCGGACATAAATTAAATTTTTCGATTTTTTGCAATTTTTTAAGGGGTATTTTAAGGGGGTATCCCTTTGAAAAAATCGAGAAAATCGGGAAAAAAATTTTGTTTTCGAATTTGATGAAACTCAGTAGATGGGAATTTTGATCCAAAAAGTATAAAAATCAGGTTAATTTAATGATTGCACCTATAGAAAGTTTCAATGTCAGCTAGTTAGACTTCTCCTGCATAAAATTAAAATCAATAAAATTGTGAACAAAAGCAAAAGGAAGGATAAGTGAGGACTAAAACGTGATAGTCTTTAACAAAGCGACAATTCCTTCAACGCATCATAATCAATTCTAAAATAATTTTTAAAATCAGCAGGTTCTGTGAGTTGGAAATGTTTTAGTAATTCTTAAACGTGTAAATTCTTCACTTTTTTTTGTTAAGAAAAATAATCCCTGCTCCCAGTATTAGAGCAGTTTTTTTAGTTTTGTTGAGCATAGAAGCCAGTATACAAATTAAAAGGCTAAAAAAATATAATCAAGTCTGATTAAAATTATGCTCAATATTAAATTAATTAAAAACTGATAATACACTCAATCTAAACGAGCCATTTGTGTTACACTAATTATTTATTTAATAAGTGCGTCAATAAGTAGAGAATTCGTACAGACTGACTGATATGTATAATTTTTTATGCATATTAATCAGACGGACCACTATCGTTATTCAACTAGGCTTGATAGTGCCATTATACTTCGACCAAATCAATACGAAAATTAAAATGGATTAAAAACTAAACGTAAACGGACATGTGGAAACATTGGAATATTGATATTTATATTTTTACTACTAGGAAAAAACAATTTTGTAGAATAGTTATTATTTACATTATATTACTTACTTTATGTATATTACTATTGTAGATATAAAAAAACGTTACATTTTATAGATTAACATTTATAGATTATTGATTGTACAGTGTGCTCCAAGAATTTTGAAATGTTTTTTATTTTCTGAATAAAATATCACAAATCTTACGCATTATTTCGGATTTGTGGTGAATCTTTACGAAAAAGTGTATCGAATATTGGTTGTCGTTTTTTTATGAAAGGCAACTTTTGTCTGAAACATTTTCTTGGAAATATTACGAATTAGGCCCAAATTTGAAATAATATTATGAATTTATTACGGGTATATATCATCTCATATTTATACTAGTACTATAGAAAACAGAAAATATAAAATAAAAAAAATGAATACCGAATTTGGCTGCAGAATGACAGCTTAAGTTTTGGATTGAAACCTTTTTTATTTAATGCAAATAGCTCAAACAACCTATTCGACATGGTTTATTTTACTAAAAATTCTATTTTATTCAGCGTTAAAAAATTGATTTGCCAAAAACGAATGCCTCCGTACAAAATAAGTTGAATGTAATAAATAATACGTTATTTCAAAAGAATGGAAGTCCATCGCATAAAATATTTGTGTTTTGCAATTTAAGCACTTTATTGAAATTTGAACCATCATTTTATGTTCTATGTAAAACGAATGTATATATCAGCTGAGGTAAGATGAACACCTGCTGAAATTATAAAATTACAATAGAACAAAACGACTTACTTCCATGTTATCTAAATCGTACAAATTTATTGCTACAAATCGAATTTTACATTAGGTAATAAAAGAAACACGCCTGTGTACATAAGGGGGACTTATCAGTTATGGCTATCTCTTAGTTTTTAAGTTATCGTGTTGACGGGCGGACAACCGCAAAAGGACTAATTAGTTGATTTTATGAACATCTATACCAAAATTTTGTTGTAGCATTAATATTTTTAAGCGATACAAACTTGGAACTAAACTTAGTAAACCAACCTTGATATATTTCATATATATGGTATAAAAATTTTTCAGCAGACGTTTTTCACTAACTTTCGGAACTGTAAACCCTGACTGTTCAATAGCATTGTACTGTACTTTTCCTGCGTCAAATATTTAAAATGAATACAATGTAAATATTACATGGAAGTGAATCAGGAAGAGATGTATTCATACAATTCGAATTCGATTGTTCGAAATAAAAATTTAATGTAAGAATATTTTTATCGGAATTATTTTCATAACAGTTTTATTACAAATAAAATTTTATTTATAAATAAATCTAAAAGGATATAAGAAAATTATTAAAATTTATTGTTTAATGTATAAAAATTTTTCCTCAATAAAACATTTTATATTTTGCAATTAATAGTTTGGCACAAAGATTCAATTTAACCAAATGTTTGTAATAAAAAGTCTCCCTATTACCTCAGTTGGTTAAGGCGTAACCAATTCCGTCCGCGGTATGCTTAGGGTAGCGGGTTCGATTCCCGCCGTGCAACAAAATTAATTTATTTAATATTTGTGATTGGCTGGTTGAAGGAGGTGCACTCAGCCTCTAAATTGAGGAGCTGATAAATGAAATTATCAGCGGAAAGGTAGTAAAACACATATATGGTACCACAATGGGCTCTATAGCCTAAGTGTGTACCCCGTGGACAGCCAATATAACCTTACCTATGCCCTCGACCTAGCCCTTGTAAATGTACCTATCTTCTACGTGATTAATTTTATTTAATATTTTTCTTAGCATTTTGAAATTTCTTTGCTTTTGAATATGGATCTTGAGAGCTGTAAGAATTTATCTTTCTGTAAAATGAATAAAAAAAACATCAAAAACACAATAAAATAAACATTTAAAAATATTGTTTTTCTCTAAACATTAATAAAATCCACAATCTGTACTTAAATAAATAAATGTCTAAATTGTCATAACTGTTCCTTTGTTCTGAATTCATACGATAATACTTGAGACATAATATAATGTTTAGTCAAGTGTGTGTATTGCTTTAACATAAAAGAAAGAACTCTGAAAGAGAAAGGTCTTGTTATATCAAAGTAAAAGTATTCATCGAAGAGAAACTTAGAAAATGTCATAGAAGACAAACAATGATCATGATTCCTTGTATCACATGTCAAAAATGATTAGAAGGTATGTTTTAATATTGTTCGCTCAAGATTAAAGGGTAAGATGTAGTACCTCGGATATAATTTATCTTGTATCATTTTATAGTTTCTCAACAGAAATCGCTACATGTCACCTCGAAGATCGTAACTGTATGTGAAGATAAAGAATTCTTCCTAGAAGGCAGATTTTTGATGACAATGAATGTGTACTTAAAAATTCATACGTACATGGTAATAAGTGCACTATAAATTTTATTTTCTTCTTTTTAATGAGGTATACCAAGTATAGGTAAACTTACTATAAGTAGTAATCACAAGTGAAATTTTCAAAATTTAAAAAACCTTCCAGAAGTTTTGGGGTATGGAATCCTAAACTCGTACTTGAAACTTATCTAGGAACGCTCTCCATTAAAATAGCTTTTGCCTTAGAGCCTTCTCCAAACTGAACCGATTTTGAATATCATGGCCTATTTTTTAGTTGTTTCGGGTACGGAATCCTTGACTCGCACTTGAAACATAGCGAAGAACACTCTTCATTAAATTACCTTACAAACGAAAAAAAATTCAAATCGGTTCATCCGTTTGGGCGCTACGATGCCACAGACCGACAGGCATAGCGGTTTGGTTCGGGGGATAAAAAATTCCACTTGAAGCCGTGAAAGAGGATACCAGTAAGAGAAAGAGTTCTTAGTGTTTCAGCCACTTTCATTAAACAGTACTGTTTTCTAGAGTAAATTAGAAAGATAATATATTGTAGATCATCTGGTACATGATGATCTTGTACCATGGACCTTATCGAAAGCTATATTAAAATAATCATAATACAGGAATGTGCTGTAAGGAGCGATAATTTGATTTTTATAGGTTTTAAGAAATACCCTTTGACATCTGGTGCTACACTCTCCCATACTTCATATTATTATCAAAATAATAATCATAAAGAAAATTCCAAAGAAAATTAAAGGAAAATTCTTGTATGTCATCCAAACACAAACAAAATTATAATGAATGTTGTAATATAAATTTTTTGCTTTTGATATGCTTGTAAATTTTTTCTAATTGATTTATATAAAAAAAACTAACAACTTTGAAAGTTTATTGGATATAATTGTACCCTATGATGTTATTAAGATTGTTTAATTATGATTTTAAGCTGAAAAAAGTACAAAAATCAGGTGCATTTGATGACTGGTCGAAAAGTTTTTGAGATACGGACTAAAATCGATTCAAATTTTGCGATATCTCCAAAACTCTGCATCCAATCTTTAAATTAACCTGATTTTTATACTTTTTGGATTAAAATTATCCCATCCAATGACTTAAAGTATCATGTATGAATGACTTTGACTTCTATGAAGGCTACAAAATTAGACACAAATGTAAAAAAATGTAAATGTAAAAATTTCTTGGCGGAAGAAATGTTTTTCTTATTTCAAAAACTTTTCTCTGTATCATGAATATCTTCTTTTTCTTTTTAAAATACAGTAAATTTTCTTTAGCTAAGAAAACTATTTATTCTTGTGCCCAAAAAATTATTTATAAACGACAAAAGGAAATATTAATCACCGTAATTCAGTTAAGAGTTGATTAAACTTTTTGGCAGGTCATTTGATTCACTACATTTCCTAAGAATAATTATTTTAAATTACCCGGAAGGGCTGGAAGACAAATATTAATTGTTATGTGTTGTTCTCAAATGACAAATGCCTAGAAAATTTTTAAATATCATCAAGAATTTCCTTTGAAACACGATTTTCAACTTCTTGATAGGAATCTACAAGAATGTTTTTTTATTTCATTAAAATTCATTTTTATTCTTTTCAATGCTACTACTTAATAAATGCGATTCAATAGTTCTTAATCCTATTAAACAGCCTGTCAGATAACTGGAGCTTAGAAAACTAGTTCCTTCAAGCACAGTGATTGAAGAAACCAGTCTTCCAATGAACCAGAATGTCAAAGATGATCATAAATAGTGGGAAAAAGTCGTTATGTCTACTGTATTCATTAAATTCAAACTTTTGTATACTATTACACATTAAATTAATGAAATAATTTCTTTACATTTATTCATGAACTGGTTTTCCTATTTTTTCATTTTACAAAGGAAAATGAAAAATCAATGTCAGTGTCAAAATTTAATATTGAATACATTCCACTTAGTCAATATCAGGGGCGACAAGAATTGTTCAAAAAAATTTACTTTCTAGCAATACATCATAATTATGTATAACATTTTTTAAGAAATAATATTTTTTTATTTTTTTTATTTTGGATTTAATTGCATTTTTTGGTTTCTCTGCTTTCTCTCACAAGAACACTTTGATATCTAACCTGTTTTAGAGGCTAACGTATCGTTTTCGTATCTTAGAGACTAAGTTGATTAACAAGCTCAAAATCGGCCTAGGCAAAAGAAAGAGAGGAATGGTTTGGGATGAATATTGGAACATAAAATTTGGAACTATTCCATTAAATTAATGGAAATGTTAGTACTTATTACTCCTACCTAAAGGTATAGAAAATAATGTTTTTGTTTATCTAACACCTTTCAAAAACTTGCAATGTTTTGTCATGGTAATTAGTAATTAAAGTGATTTTTAATTAATTCGTAAAAGATGAATAATAATTTTTAATGTTTATGGTATTATTGATTATTTAATATCTTACTTTATTACCGAGTCGGTGTACTGCGGTTAATTATCTTATAATTACAGGCTATTATTGTAAAGGTATTTCGAAAAATATTCGTAACTTTTTTGCAAACTTATGCAGTTTGACACCAATAATCCTGAATAATTCTAGCCCCCTTGGACAGAAGTAAGTCTGACTTCTTTCCGTTGGTGACAAAAATTGTCTGAAATCGATGTTCGACCAACATAGATCTAATTGCTCAAGCCACAACCGTTTAAAATTGAAACGAAATTAATTTTTGTTTTTTTTTTTATTGTTGTTTCCAAGAAAAGCTAAGAAAACTTCGATACACAAACGCGCACTTGAACATGAACTTGAACATTCTCAATTAAATTACCTATCAAACGAAACCAAAAAAATCAAAATCGGTTCATCCGCTTAGGTACTACGATGCCACAGACAGACAGACACACACACATAGTGGTCGAACTTATAACATCCCTTTTTTTAAGTTCGAGAGTTAAAAACGAAGAGAAATTTAAATAGAGAAATTTAAAAAGTGAACTGGGCATCAGTTATGCCCAGATAAAAATCATCGATTTAAGTATAAGAAAAAAACATAACAAATTATTAAAAATAAGTAATAATAACTTAAAAATCACTCTATTTAAAGTGTTACGTGCCCATAAACATAAGATAATAAAAAAATCATTTGTTACAAAACTAGAGATTTTACCGGCTTCCAATCTCGTTTATATTCAGAAGGCTGTCAATATATTCACAAAATATGTTTTTAATTCTAATAACCGTATTTTTAGTTTTATTTCTTTTATACGATATATCATTTCGACTGCGATACAAAGAAATAACAAAACTATCGAAAACATTACCGGGTCCAAGATGTTTGCCACTAATTTCAAATGCACAAGCATTAATTGAAGGACCAGTTGGTAAAACTCATACTACAAAAATTTGTATACAACGATTATTAAATTTGCATTGATTTTTAGGTTTTATTAAAGCATTCACAAAATGGCAAACATTGTATGGTAATTTATACCGATGTTGGGCGAGTTATAAATTTTATGTGTTTGCATGTCGACCCGAAGATGTTGAAGAAATTTTAAATAATTGTGTGGAAAAAGATTATCATTTTAAATTTGTGGATTATTGCATTGGGGAAGGAATTTTGATATCACCAGGTAAGTTTACAACTAACATTTTATTTACCATAATTCACAATTTGAATTGTTTTAGCAACAAAATGGAAATATTTTCGAAAAATAATCCAACCAAGCTTTCATACAAAGGTTTTAAATCAATTTTGTCATACTATGGCTCTTCATGCACAAACATTAAACAAAAAATTTCAAAAATATGATGGTTCAGAATATTTTGATTGCTATAACTCTTTTTTCGCATGTACTTTAGACACACTTTTTGGTAAGTATTCAAAACTATTTTTGAAAAATAAAGATCCAAGCTATGTTTATGATTTTCAGAGACAAATTTTGGAGAGAAGATGAATTTCCAAAATGATTGTAATTCAAAATTCATTGAATGTTCACGCGGGTAACTATTTTTTAAACTTCTAAAATTCTGACATTAAATTTGAACTCAATTTTGATATTCAACAGATGATCTCTGCAAAAATTATCAATTTTTAAAATTTAAAAACTGTGTAAGAATTGTTAATTTAATGCAAAATTATAGTTAATCATAAATTTTTAGATTACTAACAAATATTGTGCTGTGGATGGGAAAATTTTGGTTACATCCATATTTCATATTTAAGTTTTCTTCAATTCGAAAAACGTTGGATGATTATAAACAAATTATTATTGCTACTACAAAAAGAATTATTCAAGAAAGAAGTACAGAAATGAAAGATAGCCAAAATTATTCAAAAGGTATATTTCTTTAAATAGTCGAAATATATTTATTAATTTTTTTTAATAAAATAAATTCCTCAAATTTGTAGGAAATCAAGTCCAGAAACCATTTTTGGAAAACTTAATTTTGGCAAAAGAAAATGGTCACAATGTTTCGGATTATAATATTGAGTGTGAAGTAAATTTACTTGCTCTGGCTGGCAGTGATAGCACAGCGACAGTCATGTGTTATGCATTAATGTGCTTAGGAGTTGAACAGTCTATTCAGGATAAAGTTTTCAAGGAGCTATATAATATATTTGGAGATTCAGATCGAGAATGTACACTTGAAGATGTTAAAATGATGAGCTACTTAGAAATGGTTATCAAAGAAACAATGCGAATATTTGCTCCAGCTCCATTATTAACTAGAAGCATCACCCAACACGTCAAATTGGGTATGCTTTTTAAAAACAAAAACATAAATCCTAATATAATATAAATTTTTTTTCATAGAATCGGTAACATTACCACCCGGAACAAACTGTGTTATTGGTGTATTACAAATGCATCGTTCACAAGAAATTTATCCAAATCCATTGAAATTTGATCCAGAGAGATTTACACCGGAAGAAATTGCAAAGCGACATCCATCATCTTTTATTCCATTTGGTGGTGGTCCTAGAAACTGTGTTGGTATGGGCAAATCGGCATAATTTATAAAATAAAAATATAATATTTACATTTACGTGTTTTTACAGCCCGAAAATATGCATATTTGTCAATGAAAATAATTTTATCAACAGTATTACGAAAATATCGTGTCTATTCAGATGTTGATTTGGGAAAGGTTGATTTAAAAATGGAAATATTTTTAAAGCCTGTAAATGGGTATCGAATACGCTTGAAATCTAGAAACAACGATTAGAAAAATTTTGTATGTATTTTAATTTAAATAAATTAGTTAAAAATATTAGTATTTTCTGCTCGTTTTCCTTTTATATTTATTACTTTTATGAGATAAATGTGATATTGAAAATTTATTTTATATTTTCTGAATATTAAGTAACTCTTTATTTAGAAAATATTATGTGAAGGTGAAACTATAAGTAAGAAGAACTGAACAAATACACAGATGACAGGTATCGAACCAAGGACTCTTAGATTCATGCCAAGCGTCTTAACCAGCTATGCGGCCATATCCGCTCTAGACAATTGATTCCACTAAACAATTTTTTTTTTTTTTTGTAAGATAGTTTACACTTTTTATTTATTTTAACACCCAGCTCAACGCAATTTACGATTAACATATCATAACATTTACCAGGAAATAAACTAGAGTTTCTTGGATTTATGACAAGCGCCTGAACCAATTGGACCAAATACGCAAAACTCAACCTCATAGTCGTTGCAAAAGAAAAAACAATTTTTTTTTTGTATATAAGGAACGCAAACCAATTTTAGGTATTTATCCGTGACTATACAATAATAAAATAACTCAAAAGCAGTAAAAACCCGGATTAGAATAACTTAAGAAATAAAAATACTCCATGATGAAAAGACCTTGACATAATTTACTCAAACAAATTATTTCAGGAAAATAAATAAATTATAATAAATACTACTCAAGGGAGAATAAATAGATATAGACCATGTACTGCTATGCTATATGTGACAAATATGAGTTTTTGGACTAGAGTAATTTTGGGTGAATCGGAATAAATAAAACCGTAAATATGAAATAATTGCTATTTGCTTTGTTGATAGCGAATGACTGCATAATGCAAACAAATTAAAATGTCAATTATAAATCAATTTCTTAAAAAGGTCCTCGTTTCAAAGAATTAAAACTTTTGTCAGTTCTGCTTTCATGCACTTAAGTTTTTTAAGTATTTGATATTTAACTTTTTTTATCGAACATCGCACCTTCAAAACAATTATATATGATAATTCTTACAATTCAAATTAAATAAATTTGTATGCGTATTTTATTATAATTTATTTTATATTTATTGTTATAATTAATTAAAATATAGTTACATCCATTAAAATTTATTACATATACAAGATGAAACAGGAATTGTGTAGCAAAATAATTCACAAGCCATTGTAGTAACAAAAGTCGCCCTATTAGCTCAGTTGGTAAGGCGTAACCAACTTCGTCCGCGGTATGCTTAGGGTAGCGGCATTGATTCCTGCCGTCGGAACAAAATTTATTTAATTAATAGTTTCGATGGGCTAGTGTAGTGAATGAAGGAGGTGCAATCAACCTCTGAAATTAAAAAATATTATCATTCCTTGACAGTCGGTTAAAAAGTATCAGACGATGTCGAACACTTTTTATTTCCAACCTCCATGCGACTAGCACGCGATAATGAACACGGTTCTAGTAAATAAACAGTAAGTACGAACAGTGTTTGTCTATCGGATCATTTGTCAGACATTTTAATAGTCAATTACACTCAAACTGAATTCTTCGAACTCTTTTAAAACTGTAATATATTTATAAGTAACATTTATTTTAAGATTTCGTAAAAATTGTTTTTCTTAGTCTGATAGGCATAAGTTTTTGTTACATTCAGTACTTTAATTATTATTCTTCCTGCTAAAAGTGGTATTACTAGGTAATGTTAATGTAAAAGTATGTATTTCAAAATAATTACAAATGCAAATTTCATTTATTTATTATTGAGTCATAAATCAGCATCATGTTTAAGTGCAAGGTCAAATTTGTTTAACAAAGAGTGCATTGTGCAAGAAGCCGTTCTATTCTGGAGGCTGATGGTTTTTTTTAATACTTTTATTTAGCGGATATGCTACTTGATATATTTGCTCATTAAGCCCACTATACCTTTAAGGAAAAGTTGCCACTCAATTATACTTTGAAATTAAGTGTCAAGTGCTATATTAAATTATAATAAGTAATAACATTTAATTAAAATTGATGTATATATAATTAATTAAATAATAATCAATAAAACATATCATTATCGTGTTCAATTAATAAAATTATATCATTGATTCTTTATTGTACGTAAAACGCGATGTAGAGCTGCTTTTTGATATGTTATTTGGATTTCTTAGGGGAGTGTGCAACTACATTTTGGAAGCAAAAGGAAGTTGTGCTACCTTTGAAAAATGCACGGACTTTGCAGTTCTATTAAAAAACTAAGAGCGTTTCTCATTAAGTGCTACCATCTTTTTGAAAGTATATTAAATTTAAATCAGTTGAAGCCACAGTTCCGTATGTCTAATAGCTTCTGAGATATGATGCTCGAAAAATTTACATGGTTTTCAAAAATGTTATAATTTTAAGTTTTGCTCATGTTAAAACCTTAAAGAGTAGGCGCTTATCCGAGGACCGCATTTTCTTAATTGTTTCTTGGGAAAAAAACCTAAATATTCCGAATGTTGCCAGAAACCCTATTGGTCCAATTTTTATATATCCCTCCTCTCTCTGCACAGAAACAGCCAAATGTCAATTTTTTACCCAAATAAAGCCAAAGTTTTTTGTGTAATTTAACGTCAAATAGGTACCCAGTGATTTTTTTCCTAAAGTTCATCGTTTTTGAGTTATTAACAGTTAAATGTTTAGAAACAGCAAAAAAAGGTTTTTTCCAAAGTTGAAAAGTAATATTAAATTTTCAATGTAAGTCACAAATGCACTCCATACAATTATATATGCATCCATACAATTCTATAATTAAAGTAGTGTATCGTTACCATGGAAACGCCGCCAATAAAACTCATACACGGTGCGAATAGGTGTGAGAAGATGAATCTGTGAGTAGATACCTAATATTTGCGTTTAAAAGAATACAATTTTCAGTCTTATTTGAAACTGAATGAAAAAGAAATCCTTTTGTGAGAAGGAAGGAATAAAATTAAATTTACTAATTCAAATAACTAACTACTATATCCACACCTAGTTAATTTACCTTGCAGGCATTAATTATTGATGATAATTTGGTTTTATTTTTCTATTTTTCCTGATAAAATTAAAAAAAAAAAAAAACTGTTTTTTAAACGAGTACTAAATGTTTTATCAAGATAGTGACTATCATTTCTGGTTTAAAACGTCAAATAATCACCGTAGGTAGTTTGATAAGTTGTTCTACGGGGTGTCTCTAAAAATTTGCCTTATAGTTTATATAAACGTTCTTTAATGCAATAAAAGAATGTCAGAATACCATATTTTCGAAAAACCGCGCACAAGGTCATAAATTTATCCAAAAAAATAATCAAAATTTCAAACTAATGACCGCATAGAGGAAGGAACAAGATAAGCTAAGGTAAATTGACTGAATTAAAGCTATAATATGGTATTATAGATAAAAATCAAATTTTTATAAGAATCTTTTCAAAGCTGATTTTGATTCATGTATCTATATATACTGAAAAAACCATTTAAGCGAGTTCAATCGAAACATCGATATATGCAACAAAAAAAGGACAATTTAATGAATATAAAAATAAAAAGTTTATTCACATGGTTTTGTGTGCACCAAAGTAGATAAATGAATTATTTTGTAACCCAACAACAATGTTCAAATGTTTTTAGAGTGGGAGTTTAGTCATTCCGTTAGTCTGTACGTCAGTCAGTCAGTCAGGGGAGTCAGTTTGTGGAGTCGATGATCAAGTGACATGTGACATTACTCTACTACCACCCGCTTCGCTACCTAACATAACCATATTGTTATTGTATGTTGTAACATTGATATAAAACGTTCGAAATATGTATGGTGGGTTGAGGAATCAGGATATAACATAGAATTTTATTCTAGGATTATATTGTAATAACATTTATATAGTGCATACCCGTTATTTGAGAAATATTCAATTCGAGTACAACATTCAGATCAAGGAAAAAAAAAATGTATCTATTTTTCAGTTACAAAAAAAAAACGTGTAGGAAAAGGCGGCAAAGAATATAAGCGCATAGACGTATCCAAGTAAATGAATTATACATCTACACACCTTTCATTAAATGTACGCTGCACAATTTACATTTTTTTTGTAAGTAAATAATGCATGTAATAGCAGTAAGCCCGTTTGGAAAATAATTAGGCTGAGTTATTGTTTCTTACTTACCTTGGCTTAGACCAATTAAAGTGTAGATGCAGCATTAATCAGATTGAATCTCACTAACGTACATCGGCCGGTAGGTTATCGTTGAGACCTACGGCAGTGGTGGTGCAATAGACCTTTACAGACTTAGTGATATGTAAAATTTACTGCGGAAAAGAACTCTTAAAGCTACTAGATGGTCTCGAGGGTATTGGCAAAGATGTTAAAGATGGTAGACCATCAGAAACACATTTTCCGAGCTTACTAGGAGCGAGTGTAATATGATCGATCAAACCTTGAATAAAATTTCTATTTCCGCAAACCATCAGAGGATGAGACTTATTAAAGGTTGATAGACAAAATTTAATAATACTCCCAACAAGAGCTGGTGGCATTGGTTTGTACTCAGAGAATAAGATCCTACTAGGTTTGAGTTTGTGATCAGCACCTTTTGTAACTACTGAGTTGCGAACTACAGAAATGAGAAGGGAATTATGAATGAAGGCATACTGACAAGATTGGCAGCAAGAAAGAACAGTGTGAACACTTTGAACTCTACGCCATGAATTTTACATCAAACGTACTGTTTGTCATTTTCATATTAAATAGAAGTCTGTATATTTCGCTCGAATAAATACTATATAATGTTTCATATAGATGAAACTAGTTTTCAACTGATTCGCCGCTTCTAACTCTCGCAACTATATGAACGTAACCAACAACTCACTATATAACTCTATTTGACTGAGTGATTTCTAGATGTAGTGACATATTACATACCATTAAAGAAATTTGTATCAATAAAAAAAAAAGCGAAACTACCTTCTATTTTATTTCTTTTTCCACAATCCTTCCTCACTCCCTGTCATTTACCTACTTTTATACATACATAACAACAGGAACTAAATAAAAAGAATGGAGAGAGCTACACACACGTTGAGTAAAGAGCAGCAAATCAAATAAGATCCCTTTTACAAATCCTAGATGAAATTGTATACTCATATACAGAAAAATATATAAATGTGTAATTTTTATATTCCTGCCACGTAATATTTTATTATGTCAAATCGGTTTATTCCTGTATATTCCTGTATATTCCTTTATTCTACTTGTATATGTACCGGATGTTTCATATTCAACAATGCCAGAAAAATTTAAATTAATTTTCTGCAGTTTATAATTCTGACAGTTTTGATTATGCTACGATACAAAGCTAAAGAGGCGATACTTTTATTAAGAATATTTCTGATAACAATACAAAATTTCTACCATGATCGTTCTGCTTTAAGTGATCAAGGAGATACCATAGTGGTAATAATCTTAATAACCAAAGATCCTCTCAGTTCTCCTTAAGCAAAACTCGCCATCTAGAAGCAGAACGTCTCCCGTTGAAAGGTAACATTAAAAACAAAAGAATCTACCAATCCGCACCCTTTCTATTTATCTTACTACTACGTAAAAATAGATGACTTTGTTTCGATAAGTATATTATTTGCATAGAGTAGAAACTGTCTTGTTTCTATAAATAATGCTTTTCTTAAAAGAGGTGTAATTAAGGAAAGCTTGGAGGAAATGTGTTTAGAAATTTAAATTTCCCGCAATGTTAAATGACTGCTAGTATGTGTGCAAATTAAGTGGTCTCTCGCTTTTAATCCTGAAAACAACCACCACGAGAAATATGATTTATTTATCATTTTATTCTTGACTTTAAGTTGCTGAAAATTTTTAAAACCCACATGCTTGCAGATAAAATTAATCTGAATCTTTTGACTAACATTTCGATAATAAAACAGAATCGAAATTATTGTAACTAAATTTCGTTTGAAATTATATTATTAAAATCTCGTTTGTATGAATGTGAAAAATATTTCTAAAATCTTGTCTGTATATATTTGAAACACTTTGTACGTCGAAAACATGTAATAGAAAATGGGAGATCATGGTTGATGGTATTGTATTGCAGTGGCAAGCTCCTTTTTTTTTATTTTTAAATTATCTTGTTTGTATTCTATGTCTTAAATACGTTTTTTTTGTGGTTTTGTTTACCAATGAATTCGTAATTAATTTATTTTTAATTAATAATGTACTTGTTAGCAACTTGTTTCGTTGAAGATGATTATCAAGAGTTTTCTATTCTTCCTTAACTTAATCATTTCATAATTATTTTTATATTCTTATAAGAAATTATTAAAATATTTCAAAAATTGATAATGAAAATTTGTGTCGTTCGAGTTCTAGAAAAAATAGAACCGAAAAAATTTGAAAGAGAAGGGCTGTGTGGACGATAGAGATGAACTTTAAAGGGCTGAACAGTTCTTGCAGGAAATAACATTTTTAACGTGCATAAATAACACTGAATTTCAAAGGGATTTTTGCTTAGATCAGATTTTGTATCGAGAAGAAAACAAGAAGTAGATAGACTTGAGTGAAAATTTTCCTCGCAAACACTATTATCAATTTACAATTTATCAATAATTTAAAATTTCAGGCTTTTTGAAATTGAATCGATTATTTTGGAAAGGGTACATGTCCAGCTGTCTAAATTTTACAGGAGACACAAAAATCTTTCTGTTGAATAGAAAGCTATTGAAATGGTTAATAGTTTATGGCAATTAATAGGTCTATTCTAACACAACAGCGCCAGTCACTCGGTCATGTCTTCTTCTAGCCTCTTCTGTCTTAAGATTGTGAACAGAAAACTCATTCACTCAAAGCTGAAGATAGTAAAAGATTTTCTGAACGGGAATATACGGAAAGGGTATTCCTGCTTGTAATCTATACATATTGCCCGAACATTGTGGTTTGTTTTGGGAAGAGCACATGTGCTGGACTAATCTCCTTCCCAAAATAAGCAGAAAATGATAGTGGCGTATTTCAAAGAATATTAGTTGAACCAGAACCGTTCTCGTTGAAAACACGCGTCTCTTAACGTAAAGTGTTTCGGCATACTTAACACGGTTTCGAAAAAATGTGGACTAGTGCTCTTCCCAAAATAATTCAATTAAGTGTATTATTTTTAGTAGGGTCGTTAAGGACTTTTCTAGTTTTGCGACTCAAAATAATAATAAAATAAAAACTTTTGTTATAATAGTTACCTGTAATTTAATGCATGAAATAGAAATTAATGTTTACCTGGAACAAAATTGTAATTTTGTTAAAATGTTTTTAAATAAAGCGATAAAGCAAGTATTTCTTTATAAAGCGGGATATGTCTTTTCAAAAGAATTTCATGTTTATTAATTTTGAAATTCTCTTAAAATAAGATAAAGCAGTGAGCGTGGGTTCATAGAATAAAATAAAATAAATATTTATGAACTACTTAGGACTCCAACTCTAGAAATTATTATATAGTATATAAATCAAATCATTCAATAGTTTTCAAATCAATCGATTAAACTGGATGACTCGATAAAATACTTTAATTATTATGCATATTTGAAATGTATGCGGTTTTTTAAATGGCGTAGATATTTGAGAAGAAAAAGTAATATGTCCGGAAGTATCACATTTTTCCATAATCACATTTAAAATTCTGTGGAAAATCATGTTCATTGAAATATTCATTGTAATTATAATCAATTAACATTATGTTTACAATAATTAAATAATAATTAAGAATACCACACGTGTCTTATAGACTTGGAGACACTGACGCAAAGTTTCATATCATTGGAAAATAAGACATAGTGATTTTAGTGAATGTTTGAAGGAAAATGATTAGTTAAAAAAAATACGCTGTTAGTAATACGGCTACGTTCGTTAGTAGTCGACTACGTTCTGATGACCAGCGTAGGGACAATACTCAGCCGAAACACACATTATGGTCGTGCTATAGCCATACCTATATTATTATATGAATACTAGCTTGATACCCGTCCGCTTCACTGGACATAGTAACAACCACCGCTTTATAGCATCCAGCTCTCTTAATCTCACTTATCTACCTTCCGTAACACTCGAAGGGATTGTTTTACACAGCTAAAATATACGCACAGTTATCAATTTTTTTAAGTGAAAAATAGTCATAATTCATTGAGTATATCAGAAAAGATGGTCATGAATTTATATAAATTTATTTATGATTTTAAATTTTTACATAAATCTTTAATTTATGGTTCGAAGTGATGCTCATAGATGGAACAGTAAAATGTCAGATTTAATTTAATTTTTTTTTTAAATATATCTTTATTAATTATAGCTCATGTGTTATTCTGATGTATGAGCTATAATGTTCTACAGTTTCATTAAAATACATTCGATAGTTTTTGCGTGCAAGCGTAACAAACAAACAAACATCTATAGGGAAGCATATAAAATATACAGGAACAGCAATTGGTTGGGATTGGTTAGAATGATTTAAGAAACCCGTTAAATTATGAATAGAGGCCATCATAGTCAGTATATAATCGGGATTTTAAGAAAATAGTTCAGAATTTAAAGAAAAAATAGCCAAATTATCGTAACTTTCAATTGTGACATGTCCTGTATGTTTAAAATATTTAACTATGGGTTAGCAGTTAAATAATTAGTTTGATACATTCATTCATCCTCACAAAATTTCAGATTTATAATTGATCAGGATATTATCATCTATCTATTGGTGATTTGTAGGGTAGGCTGGAGTTATTGACAAAATAAATATGTAGCTCGATTTATTTCAATAAATTTTATTTTTTAATTATTTAATACAAATATGAAGTTATAAGTATACTCTAAATCCACAATCCATTAGCATATTACGTAACTAACACAAAATGGTAATAATTTCACACATAAAATTTTGTTTCCTATAATGTAGGTATAATTTTACTCATACATAAACAAATCGTTGTTAGTTATAAAGCATTGTACTACGTTTGTACGATATCTAATTCAAAACTAAAACTTCACACAAATCACTCAAAACAATTTGGTATTCATAAACGGTTGAATTTATCAAGTCACAATATTCCATTTTACAACTCAGAGGTGAACTTTAAAACAAGCTGTTCATCTGAATGCGACCATTGTGATCAACAAATTTAACTTCCCATATAATGAAAATACCTTTTCTGGTATTATTAAAATACTGCAATATTAATTATTATTTTCGAATCGAAATGGGTAGCTTGGAAGTACTCGTATAGCTTGCGCCCTCTATGCAAGAAGTAATGAAATCAATACACGGTAACAGGAAATAGTCATTTACGATACAAGTGGATAAGAGCATTGTCAATGTACGAATGCGATATTAATACAACGAGTAGTAATTTTCAAACGCATTATTAATAAGGCTTGATTTCTTGATTTAATGCTAGCTTCAGTACGCATATATGAATAAAAACCTATTGACTTTTTATGGGTATCCATTTAGCAGTTTTCGATAAAATTCTATAAGCAACAACTTTACGACTTTAACGATATTCTCATGCGTCAATATAAAAGATTATATTGTAGACAAATATTGTAGACGCTTCTATGTGGGTCACTTGTTTGGGCCACAATGTCCCGCCATATAATTACAATAAAACAAACAGATTGGTTAATATATATGTAATGTATTAAAATAGTATATTACCCAGTTGGTACCAACTGTGTAATATATAATCACCATATACATACTTTGGAATTAGTTATAATGATAATCCTATATAATAGTAGACAAATATATTTATCATTCTTGTGTTGGTACAACTGTGTTTGCTCTATTACTACTATTGTGTAAGTTAGGTTGGTACCACTACTAACAAACTGTCAGATGGTTAGAATAATACATATTATTGGTTATGTATATATACAGATTGTTTACAGCCAGATACTGTTCAATACTTAAGAAAAATGGTTGCACTGAATGAAAGTCTTTGGGTCATTTGTATTCTGTAGCTGAAAAAGCAAATTAGATTACCTTATTTCTTCCAAAAAGTAACGAATGCACGAGTTTTTATTTCAGATGAGTAGGGAAAATATTTGACTCAAAAAACATCCCCTTTGCCTTCAAAGTGAACTACCTCGAAATGATCCAATCATCTTAGTCAAAATTAGATAAGTATTGCGGAATTTGAGATACTCAGCAATATACTCGTTTAAACTTGTATTTTGGCAACTTAAAAGTTGGCTGAAAACCTACATATATGGTAGGAGTGTATGCGACTTTTAAAATCTAAGGTTAAAGGATACAAAAATCGACTTTTTGCATATTTTTTGCAAATATGTCGTTTCTTATGGATTTTTTGCTACATAAATTTATTATTAATATTCTAGAGGGTGTTTTAGGCGGGGATTTTGGTTGACTTTAAATGATGCTCTATCCGCGCCCACTCCGCAATCTATCTCGAAAACGATTATAAAAAAATTGTTGGAACAAAAGTTGTAGGGAATTTGATATTCTGCAATTTTGATAATAAAAATAGCCGAAAACCCATAAGATTTTTGTGACTTTTGACTTTGAGATTTTAATAGACATTAATATTGCATTGAGGCAACTTTTAGTATGGAAAAATACCAGTTTCAACGACTTTATAGCTGGGTGTTTCAAATTCTGAAGTGAATTTACTAAGATAATTGGACTAAAAAGTCACTAAGGTGTCTTTTTCCATTAAAACTTTACCCAAAAAAGAAACAAACACAGTAGAGGCATGTAATAATATAGAAAGTTTAGTTTAATATAGGGTTTCCATTTAAAATGATAGAACTATAAATTAAAATAAAATATTTGTATGTGAGGTACTATGAATTTCTTTTTTAATTTTCGTTATTTACGATAATTTGTATCATCATTTGTGACTTTTCAATGATATTTGATTTTAGCAACAGTTCGATACTAGCAAAATTCGGAGTTGAAAAATTCGTGTTGTTTCTGGGCAATTAAGAATGGAATGATTAATTTCTGTTTCTCTTCCAAGAAGTAGCCAAAAGACTAAAAGTAAGTTAAGATTGCCGACATTCTGTATATGTATATAAGTCTGCCTAGTGCTTTTAAAGGTCTTATTACAACAGAATGTTTGTTGGCAATGCTTATTTGTATAGTTAAAATGCATTGCATTTCGTATGTTTAGTTTAATAAGAAATAATGTTTTATTATACAAATACTATTATTTAGTTGGAGTTCTACTATGTTCACACAAATTATACTTATCATTTAAGTTCACCAAGTTGGTATTAGTTTTGTTTGGGGTATTACTAAACTGTTTTCTGGTGGAGAAATGAATGACTTTCTTCGTCTTGTGTTAATATTGAGTTGGAAAACTTAACTTTGTATCGATTTTATATGTTGAGAACATTACAAACACTCGTGCTTGGTTATTCGAAGTTTAAGTAAATCAAAACCATGTGTTTATGTATTCCCAAACGCCATATACAAACAATAACTAATAGTGGACACAAACTTTTACATACAATACAAAATAAAATAAGTGAATGAACAAATTTATAAATTTTTGCCTTGAAAAGAGTATTTCAGTTCAGATATTTTTACAGCAACTCGCAGCGGGATGATTGCTTCAATTATTATTTTACCCTTCAAGCGATCTCAATATTGTCGAATCAACAACCCTTTTTGCTTTTTCTATATCATAATCTTCTCTCTCTCATTTTTCTCTTCAATATCCTCCATTAAACTAATCTTGTTGACAAAAAACAATGTGTCAGATTTTAAAGTGCTTTCTGTAACGTACAAGAAGCTTGTTTTGGTGTAAATATAATATTCCAACTAGTAATCGAAATAAAAGACGCGATTAATAATATTTATAAACTTACTAGCTGTGAACTACCCGCTTTGCTGGGCAACATTCCCACTTTCACCCCTCCCCCCATATTCCATATCCTTTTCTAGGTTACTATCTATCACATAACTAAATTTCATCAAAATCCGTTCAGCCGTTTAGGCATGATAGAGCAAAACTACCAGCAAAAACCATAAAAAAATCACTAACTCAACTCAGTTTTCTGCCTACTTCCTACCCCCTAAGTACGATGACGTGATCATTTTGATCTTATATCCGTTTTTAGGTAACCATCTATTACCTTACTAAATTTCATCAAAATCTGTTCAGCCGTTTAGACGTGAAATAGCAAAAGTCCCAACAAAAACGACTAAAAATCACTTACTCAATTTAGTTATCTGCCTACTGCCTACCTCCTAAGAACGATGGCGTGATTATTTATAGCCTATGACCATTTCTAGGTTATCATCTATCACCATACCAAATTTCATCAAAATCCGTTCAGCCGTTTAGGCGTGAAAGAGTAACAGACTGACAGACAGAGTTACTTTCGCATTTATAATATTAGTATGGATTTTGTTATATAATCGTCTAGTAATCTCAAATGCTATTTATTTTGAAATTCTTTTAGCTCAGAAATGTAAGTATGTTTCAATGAAACTGTTTGCTAGGAATTCATTCCTATATCGATTCCCGTTGTCATTTTCAGCATTAATTTTTCCAACCTCGAGAATGGGTGGCTTCCGCATCATGGGCAAGATCGCATAAATTTTTGTTTTTTTCTACTTTAAGTAAACTTTAAACAATACAATCGCACAATTTTATAAAGATTCATTGGCTGTTCTTGGATACAAAGTTAAAAATCTTAGGGCTCTCCACTAGAGGAATTTATCAACATTAGGAAAAGAAAATCCGGAGAAACACTTGTGGTTTCCAAATATAAGATCGAATGCAGGTAGATATCAAAATCAAATTGAATTATTTGTTAGAGATAAAATTTTACTAGGTTCGTGTAGTACATAAAAACCAATTAGTTTTCATTAGTTTGAGGTTATGTTCAACAATAATATTATAATTGTTATTGTTTCATTGTTATTAATATGATATTGTAATTATTGTTATTATGATTATTATTGTTTGAGGAAGTTGCAAACTTCAACTTATCAAAATAATATAATAGATATACATGTTACAATGCAACTAGTTTGTTTTACATTGTTGTACAAGATAGTACAACAAAAGATATATGTTTTAAGTTGTATTTTATTTAAATTGCTTGATTAATTTCTAATTTCTGACTCTAGAAAATTGTGTAATTGTTATTATATTTTATTGTCTAATTAGACCTAATATAAGACTGCCAATATATAGAAACCGTGTATTTTCTGAATTAACTGTCTTATACCAGCTTTTTTTCCTGCAAGAGGTAGTTCTTATCCAACCGGTAGTTTCTACAAAATTAGAAAAGTGATTTACCTAAATCACCGCACAGATGTATAAGTACACATAAAGCAGATATAAGAGGGTAAAAATGACATTTCTCTGGCTTAAATAGATCACACCAAAATCAAAACCGTTGCTGAAAAAAACAATCCGATGATTCAGTGTTTTGTAGATTTTTCAAAGAAAAATATGTATAACCATTACTCTGATTCCTGTGCTTTGGAATTTTTTTTTTATATATGAATTTTTAACTGGCATATAACATAAAAACCACGGTACTTATGCCCCAGGAGGGAGAACATTTGTATGTGTTGCCTTCCTTTTTTGGGACAGGCGACAAATGAAAATGATTATTTACAATAATGACTACCACATGGACATAAAATTTACGTATTCCAAATATGCCATTTTTAGCAATCTGGATTTTCATATTGAGGTTTGTAAAGCTGATATCTCGAGAACTTCATCTCGGTAGATAAAAGAAGTTTCGTACGACACCCGGTAAGAAATATGTTCGCACCTGGTAGGTAATAGTTGTATATTTTTATCTACATGTCGGTTTTTGGGGTCTTTTGATTGTTGAACTTTTTTTGGTTTTACCTCCCAACCAGCAAACAAATTAGAACGTGCGATAAGGAACATAGTTCCAAAAACAGTTCTTATATACTACACCCTAAAGTACACCCCCAATTTAAAAAAAAAAAAAACCATATTGACATATAATTTAAAACAAATAGACAAATAAACATATGACCTGTTATATAATGCACAGGTATATAATTTAGGCTTCGTATTATCCTATAAATAGCTCATTGCTTCACAATAATTGTATTATGCATTCACTTTATTTAGGTCAATTGATTGTTAACCTTTAGGAATCAATATACCACTAGCATTTAGGATAAACAGACTACTGACAGGGAAGCAGATAGTTAACAAAAACAAAAAAAACAAAAATTCCTGGGAAGCAGAACTCTATCACTAACGATATATTTTCCCATCATTGAATACTTATTTTACTATTGTAACTATGTTTCTTATCGCACGATATTTGTTTGCTGGTTGGGAGGACTGTCACTTTGTATTTTTTTTACCAAAAAAAAAAAAAAATGGAGTTGTGAAAATTATCAGAAGTTAAAGAAAACAAAGATAATTATGGTATATTTAATATCCTAATCAAACTAAAAGTAATATACTCACATATTGAGTTGTCTACTAAATCGGAAGTATGTCTTCTTTAAATTGCTACAAGTGTTTCATACAGTAGAAGTAAAAGTAGCTATAAGATTAAACAAGTATTTGACTTCTAAAATTAATACCCTAAATTTTCAGAAAAATATCTTGTAAATAAAAAATTAAGTAGGTGCTATATTTATAATGTACCAAGGTACGAAAGTAATATGGTTCCTACCAGGTGTCCCACGACTCCCCTCGACCTTTTTATTTATTGTTGGATATTTTTCATTAAAATGAGATTTTTGCCCTGTCCGGTTTCTGAACACATTAAATATATAAGATTATATGAAGAGCTGAACATTGAACACTAAAAAGGACTATCTTTAATTCACATTTTGAACCTTTTGAACTCAACTTGATGTAGGAGTATGCAAAGCCTGAAGAATTGTGGCAAAAAAAAAAACATTATATCTCGGTATAAATAAGAAGTTGGGTGTGCTGGAGGGCTGATACTTTTAGAGAAGTTGCCAATTTAGAGAAGCTGCGGAGAATATAAATTGCAAAAAAAATGACAAGACTTCTAGAGAGAGAGAGTGATAGAGAGAGAAATAAGCCAAGCCTTCAAAACGATGCCAAATAAGATTTGCTTTTGTATCATTAAATTAAAAGAGGTTACTGGGGAGGCGTTTTTGAGCTGAAAAAGGATTAACATCACACCTTCATCCCTCATGTTGCCTTTAGACACAGTACATATAAGTGTATATTTTCGGAGAAAATATGTCTAAAAATGTAGGATAAAAGTGTTTTATGTAGAATGTTCAAAAACCAATTACCTACATTCTTGGATAAATGATAGACAAATTTTTGATGTTATCAATTATCTATATTTGACAAAGAAATGTGGAAATAATGGATTTTCTGTGTCAATCTTCAAAAACTACCGTGTTCGAGATTGTGCACTTACTACATTCATTTTTTCTCTTGGTGTAAAATTAATTAATCAATCTCCCTCTCTGCAAAACTATTACCTTAATTGCATGTATACAAAATTATCCTAATCGTAGGTAAATGATAGCCTGGGAGCATTTTACATATCTTCATTTTACTCCAAGAAGTGTGGTCACCATCCAGAATTTTAGAATAAGTAGATTTAGAGAACATCCTATCACATGGCTGAGCATTAGTTCAGTAGTACTTACCTTTCGAAAACTGTAAAGCTAGGAATTCCTCGGACACAGGTGTGCTTTAATTTGTTATGATTTCCTTTTTCTGTAGATATTACTAGGATTTTTATTATAATAAATTTTCTCTTAACTTTTCATAAACGGAATAATTAAAAAAAATAAACATAACTAACAGAACTTGGTTTTTTTATACCTTATTTTTATATTTATTTATAAATGGAATAAAAAGGGCAACAAATAATTTGCTTTTCCGTAGGGATTTGTTAAAAATACTGTTTCGTTAAGGTTTTGCATATTTACATCGAAAACGTTCCACTTTACATATCCTAAATGATTACGGATACAGATTTATATTTTTATGAACCGTCCAGTAAAATTATATAGATTTTAAACATATGTTAACGGAATACCGGATGTTCCAGTGAACTATAAAAAATCCCGAAAATTATTTCTGAATATTGATAGTGAGAATCTTTTAGGAAAAGTCTAAAATAATACGAAGAAAGTTTCAATGTTGACTGAAAAGAGGAGTGTGAACATAACTAATGGCAATTAAAGAAAGGAAAACAACAAATTACACCGATGATGTGTCTGTAACGTCAACTAGCTTTGCTAACTACTCACACGTGTTCAAAATTTAAAAGTAACTAATAATTAATAATACTAATTTTATATTCCAGCGAAAAGGGGCTTTTATTGACACAAGTCCCCATTACAAAACTGCTTGTTTAAGGATATGTTTAATCTCCTTAAATCAAACTGGAATCAAAGAGGGCTACCATAATAATTGCCCTCTTCAAATGTAAGCAAGATAACTATATTGAGTTAGTAGCCTTTAGCCATTGTACAAATCGCAGCTGCAGATAGATCGCTCGTAGTAAGAACAAAATTTATTTATTTTTTTTAAAAATCCAATGGACAATTAATTCTTGTAGATTATTGAAAGTAATAATATCCCAAAAAACATGAAATCATTTTTGATTTTTGTCTTTCCGATTTGATTAAAATGACTTTGTAGTTTAATCTTGACCCAAAAAATTCAAAAATCGAATCACTTTTGCGATTGAACAAGAGATATCGACCAAAATTGTATTCAAGGAATAAGGCCATACAAAGCCAAGCATATCTGCAAACCATACCTTTCGTTTCATTTTCTCTATCATATTTTATAACGTGTTCTGTACAATGCATGTAGTGTTGTTGTAAGAAAATAATAAATAAATTGATTAATTCTAATTAAATTGAATATCCTTGGAGCAAAAAGTCCACTGGCAGTAATAAAAATAATAAGCCTTGATCTCAGTAAATGAGCAACGACCTCTCCTTTCAAAAATGTGATTGTAATCACAATAAGGGCAGAATGTCTTTTGTGTTTTTCCACGCTTGTCTGTCAGTAGCAATTCTCGACCATGTATTTCCACCGTAGTTTCTAAACTCATCCGACCATCTGTCAGTAAGCAACAACAACAATAAAATTAACTACCAAAATTCGGATGAATTTGCTAGAAACGCTTTGGCTTGAACGAATATAAACGACTATTTATATGAAAACACTCAATATATATTACTAGCGACCCGCCCCGGCTTCGCACGGGTGCAATGCTGATACTAAATACACTACAGAAAAATTGTGAACGTTGTATATAAAAACATAGCGGCCCGCTCAGGCTTCGCACGGGTATAAAATATATAGCCTATGTGATTAAAATCGATCGAAAAAATGTAATTATTTACGACATCACATTAGAAACCTCAAAAATAGCAGTACTTCTCCACTATTTAATGGATGTTATTATACATATAAACCTTCCTCTTGAATCACTCTATCTATTAAAAAACCGCATCAAAATCCGTTACGTTGCTTCAAAGATTTAAGCATACAAATGGACATAGGGACAGAGAAATCGACTTTGTTTTATACTATGTAGTGATACACTATTTTACAGAACAAGTGGAAGTATGGAATACTTCATCTAATACACCTGGTATATTTGTACCTGGTATGTCTGTATTCTTCACTAAAGCTGAACTTAGTGATTTAGTAAAGCTAAATACATTATAACATAAATTTAAACGTATGTTTTTGTAATAATACACAGAAAAAAAAAGTATTTACACTAGGGACACTAAAACCCAATTAATGTTTTAAGAGGTGGAGAACTGTATTATGTACATTTAGACTTGATACTAAAGAGATTATACAAATATTACTCGACCAATTCTAGAAATCTCACCTTTGTTGTTGGGTGTTTTTTTTTTATACCATGTATATATGTAATATATATCAAGGTATAGTAAGTTTAGTCCCAAGTTTGTAACGCTTAAAAATATTGATACTACGAACAAAATTTTGGTATAGGTGTTCATAAAATCACCTAATTGGTCCATTTCCGGTTGTCTGTCCGTTTATCTGTCATCACGGTTACTCAAAAACGAAAAGAGATATCAAGCTGACATTTTCACAGCGCACTCAGAGTTCGTAAATGAGCATCATAGGTCAATTGGGTCTTCAGTCCGTATTACCCATCTTGTAAACCGTTAGAGATAGAACAAAATCTTAAATGTAAAAAATGTTCCTTATCAAAAAATAAACAACTTTTGTCCGAAACATTTTTTTTGTAAACATCACTGTTTACCCGTGAGAGCACAAATTAGGCGAAAAATTGTATAGTATGTATTATATAAGAATATCGGTTATACGTATGTGTGACATATATGTATGTGTAATGTGATAGAGTAATCAACACGGTCTATACATGGTATTTCAACATTAACCTCAGTCAATTGTTTGTATTCACTTGTGTTTTTTTTTTTAATACATAGCAGACAGAAGAAGTTCTTTCCTATCAAACCAGAGCTGGTTATATAGTGGTTTATATGTGATTGTTTTATATACCTATACATAAACTAATTATATTATATATTTTTCATCCGTTTTCTAGAGAATGGGGTGAGTAAATTAACTCACTGTTATAAATTACTTTTTTAAATTGGTTTTGGCAAAAAATTTAAAGATTTATATCATTGTTAAATTTTTTGATTTTTTTGATAAATTTGCGGCGCAAAACCTTTCACGAAAGTGATCTTAAGTTAAATATTATGCTATGATAATTAAAGAATTACTCTTATCCTGGGGTTACATGAGCGCCGTTTGTTAAACGTCCGTTTAACCGCACTATTACCCATCCTACATTGTGAAAATGTAGGTAGGATAAAACGTAATTAAATATGAACAATATTTTAATAGACAAGAAGTATTTAGTTAATAGAAAACTAGCAGATATCCGCCCGCCGCCCGCTTTGCTAGGCAATTTCCTCCTTTTAAACAAAGACTATCATGTTATAGCCCTCACTTACCCTCTCTTTTGTTCACAATTTTATGGATTTTAATTTTTCTCAAAGTTTTCTGAAATGAAGTTTGGTCCATGATACTCGCTGACTGATTTTCTATTGGTCCAATCATTAAAAAAACCTGATTTTTATTATTTTTGAACCAAAATTACCCTAACCACTGAGTTTCATAAAATTCCAAAAAAGGATTTTTATTTTTTTTCTCGATTTTTACCCCTTAAAAAAGTTTCGAAAAATCGAAAAAATGTTTTTATCTCCAATTTCAAAAAAACTCAGTATACAAGGTAATTTTGATCCAAAAAGTCCAAAAATCGGGTGCAATTGTTGACTGGTCCAATAGTTTTTGAGATACAGCCTAAATTCGACCCAAATATTGCGATACCTCAGAAACCCTGCATCTAATCATTAAATTAACCTGATTTTTATACTTTTTGGATCAAAATTACCCCATCCACCGAGTTTCATCAAATTCCAAAACAATATTTTTTTTCCGATTTTCTCGATTTTTTGCAAGGGGTACCCCTTAAAAAAATTCCAATAAATCGAAAAATTTTGTTTACCTCCAATTTCGATGAAACTCGGTATATAAGGTAATTTTGACCCAAAAAGTACAAAAATCGTGCGCATTTGTCGACTGGTCCAATAGTTTTTGAGATACGAACTAAAATTTCAATTAACCTCAGTATATAAGGTTTTTTTGACCCAAAAAGTACAAAAATCGGGTGCATTTGATGACTGGTCTAACAGTTTTTGACATACAGACTAAAATCTGTATTATTTTTGCGTTTTTTTCGATTTTTTTCAAAAGGGGTACGTACCCCTAAAAAAATTTGCAATAAATCGAAAAATTTTCTAAATCTAGATTTCGATAAAACTCAGTTTATAAGGTAATTTTGACACAAAAAGCAGTTGGCAGTATAATACGCTAAGATTCATAGATTTATATTCAAAGTTGCATTTTTACGAATTTCTAATAATCATCATATTTTAAATAAGCTTTTACGAATAATTCACATTTTGATTTTAACCACCAATTTGTGGCTAGGATTATTTGATCAAAGTTTTCTTACATCCCAATTTGTTTGAGTGAATTTTTATTAACCATTGGTGGTATTATTCATTCCCAAAAACATAAAATGTTATAGGTAATGTTAGTAAGTATTTGGGCGATATCTGTAGTTACAAAGATTATATTGTTGTATACTACAAAACTTAACACCAGTAAGTATACATATATAGAGAAGTATCAGTTTGGTAACAGGATAAACGCTTCAAGCAAATCGTTCGTTGTTCAATGTTTGAACACATAAAAACATTTGTGTGCGGTATTATTAAAATGGTTGGGTACTTCTTGTTCATACAACATATATATAGCCGGTAGCGGGTACCTCCTTGTCTAGAACCTAGAAGCTAGAAGATGTCTTTTCTATACATAAAATGTAACACCAAGTATGTGTTTATCTCTCATTCCAAACATTGTTACAATAATATTAAAAGATATCAAGCAAATATTCTCTATTGAAGATTTAACCGGATATTCCGGGACCACCGCATATAATATAATTCGACATTAAATTCATTTCTTTTTACTATGTACCAAGTGATTCGATAAAAACGTTTAAAAGTGTATTTAATATTTTATTGGGAGACGATGTTCTCAAGGAAATTAGCTAAAATAAAAAGTCTGTGCCGTTATTACCAGAATAATTCCATAGTCTGTTATCGGTAGCAGTTGCTGTCATAGTAAGTACTAGAATCCTCTTTGCACTTTATCGTTGATAACTGCATAGTGCTATAATAACTTAACTATAGAGCTATAAATTCGCCACATTAAACTTCATGTCTAAAGTATTCTAAAAACTCGTCATTTAGACCAAGAGCCTATCAATACGAAAAATGAAGGATATACGAGCGCCAGGGCAATTTTGGATAAAAGGCTTGACTTTTTATACCATGTATATATGTAATATACAAGGTATACTAAGTTTAGTCCCAAGTTTGTAACGCTTAAAAATATTAATGCTATGAAAAAATTTTGGTATAGGTGTTATAAAATTACCTAATTAGTCCATTTTCGGTTGTCTGTCTGCCAACACGATAACTCAAATACGAAAAAAGATATCAAACTGAAATTTTTACAGCGTACTCACGACGTAAAAAGTGAAGTCAAGTTCGTAAATGAGCAACATAGGTCAATTAGGTCTTGACCTACGGGTCCGTAGGACCCATATTGTAAACCGTTAGAGATAGAACAAAATAAATGTAAAAAATCTTCCTTATCATAAAATAAACAACTTTTGTTTGAAACATTTTTTCGTAAACATCACTGTTTACCCGTGAGGAGACAAATTAGGCGTAAATTGTATGTATGTGTAATGTGTAAGAGTAATCAACACTGTCTATGCATGGTATTTCAACAATTAACTCAGTCAATTGTTTGTTTTCACTTGTTTTTATATGAAGCTGGACTATGTCATAATCCAGCAGATTGTTTCAATAAATAAATGACTTCAAAAGTAGGCATATTGGTCTTATTGGAAACCGGTACTTGGATGATATGTTTTAATAGATTTCTTCAAAAACTTGTTGGTGGAAAAAGCGTTGTGACCGATTAATTAAGGATGTATAAACACGGTAGTAAGAATAAACGGTAGTAAGAATAAGACGAAAAGTAAGAATAAAATTCTTCCATATATGAAGTAATTTTTGAAAATATCGAAAATTGAAAATTTTGTTTAATTATTTAGCTTTCGATATTTCGAAAACGAAGGCAGGTATCGAAAAATTATATTCTTATTTTTCGTCTAGATTCAAAAGTTATAATAAAATTCATCACCAAAATTGAAAATAAGGTATAAATAATTTCAACCACAAGTATATCAAACACACTACGAAAAATTTAGTTAATTTAACTAAAGCAGCAGATATTAGTTTTATTTAAAAGTTCGCAAAAACAATAATGGTGTTAAATTTCAAATCAGTAATGAATAAAAATGAATAACCCAATACATTTGTAAGTACGTACATTGTACATATCACAGTGAAACGTTATATTATAGTGTTAACCTCTTTAAGAACCTAACCCCTTGTCTATTCCGATAACATAACTATTATTGATTTCTTATTGAAATTTTTTTGTAGATACTTTTTTAATACGATTAGAGGTTACGTTACAGTAGGTAAGTATAGTATTTGCCATATGAAATGATTCAATTAGATTTATTTAATCCTAAAACCATAAATTGTGACTAAATTTATCGTCAAGTTCTTTGCCCTTTGTTCATTTTATTGGAAAAATACTTTAACAGTATTATATGGGTGGAGATTTGAGTACTCTCCCATATATATTTTATTTGAAAAAGACAATTTTATATATTTTTTCTCCTTTCGTGATTCGAATATCATATTTCTAATAAATTTAAATTGGTTTCTAATTGATTAGAAATCAAACAGACGATTGTAAACAACAATGGATTTGTCTAGTTTTTTTTTGCAGATAAACTAGAAAAGTAAATAAACAGTTGTTGTGAAACAAGAAAAATCTTACATGTAATTTAATGAATTTTCGTATTACAAATAGGAGTATTTATTATCCAAAACAAACTAATAGCAGTTGTTATTTTCCGTAAAGATATAATGCTCATCGCCAAACTGAAGAATATTTCACAAGGATTTGCTGTTAGGGAAGGAATGATTAAGTATTTATAGCTCAAAATACTCATTTACGAACTTGACCTCAATTTTTACGTCCTGAGTACGCTGTAAAAATTTCAGCTTGATATCTTTTTTCGTTTTTGAGTTGTCGTGCCCACAGACGGACGGATGGACAACCGGAAATGGACTAATTAGGTAATTTTGTGAACACCTAAACCAAAATTTTGTTCATAGCATCAATATTTTTAAGCGGTACAAACTTGGGACTAAACTTAGTATACCTTGCATATTACATATATACATGGTATAAAAAGTTGCGCTCTCTCGCCAAATAATGTTAACGTGGAAATAGAATATTCCAACTTAAATAATCTTACAGAGGAAGATAAACTACGCTATCTGATTCAGAAAACCGGGCTGGATAGTCAAGAGTTGGTATGTCTCATGGTCGAACAAGCCACTCCCTCTCTCTATCGAAGAACCCACACATTATTATTGGAAATTCCGCCCATTGATAAAATGATTCCGCCTTTGGTGCTGACCATAAGTTTCTCCAAAGATTGAAAATCCATTAAAAAAATCAATGCAACGTCCGGGAATCGAACCCGGGCCGCCCGCGTGGCAGGCGAGCATTCTACCACTGAACCAACGATGCTATTATATGTTGAAATGCAAATGTAGCTTGATATCTTTTTTCGTTTTTGTGTTATCGTGTTGGCAGACAGACGGACAGACAACAGAAAATGGACTAATTAGGTGATTTTATGAACACCTATACCAAAATTTTGTTCCTAAAATTAATATTTTTAAGCGTTACTAACTTGGGACTAAATTTAATATACCTTGCATGTTACATATATGCATGGTATAAAAGGTAAAATGCTTTCAAAGATAAATACCTATTTTTTTTTTACGAAACGTAGTTTTATGGTAAGTATATTTTGGGCCGTTTATAAAAATGTCGTCATTTCTTTTTCGAGATTTTTAAAAACAAACTTCAGTTGTCTTTACGTAAAATAAATAAAATTAAAAATTTACATCCCAATTGCAAAACTGCACAGTGATTACAGTTCTTATCACAATAATTTAAACGGTGATTTGAACATGTTAACACGAAATTTATTCAAACAATAATAATCAGGAAATATTTTATGCACATATTTTAAGAATCAACCTATACATTTGAAGTAAGTACACTGTTACTTATATGTAAAGGCTGCAGAATTGTGCTATACACAAGTAATATCTGCTATCTCTAGTATTTATGCATATAGCATGTCATTTGGTTATAAAAACGAAATGAAATAAGAGAAGAAAGTAGTACTAACGTGAAATAAGACGAAGCAAGAAAAAAAAAAGTACAAATCAGCAAAATGCAATCCGAAAGAAAGCAATTTGAAAATGACATAAATCAACTTAAAAAACTCGTGTGCATTTGTTCTCAATTTTTAGTAGCGAATATAGTATAAGAAATAAATATACCTTATACAACGATGATATGTCTTCGTGAAAGTCTTCTACAAGAGCAATATACGGGTGTTTTGTTGGTGGGTATAGGTACACTATACCTCATCACGACGTTATTCGAGATTGTTTCATTTAGTCATTATATACAGCATGTATATTATGCAAAAATTGTGTTCAAAAAATTTGCCAAAAAATTTTAGCCTTCACAAAAAAACCCAACATAAAATTCAATAAAAGATTTATCACAAATGGAGGTAAAGAAAATTTCTCGATTTTTTACAATTTTTTTAAGAGAAAAATGCAAAAAAAATTTTGTTTTGGAATTTGATGAAACTCGGTGGATGGGGTAATTTTGGTCCAAAAAGTACAAAAATCAGGTTAATTTAATGATTGGATGCAGAGTTTCTGAGATACATCAATATTTGGGTCGATTTTAGTCCGTATCTCAAAAATTATTGGACCAGTCGACAAATGCGCACGATTTTTGTACTTTTTGGATCAAAGTTAGCTGATATACCGAGTTTCATCGAAATTGGAGGTAAACAAAATTTTTCGATTTTTTGCAATTTTTTTAAGGGGTACCCCTTTGCAAAAATCGAGAAAAACGCAAAAAAAAATTTTGTTTTGGAATTTGATGAAACTCGGTGGATGGGGTAATTTTGGTCCAAAAAGTACAAAAATTAGGTTAATTTAATGATTGGATGCAAAGTTTCTGAGATATCTCAATATTTGGGTCGATTTTAGTCCGTATCTCAAAAACTATTGGACCAGTCGACAAATGCGCACGATTTTTGTACTTTTTGGGTCAAAATTACCTAATATACCGAGTTTTATCGAAATTGGAGGTAAACAAAATTTTTCGATTTTTTGGAATTTTTTTATACCCCTTTGAAAAAATCGAGAAAAACGCAAAAACAATTTTGTTTTGGAATTTGATGAAACTCGGTGGATGGGGTAATTTTGATCCAAAAAGTACAAAAATCAAGTTAATTTATTGATTGGATGCAGAGTTTCTGATTTATCGCAATATTTGGATCGATTTCAGCCCGTATCTCCAAAACTATTCGACCAGTCATCAAATGCACCCGTTGAAAAAATGGAGAAAAACGCGAAAAAAAATTTTTCATTTTGTTACATTTTTATCCTAAGAATTACTTTGAGTTGGTCCAGAAATGTATTTAAAAATACAAAACTTATTGCGCTGAGATGTTGGAGCTATTAACATTTGAATTCAGTGAACACTACTGTATACATCGCATATATTTAAGTTAACAGTATAACAAGCCCATACTATTAGTTTTCCAGCTCGTTTTCACAACAAGTTTCTCAAGTCATCGATACATTATTTATTTCGACTTCACGAAAACACTTTATATATATTTATACAGAAGAAGTATAGTTATACTTTGTTACATATAATATTGAATATAGCTCGCACCCGCATTTTACAATTCTGTTGAAATCTATCCTAGCACCTAGGTACCAGTAGAAGCAACTATATATATTATGCCTGTTCGAGAATATAATCGTTTGAACACATATATTTTTAAAATGTTTTTTAGTTTTCGAAAAAAAAATTGAATTGTTTTCACCCCGATAAAGTCTAAACTAGAATTATGGCATGTTTTTTTTTTATACCGACGACAAGAGTTATGTGTTTGACCGGCTCGTATGTATTTTCGCCTGTGCCCTTCTACCTTCTAAACTACTCATCATAATGTCAGAAATGAGATGTCGATGTAAGCGTCTTATTCGTCCGCTGGTTAAAGGCTTAAATGACGTCACAGTAGATTGAATATTACGAATTCTAGAGCAGTCATGGGCAAACGTAGTCTAGAGAAGTCCCTCAGACTTTTGTAACTAACATTCGAGTAAGACATTGATAACCTAACCAGTGACAAATAAAATACGAGTAAGACAGGAAGACAACATTTTATTTCTACCTATCTCATTACTATTAGAGAAACCGAGATAGGTAAGAAGAGTCGTATACACGTCTCGCTTCCTCGTCTATGAGCAATGCGGACTTGGATAAAGAGACACACAACAAAGATTATAGCACACAATAAAGTTATAACAATGGTGACTTAGACTTAAAATAACTCTATTTCGAAAAGGCATGAAAATGACAGGATTTCAAGTTGTCGCTATTCGTTGTGTGCGTAGTCATGGTAGGGACAATAAAATCGATGCCAGCGCTTTAAGTGAAAAATTTTGGAGTTAAAGGGGGCTGTTATGACTAATTTGCAATTCTTTACATGTTAATGTAATAGAAATGTCAAATTAAAATTATTGAAAAAAACGAATTAATTAAACTTAATGCATTAAAAATTGTGAAAATAAGAAATCAAATTGAACAAATATTATTTTTCAAATGTAAATTATCATAATTATTTATTTAAATTTGTGAAACAAGAATATTAAATTTTAAATGTAAGTCTTAAATGCAATCCATACAATTATATACGCATCCATACAATTCTATAATTAGAGTAGTGTATCGTTCCCATGGAAACGAAACTCACGCACGGAGCGAATATTAAAGTTGGAAATTGTACTTATTTGTATAAAAAACATCATTGTAATTTAATTGTCAATCATGCACGTACATATGTAGCTGAAAATATTGATCCTAAATTCATATTATTGATCTACTGAACATTTAACAATACTTCTTCTTCAAATTTCGTAATATATTCTTCAAAAAAAAAAAACAAAGAATTAAAAAACAACACTCTTTCATTAAAAAACATACGTATGCATGTAGCTATACATATCTGTATATGTATTTGCCTATACACACATAAGCATATATTATAAAAATGAGTACATTTTCCAACTTTAATTTAGCTATAACATGAAATCCTGTCAATTTCATGACCTGTGACCGTGGGAACTTTTCTTTAAAATGACTTAAACTATCATTTGCCAAAATTTGAAAAAGTTTGACCGAAATGCAGATTACATCTAATTTGTTCGAGGTCTTTTATAATGTAGTCACAATTTCTCTGTAATTATAATATTGACGACTTAAATATTCATTTAAATTTAAATGTCTATTTATAAAAAAATTTATAGAAAATAAATTTTACTATAATTATTCAATACTTTATATCAAGATCAAGCTATTGATCTGATCTGTATAAATTCATCACTGGTTGTTTTCAAATGTTTTTTTTATACTGTTTTTGTTGTTTTATCTGTTATTTATTTATTTTTTCTGGTTTTAATTGAAAATTTATGTTAAAACATTCTTTTACAAATAATTTAGCAGAATATTATGTTTATTTTTTGGTGCTCGGTACTAATGGTAAATTATTTTTAAACGAATGTGTAAATGAATTAAAATTTTTTATGCTACATATTTTATTGTACGATTCTAAAAATACACCAACACAAAAAAAAAGTTTTTTTTATTTTTGTACACAAATTTTTCGTTAAGTACCTGTAGGGATAATAAATACTAACGCTGATCAATGATTCGTTTCAAATAGTATGTATTTTCTTGTTTTTAATTTATTTTTATATTTTGATCCACAAAAACCGGACGACAAGGTGGAATTAACCTATAGAAATGTACGGAAATATCATACAGATAAAAATACCCATAGCACTTGTACGAAACTTTTTTCGAAAATAAAACAGATTCGTTACAAAACTAAAAATAACACCAGTGGTAATATATTTTACAAAACAATATGGCTTACAAGAAGGCAGTTTCAGTTTTCGAATGATATCAGAAAATTTCAGTCCGATGATTTTTTTAAAAGATACAGGATTTTAAATCCAGATGTCTCAATTTTGCTTGGAAATCGAATATCTTGGTCCAAAAGGGTCGTACGTAAACTATTTTTAACTTGTTAAATAATTTTTAAAATTTAAAGCTTCTAAACTATATATAAAATTTAATGATAACATTTCTAATCGTCCGTGCAAAGCCGCAAGGGCTGATTTTTTCTTTAATACTTTGGTTCAGTACATTTTTAAGAATGTACTGAACCAAAAATAAGAATATGAATGCATTATATTCCGTTTGTATTCCATAAACTTAAAATGACACTCCGTGTATTCTGATAATTAATAAAAGAAAACAATTTTTAATTATTTTATTTCATTTTATTGTAGCACGTATTATATTTTTAACTTCAAAACCTCTATTCATCATAATCAATATAAACATACAGAAAGTATCAGTTTGATCACTTTAAAGTCACTAACTCAAAGTAGCCATGATACCTAGAAATAGGACTAACTCGGTTCGTGCGAAATTCCGCAGTGTGGTTCCCATTAAAACAGGCTGAAGCAATAGCATATAGTGAATAATTTACTTTCTTCTTATTTAAAGGCAATTTTATTACAGATATGATACACAAATTTCAGATAAGTAAATCATTACAGGCGGGGATTTGAAAAATTTTCTACAGGATGGTCTTTCGACTGTAATAACAATTTTTCCGATCATAATGATCAGATGAAAATATTTTCTTGCTTCATTCTTTTTAAACCGTGATTTGTAGTCATCAGGATTCTAGTTTTTGAACTTTTTTTAGAGGAATAAAAATGCATTAAGGTAGTTCCTCCGCGACCGTCCAGTCAAAAAGTTTTGGACTAATACTATCATTCAGTGCATAAACTGTGCTATGACTATTATACATATACCATATATTATTTTCACAAGACTGTAGTTCCTCACTACTGTTTCTAGTATACATATAAACACACACACTATGACATATGCCTTTAACATTAGTCTTCATATCTTTTCCACAAAAATTATCGCTAAAACGAGTTATTTATTTAAGTTTTTTATCGAAACTATATGGTAAATAATTTTTATTTTTATTTATATATTTTCTAAATATAGTATTCTACATTATATTAGTTTTTCATAGAGATGGTGGACGTCATTCATTGGTAAATAAATATAATATTTGTAAATTTGTGTATTTTTATACACTTCTCCCATGTACACGTACAAATTGCGTCACTTTTAATTGCTAATATCTCATGTATGGCATGGTAAATCATCTTCTAATTTTAACAGCAAGTGTATTATGAATTAAATATTTTATATTCTGAGTTTTGAGAAATTCTTGGAATATCACTTTCGTGTAGGTACTACCTTAACAGTGCAAGCCTTTGTAGGATAACTAGATAAGTTATTTTCGTTCCCACTGTATCCTTACACAACACAAAAGTACACGCTTCTATCAGAATTCTCAATGTCTTTTCGAGAAGTAGTTTACGGTGAAATTTTCCACGCTCACGAAAATTCAAAACTGGTAAAAATTACATTCTTATGCATACTGTATTTACCTACCTGTTCATGTATGAATAAACAAATAATAAAACTATCAACGTATGGTATATTTATAAATACAGTTGTTTATTATTAATAAATAATAAATATATTTTATATATTCATAAATAAAAATTATTGTTTGAACTATTTATTATTACAGAAAAAAAAGAAACTTACAAACTATTTTTAATCATGCAATCAAAAATTATTTTATACATATAAAATAAATGAAAGTATTGGATTATTCACTTTACTTATAACACGTCATATTAAACCGCTTACAAACAAATCGGCCATTGTGTTTTTATGCAAAATAGTCCAATTTATTAGGTTAATTATTTTGCCTATTGTAGTATTTTTCTTTTTCTGCGTGTTTTGTACGAATATAATAGATTAGCTCGACTCGTGATAAACTCCGCCGTGTGGTACCCGTGGCTCAAAACAGGCCATAAATAAGTGTTACAAAATATCAATATACAAGGTGTTCTGTTATTGGTAGCAGAAAATGGTACCAGTAAATTAAGCTTATCAAGTCAAATGGAAAAGCTTTTTACCAAATTCCAATCTGAGGCCGGATTCGGCAGATGTGGCTATGGGAAAAATAGAAAGATTTATGAATTCACAAACCTATCAAATTCATTAAATTAGTAGGTGTCACTTAAGAATATAGAGGGGACTATCATAAAACAATAATTGAACGTAAATTGATTTAATTGGGCAGCGAATACTAAAAATAATATTTTGTTTATTTTTAAAGAAAATGTAAAAATAATACAAACCTATTTTTAAAATTATTTCACCAATACAGTGACACTTAGATGTGGGAGATATCAAATTACATATTAACATAGACACGAGGGGATTAAATTGTGATATACATAACACATATTGTCATAGCAAAACACAACATCCTAAGACATTAAGTGTTATGTATTACACAATTTAATCCCCCCGTACCTATGTTAATATATAATTTGATACCTACCAGTTTCTACTGCTAAAAAATAGCAAAAATACTATTCGTTTGCATGATAAGATTATTAGCATTTGCAATTTTCGAAAAATCGAAATTGAGCTTGGAATGCTACTATAACTATGTCGAATTATGCAGTACTTTCTTAGGAAGTTTGTATATAATTTAAAATGATACTATGAATATAAAGTATAAATTTTAATTATTAGTTCGCAATTAAATTTATAATAAAGTTGAATCGCACCAACCGACGAGGCGTATGCAAACAAGGTTATACAAAATCTATATAATTGTTCAAGGTTTTATGAAAATTGTGCCATGATATCGATAAGAACAAAATAATAAAGACGTTGGCTAGTAATTTGAGTCAAATGTAATTTTGAATGTACTCGATTTCTAGAAAATAGAATAAAGCAAATACTGAATAAAGTTTTTTTTACTGATACTTTGATAAAAAGGTTCGTTTCCATAATACCACAAGTGATAAGTGCACTTGTTGAAAGTGAACTAGAAGAACGCTTATTAAGATTACTCATATCAAATCTTACCTAAAATTCAATCTTGTTTAACAATTCAAACAACAGGTGAAACTTTTAAATTTATTTAAGATTGTGTTTTATTTGGCCATTCGATTGAAATTTTTCGGTAAAGTTATAGATAGCTTGAACAATTTATCAAACAAATAAAAAAGGTCATAAATAAAATGAAAGAATTCTTATGTAGAAGAATTCATTTGCCAATACAATAATAAATCAAATATTTTTATATAAAAGCTAATAACCGAATGATAACACATTCGACAACTTCGAAAATTTAGGTTATGCTGTAAGACATTCATGGGAAATCACTGTATAAATGCATCATATACTCTTAGGTACACATACAAGCATTCGACAGAGACATTTATAACACGAATGGTGGACTTATTCACTAAAAAATATTCTTAACTTCAGTCTTCAATTTTAGTATCGTAAAAGGGTACTTCCGTTAAAGAATAATTTGTAAGAGAAACGTATTTCAACTATAATTCATTGTATAAAAATTATTTTATCTGTGCTCGTAAGATAAGAACTACTTCTCTCACTCATTTAACGTGCGAAAAATAGATCATTATTCAAAGATCAAATTTACTCTCAAATTTTCATCTAATTTCGCTTATAACTCTGTTGTTTTTGACTCAACGAAAAGTTATTTGACCAAAGTTGTAGAGAATCTTACTTGCAACAAAAGGTTCTAATAATTTTTTTGTGAGGCCTAGAGTTTGTAAGATAAACCATAAAAATACAAGATGGAGGCCGGAAGAAAGGGGCTGCAACCCGAAAAACTTGGATTTAACTTTACACTAGCTCCAAATTTATTTTTAAACGGCTAATAATGCAACTAAATTTGTATTTTTCTTGCACATTTGCAACAATCAACTTTGTTTAGCGAAATATTTGATCCACAGAAATTATTCAACGCTGTATTTACAGAAAGCAATATATTTTTTCAAACTAAATATTTTATTTTTCCAATGAATAAACTCCGAATACAAATATTTATTATGATATAATGATATTTCCCATCAATAAAACGATATATAAATGAAAAATCTTTTTATATAAATACTTGCTTCAATGAATTTCCACTTTTATATATAAAATGTATGATATCATATATTTATTGAAGGTATGTTTTTCACTATAACTATGTATGTGCTATAGAATCATTTTACAAACAGAAAGAACGTTGATGGTACGATATTTTAGTGCTTACAGTATCAACACACTATTTGCCTGTCGCAGTAAGAGTATTATCCCACCAAAAACATAAATGTGTAAAAAGGCGTAGATGAATTCCAATAAACTCAATTACGTCAGCCCAAAAAAGTTGTGAAATCCCGTAGAGAAAAAAATTATTCGAAAAAAAATTATAAAAATGGCATAAATTTATTGAGTAACTTTTCCGTAAAGAAACATTAAAGTATTACATTAGCAACTTTTCGGTGACTTCATACCTACACGCACCTGTATAGGAGAACAAAAGATAATCGTTAACCCCCTACTATCTCCCTCCTCCCCTCTAATGTTATGACGTTATAATTTTTTCACAACTTTTATTAAACATCAAAATTTAAATTTAAACAATCAAAGTATTCTTTAGATTAAAGTCAAGCACCTACTTAACAAAGGCCTAATTTTTTTACTAAAGTACGAAAATTGTTGGTTTAAATTTCTTGTGTAAGTTTCTCCTTAGTACGTATTTATTTAATATTTTACTTCGCAAGTTTTCGGAATACAAAAAACGAATCTAAAAATAAAAAACTTGCGAAGTAAAATATTAAATAAATACGTACTAAGGAGAAACTTACACAAGAAATTTAAACCAACAATTTTCGTACTTTAGTAAAAAAATTAGGCCTTTGTTAAGTAGGTGCTTGACTTTAATCTAAAGAATACTTTGATTGTTTAAATTTAAATTTTGATGTTTAATAAAAGTTGTGAAAAAATTATAACGTCATAACATTAGAGGGGAGGAGGGAGATAGTAGGGGGTTAACGATTATCTTTTGTTCTCCTATACAGGTGCGTGTAGGTATGAAGTCACCGAAAAGTTGCTAATGTAATACTTTAATGTTTCTTTACGGAAAAGTTACTCAATAAATTTATGCCATTTTTATAATTTTTTTTCGAATAATTTTTTTCTCTACGGGATTTCACAACTTTTTTGGGCTGACGTAATTGAGTTTATTGGAATTCATCTACGCCTTTTTACACATTTATGTTTTTGGTGGGATATCACTTCTTTTTGCCAGGCAATAGTATTTAAGTTGAAAGTGTTTGTAACAATTTTAACTCACCATTATGCATACATTGAATTACTGTTGAATACTGAGCCTCGTACGTCAAGAAATATGCCGAACAAGATGTCATCAAAATAGTGTTATTTATAAATATTATAATGAAAATTTCCTTTTCATATAACTGATATTGATTATTATATAATGCATTCTATATAATTTACGCCTAATTTGCGTCCGCATGGGTAAACAGTCATGTTTTCGAAAAAATGTTTTATGCAAAAGTTGGTTATTTCTTTATAAGGAATATTTTTTACATTAAAATTTTTGTTATATCTCTAACGGTTTACAAGATGGGTTCCACAGACCCAGAAATCAATTGACGTATAATGATCATTTACGAACTTGACCTCACTTTTTACGTCCTGAGTACGCTATAAAAATTTCATCTTAATATCTCTTTTCGTTTTTGAGTTATCGTGTTGGCAGACAGATGTGCATATGGACAGACAGATATTATGTAACTGCAAATATTTAGGCCTTATTTATGGGTAATACGCACAGCTTGATTTCATAAAATAGTTCTGCACATGGATTGATCCTGAATATTACAACGGCTCATACAGGGGCCTTATATTTTGTAAGTGCGCATATTTGGGTCTTATATATTGGTATTGCGCACACTTTGATCCCATATAATTGTTCTGCGCATGGGATAATCTGGAATACAACAACTGCGCACACATTGACCTTAAATTTTGTAAGTGTGCATATTTGGGTCTTATATATTGGAAGTACGTACAGATTAATCACAAATTATAGTTCGGCCCATGCATTTATCCTAAATCTTACAACTACGCATACGCTGAATTTATATTTTGTTACTGCGCTTATGTAGGCCTAATACATTGCTAGTGCACGCATGTGGATTACATGAAATATTACTGCACATGGGTTGATTCTAAATATTACAACTGCGCAAACAGGGACCTTATATTTTGTTAATGGGCATATTTGGTCCTTAAATATTGAAAATGCGCATAAATTAATCTCAAATTATAGTTCTGCGCATGCATTTTACCTGAATCTTAGAACTGCGCATTAGTTTCATTAATATTTTGCTACTGCGCATATGTTGGCCTTATATATTGCTAGTGCGCACATGTGGATTACATGTAATAGTACTGCGCATGGGTTGATCCTGAATATTACAACTGCGCATACAGGGACTTTATATTTTGTTAGTGCGCATATTTGAGTATTATATCCGGCAAGTGCGCACAGATTAATCAATAATTATAGTTGTGCGTATGCATTTATCCTGAATCTTACAACTACGCATACGCTGAATTTATATTTTGTTACTGCGTTTATATAGGCCTTATATATTGCTAGTACACGCATGTGGATTACATGATGTAGTACTGCGCATGGGTTGATTCTAAATATTACAACTGCGCAAACGGGAACCCTATATTTTGTAAATGGGCATATTTGGTCCTTAAATATTGAAAATGCGCATAAATTAATCACAAATGATAGTTCTGCGCATGCATTTTACCTGAATCTTAGAACTGCGCATTAGCTTGGTTAATATTTTGCTACTGCGCATATGTAGGCCTTATATATTGCATGTGCGCACATGTGGATTACATGTAATAATACTGCGCATGGGTTGATCCTGAATATTACAACTGCACATACAGGGACTTTATATTTTGTTAGTGCGCATATTTGGGTATTATATCCGGGAAGTGCCCACAGATTAATCAATAATTATAGTTGTGCGCATGCATTTATCCTGAATCTTGCAACTGCGCATACGCTAAATTTATATTTTGTTACTGCGCACATGTAGGCCTTAAAAATTGCTTGTGCGCACACGAGGATTACATGTAATAGTACTGCGCATAGGTTGACCCTCAATTCAAGCAAGTCTCTGTCGAATGTCCAAAATCGCATCTTTCTATAATTTAGAAGTCCCTTAGAATCGGTATAGCTGAATCATTTATAGATAAATCAATTATAGTGGAAGTGATGGAAAAATAATAACGCCACTAACCTTACCATGTTTTGTTATCAAATCTAAACGTGTATACAAAATTTCAACTCAATCGGTTGAAGATATCTGCTTTAAAATTGAGTAATAACATCCCCCCCCCCCATTTAACAAAATATGGCGGAAGCGAAGAGAAAATTTGATCAAGTCAACCATAAAAATTCAATGTCATTCAAAGTCAGCGTGCTTACAAAATTTCAACGTAATCGATTGAGGGTGTCGGCTTCAAAATTGGGTTGCAAGATTATTTATTGTTGAACATAACAATACCATTGTTTTTAAGAAAATAAAATTCGTTGTCATTGCAACAATTAGTAGTAAACACTACAAGCCATTTAAGCAAAATGGTTTAAAACTTCTTGTAAAATTATATTTATACTTTTTTTAAATTTAAGGACAAAAATAGTTGGATTTTGCATTAACGAAAAAAACAGGACTGGTTATTTACTTTCTCGAGGGAAAATGATTGTTTTTTCGAAAAAATGTTTCAAACAAAAGTTGTTTATTTTTATGTAAGGAACATTTTTTACATTTAAACTTTTGTTCTATCTCTTACCGTTTTTCCGAAAATTGCAATTTAATTTTTTACTTTATTTGCTTTTCACGGGAAAACAATTACCTTTACAACAAAATTTTTCATACAGAATTGTTTAATTTTATGCAAGGAACATTTTTTGCATTTAAACTTTTGTTCTATCTCTTACAGTTTTCGCTATAAAAGCAAATTAAAATTTTCCTAATTAATGTAACATAATAATTTTAATATGTTTTCTACATGGTACTTTGAATTTCATAGGGTCTTAGTAATAAGATATATTTTATTTAATTTTTATAATATTTTGAGTTGGAAATATTGAAATACACAATTAATTTTTGAATATTTATATAATATTTATTCAAATTTAATCAATATTTAATTAAAATTATATAAATAACAAATTTTTAAGCGTATTTAAGTTTTACCATACAAATTGTATAGGAAAAAAAACTAGCCTTCTGATTGGTTCATATTTTACCATGTATTTTTAAATAGGGAAAAAATGCACTTTTAATTAGCGAAATTTCCCATTTCCCGTTAAAAATTTTGATATTTGGAAGTTTTTCTGGGGTATGATTTTTCTCTAATTTAATTTAATGAAAACCGCATCTTTCTATCATTTCTCAGTTTTGCTGTGAATTTATGTCAGTCAGTAACAAAATTTCGGGGCGTGGCCGTTTTTTGACGCGTTATTGCTCGGAAACGATGAGAGCCGTGAACGTGAGCTTTGATTTACGGCGTCCCAGGGTATATATCTCCTTAAGTTGAAAAGCGCAACATTATAGCTCAAGTAGTTTCTGAGATATAAGGGTGTGAAAAAGGGCTATTTGACGTCCTGTATATATAGTCACAGCAAAAGCATACACATTTCACATATACATTCACATATACATCATCATACATTACACTTTCAATTTTCGATTTTCCATTTTAATAAACTAATCTACGATTCGCACTGCTGTGCTATATGATTCATTGATTAAGAATAAGCACTGTTTATTCGACAAAACAGATCACCATAACAAAATATATTGGAATAAGATAATCATTTTGGGTTTTTGCCTCTCACTGTTTGCAACAAGGTAAATTTTTTCATATCCCTTGCTCTCACTTCCCTTTCCATAACACTCGAAATAACGGTAGGGATTGTTTTGCACAGGTAAAATATATGTACAATTTTTTTAAATGTAAAATAGTCATAATTCATTAAGTAAATCAGAAAAGCGCTCATGTGTTATTCTGATGTATGAGCCATGTTATTGTTAACTCTCGTTAAAATCTATTCATTAGTTTTAGGGTGAAAGCGTAACAAACAAACAAACAAACAAACAAACAAACATCCTTACTTTCACAATTATTATATATAGGAATGTACGTCTAAGATTAAATTCACCTGTATTATTTGATAATACCTATATATTAAATGCTTTAAACTGAATATATATTCAGTGTAAAGCATTTAATAGCTTTCATATATATTAAGCTTTGGTAAATACCATTTAAAGTATATTTAATAATATTAATAATATATTATTATAAAATATTACATCTATTGCATAGTTCTAATTAAAAATTATTTTTTAATAATAAGCCTGTTTATATTATTCCTTTAGTTTTTAATCATAGTTTTGCTTAAAATATTATCAAAACTATTATCTTTTCAAGCTAAAATTCAAACAGAGCGGCATAAACTCCCTTTTTTAGTTCGGGGGTAAAAAATAGTTAATAACCATAATATAATAATATTGAATACAATAAATATAATTCTAATGATAAGGTAGAAAGATAATGCCATCGAACAAAACGAGAGAGACATCTCCCTACGAAAGCTACAACTTTATTAAATTATAGAGCTTTTGGTTCGATCATGTCGATAGTGTTATGTATGTTGAAATATCACACAAAGTACGATTTCAAAACCATTACATGGTGTATGGTTATGGATATTATGGATATCTATATGGATAAAATAGATTTTATTACAAATTAATTAGCGATATATATGTATGGAAATAGGTTATGTCATTAAATTTTGATTATATACTTTGTAATGCCATTATCAATTAAGTTTACATTTAATATTAAATACAGTTTTTCTAATAAAATCATTTCCAACCGTGCATTCAAAGTGAATTCATAATTATTTTTACCTTATTTTTCCTTCTTTTATTAGATACATAGTCTATTTATGATGTTTCCCATGTTCATATTTTTCAACAAAATCATACACAATACTTTGATTACATTGTTCAGAAACTAAATGAAGGAAAGATACTAGTATGTTATAATATACGTTATAGTATATAAGACGACTAATATGTAGTAGCAACTATAATGACATTAGTCTGAAGTTTATGAATGAAGGATGCATAAAAGACGATTACTTTGGCTTTATCAATGATTTCTAATTTTAACCTTTTAATAATTATTAACCGCCGCGTCGACTATTATTATTATTATTATTTTCTTTCAAATAAGAACGATACAGTATAGATTCATATCAAAGTCAATGGTGATCAGGTGAGAAAATCAATAACTTTCAATATTACTAAAAAAAGCCTGCCTTTGCTGTTTCTTGCTCAAAATAAGTATTTGATGTTTGATGTAGATCTAGATATTCATGCAAACCAAATAATCCCTTGTTGTTTTAAGTGAACCACTAAAGCCATCTAGTATATTTATCGATAGATGACTTGCGTGCGATCAAATTAATCATTCAACAAAGACTTATGGTGATGTAATAATATTAATTTTACTGCTTATGATGATTTATGGTATGACAAATTTCAACGTTAAATTTCTATTTTTGTGTAAGTCTTTGCGGACTGGTTGTCTTACTCTTGGCTTTTTGATAGGCGTGTAATAAAATTAATAGGCGTGTAATTACATTTTGATAGACGTGTAATAAATTTTAAGGTCAGTTTTTATGACGATATTCAAATATACTGTTACGGGTATCATTTTACCCGTAACAGTATATATACGCTTTTATATACGCTAAAATGATCCCTATTTTGTGTGTAAAATTATAATAGGTAAAATGATCCCCTATCATGTTACGGGTCTTGAATTTGATGATCTAGGTGATTTTACCAGTGATTTTTGTTTTCATACTAATCGTTGATGCAATGTAAAAGAACAGTTAATATTTTCGTGAACCATGAATTCACGATTCTTACTGAATCGATCAAAACGATCCCTTTTGAGAAATATTGAATAGCTCTCTAAATTTGAACGGATCGAAAGAAATTGACATGAAAATATTGTAACATTTGAATAGAGAATCAAAAAATATTTCGACCTTGTACATATGTCGAATAGTTTGGCTATAAATTTCATTTTTTCTTAGAGCGATCACTATAGACCACCTTCCGCTAATTTCATTTCAGATCGGTTCAAATTGGCGACAATTCCATAAATTTATATTGAAAACTATTGTAAGATACATACTGTACCATTTATGACGTACGTTTACGTTTACTTCATTTATGAAGTATTAAAAAGCATTTCTACATGTTCCAAAAATAAAGATGAATTAAATGCAGTTACTGTCAAATAAAATTAATAACATGAAATCCTAAGTTTCCTGTTTTCATTGTTGACACGGTTTTTAAAAACATTCTTATTTTTCTTAAGATATTTTTCTTAAACGAACCCTATGGTCTAAGTGTGTCCCACCCTAGGACAGCCACTCTAACCTAACCAAAACCTAAACTTCTTAAGAGCTTGATAATAATAGTATTGGCGGAATACAGCTAACACTGTTTGTAAGGATAAGATTTCATTTTCCTATTTTCCTGGACAAAACAGCTTTGTTTATACAAAAATTTGCATTCACCATAAAAAAAAATGGTTTCCATGTTCTGTTAAATAGCTTTCCGCGCAACTTGTTTAAATACGGGATGAATTTTATCTTAGTTTAAAAAACCGTCACGAGTAAATGATTTGGATATCATAACTTGGAAAGCTAAATTTATTTAGGAGGAAAATTTTTTTAGTTTTTCTTCAACAAATTAAAGGGATAGCACAATTTTTCAAATTGGGAAAAATATTACTATAATATTTAATATATAAGTTATTACAAGTTTCTTATTTATTGAAATAACTGCAGGTGTTAAAACTTTTTTAATTAATGTTTGTAGTAAATAAAGGTTTCATATGTTTAAAGTAAAAAGTATGAATTTTACATGAACATTACTAGAGATGCACGTACAAGCGACATGATCCATAATTTACAAGTTCAACCAGATTGAATTAACATATTAAAATTTGAACATTTGTAGTAATAAATGTCACATGTAATGATTATTTGATAAAATTAATTGAAAATAATTGCACTTAACATAAGTCGCATATACGTTCGTGGTTTATTTGAAGTAATATAATAAATATTAAATATAATATTAAAATAAATTTTTACAAATACATTTTTTCAATCATTGACAATATGTTTCAAGATTTCTACGATATTGGATTTTCACCAATCATTGCGTTATAGCATGTTGTGAAAAAAAAGACAAAACCGATACGCAGAAAATGAGACATAAGGAGGAGGGACAAATCTATCTTGTACTGTTAATATTATGAAACTAGAAATTTTTACCATTTTTCAAGTTGTGGAAAATGAATCAAAGGATAATTCTTGCACAGCAAACGCATATTTAGCCTCTAAGCTTTACATTTTTGCTATAATTTTATAACAAACAAGTGAAAACAAACAATTGACTGAGTTAATTGTTGAAATACCATGCATAGACAGTGTTGATTACTCTATCACATTACACATACAAATATGTCACACATACATAACTGATATCCCCATATAGTACATACTATACAATTTACGCCTAATTGGAGCCCTCGCGGGTAAACAGTGATGTTTACGAAAAAATGTTTCAAACAAAGGTTAGTTTAGTTTAGTTAGTTAGTTTTATTTTTTATAAGGAATATTTTTATATTTAAACTTTTTTTCTATCTCTAACGGTTTAAAAGATGGGTCCTACGGACCCAAGACCCAATTGACCTATGTTGCTCACTTATCGTGTTGACAGACAGACGGACAGACAACCAAAAATGGACTAATTAGGTGATTTTATAAACACCTGTACCAAAATTTTGTTCATAGCATCAATATTTTTAAACGTTACAAACTTGGGACTAAACTTAGTATACCTTGCATATAACATATATGCATGGTATGAAAATTATAAAGTTTCACGCCAATAAAATAATGATTTCACGCCATTGAAAAATTTGTATAAAACCGCCTTAAACAAACCAAAATGATAGTTTATGAAGGAATTTTAGTATTATAAAGATGATTCTGCATGAAATTTAAAAAAACAAGTGAAAACAGCCAATTGACTGAGTTAATTGTTGAAATACCATGCATAGTCAGTGTTGATTTCTTTATCACATTACACATACAAACATGTGACACATACATAACCGACATTTAGTGTATAGTTTGTACACATATTATAAAATTTCCGCCTAATTGGCGACCTCACGGGTAAACAGTGATGTTTACGAAAAAATTTTTCAAACAAAAGTTGTTTAATTTTTGATAAAGAACATTTTTTACATTTAAACTTTTGTTCTATCTCTAACGGTTTACAAGATGGGTCCTACGGATCCAATTGACCTATGATGCTCATTTACGAACTTGACCTCACTTTTTACGTCGTGAGTACGCTGTAAAAATTTCAGCTCGATATATTTTTTCGTTTTGGAGTTATCGTGTCCACAGACGGACGGACGGATGGACGGACGGACGGATGGACGGACGGACGGAAACCGGAAATGGACTAATTAGGTGATTCTATGAACACCTATGACAAAATTTGTTTCCTAGCATCATTATTTTTAAGCGTTACAAACTTGGGACTAAACTTAATATACTATGTATATTTTATATATACATGGTATAAAAACAATTAAAAATGAAAGTCTGTTAAATATACAATCATATCAATTTAGTTGTTAAACCCTTTTCATATTTAAAGCTAATAATATTCAATTTTATGTCTCTTATAAATTAGAATACAATAATGCTTATTGTATATATTTAAATGTAATGTGATGATCCTTTTTGTTTTGTTGTGCAATGACGATTAAATTGTCGTTTTGGATATTTTATATGTTTTCCATATATTACGTAGGTAACTACATACAACTATTATTATATCCGTATGATTAAAATTTGACAATATTAGTACCCATGACTGACCCATGTCTGTTTTATAATGTTTGAATAATCATGTATTATAACTGCGGGTCTTGTTTTACGTTTGAAATTAAAATGTCATATTATTACACTTGGTAAAATATTTTATGAGCCATATTATTATACTTTTTTTATTATTATATTTTAAAATTTGTTCATTAAACAATCAATACTAAAGTTAATTATATCTAGAATACAATCATATCGAAGAGATTTGATTTTTAAAAAAATGAACGCGGCCGACAGCATTTGCTAATTTTAATTTATTATAGTATGAATAATTGAAATTTAAGAATTTGAAACTATTGATATGAATATTATCAAATATAATAAATAAGAACTCTAGGATATTCCGATTTTTGTCCCAATTTTCTAGATCAATTTTTTGTATTATATAATTACGAATTTCGACTACCAAGTAGTCATCATCAGTATAAATTAGCTAATCGTAATTACTGTTATTCTGTACGTTACTCTTTGCTAATTTGGTGGCGAATTGCACATTGATTTTTTCGTGTACCTACAATTTATACTGTTTTGAGTAACTGTCAAATTGTAATGTCAGTGACGTCAACCAATTAGCCTCCTTCAGTTGGCTAGTGCTTGGCCAAAGCGCATAATCCTAATGAGCAATCGATGCTGTTCCGTTCTTGTTTCAATGTTGTTGAATTGCTTTTCTGTATTCTGAATTTTGTCTTTCGGATCATATTCTTTATTAGCCCGAAAACATTAATACTATAATAATGCCCTTTAAACGATCAATATATATTGTCAATTATTATTTGGTCCACTGACTACTGGAAATTTGAATTAATTTGTGCCTCATCCAAGTTCTTAACGTCATTCCACCCACAATTTAACAAAAATAAAAAATGAAGTGAGAATATTGGACGAGTATATTGATTACTAAACACAATAACCAATTAAATTCAATAATATAAACAAACATATTCTCTTGAGTCTCGTTACGTCTATTATACAAATCAAGTTAGATACATAGAATTGTAATTTGTATAAAGTGATCATAATCATAGATAATTTATTGATGATCATAATCATAGATAATTTATTGAATTAAATCCAAAATTGACAAAATCAAAATTATTGTGTTTATATAAACAGGAGATTTAGTACAGTTTATAAATAATCAAAAAATCAACCAAGTTGGAGGTATATAAAATTAACCGATTTCGATAAAACTGAAAACGTTAACTTCTAAAGTAATAGCAAAAAAATAATTACTCGATTTTTGAGTTCTTATAAAATCCCTATATATTATAGATTTGAAAGTAAGATATTCTCATACATAATCTGACATTTAAAACAGTAAATGTAAAAAACTAATGGCCAACTTTTTTGATATACTCAATGAATTACGACTATTTTATTTAAAAAAATTTAATACTGTACATATTATTATGGAAATTGTGAAAAGAAGATATATGACAGCAACGGAGGTGAAGGCCATAACGCGGTCGTCTTTATCAGTCTTCATTTTAAAACCCAGCGAAGCGGGTGGGTATCAAGCTAGTGTAACTATAATTTTTAATTTACAATAAATTATTCATATAAGTTCGTAAAATTTTTATAAATAAATCGATATAATTTTAACTCTCAATAAAATTATTTAGTATCTAGTAAAATAATTAATACACTATATTTTTGTCAACATAATTTAACTAATTTTGTATAGAAATTTTCAAAATGAATATGTGATTTTAAACCACAAAATAATTATATTTTATTTCACATATAGTTTTATCATTAACGAATTTTGTTAATTTTAATACAAGTAAATTGTGAATTGAATCAATTCAAAATTAATTGATTTTCATAATGTTGTATTATAATATTTTTGGGATTCAGTATCTAATGTCTGGAATAAGTCATTGCCACAGATGTTTATCGACCTACAAGGATCGACTCTGTGTCTCATGTGGTTTATGTTAGCGAAAACAAAAGTTAAGTGTGCATGTAGACTCTTGTTAATCAATTAATAAAAAATATATTCATCAAAATAAAATAAAACTTAAGCAGAGGATATGTTTTATTACAGTGTGAAGAAGTAACCTAAAACAAAATTACTACAATAAACTATAAAACAAAATCTTATACATCGTATCAACTTACAACTTCAACACAATATACAATGTGTGGTTTGTCTGTGAGTACACTGTCCGTTTCATTCAAATATATGCTATTAGGTATGTGATATGCGCATGATAGGTTGCATACAAAACTTAATTTACCTTTATGTAAGTAGCGTTTTTGGATGAATGTATTTTTTATTAATTTATTAATATAAGAGTAGGTTTATGTCTACACATTAATAAACAGAAGGATTTTCTCCTTAATAAGGCATCAAATCCAAATTTTGTACAGAACATTTTCTTCTTTTTTTTTGCTCTGCTTATTCAGGACACGAAATTTCTATAGTCATTATCTAACACCCTGTATAAGATGCTTAAAATTTATTGTTTTTAAGTTAAAAACTCCGGAAGTTTTTAGTACAGCTTTTTATCATGAAATACAAATCTGTAGGGAAAAAAAAAAGTTAAATTTAATAAATGATTAAGCTCAATGTGGCCTATTGTAATATGAGAATTTGGACCGGAGAAACTGAAATGAAAAACCTTATATGTATACACCCAGTGGAAAATACGTTCTTTTCTAAAAACATAATTTAAGAAAAACATTGATTGGCGTATCGACCTGACTACCATTTTTTTGAGGAGCGGGCACCGTAAACACAAGACCACGGCCTTGTCGGCGATACTATTAATATTTGTCAAGATTAAATACTATAAAAATGACAAATTTTTTTCTGGTTCCCATCCTCTACGTGTGTGATAAAGAACACAGTTCCAATAAAAAGTTTATTTGACGCGCGGAGTGCACACACCATCATAATTAAACAAAGTAAAATAAATTTAAAATGACGCAATCTAAAAATGATCATTTGTGACTATAACATGAAATTAATAAATTTATATATTAATTAAAAATGAAAATTATAATAAACAATAGTTTTTGATGTTCATTAAAATAATGTTTAAAAAAAATTTACTATGCATAACCATAGTATCATCTCATCTATAACCAACTAAAGGCAATGTGTATAAAGACCGTGAGTCTATAATGAAGCGAAATTTCGACTACCTATTTTTTTTAACCTGCAATTTGGAGGAAGTTTTAATCATGACCTTCTCTACTGCCGAATGTATGGAGGTCCAGAGGATTGTTGCAGTGGGTTGGGGGAGGGGGGCAATAGATACAACGGATAATGGACACATCTTTCTGTTAACTGTTAATTATTCAAGTAATTAATAGGTCTTATGTATAGCCTGCCATTTTATAACATGTCATATATTAATTAGACATTTATATTTATTTACCAAAACAACTTTAAGACAAATTCATTGTTTCGGTGTTTCACGATTGATTTCAGAAGAAGATTTCTTCATTATTAAACCAACAGTTATAAAATTCAAAGAATCTCTTCGAAAGTCTCAAATTCCAAGTTTTATTTTGGTATTTAAGTCTTTTAATGTATACGGCAGAAACTCGATTACCATGAAATTGGATATTCGAGACACGATTAAAATTTAATTATTATTTAATACCGTGTCCAAAAAATAAGGAGAGATTTGAATTTAAACTGCGCGCGTTAACACTGCGTAACGCTATCCGCCTAAAAAGGCCGGAATTTTGGAAAGACAATTCATGGTTTTTACACCACGATAATGCACCATCCCATACTGCACTCATAATTCGTGATCATTTCGTCAAAAACTCAACCCATATCGTTCTGCAACCACCGTATTCACCTGTTGCGCCGTGCGACTTCTGACTGTTCAGCAAGCTCAAAAGACCACTTCGGTGACACCGTTTTTATACGATGGAAGACATTCAAGCCGCAGTGAAGACGAAACTGAAGGCAATCCCGGAAAGTGACTACAATCAGTGTTTATAAGATGGGAAAATCCGTTGGCATAAGTGCATTGCATCGGGGTAGGGGTGATTACTTTGATGGGGATGAAATTGATTTGGAAGAATAAATAAAAACTTTTCAAATGAAATACAATTTCAACTTATTTTTTGGGCACAGTATATAAGCGAATATACTTTTATTAATCTTCTAAAGAGAAATTAAATAGAATCATAGAAATTTCGCTTCGTTATGAGTTTATGGTCTACATATTTGTGTTTCACACAAAGTTCGTTTTATCAATTTTATCATTTTCATTATCAAATGCTTGTTCATTTTGTTTAAACAATATGTTCATATATTCATATATTTGTTCATTATAATTATTATTACTATTATTATTTATTATATAAATATTGTACGCGTATATGGTTTGAAAATCGTTCTATTGTAAATTGTTTAACCATCATTATTTAATATTAAAATGACATAGAAAAAATTATTTATTTTATCAATTTTTATTGTTTATTAATTGTTTTTTAATTGAAAATGTTATTTAATAAATAATTTTTTTTATATAATAATTAAGTATGTATTTATTAACTATAAATAGTTAGCCATTAGCTACTGTGAGAAGTGAAAAATCTAATTCGTATGAACAGTTTAATATATTCTTTCCACTGTAAAGAGATAGTTGGTTAAGAATAAAAGTTCAGCAGTTGGAAGTTCACCATGTATAGATCAAGGTAAACTAAGTTTAGTCCCAAGTTTGTAATGCTTAAAAATTTTGATGCCACTAACAAAATTTGGGTATAGGCGTTCATAAAATCACTTAATTAGTCCATTTTCGGTTCTCAAAAACAAAAATATCAAGCTGAAATTTTTACAGCGAACTCAGGACGCAAAAAGTGAGATCGAGTTCGCAAATGACCATCATAGGTCCATTGGGTCTTGGGTACGTAGGAACCATCTTCTAAACCGTTATAGATAGAACAAAAGTTTAAATGTAAAAATTGTTCCTTATAAAAAAATAAACTACTTTTGTTTGAAACATTTTTTCGTAAAGTCACTGTTTACCCGTGAGGGCGCAAATTGTATAGTATTATATGAGAATATCAGTTATGTATATGTGACATGTACGTATGTATAATGTGATAGAGTCATCAACACTGTCTATGCATGGTATTTCAACAATTAACTCAGTCAATTGTTTGTTTTCACTTGTTACATTTCTAGTTTTAAATCAAAGGTAATGGTTTCTTAAATGGTGACAAAACACTATTTTTCAGATATGAAAATATATCATTATTTCAAAATAACTATAATCTTTAAACTTTTTTTTTTTTTAACTTTTGAAATGTACATTTTTACACCATTTTGTTTAGCTCTTCCTCAGAACCTTAAACAACAGTCAAATTGTAAGCCTGTTCCACTAGGCATGAAAAGGCTACCTTAAACTAATCAATAATGCTATTTATCTCGAAAGAGAGTAGAGCCCTTGAGATCCTTTAGCTAGCACAATTATTTGGTTCATATGAATAAATGTAGGTAAATACGAAAGAAATATGACATAAAATATTTCCAAAATTATCAAAAATGTCCATCAATCAGATTTAATTCAAATAAAATAAAATAAGAAGTTAAATTTTGTTACCTCCATATGTGTCAATATGTGATGTGAGGCATTTAAAGTTTTTGTAATCTATATTTAACTAGCTGTACCCAGCTATGCTTTTCTGTGCGACATTATGGTTGCATACATCTAGTAAATTTGATAAACCCCCAATAAAAGAGTTCACAATTTTTGAACGGCTAAACTGATTTTCATGGAACTTACCGCTTTTTAATGACACATCATGCCTTTTTATTTAATGACATTTGTTGACTGGTCGAAAAGTATTTGAGAAACGGCCAAAAATCGATCCAAATATTGCGATTTTTCAGAAACTATGCATCCAATCAATAAATTAACCTGATTTTTGCACTTTTTGGATCAAAATTACCCCACCCACCGAGTTTCATCAAATTTCAAAATAAAATTTTTTTTCCGATTTTCTCGATTTTTTGCAAGAGGTACCCCTTAAAAAAATTGCAAAAAAACGAAAATTTTTTTTAATCTCCAATATCGATAAAACTCAGTATATAAGGTAATTTTGACCCAAAAAGTGCAAAAATCGTACGCATTTGTCGACTGGTCCAATAGTTTTTGAGATACGGACTAAAATCGACCCAAATATTGCGATATCTCAGAAACTCTGCATCCAATCATTAAATTAACCTGATTTTTGCACTTTGTGAATCAAAATTACCCCACCCACCGAGTTTCATCAAATTCCAAAACAAAATTTTTTTTCCGATTTTCTCGATTTTTTCCAAGGTGTACCCCTTAAAAAAATTGCAAAAAATAGAAAATTTTTTTCTATCTCCAATTTCGATAAAACTTAGTATATAAGGTAATTTTGACCCAAAAAGTACAAAAATCGTACGCATTTGTCGACTGGTCCAAAAGTTTTTGAGATACGGACTAAAATCGACCCAAATATTGCGATATCTCCGAAACTCTGCATCCAATCATTAAATTAACCTGATTTTTGCACTTTTTGGATCAAAATTACCCCACCCACCGAGTTTCATCAAATTCCAAAACAAAATTTTTTTTCCGATTTTCTCGATTTTTTGCAAGGGGTACCCCTTAAAAAAATTGCAAAAAATCGAAAATTTTTTTCTATCTCCAATTTCGATAAAACTTAGTATATAAGGTAATTTTGACCCAAAAAGTACAAAAATCGTACGCATTTGTCGACTGGCCCAAAAGTTTTTGAGATACGGACTAAAATCGACCCGAATATTGCGATATCTCAGAAACTCTGCATCCAATCATTAAATTAACCTGATTTATATTCTTTTTGGACCAAAATTACCCCACCCACCGAGTTTCATCAAATTCCAAAACAAAATTTTTTTTCCGATTTTCTCGATTTTTTGCAAGGGGTACCCCTTAAAAAAATTGCAAAAAATCGAAAAATTTTGTTTATCTCCAATATCGATAAAAGTCGGTATATAAGGCTATTTTCAGAACTTTGTGAGTCCATAAGCAGTACACAAACGAACACAACATACTTATAGATAAATAAATGAAAATGAATGCCCGCAGGACAGAGAAGCTGTGTACAAATGCAAATAAAATGAACGCTCATTAACTCTTTTGGAAAAATTGTAATTTTATAGTCACCATTTGCTATGCATGCTACGTACCCATTGGATACATAGGAACAGGTTTACAAAAATAACTAATAAGGTACTAAAATAGCTGTAAAAATGAAGTAAAAATTACAAACCATCAAGATTAAAAAAAGGTTTGATGTGATCCTAGCCCAGAGAGTATGTGGGTCCGACCCTTCAAATTTTTCGTTCCTATCAAAAAACTTTAAATGATTAAGACAATGTAGTTTTTACATCTAAATCAATACCCGTAGAAGGTTGAATTAAAGAAAGTAAAACGTTCTCATTTATAAAAGTACCCTGCAACTCGTATATAGAGGTAATATGAAGGGAGTGTTTCTCTTACTCGAATGGTTAAACATTTTTTTGTTTCGAGATATCATCGAATTGTCAAAATCAAACTCCATAAAAAAAATTATATAATCTAACCTTACCTTACCTTAGACAAGTAAAAACAAACAATTGACTGTGTTAATTGTTGAAATACCATGCATAGTCAGTGTTGATTTCTTTATCACTTAACACATACATACATGTGACACATACATAACTGATATTCAAGTATAGTACATACTATAAAATTTCCGCCTAATTGGCGCCCTCACGGATGATGTTTACGAAAAAATGTTTCAAACAAAAGTTGTTTATTTTTTGATAAGGAACATTTTTTATATTTAAACTTTTGTTCTATCTCTAACGGTTTACAAGATGGGTCCTACGGACCCTAGACCCAATTGACCTATGATGCTCATTTACGAACTCGACCTCACTTTTTACGTCCTGAGTACGCTATAAAAATTTCAGCTCGATATCTTTTTTCGTTTTTGAGTTATCGTGTCCACAGACGGACGGACGGACGGACGGACATCCGGAAATGGACTAATTAGGTGATTCTATGAACACCTTTAGCAAAATTTTGTGCGTGGCATCAATATTTTTAAGCGTTACAAACTTGGGACTAAACTTAATATACTATGCATATTTCATATATACATGGTATAACGACGAACGAAGCTATAGCACAAACAATGATGTAGATGTGGAGAAGTTCGTAAGGTTGGTATGGTCGTTGTATTTTATTTTATTAAATATTTCATGATACCAAAAAACAATGATGTGTTTATTTATAAACTTTTTATTTTTGTTTTAAAAAAACACGCAATCGGAATGTATTATATTCTAGATATTTACCTAAATTATTGGCTCGTCGATGGGAAGGTACCTACGTTTATATGTACGCATGTAAATCAACGCATAATTTCACACAAAAATCATGCAAGTTTATCTAGAATGATTTATTTTAATATATACCTACGTGGCGACTATATTATTTACAATCATTTACAGGTGTTTATAAATTTATTTTAAGTTTTACTTTACCATATGCAAAATCTCTATATAGTATAAATGTAAAAGTAAGGATGTTTGTTTGTTTGTTACGCTTTCACGCAAAAATTAATGATTGGATTTGAATGAATCTGAACAATAATGTAGCTCATACATCAGAATAGCGCATGAGATATTTATGATAATCATTTTAAACCATAAATTAAATATTTCTGTAAAAAGTAAATTATAATTTATTACATAAATAGATAGGCAACTCTACTGAACAGCAAATGTTGTCCAAAAAGCCCCCTGGAGAAAGGCACTTAAAGTGAACTATTTATAAAAAAAATGGCTTTATTTGTTGGAATTATGTACTAATTGAATTATTTCTATTCAGTTTATCTTTTTTTTTTGTATTTATTTGTATTTATTAAAAGTAAAAATTTTTAAATAAAATAACAAGTATTAGTAAAATAATAATTTATTGAAATATTTGAAACAGTATAGCATTTAATACTAACAAATATTTACTACTTTTATGTATGTTAATTAAATGCAATGTTAAACCATTTTAGTTCGTTAATAGTCAATAATAATCACAAATAAACACGACGTAAAGGTAATCAACACGGTTAACAAGACCTGAACATTAAAATAAACCTTAAACGATCTAAACTAAATTACATTAATTAATGAACAGGGGCACAATGAAAACGGCCTAAACACTTAAATAAAGTCACTACACAAATGGTCCACAAAATGTTAATAAACGCAATCAATTGAGAATCCATTCGAAAAAACTTAACGAATTTTAACTACATGCAAATGAATTTTGAAAGATGTATTCTTTATTTATTTAAAAATATATAAAATATTGTTTCCCCAACAACCATTGAAATGGATAAATTATTATCAAAACTAATAGATGGCCCGACACGAATGTAACGTGTAGAGCCACCTGGGCAGAGACACCTTCAGAGAACTAAACTGGTAAACAATTTTCAGAGAGTTGCAGATCTGTTTTAAATTAAAAACTATAATATGTGGTAAATGTCAAACAATTCATGGGCTTCTTTTCTAAAATACTCAATGAATTATGACTATTTTACACTAAAAAAAAAAAACCGAAAATTGTGCAAATATTTGAGCTGTGAAAAACAAATCCTTCGAGTGTATAAGGTAAATAAGTGAGATCAAAAGGGGTGGAGCCTATAAGGCGGTGACTTTTACTTTTGAGCCCAGTTAAGTGGGAGGGTATCAAGCTATTATATTATACATGTTAAAGTAAGGATGTTTTTATAGGAAATGATGTTTTTAAGGAATAATAAAGCTCATGGCAATAATAAAGCTCATCTCCGGCAGTGGATTTTTGGGGCAAAAAATCGACCTAGCTAGGTTTCAAAAACTGAAACAAACTGCAAAATACGACTCTTCCTGGCATCTATTGGTGTATATCGTAGTTAATGAAATAAAGTATTAGCGGGACATTCAAATTGGTATTTGTGTGGAGTCATTTTAAACGGTTTTTATATTCGTGATAAAATTTGTGTCTTTTTAACTCGGTCATCCAAGTACTGAATCAATTAAAAAAGTATTGAAACAATAATCAATTTTTTGAAGTTCATCATCAATTAACAGTTTTTGATTGAGACTTTTATTTTGCTAATCCGTTATATGAAACGCTTTTATACAACATACAAATATCTACAAAAAAAATCTGTGTACATAATATATCAACACATCTATAAAGCTTTCAAAAATTAAACTAATTTATAATAAATTTGATTTTAATGTTACAAGTAATTAAATTGTAAAACTTAATAATAACCAAACCAACAACGACCAAACTAAACTACAACTCCACTTCGTTCATACTTTACTCGTTCCAAACAGATCCGCCCATCATACCAAAAAGCCCTTTTATTTTGTAGTATATATGTGTATACTATACATATACATTGTATAATTAATTTGTTATTCTGGTAAACTAAAAGTTGGTAACATTTGAAGTGAAGACAGAGATATGAACTATATAATAATATTATTAATACGTTTATATTTTACATAAATTTATATAGAGATATCGACAATTCGATATTTTCTAGTATAATCCAAAAGCATAAGACAATATTTTAAAATGTTTTTCAAAATAATTTCTTTTTAGTCAAATAGGCTACTTGGTTGGTGCCTGGAAACAAAAAAAAGCGCTTTTTTTAACTATTGAATACAGAACTAATAAAATTCCGCTATTTTCCGAAAAAGATTTGTGGGAGTATGATCTATAGTAGTATGTACAGGGTGTTCTGTTATTGATAGCAGAAAAATGTACCAGTAAGTTAAGCTTATCAAGACAAATGGAAAAGTTCTATACCAAATTTCGATCTGAGGTCTAATTCGGAAGATGTTGCTATGGGAAAAATAGAAAAATTTATGAATTCACAGACCTATCAAATTCATTAAACTGGTAGGTGTCACTTTAGAATAAAAAGGGGACTATCATAAAACAATAATTGATTGTAATTTGATTTAATAAGATAGTGAATACTGAAAAAAAAAATCACCAATACTGAGACACACCATTACAGAGTGTGAGGTATCAAATTATATAATTATATAGTTGCGGGGGGATTGAATTGTGTAATACATAACACAAAATGTTAAACATCGTATCACTTTACAACTTCAACACAATATACATAGTTTGGTTTGTCTGTGAATATTAGAATGTATGGACGGAGTATGGTCCTTTTCATCAAATACATGCTTAAGGATGTATGAGCATGACAACAATGTTTGATTTAAAGGCTCAAAATTTGTTTGTAGGTAGTCTTTTACTCAAAGAATATGTGGTTAAAAGTTCAGCTTAGGTAACCGTGCAAATTTTTAAGAAAAAAGTCATTAAAAATCGATATAAAATACATTGGCTCTTATGGAGGAATCTCAAAAAACGACATATTTTGGAAGTTTTTGATAATTTTCATTTGGAATGAATGAAAACAAATTTAAAAAAAAAAACTTTTAAATGGAAAGTAAACATATTAGCAATGAATTAGAAAAGAAAAAAACTAAGTGTCATTGTCCATATAAGGGATGTAAGAGCAGGGTAGATTAAGGGTTGAAATTAAGCCAGATATGGAAAAATTTTATTCTTACTTTTCGTCTTATATCGTCAAGTAATAATATAAATTTATCATCAAAATTGAAAATATCTATTTTTAAATTTGTGCCCCCACTACCATGCTCATACATCCTTAAGGTATGTGATATTCGTCAAATAGATTGGACGAAATAATTTCCATATTTCATGTCTACTTTTCCTGGATTAAGAAGTAGTTGTAGAGTTCCATTTACATATACATATATTTTATGTTGAGATATGCATCTATTATTGGAGTTAGTTAGGTAGATATAGAAAGATTTATCTTTGTAAATGTAAATTTTATTATATAAAACTGTATACGAACAAATTTTGAAAGAGATAATTGACAAAATTATTATCATTCATATTTCTATCTTTTATCATAATATATATATTTGCTTTTATCGATTGTAATAATTATTTATTTGAAAAGATTCTTTAAGGTAGTACCAGCATGAAATCACTTTTCGACAGATTTGGCCGAATTTTTTTTCTCGGGTTTATAATAGCTTTATTTATGAATTCCTAAAATTTCATAATTTTTGACCGTTTAGATCGCGAGATATTTAAAGACAAAGTTCGCGATTTTGAGGGTCATGTCCCATTTAAAGCATGTAAAATGTCCGGTCTCTCCAACTATTTTTTATGATATTATTATATATTGAAGAAAAAGTAGAAAAAAATGTTTATACAATAAAATTCTAAAAAAAAAATTTAGAAATTAATTTTCACTTTCGAGATATTAATTTTGACGTAAATTGATCGAAATTGGGACGTTGGCATAATTATTTCCCATTTTAAACGGTCAAAATTTCTGAAACTTTGGGAATTAATAGTAAGCATTATTAAATTCTTAAATTTAATTTTTCGTTAAATTCTGTCGAAAAAAAAATTGTACCATTGCTTTAACATAGAAACTGCAAATACCATGCTGGTACTACCTTAATCCAAAAGTACTGTAATTAAAATACGAGTTATTTTACTTATACATTTACAGGAGTTTCCGGTTTCCTTGTATACCTATAGAGGAGTTCCCGGAATAATGGGCATGTATTTATTGGCTAAAGTCATTCCAAATTTGATGCAAAGTTCACAGTTTTCCATCAATGGATAATTTTTCTTGAATTTCCAAAAATTATGTATCAGGTTCACTTGGTGGTAGTGGTACAAATTGGTAATCTCAAATACATTTATTTTAATAGATTTTCGGACATTTCTGACTTAACGTACAAATAAAAAAAAGCCTCTCATTTTATATGTACAACTGGCACTATAATACCTATAAATTCTATACGTGCAAATCTGCCATTATATTTTCTAAATAACCAAATATTAAAAGTGACCGTAGAGGGTACGTTGTACAGACCCTGTTTGATAATAAATTGACCAGCATCTAACTTATTCTAACCATGTGTCGACAGATTGACGGAACACATATTTTGATCATGCAAATTATGAAAATTAAAATATTTTATTAATTCACAGGCCGTATTATAAAGTTTAATAATTACATCATTTACTTGAAGTAACTTTTTGATAGAAAGTCAATGAATTCTACTTGGAAACCGAATTAGAAAACTTCTGTACTCACCTAAACTTGGTTTTCAAAAAAGTGCGTGCAATAAGTGTTTGTATGAGCGAGTGCTTTTATTCTTTTTAAACTTTAGGGAAAACAGAAAAGCGTATGGGAAGAGACACAAATTTTTAAATTTCCTTATTCTTCGTAAAAAAGATAACAGCAAAGTTGAAAAAATAAATTTATCATTTGTTATGTCTTCTTAGGTTTCTAAATAATAGATTAATCAATTTTTTTCAGGGCGAAATTTGAAATTTTCGGATAATAATAGTTTGAAATGGAAATATTATTTAGAGGAAAAACTGTTTTAGAAGAAAATAAGATGCTTGATTGGTCTCTCTCTTTGAAGTCATATCCAGCACGACTTGTTATTGTATATATTGTAAACATTTTAACTTGAATAAGAATCGAGTAAGCCCTTCTATTAAACGTGCTATAGTTGTTAGTTTTGTGACCTATATTTGTAATGTAATTTAGAACATGTGCAAAATTGTTAAAATTTTTGGGATATTCGAAATTAAAACAATAATAATTGTCATATTAATTATATTATTTAAAATAATATACTAATTATATACAAACAGTTCCTGTAGGAATTGTAGAAGGTCTGATTATATGTTTAAATTTTTAATTAGTAATTTATTTATTATGAAAATTGGATCATGAAAATGTAAATAAATAAATTTTTAAATTTTTATTATGAGTGAAGAATTTTTAACTTTTGTAGAAATAATCGAAATTAGAATGAATCCCATACGACCTCATTAGGCATGTAGGAAGCCTATACAATTTTGTTGCAGGATAGGGCAGAAAACAAATTTTCTGACGTAGTTTTATATACTAAGTGAAAAAATTGTTTTTAGTTTTATTTATCATGCTTTTCAAATTTTAATAAACAATTAAAAAAATATCAGTCAATGTCGGACACATCATTTTGTTCAATTCCCATCTGTCGAACCCGCGAAGATAAAATTGAAAAGTTTCAATGCATCTTTAAAATGAAACATTAGCTTTTGTTATTGGACCATTCATCTACAATACAACAAACAAATTTATAAACTTTACACCATAGTTCCTAATCTCTATGATTTAGGTAAAGGACTAAATAGATTTCTGTTTGATGTTTGAATATTGTATTGATAGGATAATTAATTAATTAATTAACTGTTTGTTTAATTAATTACTCTGTATAAATACACGTGTTATATGTACAGGAGAGAGTTGTCTAGGTTATTCCATTGTCAAAGTAAGATCACGGCAATGATTTCAGTTTTTTCGATCTTCTATGTGGCCGAATTTACCCGATCATCATCAATTAAGTGTCCACTTGTTTGGCCGTAGAGAACCGCGAAAGGGACGATAACGTCGTGAAACTTGTTATAAATTACTTAACGGCAATATTTTTAGAAATGGAACATTAATAATAAGAAATATTAATGTGGATGAAATATTAATAATATGACAGCCTCTATTTCAACCTCTCGAATTTTAATTTCAAATAAAAAAAGCAAAAAAAATTAACATGTCTACCTAGATATGGCAACGGGAAAGCAGTGAATACATTTTTTTAAATTATGTTAGATGCCATTATTTTTTTTCTTCCGATAATTAACCACTCGTTTTCCCCAGATCTTTGCAGCTGTTTTCTTAAATAAAGAAAAGTAAGCACATCACTTTCGATATGCCAACTGGCCTATCTTGACACCATTCTCATATAAATGTGATATACACATTTATTTAACTTCCAAATAACTCTCTCTCTGTTTAAATTACCTATAAATTTGCGTAATTTTCCGAAGCTCTACCTATACCTACATTGATTTTCATTCAATTAATAAATGATAAGACGATTATGATGTGATTTGTTGTTAGATTTAAGTTGTAGTTTGATTAATTTATTAAGCAGTATTTTCAATACTATAGTTAATAAGGATTTTAATAGAACGGGAAGTGTTTCTTATTTTAACAAAATTTTAAGCTTGACAACAAACTACCTATCTCTATTTAATATAATTTCTATCATTTTATATCAATTTGGAAATAATATTATGTTATTATTTATTTTTAAAATTCTATAAACGATATTCGTATAATAGGACTTTCAATTTATTTCTAATTAAGGTTAATTTTGTTTTATATAAAGTGTTTCGTCTAAAGCTTTATAATACTTCAAATAAGTCAAACAGTTTGAGCAAAGGTATGATTCATATGCTGAGTCAGACGCATATTTGACTGTTTCGTTTCATCCTCTGCGGTGGCTGACATGTACTGCTGTCATACTTGACTGTTAAAAACTAAAGTGAAGTAAAAAGAGTGATCGCGATACTCTATTACGCTTATTAAAAGTGGAAGAAATTTCGTTGCAAAACTTATCAATCTGCATTTACTGTAGGATGACAAAAAGTTCCAGGAATTTTTTTGACTAAACTTCGGTCAGTTTAAAGAAGAAGTTTTTAAAATCATAGAAATCATAAAAAAGTTAAGAAAATTCAGAATATTCCTGGAATCACTATAATTTTCTAAACATTTTTTTTCAGCCAAAACTGAGTTCGATTTATTTCTAGCTTGGCATTATAGGTGTATTAAATAAAGGCATTAGACAGTTTTGAGTTCAGAATACAATACGGTTCCATTCTGTCTTCTTCTGTGTTGATTCTTCTAAGTGTCCCACCTGTCCTGCTGACTGATCGTTTAAATACCAAAGTCCTACAATAGAAACGTGTAAATGTACACCAAATTTCTTCAATATTTCAAATAAAATTTGGTAACTACAGAAAATAAAACTTTTTATTTAAAGAAAAAATATTGACAAAAATTTTCCATTACAGTTACTTTTATTTGTCAAATACTAGAACTAAATTGGATACTATATATTTAAAAAGTGAATATTTTATTTATCTAGTATTAAAAATTAAAAATTTATGTCTGTAATATATCTCGAAAATGAGTTTTCAGGAAGTGAATCATTAAATTGAGTCTTTAATGATTTTTACATTAAAAAAAATAACTTTATTATAAAAAAAAAAATTAAAAGAACGAAAATTATATCTTTGAGAGTCTATGTAATGAGTCCGTTTCATTTTTACATCTATTTACAGGATGGGCTTTTTTAATATATTTAGGGTAATATCTCGTTTTGTAATTAACTAATCAAAAAATTACTCAAACATAAGTTGCAGAGTTTGATGGGGGGGGACATCATGTTCTGACGTCAGATTAGACCTAGTTCTGCAAGTTGCTGTAATATATCAATTTAGATCTTGAAAGGTAAGAGATAATTACACTTTAAATCAGGAAGTTGATCCCCTAAAAAAATCTAAAATTTTGTATCTAAAACATTTTTTTTGGAAATCATTAGCTTTCAGAGGAAATTTATCTAAAAAAGTGTATCATTATTGCATTTTATTGAAAGAAAGAGCTTAAAGTTGATTCAATTTGACGTTAAAGGTACCTTAGAATATTCTTGACTACCTTTAGTCTTCAAAAAAAGTGTGAATAAAACGGTAAAAAAATGTATAAATGTTAAGAATAGCTGCATTATTCATGTACAAAGAACTCCACGTATCTCGGAGTAAAAATAGATTTTCGACGTTCAGTTTGGTAAACTTCCTCATTCATAGAAACTTAAAAAAACTAGCACCTACTTAACCATGTTTGAATCTCTATTTTAGTCATGCCCATATTACTCTACATATTTAATTGAACTTGAATCTATATGAAACTACATATGGAGGTGCGTTTATTTTAACACCAGGTATATGGTAATGAGCTGTTTACTGTTTATGATTCTGTTGATTGAAAGACATTAATAATTTTTTGTAAATGTTTTAAGTTGACATTATTTAATTATAAAATTACGTGTAAGCACAGCAATAAAATGTGTATTTACCTGAAGTAGATTTGCGTCAATGATGGAGTGTAACATTATTTCTTTTTAAATATATTTTTACTCCCCTTCCAATTTATTTTCTTTCGATACCCTGTTCGATAGGTTTGGTTAATTTTTTTAAAATTAATGTATTACTATTTTGCAACAAGAATCCATCATTTTGTTTTTTCATTTCAAACACCTGTCTTAAGATACCTGGGTTTTTAAGATCATACATTGATGATAACTGTCTCGAAATCGAGTCGTTTGGAACATACGAATTACCTACGTACGTAAGACACACGTGAACACTACCTGCTTGGCGAAAAATACACAGAGTGGGGTCTAGAATATTGGCCTGTGATACAAGGATTTAATAAAAAACAAATCAAAGATTTTATTTCCATGTACTGTATTTCGAAATTTTTGCTTTAATTTAAAAAGCAAAAAAACTGTCATACTTCACCAAGCGTATTGCTGTAGTGCAAAGTGATGATACTGTACAATGGTTAGGGTAGGTTAAGTTTTATTGGCTGTCCACGAAGGACACACTCACGCTATTGAGCCATACCATATATGTGGTATCTGTCTGGGGTGTCTGTCTGCAAAGTGGTGAATTTTTTCCTATAAAAGTCCTTAACAGCTTATAGTGAAATCAGCTCCTCAATTTCAGAGTCCGAGTGCACCTCCTTCATGCACATACCATGGACTACACCAGTAGACTAAGCATACCGCAGACGGAATTCGTTACGCCTTAACCAACTGAGCAAATAGGGCGACATATACTGTACAATAGTTCCGATAAAAAAAATAGCATTATACATAGATAGCAGATGATGCAAATAGCTCATAATAAAAGATTCGCTTCCGTATTTAAAGGATGTTTATGTTTATCACATGTTGATACATTTCATATATTTAGCAGACAAGTGGTTTCAATGTGTAATAACAACACATGTTTGTAATGAGTACAAGTCTTCAAGTACTTAACACTATATTGCATTGTTTATTTATTTACTAATAGATGCTATAACCATGTTAGCACATAATCAAGTTTCTCAAACGCACATAAAAGCTGAGCTGCTCGTTAAGTGCTATATGTGTTCTCTAACGAATGTATTTACATTTTAGATATTCAATCAATATAAATTACTATTTACCAATAACACGTCTTATCCTTGGAGCATCCATATTAAATTCATTTCAATGTAATAATATTATGGAAAGTTCATTTATAAGTTTTCTAAGAAAATAATTGATGTAAATATAACGAGAATAACGCAGCGCAAAATAGTGATAGGGATGTTTTAAACCATACGAATAGTAGGCAGGATCTAGAAAATCGTACTGAAAAATTCTGGTTTGAAAATCGCATATCTTATATATGCTAGCTTGTAAAACCCATATTAAAGTTTTGTAGGAGATTGTTTTAGAAAAAGTAAAAAAATTATTGTAAAATATTTTTTCTCTCACAATTTGTTTCAAAGTTTCAAAACCGATAAATTTAAAAAAAAACTGAAACTATGGATTTTGATAGAGTTCTGCATGAGTAGATAAAACGGACAATCGCACTCAACGAACAATAAGTTATAACACAATCCATTGTTAGTCTACTATGTCTGGAACCTAGCGTAATATTAACCTCCGCGCGATAGATTTTAAGATAAAAATTTATATTTTTTGTAATCCATTTTATTACGCTCAGTTGGAAAAACTCTTTAATAATGGAACAAACGTCTTTCGGAGACTTTTCTCTAGTGGTGGATATGGCTGGTTCTATGTTACCTAAGCGTATATATTTGACCTGGAGTGCCTGTCTGCCAAGTAGTGATCTTCATACTCAAGTACCCACTGTACATTCCGGTACTCAAAATTAAATTTTAGGTCAATTTTTCATGACCGAAAACTCAAAATTTGATACTTGGGCGTTGTAAGGTACCCAGCCAAAACCGATTTGATCTTGTTGTTTGAGATACTAAGGTACAAAAATGGGAGAGAAAAAAAAGCTAAAATCTTTCATCTGGAAATCTTTTGAAACTGCCAACAAGGTGCATTTCTTGAACAGTTGAACTAACGGCTGACTTACAGATTCTGGTCTTTCAAGAGTCCTTAAGCAACAAATTCGCCCAGATAATCATGCAACGACAACTTTCAAAATGGACCACTCACAACTGATGTATGTGTATTAACCTGTTAAGGTCTCTTATAGGAAAAAATTCACCACTTTGCAGACAGACACCCCGCGAGCTACTTTTTGTTATTACATCCATATAGGTAAAAGTATTAACCCTTATCTTAAGGAAGTAATAATAGCTTCAAAATAATGCATGCTTTATCCTTTTAAACAGATTTGACCGAACGTTTATTACACACTGTACCTACATTATATATTACTATAAATTAATCAAGATTATACAATTTGAAAATATATTATTATTAACTATAATTTATAGATTTACAAAGCAAATAGTGTTATAATACGAGTTGGGAAGGTGGATTAAAAGGTGTTTACTGCTTGTGGAATGAGGAGTTGAGGTTTATAAACCGGTTTATTATTTTATAGGTAATAATAAGCATAAAAGGAAAACCTTTTGAATTTTAATATTTAAATTAACCTTATGTAATTAAAATGTTGTTTTACTGTGTGGTACGTATATTCTTTGCCTGATTCTATAAAAATTCATTTCAAAGAAATATGTGGAAAAACAAATGAAAACAAACAATTGACTGTGTTAAATGTTGAAATATCCTGTATAGAAAATTTTTAACGCCAGTAGATACTCCCATTATCTTTTGGACGCTATTTATCTCGTTTTCGAAAGTCTTTACCATAATTTTTTTTTTCGGTAATGTTTCACAATGACACTAGTTGAAGCTACCTGTTAATTTTAACTCCCCATCTTTTATAGTTTTGGAGAAAATGGACACCAAATTTTGCCCTTGTTTGCGCCCTCTCGGGTAAACAATGATATTTACGAAAAAGTTGTTTAATTTTTATAAGCAATATTTTTAACGTGGAAATATTACGAACTTAAACTCACTTTTTACGTCATGAGCACGATATTAAAATTTCAACTTGATATCTTTTTTTTGTTTTAGAGCTCTCGTGTTGAGGAGCTGACGGGCGGAGAGAAGTAGAAATTGTAGAAGTTGTAGAAATATTGTTTTGAAAGATATTGTCGAATAGATAAATTCTGCTTCAATATTGTTTAAGTATTTTTTCGAGCTAATTCCTACTAATACCTTAATCTAAACGATGCTATGTAAATGAGTCATCAGAAATACTAAGAAATCCTAATTAACTACAGGCAAGAATGGAAATTAAAATAAAATCGTTAAAATTATTGAAATGTATTTTATGATTTAAAAACATCAAAAGCTAATGGCATTCAACAAAAAATTTTTATCAGACACCTACATCTTGCTCATCTGCATTTATATTGTTCGATTCTGAAGTACATGATTTAAATATCTCTCTAAACAACAGTTTGTGAAATAAACAGGTTGTTTCATGGAAGTGTGGGTGGGAAAGATGAATTAGGAAAAACAACACAAAAAGAAAAAAAAATACACAAACAATACAAAAAGAGAGGTTTTCAAATAAACGGAAATAAAGACATTTAAATTGTGTTTTGCATTGTGTGTTATTTTATTAATGTTGTATGGGTAGTTTCAATGGATGTTTTCTTTGTTGTTGTTTTACTATTTATACCATGTACATATGATATATACCAAGGTATACTAGGTTTAGTTCCAAGTTTGTAACGCTTAAAAATATTGATGCTATGAACAAAATTTTGGTACAGGTGTTCATAAAATTACCTAATTAGTCCATTTCCGGTTTTTTGTCTGTCGTCTGTCTGTCTGCCAGCACGATTACTCAAAAACGAAAAGAGATATCAAGCTGAAATTTATATAGCGTGCTGAGGACGTAAAAAGTGAGGTCGAGTTCGTAAATGGGCAACATAGGTCAATTGGGTCTTGTAAACCATTAGAGGTAGAACAAAAGTTTAAATGCAAGAAATGATCCTTATAAAATAAACAACTTTTATTTGAAACATTTTTTCGTAAACATCACTGTTTACCCGTGAGAGCGCATATTATGCGCAAATTGTAGTATTATATGGGTATATCAGTTATATACACGGTGTTCTGTTATTGGCTGCAGATCGTGGGCCTACAGAATAAACTCACAAGCTCAAATTAAAGACACGCCTTTTATGTATAACGTAATTTGTTTTTTTACTAGTAATCTAATGCTTTCTTGCAAAAATATAATAAAAATATGAAAAGTAGGGATTTGACAAAAACCAATGAAATAATTTTTTTAAACGTTTTTCAAAATAATATAATCGAATGAAATCAGTTGATAATCCTTCTTAAGTTGAATATTATTAAATGATAGATACTAATATCTACTGAATATCATTGGCTGCTGGTTATCGAATGATATTCAGTGAATGAACAAATTTATCATTTTTTGTCATACCTGTAGCGCCCAAATTAGGGCTCAGATCCAAAATTGGTAAATAACTTTTTCCACCGTCTTTATGAGCTTAATCTGTAGTCAATAACAATACGTGACAGAGTAATCAACACTGTTTATGCATGATTTTTCAACAATTAACCCAGTCAATTGTTTGTTTTAACTTGTTTTACTATTTTTTTGTTGATTTTTTTTTTTGTTCTTTGTAGGATGGAATTTTATATGTATAAAAACACAGCAGTTTTACTCACTGTATGCTTGAATAAAGTTTATTTTAATATTCGGTATAGAATGAATAATTTTTCAATGTTGTGATTAAACGATTGCAAAAAACGAATAATCGAACAAATACAAATTACACTTGCACAATCAGTGACTACAAGTTGCTTCTTTTCAAAATAAAGAAAATTTAACAGTATGCGCTATTTTATTCCAAAATTTTACATAAAAGTACAAATGAAATCAAATCTTTATCGAAGTATAATCTGACCCTATAAAAGAACGTCGAACAAAGTTGATTTGATTTGGAAAAAGAAATTAAAACTTCCTAATTCACATATGCATTCGTTTCTCTAAAAATTTTATTTTCTACTCCGAAATAACAAACAAACGTTACTTTAAAACTTTCAAACATTGCTACAAATCTAAGTTTAGACTAAACTTCCATGCAATAAACTGATCAGTAAACCTTTGCTGTCTAGACATCAGTACTGCTCTCTCACTGTTATTTCGATTTTCGGTATGATCTGAAGGGTTAGTGTAGTAAATTATAAATCCAATTAAAAACATGTTCATTTATTTCAAGTGTTGGTTGAATAATTCAATTACGTGTACAATTTTAATTAATTTTTTTGTATTTTCGGTTTTAATTGATAATTTAAAATAACATCCAATTGATAAAATTTAGTTTTGATTTCTTGACATTGAAAAATTTATGGTTTTTAATTTCTGTCCTAACTCGCTATACCATTCGCAGTGTATACAGAACACACAATTGAGAATTTTTATGCATTAAAGATTAAGGGAAATCTGAAGACTTTAATTAACAAGGAAGAGTCTACTAAAAATCTCATTAGCTTTTGCAAAATAATATTGTTTCAAATTTTGAATTTCTAAGCTCCATACCCAAAACACGACAAGTGAAATTTGCAAAATTTAAAAAACTTCCGATAAATTTTTCGGTTACTCGCACTTGAAACAAACATAAGAACACTCTCCATTAAATAAATTTTCGTTTCGCTTTTTCGTATTTTCAAGATCGTCGCTATTTTTTTATATTTTAAGGGTACAGAAGCCTAAGCTCGCACTTGAAGCATAGCTAAAAACACTCTTCGTTAAATTTCCTTTCAAACGAAACCAAAAATAATTAAAATCGGTTTATCCGTTTAGATGCTACGATGACACAGGCAGACAGACACACACACATAGCGTTCAAACTAATAACATCCCTTTTTTTAGTTCTGGGGATAAAAATCAAAAACATGAGAATGTATGATATGAGTAAACAGTGATTACGCTGGTAAATTTTTTAATACCCCAAACGGTGTTAAATTTTTAGAGCCGAGCTGCCAAAGTTTGCGTTTTTAGTTTGTAGATTCAATATTGAACTGTTTTAAAAAGAATATTTTATTGTGTAACAAGGCTAATTTTCTTAAGATTAATTTGGAAAACTAATATTCATTAGTTAAAAACATGACAAATATTTTGCTATAAAGAAAATTATAACAATACCATAAAATACAATTAAAGTGGTGAAATTAATGGCATTTGTGTGTTACTTCTTGTATAAGTGATTTTCTCTAAAAAAATATTTTCATAGACTCATTTCTCTGAGAACGTCATTAAGTTGCACGTAACTAAACCAACTGTTACATTCATTTTGTTTCTTTGGAGGTATTCCATTCAAGCTCTTGAAATATTCACTTTATTCAATTGAAATGATGAGCTCTTTTTTTTTTAACAAAGTATAAAAAACAATAAAATGAAATATTTTTAAAATGAAATATTAGATGTAATTCAAATAGATATTATTCTTTTATAGTGTAGTTAATGTTTCTTACACTTCGTTCTTCTTTTCTACTAAAACTACTTAAAAACATTGACTATATACTGTACTACAACAAAACTTAACATCATTTACTATACGATGAACTCATATAAGAAGAATTCTTCACAATATAAAGTGCACACAAGTAAACATCCAAGATACCTATTATATAAGAGAGCGAAGAAGATGAGCTTCGGTGGCTTGTGGAGGGAACGAATTGATATGAACTTGTAATTGAGAAAATACAATATATATGTTACGTTATGTGATGTGAGTTGTACTGATGGAACGATGAATTCGAGAACAAACGAAATGTAACTGAAAACATGTTCATTTCGATAGTGTCTGTGTGAGTAACATTCATATATATAACACCTTTGGGAGAAGACAAGAAATATCTCTGAGATGATCATTTCCTTCTATTGCTGCATCCACATACATTGTGTTCACTATTAAAGTCGTCTTCTTCTAAAATTATATCATTTTATCATTTATTGGCTACATGAAACTGATCACGATGTTTTTGTTGACTTTTTTTTTTAAATATGATCAGATCACATCACAAACTCAATACAAACTATTGAAAACCATGTTAATTTTTGTGGCATTATATCTCAAAAATTGTTATACGGGCAGATTGTAGGTTGGCTTCACGTTTTATACTTTCAAAATGATAGTAGCAACTAATAAAGGATCATAATTTTTTAATTAAACTGCAAAAACTAAAAAAAGTCCGAAAATTTTGCAGTTTTTCACGGATTACGCAGGTAGCACTATTTTTGCTTACAAAACTTAGTTTAACATGTGTTTTGAGCTGACAACCTTCCACACAAGAGGCGGGCACCGTAGTTACAAGCCCACCACCTCATTGAGAATACTATTTAATTATCAAGATAGATAAACTATACAATAAGCGCAACATCCATCCGCTAAGCGCGCGATAAGGAAGACAGTTTGAAAAATTACACGATGAGCCAAATATTACTTTTTTTAAATCCTGATTTTTGCCGTTTTATCACTGCCTCCAATAATGATAATAACAAAGCCACGTTTTATTCTATTTAGAGACAGAAAACTAGACAAATTTTTCAAATCCATCATGAAATATTTGCGATCTTATCACATAAAAATTTGGCTTTAAAATCATTTAATAACATTTCTATCACTGTATTCAGATAACAAACGAACAGATAGGATATACAAACATTCAATATCTAATAGTAGCAGTAATTTTCATTGTTCAATGTTATTTTTCTTAAGATGCAGACGAATATTTTAACTACATTTACACAGAGAAACATATCTATCTATCTTTATTTACTTTTGTTTTCTTTTTATTATTAGTTTTCTAACGGTTTCAAGCAACTCCCAGATAAACTATTGGTTAGAATTAAATATATAGAACATATATGAATAACATCTACTGAGTGGTTTATAATAAATAAAAGCTCTACTCATAGGCCTAGTACCAGGCGTAAAATTTGTTAGTCGTTTTGAAACGACTAGAAATTTGAGACGTGTGGAGGACTATGAGAGTTGCACTCATATGAACGGCTTTTTATTTTTTTCATTTTCTATTTATTTAACTTCTTATTTGAACAGCGTGCTCAATTTATGAACTTTAAATTTGCGCTATAATTACAGATTTTTCAGATCCCCTGATAGACTACAAGCCCATGCTAAAATTTTTCGGGTGAAATCATGTTGAAAAAGATACCTTTATATGTAAAAGAGGTTTAAGCACCATGACGTCAGTTTTGCGCGGTACAGGTGAGTACAGATGATAATATGAATGTCGCACCTTTTGGTATCTCACCACTGCACAAGCAAATATGTATGGCGTTGCTAAATACTAAAATACTAAAAAGGAAAAGTCCGAAACTTTGCAAAGAAAATTTTTAAGCACGTAGCTAGAGGTCGTGATCCTGGGAAAATCAATGAGGGCTATCAAACATAATAGCGCTCATTGCCAAGACAAAGACTGGATGGCAGAAACTGCACTTCGCAGAAGACGTACTGACAGTAAAACTAAGGTGAGGAGTCTACATACATTAAAAGTAGACTTTGCACGATAATAGGTTGGCCACGATATTTTGAGCCCAATGTTCTTAACAAGTCTCCAAAATGTACACTGGCTGAAGAACACTCCCGTCAAATGAAGTAAACTTTTCTTCGTATCTAGTTCTAATGTAAAAAAAAAGTTGAAAAATGTATGACTGCATGACATCACTTTAACGAAAAATGTACGTGTTATATCTTCTCACCCTATATAAAACCGATAGACTCACTCATTCCAAATAAATTTGAGAGTCATTTCGAAACATTTATTTCGTAACGGTCTGAACAAAATGGAATGGAACAACTAGATCTACTATTATAGAACTGCTTTATATAAGAATAGTTCGATGTTTGTTCTTTTACGCTTACCTCATCAACATTACCTATATACGAGTACACTATAGAAACAGATATAATAGTGTGTGTTTTTCGTTTTTTGTGAGCAGCCACCTATTAAGTGTCTGTGATGTTCATTTATTTTGTTCGACAAATTCATTACTCAATGTTTATACAAGTTTCTAAATGTGTTCAAAACCTTATTCTAGTAAATATCGATGTACGTCTATCAGTTATCGGTATAGATTGTTTCTTTTCTTTATTTTTTTACTTAAAAGTAATTGTTTTACTCGAATAATTGATGTAAAGGTGATTACTGGTTAAGAATGGGATACGAAATTATACATGATTTTTTATGGTTGAATGGAATAAAAAATATTAATAATAGATGTGATATTTCAAAGAAAATGGACAAATTCACACCTAGAAACACATAATCGTTAAAAATGTCTGATATTGTTATTATTTTTGATTGAATAAGCAACTGGTCGTGAATTAATATAATTCACAATGTTTGTACTTTTGCCTTTGTTCTTTTCTGTGTCTTCTCGCGTTTTATATTTCAGAGACTCCAAACCTTTAATGAACAAAAGAATATGATAAAATTTGATAAAAGTTAACCGCCATCATACTAAGCAGAAACCATTTAATCTTAAAGATTGCAATGATCTAGGTTGCACTGCGTGAAAGACTTTGAAATACTAAATAATGAATAGCAAGCACCGCTGCGATAGGCGGGTGTAATTTTATATGATTTCAGTTTGGAGATATTGGTCAGGCAAAAGTAAAGTCAAGAAAATTGGCAGTACATAGTCGGTGTGGTACTGAAGTCGTGTGTAAGCGACCATTGTAGTCCACACGTTTAACTTCACAGAGGTAGAAGAAACATTAAAACAAAGGTCTTGTTTGCCTTCATAGACTATTCTTCGAACATGTACTGCAGTTTATGCTGAAACAATCATTATCTCCATTGATAAATGATGTGTTTTGTCCACTTTTCAGATTCTGTTTATTCAGTTTTTTCCAGATTTTTTATTATCATTAAAAAACTGCTTAACTAACTCTGCTGAAAACTCTTTCAGTTCTTCAATAAGCAATTGCGCGTCGAATAAGCCCAGTCGAGTGTTAATGTCGTAACTGGTTCGCAAGATAATTAAGGCGAAATAATCCAAACGAACATACGAACATGCGTACACACACACAGGCATCACATTGAAAAGGTTTCATTCGGATATTAAGTCCTTGAAACCGCGGAAATATTCAAAATCGGTCCCATTACATTAGCTTCCTCTGGGAAGTTAATAATTTCTATGGGATTGTAAAGTCATTAAATAATACACACACAAGATAATCAAAAAAGAATTTTTAACAATAAATCGATGTGATCAGTCAAGATTGCATCAACACAAGATAGAATATATTATTTACTTTCAAATTGAAACATTTTTTGTTTTGAAACTGTACATTCTTGTATACTCCTAAAAAATGTTATTATACGTTAACAAAAGATTTTAGAATATTTCCCGAAAAAAAAAAAAACATACACAGAGAAAATAAAATCGCATGTTTTTCACACAAACAAAATGCAAAAAAAAAAAAAAGTAAAAAGGGGTTAACAAAAAGAAGTTATTTATGTTTATAGAAAAAAAAAACGTCAGTTTGCACTTAAAGTTTTCTTTTAACACTCCTCACACAACTCATACATACATATATACTTTGTGGAGTAGACTACTTTGTTAACTCCATCCGATCTCCACGTCACTATAATATACAACAACAAGATCCAGTGATCCATCCTCTCAGTCAGCAATCACACAACAAGAGTCTCTAGCTAGAGCTTGTTTGGTATGTTTGTTGGAGGTGTAGTAAGAAGATTTGTTGTATTCATTTTTATTACAACATGTTTTTTTATTGAAGAAAAACCTTTTCCCTTCCTATAAATTATTATACACTTTTAATGTAATATTTTACATATACTATTTTTATTTATTTATTTTTTTGTTAGTTCGTTTTTCACACACATATAGACACAGATATACAGAATGCTTCATTTATACGTGCGGAAAATTGAAAACATTGATCTTGAAATAATAGCAAAGCCTTTCGTCAACCGATGCAACGCATTAGTAACGCAAGTGAGAACGAACATTTTGCAAAAACTGTTGCAAAAATTCTTCTGCTATTTGTCATTTTTATGGGCGAGTCATACACGAAATTTAACATACAAATAGCTTACAGGTTGGTTGGTCTCCACTTGAACAAAGGTTGAAGCGACTGTCATGCAACGGTAAAGCGTTAGGACACCAAAGGCCGATGTGAGTACAAACACAAATTTTTATACTATGTATATATGAAATGTACGTAGTATATTAAGTTTAGTCCCAAGTTTGTAAAGCTTAAAAATATTGATGCTATGAACAAAATTTTGGTACACGTGTTCATAGAATCATCTAATTAGTCCATTTTTGATTGTCCGGCCGTCCGTCTGTGAACACGATAAGTCAAAAACTAAAAAAGATATCAAACTGAAATTTTTAACAGGGTACTCAGGACATAAATAGTGAGGTCGAGTTCGTAAATGAGCAACATAGGTCAATTGGGTCTCCGTAGGACCCATCTTGTAAGCCGTTAGTGATAGAATATTCTTAAGCAATTTTATCACCATGCAAACACATATTTTTTGCTTACAGGTTAATCTCTTAATGTAAGCGTGAAATTTACAAGGTCTTACTATTTTGTATGGGAGGGTCTAACTGTTTTTGTAGATTTAGCCCATCTTTTTAAGTAAAATTGGCATACTTTTTGCTTCATCGGTCAAGAAAAACTTTCAAAAAATCTTCTTCCCAGAGAAAAGGAGACTGTTTAAAAGACCATTCCATTTTTAAGTAGAAATCAAACTTCACATTTGGTAAGTGACACAGATGAGATAAAAGGGCTTAGTCAGTATTGCCTGCACAATCTCATATGCCTGAAGCTGATGGTTGGTAATTAGGTAAATGAAACTACTAAATTATAACTCTGCGAAATTCTATCTGCGATAAGTATTGATAATAACAAGAAATAGCCATCTGTTCCAAAATAGTTCAATAAATGTAAAATTTTAAAGTTTAATTTGGAACATCCGTTACAAATATACAACTTCTAGGTTTTTTTGTATGTGAGAATATGTTATTTTCACTTTTTTCCATTAAAAAAAGTCATAATTTATGAAAATAAATCTAATGTGAAGGTTTTCTGTTTCACAACTCTTTTGTTCTTTGTTATTGGGTGGGAACAACGCAAGTTATATTGAAGAAACAAATATATACGATTTTTATAGCTAATCATTCAGAAGTTGTTTACAATTTAGATTAAAATTTTTTTTTTTAATAACTGCTATGCAACACACGACATTTAGATTGAAAGCCCAAAAGACAGCGTCTTCTGGGAAATCTTCTATTAAACGACGATAATCAACAGTTATTAATCTAAGATAAATAGTAATTAATCTAAGCTGATATTAGTTATAAAATTATTAAGTATAAAGTGAAATTGAATGCCGCTATAAATGCAAAAACATTCAAAATCAAATAACATTGGAATGCATTAATAGTTGATTAAAAGGTTTTTTTATAAATATTTTCTTATTCTGTGCTATGATATTAGCTTTATTGTGGTATTTTTATCGAAAAATTTATTCTATCTTTACTTTATCTTCTGTTGAATGACTGAACAGCTGAGCCATCCAGTGCATAATCATGGCTATTGGAGAAGCTGTCACAATGGGCAGGAAGAAAAAAAGAAGTCTCAAATTCTCTGACACTGTCCAACTCGTGTCATAACTGAACGAAACACTGGTTCTTGAACGAAAATTTTCTATTGGTTGCTCAACAGAGACTCCGTTTTATTGAAACTCAAGCAAAATGATCATTAATTTTTTTATTACCTTCCTGTTAGTGTATCAAAAAATGATATCTTTCAATGTGAAACTTAGTGCTCAATTAAAAACGTTCCAAATCCCGTGAAAAAGAATGCCTCATTATCAAAAATATTTTTATGTATCAACACATATTCAAATTCTCAACGATTATGCCATTCGTAACTTTTTCCTGTGATCCTACGAACTATAGAACGTACAAATATTCTGTGCAATGCAAATACAAAAAAAAAATAAAAGTTCAAACAAATATATAAATAAATAATTATATTCGAATTAATAAATCGATAACCAGAGTAAAACATGATTACAAACTTGTTTTAATTGAGTAAATATTAAATAAATACATAAATTTACCTATAAATAAATAAACGAAGGGTTAAAAATGTAAATAATTAGAATTCTTACCTGATGTATGAAGCAATATATATAACAAAATACTAAATATACTAATATCCAATATACGAAATAACATCGCCATTTTAATATAAATTCACAAAATTCCACCTTTTCAATTTATTTGAAAACAGAACTTCACACTTTTTGTTAAAACATTGAATAGTTAAATATATTAATACCAAATATAATGTAGCTCGTTACATAGATAAGATATTATAACTATAAGCTAATGATTATAAGGTACGAAGGTACAACACTCAAAAATAATTAATAATTTTCATCGTCCACTTTTCATATATAGAAAATATTATTACAATAATTTGAAAACTAAATTACTTTTTAATAATTAATTTCCGTACCGAATTTTCCGTAATAAAACATAACAACTCAACATGTTACACTATAACACGTCAAACCATATTGTTTAATATCCTGTTTTATAGAAAAAAAATCAAACACTTCCAACTGTAGTAACACATAAACAGATTTGTGACGTCAATATACGTCAAAATTGGTAGAATAAAATCAAAAGATTTTCTGTAACAGTTCGTAGATAAAACAGTAATTTTCAATGTCCTTTGCTTTCCAAATCACAAATCACTTTTTTTGTACCATTCTGTTTTATGATACCATTTAAAGAGTTTTAACTGACTAAGTTTTCTGATAGATCTTGAGTATATTTCTATTCAATTAATTTTTCACTTTTGCAGTATTATTAATGCATTCCACTCTTCGATACTCTTCATCGAAAAATTCATTTGCTGGGATTGGAAGTTTGAGATATATAAAAAAACGTGGAAGATCGAAGAAAATAGAAGAAAAATGTAGAGAAGAACAAATTTCTGGTGTCAATGTTTTGCACTATTTCGTCAATGGGTCGATGAACTAGAGTTGTAAAGACGTATTTCTTGTTTTTCTTTAGACCCGGACTACATGCAAATTACTAGGAAAAACCTATTTGATGTCAAACTGAATTTTCTTTTGTTTTTCGATTAATTTATAAACTATGCTCATTTTCATTACAGCTTTTTTTACCTTGCTAATTTTTAAAAATGTACCTTTTTCTTGTCAAGAAGATTAAACTAGTCCTTTACAATTCTATAATTTTTCCATAAAATTGTCTTCCACTTTATGACGTCATAATTCAGTAATAATGCATTTCTGCTATATTTGCTGCATAAAGATCATAAATAATTGCTTATGAAAATAATAATTAAATAATAAACATTTTAGTTATTATCAATAATTGAGTATATCATAATAATTATTTATTAACAATCCATATAATGCAACAGACATCACCCATACCATTATAATTATATGATGATAATAATTATTGTACATTTTATATGAGAGTGATATAATAATATCCTCCTTTTGTATATGAAATATCATAGACTTTCATAGTCTCACAAAATGTCATACAACAGTGACTAACTCTATTGCTATAGCAAACGATTTCGATGTTATGTTTTCTTTGTTTAATGTCTCTTGAGTGACATAATTCTTTGATATAATATTCGTGTGTACTTTAACAGTTTACACAAGAAGAAGCTTCTATTTCTTCGTCGTTGTTGTCGATGTAGCAGCTATGTGTATATGTGTGTTGGTTGCAGTGTGACAATATTCTCTTCTAGTGACTTCTTGGTAAAGTGAACATAGTTAAAGTAATTTATTTTGTTCACAACATCCAAGAAATAATTATTTTGAGTTTGTGATATGAGATATTATCGTTTTAATTATTAATTAGTCGAGTTTAGTAAAATTATAATTTAGAATAATTTATTATGTGGAAGAAGATTTATTCAATTGATACGAGTTTTATAATGTTCTTTCTTCGTTAATTTATGTGGAAGCCAAATTGTAGTGTTTGATGGATTTATGGAGGTTGCTGGTACCTGAAAATAAAAAAAAACATTGTTAACGAACTAATAGACTTAAATGTTTATATTTTTTATTTTATTTGCATAGAAAACTCTTATTTTGTCACAAAATAGAACCACAAATGACAAGATAGAATTTTGAAAAATTACAAAAAAGCAAGTAAAACCCATAAAGCACAACAATAAACAAACAATTATCCGTCAAAGACAGACTTGAGTTAAAAAAGGGACGATTTAACTCTATTTGACTACTAGCAGAGTACTTAACGGAGTTTCGTACAACTTTCCCGTCTATTTTACTCCCTTAAAGAATGAGTTCTCTTAAAAACAGTGATACGGCAAACTTTTGCTTCAAACCATGAGACATATATCAATTTTTACATTTTCAATTTTAAAAATGAAGTTTCATAGGAACCCCCTATTTACCTCTTTAAAAAATGAATTTTTTGAAAACGGTCATACAATAAATTTTTGTTTTGAACCATAAGCTCATATCAATTTTGAGTAAAGACCAAAATAATGAAAAAAACTGTGAATTTTGTCATGAAAAACATTAAGAATAGGCCCTATTTGTTCAGTAGGCTGAGTTCTGATGTTCGTTAAGTAGCTTAAAAAATGCGACCCTTCATCCTGTACGACTATGTAGATTTTCAAGGCGATATTGCTATAAATAAGGAAAATATGAGAGTGTCCTCATTTTAAATGCGACACAATGTACATAGATAACATTTTCAAAAATTTTACAGTCATGTGCATTTCACATTGTTATCTATAAATTCGAGAAGAGCTTTGTTTGAAAAAAATCCGAGAAAAGCGGGAGGGGGAGGCTTAACGATCTAAATAGATCTAGTGCTTATGGGAATGAAGCAGAAAAATTGTACCATTCCCAGAATACAAAAGATAAAAGTTTAAATAAAGAATGGGTTATCGCGATATCTTCACAATTTTTTCATACTTGAAAAAACCTAGAATAAAGCATGATATCAAAAGTTTTCCCCACCTCAATCGTGACAGTCTTGATAATTTGAATACCTAACTATTTTCTATGAAAACTAAATAGGTCTGTATTAAATGTGTTGTTAAAAATTAATATTGAAAACTAGCAAAATATCAAACGTAAGAAGCTTAACTTGGTTCTGCCTTTATGTTGGCAAATATATATAAGTAATTAAATTACCCTGCTGTAACATCAAACCAAGTCATTTAATATGTCTACACCAACATTTAAACATCATGTATAATAATAAAATACCTACAATTTTATTAAAAGTGTCATAAAATGACGAAAGTTATTGATTTGATAACACGAATATTTGTTAAATAATAAATTCTGAATAAATTGTACATGTAGTATATAAAAACAATACATTTTAAGTCGTCAGTTATTAGAAATAAATTTTAAGATCGTGAGCTTATAATAATGAGGATTATGTTGTTGTTCCCACCTAAACTACTCATAATTTGCCAATTGAGGTATCGTTAAAAGCGTGTTGATCGTCCGCTGGTTATAGGCTATGTTACGTAACATTAAATTGGATATGGCGTCCTCTAGAGGAATTAAAGTTATTATCGATTTAATGGGAGCATGTTGGTATCAAATTAAAGAACGTAATTAGTACTTTTCAAAAATATATATATTGTTATACTTAATTACGAAATTATAACCGCAAAATAGTATAAAATGTATTAATTTTCGTCTGTTCCCTCCGAACTTCTAAACTACTTATCATAATTTGACAAGTGAGGTATCGTTAAAAGCGTCTTGATCGTCATGTGGTTATATCCCATTAGAGGTTCGCCGATTGTAATGACGATTTTACTGATAACAATTTCAGATTAAAATATTTTCTTGTTTTCATACTTTCAAGAGCACGATTTTGTAGATTTCTTAGATGTCATTTTTTAGACTTTTACTAACTTTTAAGGCAAAAAAAAATTCAGGCGAAAAAATTTTTTGGAAGGGTCTATTTCGCTTCATAATGATCTCACGGTCTGTTTGTCGTAGTAATAATCGCAGTTAAAGCCTGGAATACAACTTCTACAACTATTAACTTTAGTACTAGTGTAGTAGTTCAGTTGTTGTATATAAATCTATTTTTAATGAGATACAAAATATGTACTTAATTAACTATAATCATACATTTTATTCAACTAAAATTATTATAAACTAACATCGTGTGTTTTATGTTGTTTTGTAGTTCATATCGACGGCACAAATTATTTACATTTAATATGGACAAGCAAGATATCGAGCAGAATAAATATTAGACATACTAACGCAAAATTTCAATCTTGTTAATGGTGACCTATGAATACATAGAATTTTGTAACTGTTGCCAGGATAATTAATCAAATGAACACTCAATATGCGCTAACCGATTGAAATGTTATGTCTCGTTGAAGTGGCCTCTCATTCGGTTGAATTGCTAGTCTTAGTAGATCAACACTTCTCTGGGATTCTCAAATGAGCAATGACAACCGTAATTTATTTGAAGCTTCGTAATAGACTTTGAAAATTGCCAACGCAGTTAACTGAATCATTGTCGCAGTCTAGGAGCTTTCGTATAATTATATTATCTACTTTTGTCCCCTTTAGTTATGCCCATCTTAAAGTCAGGCAAAGCTTTGCTTCTTTGCAGAAATTTGTAAAAGAACCTTTAAAAAAAGCTTTAAAAAAAATTACACCCAAATAGATAAATTTAATTTTGTTTTGGCGGGGTACCACCGTGTAATGTGAACGACGATTGTATACACAATTAGGCTATAGGCAATTTATTATCATTTACAAACGTTTTGACGTAGTATTAAAGCCTAAAATAGATCAGATTCTGAAAGAATTCGACCGAAAAATGAAGAACGATTCGAGGATGGTCCCTAAACTTGATACTTGTAAAATATTTTAAAGATCCCTATACTTTGCCTTCTACCTTGTAGAACTGTAATATAAAAATTAATCTATCACATCCTCCTTGCCTGTCGACACCAAATTCAAAGTAGGTATTGCTCCGAGTGACATACATCAAGTCTTATTTTATAGTGTTTGGTTACCTTTAATGAATATTTAAATATATTTAGCTTTTATCAGAGTAAGATGAAATTTTTAAAACCGAAAATAATTTTGTTGTACGACAAAATCTAAACCTTCGTAAAACTTTGACTAAACAATTATCTTGTTTTTAATTAAAAGCAACATCAATCAAAATTAAATATTTCATACGGCTACAACAAAATGATATTAAAAAAATACTTTTCTCGATGACGGGATTGACCTTACTACCTCTTTCAACTCTCCCACACCATTTTTGGTCCAATATTCGACTTTACTGAAAGTTGTTAAGAGTCATATGCTCTTATATAAATAAAAATGTTGGCTTGCTGAAAAGGAATGCCTGTGAAAATTGCTCGGTCTCAAATCGAGCAAAGCTAGTTCGCCCAGGTACTTTCATAATAATAGTTTTATTCTTATTTTTGCATACAAATAATAAAATTTTTAGATTTTCATTTTAATTCAACTTTAAGACATCTTCCTCTTTAAATTTCTCATACGTAGATAATAAAAACTTAATACTTCATAAACAAATTCCATGTGTCAACAATTTTATTTGATGGTTAGTTTCATTTTTATTTTAAACAAAATATGTTTAAATAATAAACTAAATAGGAAACAAACAACAGAATGCAGTAGTCATTTATTTGTTTGTTGGTTGGCGGCATCAGTAATACCTAGTAAAAGTACTGTAGTGGAGATAGAGAGAGCCGTAATAAAGAGTAGGGATCTCATCCACTATCAAATAATATAAGACAGAGTGTCCTTAGTCGCCTTTACAATGTCATCAAGTAAAGTTCGGCTTAAAATAAACCAATTAAGCCAAACTGATTCTTAATGATTGAAATTGCAAATTTCGAGAGAGTTATCGAATCTTATCAAGAGAAATATTTTTTTATATTAACAATATCTTAATTCGAAATTTATCTATAGTCGATTGACAAGAGCAACTTTTAAGTTAAGTGAATATAGCAAATAGAGCTGCATCTTCTCTATACAATCTCAATCTTCTCTACATATATAAAAAGCTTTGTCCTGAACTATTGACTGACTGACTGACGAATCAACTTACAGCCTAAATCGCTAATCGCAGACCTGAAATTTTCCAAAACTCGGGGGGGGGGGGGGGGAAACAGGGGCAAAATTTGTCTGCTAGTATTCTAATAAAACACCGCTCCATACAAAATTTTTGAGAGTTTCCATATTCACAACCATTTAACAATTTCAAATGTAGGGTCACCAACAGCTCGAATTTTGTGTAGAGTTCTACCAGGAAGGGTATTCTAAAGACCTTCTAGGGCTATCCTGTACATAGGTAGTAGATCTATATGTGTATAGTGTACTAACAAAGTACTAGCGAATGAAACTACAATAAAAGTTTATTATGTTGGTTGCATTGTTTAATAATTCATATAAATTTTGAATTAAACATTTATATAAAATAAAACAACACTATACAATAAACTCTATATTAAATATACAGCATGTTCTTTGTTTGTCTCTAGAAAACAACTATGTCCTTTTATTGGACTCAATGACTCAGAATAAACGAAAAGCCTAATTATTTAGAATTTATTCTCTTTAAAAAACAGTGAAAATGAAAGCTAACAGAATGGTTTAATAATCATGATCGAAAGTAGGGCTGAAAAGGCCCCGGGGCAAAACCAATTTACACGCCAAAGAAATATCGTGGAAATGTAAAGCAAAAATAGAAGTATAACTTGTCAATTGAAACAGTCATGGTACTCATGATGTGCTAACAATGTCTTATAAGCGCTTTCAAAACATTCCGTTACATAAAAACGCAACTTATAACTAAATCTTCTCTCATCGAGCTACATAAAAAGTTTTTTATCCACTTGAGTTTAGAGAAAATTTGTTCAGCTTTCGCAGTAGTGACAGGGACAGTTAGGTACTTCAAAATTCAAAAGACAATGGTCAAATGATAATCCATTTTCTATCGAAAAATTTAAATCAATACAAACTAAAGTAAAAATGTTACTCAAATTGTAAAATTTTGAGCAAAAATTAAAACTTAGCGACCTGCAGGTAATACCTGCATAGTACACTTTGTTCGAAAAGGGGTATAATTATTTCTTCGACTATCAATTATCTGAGTATTCGAAAGCTTTCTATAGAAACAATATGTACAAATACAAGAGTATACTTCTTTTGGTGGTCGTACGTATATCTATTTTCCATAATAACATTTTCTCAGAGAAAACAAAGTGGAAAACGGTAAAAATGAAAGAAGGTAAAAATAATATTAAAAAACAAAAAAACTTTAAAAATATCAAGAACTATATAAACCCAACTTATATATCTAGGCAACATAACAATATCATTCTAACACTAACAATAAGTTTTCGACAAGTTAGAATTTTATTTATTATTCGTGTACCATTTTAATTTTGTACGTCATTTCCGTCTGTTGTTTAAGTTTAGGTAGGGCGTTAGTAAAAGGTAGCAGAAATATCTTCATCATACCTATAAACATCTCATATTTGAGACAAAGATAAAAAACGGTAGTAAAATGTATGAATTTTCTTTCTATGTTAGACTTGGAGACACCAACACAAAATTTTGATGCAAATTGGCAAGTATGACAATCAAAGATTAATTTGAAGTATAATTGAGACAAAAACAATGGTCACAGATCTGATCCCTGGGGCGTAATTACAAAAAGATTAATCAAACTTGTTACTGACTTTATAGTTTTATTTGTTACAGAATTCGATGATTTTTGAATAGTCATTTACGAAAATTCGACGATTTTAAGTAAACGGTACAAAAAAGTACGGCATAGTGATTTTACCATATTATTGTTAAAATTTTTTCCATTATTATCCTGTGATTACGCTCCTAGCGCTATTTGTTATACGTAATTCGAAAAATAATAGTCGATCTACTTATGAAAAATGGTATGGAATTTGGTGAAATTCTCGCCCCGACTAGTTCGCCCCAAGTCTATGTATCTAGATATGTTTATTCTGAATAGTTATTTTGTATTTTATCTTTGTGTTTAAAATTTCTATAATATTTTGTTCATCTGAATGAAAGTACACTTATTTAATATGAAAAGTCTTGTAAAGTTTTTGAATAAACATTATATCGTTAAATTAAGATAATTCTTAAACATCCAACGTCCACGGATAATCTAAAGCTTTGGATAAGAATGCACTTCTGCATAAAATTTCATTTTAACCCCGACTATAATACAATGGCGAGTGTTCTGTGACCAATATGTATGTAAATTATGACAAACTATTTATCATAATTTGACAAATGAGGTATCGTTAGAAGCGTCTTATTCGCCCGCTGGTTATAGGTTGTGTGGCGCCCTGTAGAGGACATAAAGTTATGATGGGAAAACAAATTTCGATTTAATTATACCGTGTTTGGTTTCAAATTAAAGGGCGTAATTAGAACTTAAAAATATATATATTGTAATAACGAAATTAAACCGCACATTAGTTTAAAATTAATGTATTTTCATCTGTGCCCTTCGAGCTTCTAAACTACTTATAATTATTTGACAAAGGAGGTATCGTTAGAAGCGTCTTAATCGTCCGCTGGTTATATAGGCTATGTACCGTCACATTGAATTATAATCGCGCCCTCTAAAAGACATAAAGAAAAGAATTGGAGGTATGCTTACAAGGCTTATGATTTATATTTCCACTGGATTCAGTACTATTTCTCTTTGTATACACATTATCATTGTACTTTTTAAGTTATAAGCGAAACGTTTGTATTCATTCATTCATTTGGATGAATGCATACTAATTAAAATTATTATGATTCTGATAAAATCTCTTCTAGATCAATAATACAATTAAAATTTATTTATTTATATTTTTTGCAAACCATCCGAATCGCCAAAGAATAAAATTATGATATTAAAAATAATTCTTAGAACAAAATTGCATACTACATTCCATGTATGAATTGCCAGATCGAAAAAACAATGTTTAGAAATTTTTTCGCTTAGTAACAACCTGACAATCTGTAAATAAATCTCATAGTATTTATTTTATCAAGACGAACGAAAAAGCTCTTTTCAAAATTTCGTTATGGGGTCTAATTTTCGAGATTATTGGCAAAATTAAAAATCCATCAATTCAGGCAGAGCACTGAAAGTCTGTAGGCTTATTTTTTTTAAAAATAATTTTACATTTCTAAGTACAGAACGTTTTATGTCTCTATACTTTTGTTATGCACCCATATGATACCATTATGGAACACATCCTATATATAAAGTATAAAAATTAAATACACCAAAAAGTTACCGGAACAAAAAACATAACCTTTTTCTGCTGATAAAAGTTGAAACAAAAAAACAATAATTAAAAAGTATACCTAATGGGTAAATACTAGATATAGGTATCTACACATAAACCTCTAATCCAAACCAAATTGACCAAAATAAAATACCATTTATTATTATTGGTATTTTATGAAAAACTTGACCATTGGGCACAATAAACATTGAAATCAGTTAATCTTTTAATATTCAGCTAAATAATTTAATTACCTTCCTAGTATTATCTATAGATTTTTCGAAAATAGTTCGAATAATATATAGTGTGTTTATTTATGATTCTTTTGCCTCGATTTTCTCGCGAACCTGTTATGACATTAACACGTGACTGGGCTTATTCGACGCGTAATTGTTTTCAGCAGAATTAGTTGATCCTTTTTTAATGGTAATAAAAAAACGGGAAAAAACTGAATAAACATAATCTGAAAAGTGTATAAAACACATCATTTATCTAAGAAGATAATGATCGTTTCAGCATAAACTGCAGTACATGTTCGAAGAATAATCTATGAAGGCTAGCAAGGGAATTTTTTAATGTTTTTCCCCCTTTGGGAAGGTAATCGTGTGAACTACAGGGTCGTACTCACACGACTTCAGTACCACACCGACTATGTACTGCAAATTTTCTATGTATGTATTTATTTATTTCTATTTTTGCAGTGAACAGCAATAGCTTTCTATTAGAAAGTTAATAAACCTAATGAAATCAGTACTAGCCTGTAGGTGTAGTTTTAAAATTGTTAAAATAAACAACATTATGGGTATATATTTTACTATCCATACATAATATAATGACCATTATTGATTGTTGTTTAGTAATAAATGCATCACTTTAAAAATAACACACCTTAAAGCAACCACCCACTCATTTCAAAACACTACAATACCTAACTAGTCTAGTATGGTAGTTCAAATTAGATTACCATTATTGCTATGTTATTGTTATTATTATTTTGTAGTAAATGTAAATTTTAATCTATCAACAGTTAATAGCACATGCATTTTATTTTAAGTTCAGTGTGTTTCAAAATTTATTACTCTAGTTTTCTAACTAGATTGATACCCGACCGCTTCACTGGGCTTAAAAATAAAAACCACCGCTTTATAGCCTTCCATCGTCTCTTGATACACACAGTTTTCAATTTTGTTAAATGTAAAATAGTTATAATTCATTGACTAAATCAGAATAGTTGGCCATGATTTGTTTAGCATTTACTTTTTTAAATTTTTACAGAATTCTTTAATTAATGGTTCAAAATGATGATCATAGATCTGTTCCATCTATAATCATCATTTTAAACCATAAATTAAAGATTTCTGTAAAAATTAAAAAAATGTAAATTTCAAAAATTATCTTTGCGGCAACTTGTATTTCTTTTTAAATGATAAGTAATTTTTTAATCCATAATAAAATTAGCACAAACATATCTTCGTTTCGCAGCTATGCAACGGGTGCCAATATTTTGATTTGGCTCCCATCTATATCTCTATATATTATATATCCAAAAGTAAGCATGTTTGTTTGTTTGTTTGTTACGCTTTCACGCTTAAACTAGCGAATGGTTTTTAATGAAACTGAACAGCAATACAGCTCATACAGCTCATAAATTACAGATTTCTGTAATAAAATATTTCACGGCCATATTTTCTGATATACTCAATGAATAATTATGACCATTATACATTTAAAAAAATATAAAACCTTACACATATTTTACCTGTGTAAAACAATCTTTACCATTATTTGGAGTGTTATAGAAAAGGGATAAGCGAGAGCAATCTTTATCAATCTTTACTTTTAAACTTAGCGAAGCAGGTGGGTATCACTCTAGTAAATAATATAGTTCTTAGTACAATTCTTAAAGTTTTCATAGGGAGTTTTTAAACAATTTGTATTTAAGTTATAAATTCAAATAAAATATTTATTGAGCTCATTTAAAAATCATACTACAAATATACATAGCTCATATTGCTTTTAAACCTATAATAAAGCTCTTCGTTATATAGAGAACTAAAAGTGTTTTTATTTTTATATTTAGTTTTTTTTTTTTTTATAAATGTAAAATACTTCATACGTTTATTTAAATTTATTCATGAATATTTGTATTATTTTAATCTTATTTTCGAGTAAAAACTTAAAAAATGTTTTTCTATGCAAACACATACATTCACATCACACACACAATATAACCAACTCTATGTTGGTTTGTTTTATATTACCTGTATCAGTGTCTATGTATAATAGGGAAAAGTTGTCTGGGTAGGTCTTCTGTCCGAATCAACACACGGCCAGTTTTAGTTTTCTAGCAAACGTAAAAATTTATTGTTAACTTATTTTTGTTAATTTCAATGAACGCGTTTCGTACCTTTTTTCGTAATTACCTTACACGTTTAGCATGCAGTTCAATTTTGAAGCAATCAATCAATTGAGCTGAAATTTTAAATACGCCCTTAGTTTGGATGAAAATACATGAGTTTCTGAGATATCGTATATTTGGATGAATTTTAGGCCGATTCTCAAAAACTATTCGACCAATCAACAAATGCACCCGATTTTTGTACTTTTTGGGTCAAAATTACCTTATAAACTGAGTTTTATCGAAATTGGAGATTTAAAAAATTTTTCGATTTTTTGCAATTTTTTTAAGGGAAAAAATTGGAAAAAATCGAGAAAATCGGAAAAAAAAATTTGTTTTGGAAGTTGATGAAACTCGGTGGATGGGGTAATTTTGATCCAAAAAGTATAAAAATCAGGTTAATTTAATGATTGGATACAGAGTTTCTGAGATATCGCAATATTTGGATCGATTTTAGCCTGTATCTCAAAAACTATTCGACCAGTCATCAAATACACCCGATTTTTGTACTTTTTGGGTCAAAATAACCTTATATACTAAGTTTTATCGAAATTGGAGATAGAAAAAATTTTTCGATTTTTTGCAATTTTTTAATTTGAATTTTCGAAATCTTTCTTTAAAGTTCTGGACACGGGTCAAAAAGATAGCCGTCTCTGGCAACCCTCCCATATGTGTATTTATTACTTATTCATAAAAGATGATAATTTCAAAGGATTTTTAACAGTCTCTAAAGAGTGAATGTATTTTAACTGTATACCTCTACTCGCATCCAGGAATAGAGAGTTCGGGCATTAGTTAGTGTGCTATATTATAAAACTAATATCACTGTTCTTTTATTTAAAATATTTTTTTAAATGATATTCACTTTAGTTATTATATTTATTAATATTAATTGAGACAAAGTCCACTGAAATTTTGTGATTTTGATTATAGGATTATAGGAACTATAATCCTATGGAGAATTATAGGATTATATTCCCATCGCGCCCATTCCTCGAATGGCGACTAGACAAAAAAAGTGCCCAACACCGATCAATCGGTAGTTTTTTTGTAGTTTATTAATAATATTATCAATAAGGTTATGTTCTTGTGTTCAATTTCAAAAAATTAAAATTAAAATAAACTAAAAATTTATGGTAAAAGTTTGTTTTAAGGCATATATAAATTCTAAAATTCACTAGTTCAAGTTGAACAAAAATTCCAAAATAATTCTATTTAATAATAAATTTTCCGAGAAAGAAATAAAACAATTTCTTGGAAAAAATTTTCTCGTCGAATGAGAAAATTGTTTTTGTCAAATTTTTTAATTAACAACATGTAAAATAGCTTCGTTGTGTAAATATTCGTTTTATTTCAAAATAAATTAATTTCGGAAATCATTTCCACGAATTTTAATGAAAAAAATTAAAAAACTGAATTTTTTCATGAAAATCGGTATATGGGCATACAAAAATATTCTAAGCAACTTTTTCTAACTGTGATTTGCGACATCTCTAACCATCTTTTACGCTAGGCAACAGCCGCAACAACTTTGCGAACAGAGGCCCTTGGAAGTGATATTAGATCTTCGGAACGCCTGCGATTGTACTCAGACCATATCTGTCTCGTGGTAGCACAAGTACGTTCCTCCCTCCATCTAAGATTGACACTTTTTAAGATATCTTTTTTGAGGAGCAACTTGCAGTTCGCAAATGGAACTCCTGGATATTTATTGATGCTTGTGTCCGGCAGCATTGTGCCATCTCTGGCAAGTTTGTTGGCTTCGAAATTTCCTGGAATGTTCCTGTGTCCCGGTACCCATACCAGGTTTACATTCATTTGTTCCGGCCAGTTCATTGAATTAGGTAAGATGCATATGTCAAAATACGTTTGAATAAAAATTTGAAAAATGTTATAATATATATTCACAATTTTATCCAAAATAGTTTTATATATTTTTTCTAGAAAAATAAAACACGAAGGACCTTAAAAATGCAATAATAATCATAATAAAACAATAAAAAAATAATAACAATAATAGCATACGAGTACTCTCGAAAGAACACCCTATTTATTCATTACAGAATTACATCTACCCCAAAAACACACCGTGAATATGTCCAAGAGAACACACAGAAAAAATGTATTTAAATATTTAAAATATGCTTTTATGCACGAATAGTAAGTATATAAGATATTGTTGCTTGTTGCTATCATGTGATGGGTTTGGGTGGTTGTGATTCTGGGTATATGGTTGTTGGGTTGGCTTGTCCAATGATACAACACTAACAATACTAAACGAAAATGTATATGGTGATCCTAAATGCATGTTGTAAAGAATACATTTGCATTTTGTTAAAAAATTCTGGTTTAAAAGTAATGTCTGGTCGTAGCGTTTTCCAAACTTTTTATAATGTTCATAAATAGTATCATTGTACTGTACAAAAATTGTATTCATAATGATTTAAGGTCATAGAAAAAATCAGTCATGGGAACTGTCGGCGGAAGTGAAAACTAAACTTAAATTTTTTAATTAATTATCGAATGAATAATTAAAATTTCATAATTTGTAAATTAAAATAATTATAAACGTGTGTATAAAAAATTATTCTGATAATTATTACTACAAAAATAATCCGCATCCCTATCCCTATATATTACGCTTTCACGCTAAAACTATCGAAAAGTTTTTAATGAAACTGTACAGCAAAATAGCTGATATATCAGAATTAACACATGAACTATAATTTATAAAGATATATTAAATAAAAATATAAAAAAATTTAATTTAATTTGACAAATACTATTTTTTAAATTTTTACTGAAATCTTTAATTTATGGTTCAAAATATGATCATCGTTTTGAACCATAAAGTAAAGAATTCTGTAAATATTTAAAATAGTAAATATCAACAAATCATGGCCAACTATTCTGATACAGTTAACAAAATTGAAAACTGTGTATATCAAAAGAGGGTGGAGGCTATAAAGCGGTGTTTTTTACTTTTAAGCCCAGTGAACTGGGCGGGTATGAATCCAGTAGGTATATTGTTACGACACCGCAGCTAATAATGTTGATGGTGAGGACCATAATGGTCACACTCTCCTGATCGGCCTACTTCCAAATCATTTTAAACCATCCTTGTTTCATCTAGATTCTAGCCAACTATATATGGGCATGTATAATATAATAGATAACATTTTTACTTTATTAAAAATTTAACAAAACAAAATTCAGTCATAAATAGTAAAGGTATGCTACTGTAGTCAAGCTATATATGGTGTCGCGTCGCTTTGTATATACTGGTAGATACTTTATATAAATATATTATCTTGTGTATATACTGCGTTCGTTACACATATTATTACTATATCCATTGAGTGTATTACAAAAAATTATTTTTTACGAAGTCTGTGGATAAAATTAACATAAAAATAATAAACTGATGGAAAAAAATATTTTTTATAATTAATTCTTCTAATACTCATTTTATTAAAATCATAAATAACCTACTGATTACGTATTATACAGCATGTTTTCTAAGTTAGATCAAACAATTTTAGAGCAAATTTTTGAGAAATTGTATGAACCGGCGCATACATTCTAATGCTCTCACCCAGGAGGCTCGGGTTCGATTCCTGTTATCGGAATCATTATGAATGAACTGGCTCATACATTTTAATGCTGGAATATGGAGGAGAAATAACAACGACTAATTGATGTCTTTAAAGCCCCTTTCTGAGGGTTGGTTGTTTGTGTAAACAAAGTAATATGTACGAGTTGGTAACCATGGATCTCATTGATCTTGCATACGATCAATAAGAAATAACAATCACCAGCCCGTTACAAAATCTTATACAAAACAAGTGAAAAAAAAAACAATTGAGTTAATTATTGAAATACCATGTATTATTGCAATGTTAATTACGTATTCGTTTGTTTTCTACATCATGTAGGTAAAGCAAGATAAACAAACAAACACATACATATTATATGTAACGTATTTTAAAATACAAACAATAGGTACCTGTATATACATACTAAAATGTTTTTAAGCTAATTTGCGCCCTCCCGGGTAAACAGTGATGTTTACGAAAAAATGTTTCAAACAAAAGTGTTTATTTTTTATAACATTTGTACATTTAACTTTTATTCTATCTCTAACGGTTTACAAGACCTTGACCTGTTGCTCATTTAAGAACTCGACCTCACTTGTTACTTTCTGTACACGCTAAAATTCAGTTGGATGTCTCTTTTCATTTTTAAGATATCGTGTCGACAGATAGACGAACGGACAGACAACCAAAAATGAATTAATTAGGTGATTTTATGAACACCTATGCCAAAATTTTGTTGGTAGCATCAATATTTTTAAGCGTTACAAACTTGGGACAAGACTCAATATATATTGATATATGTCATATACAGGGCGTTCTGTTATTGACTGCAGATCGTTGGCCTACAGAATCAGCTCATAAAGACGAAGGACAAAGTTTTTACCAATTTTGGATCTGAGATTGACTTTGCGAGTAAATAACTTTATCGAATCACACTTCAATAAAATTTTGAATATGTTTTCATAATAATAGCAGTGTTTGTGTTTTCTATTTGTTTAACTACAAATTATCCTCAAGGATTTTACCAAGTTTTTCCTTATAAAATATTCAAGACTGGTTGGTGGCAGCTCCATTTCCCAGGACCCTTAACCAAGTGGTTACACAACAATATACGGTTTTTAATTTCTTTACCTGAGATATTGAATATCCTAGGAATTTAAGGTAGATACTACTATTTTACACCTTAAATCAGAGAGAAAAATAAACAACATTTGAACTAATAAAAATATTTTTATGGTTTTCTCTCAAAAGTATTTATATTTGGTGAGCCTGCTATTTACTGTACATGTTTGTATAAATATCTACAGAAACCATACAATATTTGTGTGTAAAAAGTCGAACCCTAAAATAACATTGAATTTTAACCCTTAATAATTTTTGTAGAACACCAAACACAGTGATTAGACCGTAATTAAAAATGTTTTATTGATTCATATAGCACAGAATGTTTTCACAAACAAACCTGTTCATTTCAAAAACATTATTTATCAGCTACTTTATTTTAAGGTGATCCTATTATAGACTAATTATGATTCCAATATTTTTCAGCCAACAAAAATCAAGTACTATTTTTTTTTTAATTGTTTAAAAATAAGGATGGTTAGGTTATGTTAGAGTGGCTGTCCTAGGGTGGGACACAATTAGACCATAGAGTCCGTTGTGATACCGAAAAAGGGTTGACCCATCCCCAAAAATTAAGAATAGTAGCAAATACTTTACTTGCTTAGTTTCTTTTTGATAAAATATCTTTGCAGAGACAAAAGGTAAAAAAGACATAGATTCTATAGTTTCAGTTACTCTTCGACTCCTAATTCCCGATATTTTGATCGAATAAAACCTAAATTGCATTTAAAAAAATATTGGCTGGCTGTTGCCCACATAAAATGTAAATCCTATGTGTAATTTTGATTTAAATTTTTGTGTAATGCCCATAAAAAAGAGCGAGAGATATCGTGGGACACTCGGTGGGAATTACGTTCTGTTTCCTATAAATTTAAATTTATTTTTTAAAGTAAAAATTTAAACTCCATTGACGTGAATGGCCTTGACGACCTTTCGCATAAGGATTAGGGTACAATTAGCACAAGACTTCAGATATGGAAATCGATAAACCTGAAAATCCTGATCAGGATAAGCAAATAAACTTATTAAAGTGTTGTATTGTCATCGGTCTTTGGTAAGTAAGCCAAAATTCTAGTTCATTTGACGATTTGAAGGGGGTTAAAATCATGTTCAAAGTTTCCGTTACACTCTTACAAGAAAGAAAAGGATACCAGTTTTGAAAATTTTTCCCAAAACATCAAAATTTTCTTTTGATATTTTTTAACTCATTTATAAATTCTTGTAGTGCATCAACCAACTGAACGTAATTTGTATACATGAAAAATATGTAAGGTCAGTTTAAGAGGATCACCTTAACTATACTTTGAGGTATTATGTTAATTGTTTTAAACAAATGTGTTTTTTACAACTCTCAAACCCTCATAACACCACCAAATATAATTTATTCAAAAACAGTGAAGCTTTGTTTATGCAGTTAATAGTTTTGTTTTTATATGTTTTATGTGAGTTGTCAGATTTCAGTTCCATACACTTTAACACACAATACGCACCGCGAAAAAATTACAATACTTGAAAAATACTTAATTTTTTAGTTATTTAGGTCATACGGTCATTAAAACAATTCGTAGATTGTACAAATTAGGAAATAATTATAAAGTAGAGCTTTTTTTGGTCACAAAAGAAAGGAAAAGTTACCTATAAAAGCTTGATGATAGATGAATATTTTTTGAGCAGGCATTTTTATCAAGTGGTAATTAGGAAGTAGATTTTATTTGGTAATATCTTTATTAACATAAATGACTAGTGTTTATTTTTATTTGACTTTTAAGCATATTTGAGACCAACTTTTTTTTGACTCCAATGTTTTGTTATGAAAAGTACTGTTTGTAACCCTCGTTCGAGAGTGCTATAGATGTAGAAGCGGGAAAAATTCATTGGCATTTACGAAATCAAATATTTAAAGAAAATAAGTGTTTTTTTACATTTTTTAAATCGATATCATGAAAAGTACACTTTAACGTGGGACTCAAATTATACTTTTCATAACATTGATATAAAAAATGTAAAAAAAAATATTTTGTTTAAATTTTGTATTTCATAAAAACATCTCGTAAAAGCGTTATAGTATAATTTTACCCGATTTCTTATATCTTACAAATTTTATTTCGCTATCCCAGCGAAAGAATACTTAATTTTCGCATACACGATTTCTCAAATAGGTAAATCAACATCTTGTAAATACCGAATCATAAGTTCATCAAAACATAAAATTTAATTTGTTTTTTATTGATGAGTAGTTTTTATGGAATAATATGTGAATGGCTGTTTTTTGAAATAGTCTGAGGAACTGCTCCGAAACATGTAAAATTAATGAAACGAATTAAAATTTACCTAAGAAATTATTTAGTTAATATATTAATAAATTCGATTAAGATATTATGATAAAGGTCCAAGGGATAATAAAAAAATATAAAATACAAAGAAACACAATTTGGTTAAAAATAATTCCAGGTAAAAGTTTTGTGGGGGTGAACTTGGTTATGCTTGCAGTTTTTATTTACTAAAATACACCTCATATAGACACTATTTAGTCCAGGTTTTAGTGATAGTTGGATTTGGCAGATTTCTCCAGAGATCAGTACAAAATAATCATAGGGAATCTCTATTTCTAGCCATTCGCAGACCTATAGTCTTTTATTAAAGATTTATTGCACATAAAATTACTTTGTGGAAACTCGTGTTAAGAATTGAAATACATCTCATATTAGGTTTTTTCGTTTTGTAAGGAACAGAAAAGTTTGGTATTTTTCATATTAAAAATAAACAGAGATTCAAATTAATCCTTTCTTATTAATTTTCAACTCAATAAAAATTAACAACACAAATAGCTCATAAAAATATAATCCTCATTTTCTTCTTGTTAACAACTTACCCCAAAAACTTTCAAAACAAAAGTTTACATTTTTCTAGTTAATCACAAGAAAGAACTTTCACAAAAAAAAACTCACTTTAATTGAATAATAAAGGAAAACAATCTGTTGAGAAAATCAAATAAAGTTTCTTATAGAACACCGCCAAAGTTTTTTTTTTTTTAATTAAAAAAACACGCGTTTCATATTATTTTCGAAATGTATATAAACACACAAGCATATAGTATAAAGTTGACGACACGACGGCGTGTAAGAGCGTTATGAACACATTACAAATACAATATACGCGATATACTTTTATTATGTCCTCACCGGTTCGTAATCCGGTGACATGTGTTTATTTCAACGACGGTTAAAGATAGTCCTTATAACATGTTGTTGTATAATATATAAATGTGCTTTATACATATAACGTGAAAACAACTTCGACGCACACTATTCGGTACATATCGGTTGTATTCGGTTTTATGTGAAAAGCTCACTTACTTTCACAGTGGATATGAGTGCAATATTATATTTTCGTATGTACATGTATATATAATACCAAAAACCAACTTGTGGTCATTATTGTCTACCAATAGAAAAGCTGAACTTCTTAAGAATGTGATGCTTTTGCATTGTTACCATCTATTCATTCGTACTTTACGGATCATATCTCTGCTATTATTATGACTCTTATTACGATTGTTATGATTATGATTATTAAATCTTAAAGCTTTTATTGAATTTTCAAATAAAAGTTATCATTAATTTGTATGCAAATATTTATTGAATAAAGTATTTTCTTATATGACTCCTAACGAATTTAATCAATGAGTCCAGAAAAGGAGTAATGTAGGATCAAAAGTCTTGAACATTTACTGCCTAAAGAAAATATCTTTGCAAATATCTTTGAAAATATTACAAATTTAAAAAGAAATATTGAAAATCAATTTAAAGATTCAATTCAAACAAAAAAAGGGGGAGGCTATCAAATCGACTGTATTTTTTTTATGTGAGTTGGCTCAAAACTTTCGAATGGGTGAACCGATCTTGATGATTATTTATCTATTTGAAAGCTGATGATTCCCGTGTGGTCCCATTTCATTTCGGTTCAGCTCTGACAACGGCATCCATAAAAAAACCATAAAAATCTTAAATTTCACATTTACATTTTTCTCAATATCACGCCAAGCGATTTCGATGATTCTTTTTTTAAGTGACATATTAGTTAGTGTACTTCAGATTCACTAAAAATCACAAAAGAAAAAGAACTTCAACAAAAAGAAAATCGACTTCAAAAGACAAACTTTTCCAAAACAAATTAATATGCACTAAAAAGTAAAAAAATAACGAAAATATAATGTAGTTAAAATTATTGTTATTTTTGGAGTCGGTGTCAGCCGCGCTAATGTAGCAAACTGTTCTATCAGAGTTGTTTCCTTGGCTGACACCGACTCCAAAAATAACAATAATTTTAACTACATTATGTTATCGTTATTTTTTTACTTTTTGGTGCATATTAATTTGTTTTGGAAAAGTTTTTCTTTTGAAGTCGGTTTTTTTGTTGATGTTGAAAGTTTTTATTTAACGCAGTCGGGTTTTTCCAGACTTCTGTTAAAATTATTTGAATGTGATTAAATAAATAAGTTATTTGCAAATCCTAATTTTTTCCAATAGGCAACTCAAAGTTTATAATTGAAAATTTTCTACTAAACTACTAAAAATCTATCTTAAATAGATATGGATTTTAAGGAAAAAGGTTGAAAGATATAACTAAAAAATATTAACAAAAGAAAAACTTATATTTATATTATAAATATTATATTGTGAAGAGCTTCTTACACTTTTCAATTTTTCGTTCAAAAGAAAATTCATATCTTGGTGTAGATAATAGAAAAAGAAAATACTTTGTCGAAAAACATCAATGATTTGGAGTCTAACAAACAGTTCAGTAGTGGAAGGCTATCTCTAACTTAAAAACTTTGTATATATTTATTAGGCAAGCTAAAAATTTTTGTAACGGAAAATAATAACATATTGCTTACTAGATATACATACACCAATACAAAAAATATTATGTGCAATTGAGTTGTTGAGTAAAATATAAGAAGCGATTTTTGTATTTTATTAGTGCTATAAGGAACATAGTTCTAAAAAACTAAAGACATTCGCCACTGTAACAAGCTGAACTAGGTTAGGTCAGGTTAGAGTGGATGTCCTGGGGTGGGACACACTTAGACCATAGGGTCCGTTGTGATACCGAAAAAGGGTTGGACCTTCCCCGGCCACTACTCCATGAACAATTTGGAGCTGTTTAAAAACAGCAGGAGAGCTTTGACGTCGACGAACTCCAGGTTGGAGAGGTCGTCAAAGAGAGGCTGGCTCAAGTAAGTCCATCTCCTCATGACAAGAGCTGGGCAGTGACAGAGAAGATGAGACATTGTCACCTCCTCCATAATATTGGCATGATTTACCTGAGATCATTTTACTCGAAAGGAAAACCCTGGCTTCAAAGCTTCATCATGTTTAAACTTATTGGAAACTTACTTTATGGTTATGGCTACTTATGGTAATATAACTTACTTGTAATGAAATTTTTGTTATTCATGTATATCGCATCCAAGAAGCGATTGTATTGTATAGGAATTGTGTTGTAGAGGTAAGCAAACGGATACTTAAGAAAAGAAAAAAAAAAGCCTTAAGTGACATTATTATTCTTATGTTATATACGGGAATACAATAGAATTTGATGCTTTTGAACACTCTTATTCATGATAAAAAAGGTGAACGAGCAATGAAGCATGGTCCATTGGTTCACGAACCAATACCATCCAACATACATAGTATTGCTATCAACGAACGAAATGATTCGACCCATTGACAGACAGACGCTATACATACATATTGAATGGGCCAAGTAAGCACCCATATCTGTATACTTCTTAAACCCCATTTCAAATACATGTGTGCACTAAATTTCAATTCAGTGGCGATTTATTACAAAAATTTCGAATAATTGAGAAAATTTGAATTTTACGTTCCTCCTTTTTTAAACCTCTCTGTCCTGTTATTTGAGTTTCATGCCATTATTTTCAAAACTAAATTACTTGGAAGAATCATAGTATTCTAGGCACATTAAAAATTCCAGGAACCCTAACTATCTGCCGCGTGGTAAATAAGCTCCTGCGTCGATATGGAACATTTTCTCTCATGGAGCATACATATAGCAGAGCTGCCATTTATAAGATAGAGGGGAAGGTGGAACTATAATTAGTAAAAATGTAGAAAAATTTCAGCCCCTTATCAAATAAACTCCCTAATGATCCCTGCTAGCATTACATTACATTTTTCGGGTCGTTGGGAAATTTATTTGGAAAGAAGCTGAAATTTTTTTCAATTATACTCATTTTAGTTCCCCTTGCTCCTTTATCTCTGTCATAAACAAGTACTATGAGAGAAAATTATCCACATTGACTCAGGAGCTTACTTAGGTACCAGGCGGCAGAAAGTTAGGGCTCATGGATTTTTTTAAAGAGCCGTATCCTAGAATATACAGCCCCTTTTCACAGTTAAATTTGAACCCAGCTGTTTATACTGAACTGGCAGTTAATGACATCATGTCAGGGTTCACTCACTCGTGTCTTAGTTCACATGATATACAGCTTAAAAATTACGATTTTTAATTTGAATAAAATAAAACAATTATGTGTTTTATGACTCAAAAAAGAATATTTAAGTATATTTTTACATAAATTTGAATTTTTGTCCAATTTCATAATTTATTTTTCACTACCGCAAGTACCCTATTGTTTGTTGAGATCATATTTACCAAGTGCAGCATCAAGTTTTCATAGAACCATCACTGTTATTGAAAGTGATCGAAAACTGAAGTGAAGTGTACAACCATTTATACTTTCTTCATGAATATATACTTACTTATTCCGTTTATCCATTCTTTTACTAAAAAATAAGGTATCCATCCTTCTACCTATATTTCTATCCTATATCCTACTCTATACATATATGTATGTATTAAACAAAGACAGGCTTGAGGGATGAGATGTAGTTTGGTTACACTTCATCGAATCTTTCAGAATGGTCAGCATCATCAAGCATCAAACACAATAGACCAGATCAGTCAGTCAGACTATCATCATCTATCTATATGCCATCCATAGTACATTACTATTGCATTAACATTATATTATTATGTAGGTACGTCATCAGTCCATGTTGTATATAGTCATTTATTCAGAGTACCTTCAAGCAATAGTATTAATGTATATTGTGTTTGTGAATTATGTTTTATTTATGTAAGGTTCATGTGTACACTGTACTTATCTTTTTACCTCTATGCAAAAACTAGATAAACGTACATTAAGAGAAAAAGTTTTAAATGTAAGCACAAGTTTTTGCCGTTTATGAAAGTTCCAAATTCGATATATTTAATTTAGTGGAGCATATCAATGGCGAACACGAAAATATAAATTTCACGACCAAATTGGAGTCAAATAGTAGATACTTTACCATTTTTAGACCTTTTAATTTCTCGTATAAAAAACTAATTTGGTTTTGATAGTTATAGAAAACCGATTCCTACTGACAGATACATTACATCAGATTCTTTTCACTCCCTAATTAATAGATTAATAAATATCCTCTAGATCCTCTTCTCTAGAGGAATTAAAAATACATTAAAAATGTTGCTGTTTATTATGGTTACCCAACCGATGTTTTAGATTCTGTTCTCCGAAAATGCCAATGACGTAAAGGAATTAGGGATACAACCTTCTTTGGGAAAGTTTCCAAAAGAGTAAGTGGGCTTGAGTTATATTTAACCACCATAGTAACAGCAGGTAGAAATAGATAGAATTTTGAAAAAGTCTGGGATTAAAGTCGGTTTTACATCCCAAAAGTTGCAACACATCTTGAGTCAAACCAAGAATCTTATTCCGGACTCTCAGAAATCGGGTGTCTACCAATTTTCTTCCTCAAATTGTGATAAATTTTACCTAGGACAAACAAAACGACAGATGATTATTCGCGAAAAAGAACATACGAAAGATAAAAGTATACATTTGCCGCTTGACAATTGTACTCCTAAGAATAACTTTGAGAATAGACTTTAAAAGTATAATAACTTTAGTGGATATTGCACTCTGTGTCTAGAACTCGAATAGCCTAATTGGAAGGGCACTTGGCATGAATCCAAGAAGTCCAGGTTCGAGTGTATTTTTTTCAATTCTCTTTAATTCAGATTACTAGAGAAGATATTTGTCAATATTTAGTTTACGCTGTATGCATCATATTAAAAATCATCAATTATAATCGAGAGACCATGATGTAAATAAATATCGTATACATGATTAAAAGTAAACATTAACAAAAAGTAATAATAAACTTTAGTGGACTTTGTATATCGAGGATGTGTGAAGTCTTAGCAGATTTTATTCTATTTGCTAAAGTTCAAGATTTTCACAAAATACGAACAGTTTATCCATGATTTAAGAATATTTTATTGAGAAAACCTCCATTTGCTAGACACTGTTTTTATTTTGGAAAGAAATAAATAACAAAGAGGTTTCTATTTTATGACAAAAAAGTAAAAAAAAAAAAGAAAAAAAATAAATTTCAAAAAAAGTGTTTATTTACTTTAAAGTATTTCTAAACGTACGTCTAAAAATTGTTTTGCTCGAAAATTCCAAAGATGTAGTTTTCTTCTGGACAGTTCTTGCTGGACTTTGTTACGATGAATGTTTCATGAGGTTCAAAACATTGAATGAAACCCAATAATATCAAATAAAACGAAAATTTAAACGTTTTTTGAAAGCTTAAGACACTTTCGCAACGAGCTTTCTGTTTTATTTGCAAAACATAAATAATTTCTTTTAAAATTTATTGTAACTGCCGATGGCTTTAAGCTTAAATGATATCACAGAGCTCAAAACAATGTAGGGAAAAAAATGTCTTCCAAATTAAAAGGATATTAAAAAAACTAAAATTTGGGCGATATTTTTTTCTATTTGGATATCTCTCATGAACAAAAGCGAAGAGAATGGAAAATTCCCCTTTTTTTGACACAAAATTCTGGGTTGATAATTTTCGTGTGCTTATATTAGGCAACATTAATGGGTTAAAAATGTTATCCAAATTCGTTATTTGTCCACTTGATGATAATACGTCTATTAATTCTTTTATGCATAAATTTTACGAACTATAAAATCTAAATGGAGTAATCTGATTGAGAAGATTGTGACAAAGAGAAAATAAAATAACTATATGAATTCAATTTTACTGAGGAAAAATTGAGTGTGAAATTGGTCTTTTTTTATTTATATATTCTTATAATAATCGGACACACACATATTTAATGGTTTTGACCCTGGTCTTCATTGTTCAAATGTCAAAGTAAAAATATATAAAATTGGGGACATCAGTTCGTATAATGTATTCAGTGCTATTGCATTAACATACGTTTGTATTTGTTATAATACATCACTTATTACTTCCATTACTTTAATTTTTAGAAACTTTACAAATTATTGCATGACAAACGTGTTGATTTACTCATTTATGTAATACGATTGATAATTTAAGAACTTTTGAGTGGATCTCAATTTACTTTATTTAATTCATTATATGCCATAGCATTCCCAATACGATTTGAATAAATCCCTAACATGTGTTATTCTGATTGATATCCTGTATTACTGTTAAGTTTCATTAAAATCAATTTAGTAGCTTTTGCGTGAATGCGTAACAAACAAACAAACTCACTCTCATATTTTTAATGTTTACGAATTTAAAATACAAATTGAATGTGTCAAATATTGAAGCAATTATTCAAGGACTGAAATGACTGGAGCGGCAAGAAGTGGTTCAAAATAAATGAGTAAATCAAAACGTTTGGCATGCAATAATTTGGAAAGTTTTTGGAACAGAACTTGGGTCTAAAGTTCAATAAACCTACTTAGTTGATTGAACTTTAGAGCCTCTATATTGAATTCCAATCACTACGTAAACTTCACGGTAGTGACTACTCTCAGAGCCAATGTGACGTAAACAATACATGAGCTGAAATTTATAAAGAAAAAAAAATCAATAAAAACCGTAAACAAAATAAAATAAATCATTTTTTTGACATTGCACTTTGCCATCTATGAACATCATTATTAAGCATACATTAAAGATTCCTCCAAAAGTGGTGAACGAGATACAACTTCATAATATATATTTTACATTTTATTTTAAATTGATAACTGTACATTTACTTTTTTATCAAAAACAATCCCTGTACTTATTTCATCCCTAAAACAAAAACAATCCCTATACTTATATTACATGGTGGTCTTTACTTATAAACCCAGCGAAACGGGTGGAAATCTTGATATTTTAAAATAAAATTATAAATAATTTCAAGTCGTTTAGAATAAAGACCACACTAAAGAACAAATTTGGAAATAGTTGGATTTGAATGAACCACATTGTTTTAATTATCAATCAATTTATCATATGTGTAGTATCATATTTTAGTGTTTATATGAAAACATTTTTCTGAAAAAGTGCCTAGAGCAATCAATTTCATTGATGCATCAAAATGTTATTACACTTTTAATATTGTGTTTTACATTTTTATACCATGTATACAGGGTGTTCTATTATTCATAGCAGAAAATTATACCAGTAAATTGAGCTTATCCAGACAAATGAAAAAGCTCTTTACCAAATTTCGATCTGAGGCTTAATTCGGGAGATGTGACTATGGGAAAAATAAAAGGATTTATGCATTCACAGACCAATCAAACGCATTAAACGAAGTAGGTGTCAGAACATAGAGAGGGCTATCATAAAACAGTAAATACTAAAAAAACTATTTTGTTATAAATAAAGACAACAGCAAAATATTACAAAATTATCAAATTATTTCACCAATACAGAGACGCTTATATGTGGAAGGTATCAACAGACGGAGGGGATTAAATTGTACAATACACTGAAGGTAAGTAAAAGTTCATCATGATAGTTGAAAATAAGTTACAAATAATTTCAACTTCAAGTCTAAACTTGCCTTGTGGCTCGTATTACTTTAATACTACAAATAAGTTGCCATTTTTCGGAAAATGAGATAATGGTGAATATCGTGGCTTTTGCTCTGGAATCTTTCAAAGTTATTTCATTGTAGGTATTTATAACATACAGTGCATCCTAGCCATTGAAATTGGCTGATCAATATTAGAAAGAAAACATTTTCAATGACCTGACTATTTATTCGAACGATTCAAAGAATTTCGTTTGCTTTAAAAATGAAATAAAAAAATATCATATTTTGCATAGTAGCTTTACAAATAATAATATTGATTTGTTGCTGTTTTTTTTAATATCTAAGCATTTCATATCCTTCAGAGGTTTTAATGTACACGTTTAGTGCGGGTACCTGTGTAGTTTACTGAAAAATATTAATTTACTTTACATTCAGTTTATTTAGTAAATGCAGTTGAATTAAGTCCTTTTAAAGTTTTAAGTCCAATAAGATGATGGGTAATTAAAGCTTTTAATATTTCTTCACTTGTATCTCTTGGAATTTGCAATCAAAACATGATCCATTTCCCCGTTTACAATTGAGAGGAAAGTTTTGCATATGTAAATCAGATGACAATGCAAATTTATGGTAATCGAATTTCCCATCACTTCCTTTATATTTTATATAAATACGTTTTTAATTTTAAATAAAAAATACTTTGTAAGGATCGAGCTTTTATTGTTCCCTCTGTCACCCATATTTGACTATTTGTAAAGGCTGGAGGAGTTTAATTTAAATTATCAATTATCAAGGATGATTTGAAGTGCCTCAAACTTCTACAGTACTCAATATATCTCACTTTATCATCAGATACACAAATTGGTTCCAGGAAACAGTATCAGATTGTAATTTAAAGTCTTAAAGGATATTTAGGCTACAAAATTGACTAAAAAGATTATCGAATATATCTGCAACATCATAGTACATTACATACGAGAGACTTTCCTATACCGTCTCATCTCATTCAATTCTGGCTTTTTCACATAATAATTTAAATATATTTTTTCGAAAACTAATTTGTAATCTCATTATTTTCTTTTTAAAATGAAAGCATATTTTAAATTCATTTTACAGGTTTTTCTACTTATTGGAATAGACGGAAAATATTTCAATTCCTAAGTTACTTTTGCTAGCTTTGAAAGATAACGCATAAATTATATGAGTTCAGTTAGTATTTAATATGATTGTAAGCGTATTTAAGCAGTTTACTTCTCCACAACCGTATTTTCCTAGCTGGTGTAAAAAATTAACATAGTCCTCCTGACTATTTATTTGTATGTACTTTTAAAAAAATGATAATAATGCGATCGGCTTCATATATTACCTACACAATTTTTATAATACTAAAAATCAAACATATTTTTGCTTACATCAACACAAACCGATGAGTGGATGGATATAAACATGTTTACCTCCATGTTATATGTATTTTTTATGAACTTCCCAGCATCAGAAGTTATTATAATGGGTCCGATTTTCGAAATCGAAATTTTCAACATATCTTTACGTTTCATGGTTAGGGCAAGGTATTCGATCGAAGCATATTAAGGGCAAAATGATCCAAAATGAATTTCATAACATTCGGTCGAGTTTTTATTTACTTTTTTATTGTGATGAGAAGTTATTCGTGTGTAAATTAAGGGCCTCACCAACCGTACACACGCCTTGTTTTATTTTACGTTTAAAATGGATTTTTGTCAAGTATCTCCGCAATCAATACAAAATTAATAAAATATAACATTTCTGAAGAATCAGAATGCACTCTTCATAATGATTCAATTTATGCCAACGTATTTCAATGTAATGAATGAAAATGTGAGAATTCCTTTTTGATCAAATAAATACGGCAGAAATTATTATGTGGAAGTCATCTGGCACTTATAAGAGAGAACAGTATATTAAACTCCTATTAATCATTCCTATTGTTTATATGTGACGATTTTTGTTCAATAATTAAAAATTAAATATAGTCGTATACGCTTTCGCTCATATGTACCCATACGCATAAGCGTTAGAGTAAGGGATAGCGAACCATTCCGTGTAAAACTATATTGGAGTTATTGAAGCTGTTTGATTTCAATAGCCATAATAAATAATGCATTGATAAATGGGAGCAAATATTTGTGTAGATGTTGTTTTAGGAAACGAATGCCTGTCAAAAAATATATAAAAAAACAATCATAGATCAAGTTATAACTTTCATTGGAATTTTTTTTGAAACCCACTAATTTTGGGTCATTCTTTTCAGCTGTGATGTAAGTTTTTGGCTAGTTATCACTTATGTGCTTAATTTCGAGACCAGGGTTCCGCTTTCTGGAAACCTGTTAGAGCTAGGTTAATTTTGATTACAAATTTGAAAAATATGACTCAAATTTAGTAGGATTACATACTTTGTTTTTTCCAAACTGGATAAAATTTGGATGTGATAGAGCAAAATTAAATTTTTTGGATTCTGATGATTCGGATTAATGAACGCATGTTCTTGGATGATTTTTAAAAATTTAATTTTATTACATAAACTTGTCTATGGTAAACTATTCAAAATCAAACTAATATTCAGCATCTTTCAAGTGTTGAGCTCAAATCACAAATACCATGTCTTATCCTATTGTGATTTCTTTTATTATACAAAATTTCTTTCCATAAAAAAAAAAATCATTCGCTACACATTGGAAATTAAAAAACAACAACTCATGAGCTGCAGACGCCCATCACTAATGTTATATTTCCCCCTTATAAAATAATTTTTACTAAAAGATGATTTTTATTAAAATTGGGTTTTCATGTCTTTTCCAGTTTTGAAAACACATAAATTAATATCTTACCTGACCTACCTTTTTGTCACAAAAAACGCACGGCTTTACCAAAAGTATACATGTGAACTCGTGGATTCTTTTTGTTTGACACTATACACATCGATTTTCAATCCTCTTGCTCCATTGGGATTAGAGGAGACTGTGCTATAGCTGAAAGCCATAATACAACGAAAATAGCGGAAAATTTTTTTCACCTAGAAATCCGCTCCTTTCCAAATTACTGAAAGGAATGAAGTAAATAACCCTACATGGTGAATTTCAGCTCATTTTAATTTGTGTTCTGCTATGGATGTAGCGAAAAAAAAAATATATATATTTTATATGAGGATGTCTCTGAAGCTCATTACTAATTGTTGTTGACCTTCGAGTTAGTGAATAAGTCTAAATTTCCGGGTGAAATATAACTAAAAAAAAAATCGTTAGATCTCATATCCCTCTATTTCTATGCTATGTGTGTTCGAAAATTAAAAATGTTCATTCACATCTATTGTTCGCATTCATATACAACAATCATAGATCTATCTACTTCTATCTGTACTTGTTGGTTTTTGTGTTTCTTTGGCAGAAAGTATTTTGAGCACATTTTATTGCCACAAAATATGCAAAGGTATTTAAATCATAATAAAAATATTAAGAAATTAAACCAATATGGAATTCTCATCACGTTTTTCAATATTAGACAAATATCGTAAATATTCGCTCAACAAAAATGGCCAGGTAATGAATTATTTTTTACTTAGTATTTTACAACTTAGCTATTGATCAAAATTTTAGTTTAATAATTAATAGGAACAGCAAAATTTAAAGTATAGTTTTAGCCCCTCCCCCGCCTAAACACTCCAATTTCTACGTGCTGCATTTGTTAATCTTTTAAGCATATCTTGATATTGTTTCGTAAGATTAGCATAAACTCGAACAAACTTTGCCAAACTGAACCGATTTTGAAGGTCATATTCATTATTTTAGTTTTTCGGGTAAGACACCCTAAACTTGCGGTTGAAATATAGCTAAGAACACTCTCCATTAAATTACCTTTCAAACAAAATCAAAATCAGTTCAATTTTTCACACACACACACACACACACACAAAGCGTTCAAACTTTTAACACCACTTTTCTGTATTTCGGGCGTTAAAAATTAGTTTTTTAGGCAGTTATGAAAAGTTGTTGGAGATTGATGATGGGTCATATTCAATTTTTTAGTTTTTCGAGTAAGCTTACGCTTGAAACATAGCTAAGAACACTCTCCATTAAATTACTTTTCAAACTAAATCAAAATCGGTTCAATCTTTCAGACATACACACATAGCGTTCAAACTTATAACACCCCTTTTCTGTATTTCGGGCGTTAAAAATTACAGTATTTTAGGCAGTTATGAAAAGTTGTTGAAGATTGATGATGTTAATGATTGATGTGTGAACAGTATAAATTGTAGTTACACGAAAGTATCATTGTGCAGTCCGCCACCAAATTAGCAAAGAGTAACATTCATAATAAGAGTAGTCACGACTAGCTAATTCTTACTGATGATGACTACATGGTAGTCGAAATACGTATTTATAAAATACAAAACTGATCTAAGAAATTGGGGCAAAAATCAAAATTTATTGATGATGTGGTTTATGGGCACACTTACAAGAACACCTTATTTTATTTTTCATCTAAGCTTAAAATTCCTTGATAAAAATGCCTAGTTTTCACGCATCCATTACTCTACATTGAACAGAAAAAAAGGTACCATTTCACTTTAAGGGACAAAGCCGCTCGCTATATTATAATGTGCGCATTGAAAGAAGAACTAAATAAACTATACAAAAGCATTAGAAAAAAAAAATTATATTTGTTGAGTGTGGTGTCTTTTATTAAAATGACATGTGAATATTAACATGAGCCTTGTTTCTGTACTTTACACATGATTATTGTTAAAATAGGAGTCACGGTTCGTAAAATATTCATGGTATAATTATTTTAAAACAAGTAATTTCTCGACGTTACAGCATGGGTGTAACTCTAACGTTTCAACAATTAAACCCTCATCAGCAATTATATTTTTCCCTGAATAACTCGTTTCGCAGCTCGGTTTGGCACAAATTATGAAGTAGCCATCATATATCTTAGCAAAAATTTACTCTCTGTGTTGAACATTGGCTTTGTTTTATGTAATCGAGTAACACTGGTTATGAGCTTTAGGTTTATGCTTCGGGAACCAAATACCCATCCAAATAACAACCAAGCCCCTATATATCCAACACAGAATTTTACTTTCAATTCGATAAAAAAATCATGATTCCGAACTGATTATAGTTTCGTTTCTGGGTAATAGATTAACACTGGTTGTGAGCTTCGAGTTTAGGCTTCGGGAATTGAATACTCTCCCAAGTATACTAAAATTGGTCAAGAAAAAATGTGCTATTAGATATATATTAAAATGACTCTACCCATTATTTTGATATAATTTAAATTCTTCAATATTAAATAATTATCTATTTTGAATAATTTTATTTCGGAGCATTTCAAAAAAGCTACGTTATTCAAAACAATATCGAGTGAAATCTCTGTAAGCTATATGATAGAAATATCATTTCATTCATCTAGAATGATCGCCAACGTGCTATAAACTATATAGCTTTAAGGCCTTTCTATTCATGTTATTATACTTATCACAAAAGTATTGTAATATTTTATTTTGTTCGCCCCCTTAATAATCATATATTTCTCACTTTTATGTGAAGTGAATGGCATACATTCGTGTGAAAAATTTTTCAGTAGTATATTCATTTGTGTAACATTACAATAATGATTAAATTTTTGAAAAGTATAAAAAAATATAACAGAAGTTTTTAATAAGAAATATCCTCTTAGGGGGGGGGGGGGGGGGAGCTAGGGAGGCTCATCGACCAACAACCTGGATTAAATAAGTTAATCGTTTTTATAGGGGACTGAAATTTGATAAAAATTATACTTAAATATTCCGATTTTGAGTCATAAAAACACATAATTGTTTTATTATATTAAAATTAAAAATCGTAATTTTTAAACTATATATCGTGTGAGCTAAAACACGAGACCTGATGTGATGTGTAATTTTAGGGAAAGAAAACGTATTAATTTTGCCAGAAGATAATTTTTTGTGGTCTTTTATCAGAAAAATCAACCTTTTGAACTACTTTTTCAAACAATGTAGAGTACCCTATTAATGGACTAAATCAACATTAACTTGAGCAAAACCTAAGGTAAAAGCTAGCGTATTCACAATGCACGAACCTGCAATCAAATTTCATGGTCCTCATCTTGAGCAGTCTAGTTTATAAAATATGAGTAACATGTATTATGTGAAACATCCTGTAATTAGAAGCATAGTAAATAGTTGTTCATAACAGTTTTCTTAATTAGCTGGTATAACATATTTTTCTTTTTGAAAGTAAAATATAAAACGACATCATCACATAAATTTTCTTTTGATTTTCTTATGTTCTAATAATTTATAAACAAAAACATGGCTGTAACACCTTTTATTAAAGTGTTAGAATGTGTCAGTATGTTTATTTTTAATTTTCTTTTGATACACGAAAAATATTCGTTTGTTGCTCGTTTAATAGAAAAAAAAGAGGACGAACAAGATAACCAACAAAAGCGCCTTTTTATGAAAAATGTCTTCACATGATAAACATTATCACTTCAGTAGTTGCAACTTCTATATACAGACTTTAATATTGTTTATAATAGAGAGATTATAATATGTGTCACAGAATCGGAATCGGAAAATTCTCAAACTATATAACTTCTCAAACTGTTATAACTTGAAAAGGACATCTAGTTTTAACGGACGTATTTCTTTCCAAGAGCCTAAGTGGCCGAGCGGTCTAAGGCATTAGTTATAGACCATTAGTTTACTTAGACTTAGGTTGCCGGTTCGAATCCAGGCAGCGGCAGTGTGAACAATTATAATTAATGGGAGTGCAGAATTGATCACATTGTCGTCACTTGGATAAGAACGTAGTAACCGACTCCACCCACATCAAAAATGTAATTGTAAATATAATTTGTAATTAAATAAATAAAGATTCACAAATAATGATGTGGGTGTCCTCTGTTATAGGCGTATATGTCAGAGAAACGGAGGTTAAACCCCATTATTATATTATATTATATTATTATACGTATTTCTTTCAGAAAAAGATCCTTTTTTCTAAGTATTTGTATCATTATATAGCATAAGGAAATGTTATTAGCCCTTCGTATACCCAATCTTACGTAAGATTTTATTAGTTGAAATTTAATATTAGAAATAATTTGAAATTTAAGATTAGAAATAACTTTTCTAACGTTTTATTATTCGGCAAAACGAGATTGAATTTTACGTTACGAGGGGAGGAGGGTTTTAGAAAACTTATGCATGCTTACGTGGGGAGATCAGAAATCGTCAAAATTATACTTACGTAAATAATGAATGACCCCTAATTGGCATAAAAAGTCGAGGGAAAACCAATTGAAGATAAAAACTTGGAAAAGTTACATTCAGTGACCAACAACTCCGTAAATATTGCCTTCACTGAAAGAAAAACATACTGATCTACTTTTTATAATCTTTTTTTGTATCATCACAAAGTTTCCAAGGTATTTGCAATAGGTCATTAAAATTATCTCTTTTGTAAATCTTTTTCTACGACTAAAATTTAAGTTTGTATGAAATAAATTTGCTTTTGGTGGCAAACATTGCAATGTGGCAAATCTGTGACAAATGTAATTTGTATATGGAAGTTTTATGGCTCACGTGTTAGTTTTTAATGTAAATTTATTTCGAAAGGACAACATGAAAACATGTATTGTACTACAGTTTCTTATCATATTAAGATTCTTGTATAATGAAGATGATTTTAGATTAGAAAAAACTAGGTCTCTTGAATTGAACCAGTTGACACATATTTTTATTTAGTTTCATAAAGGCGTGAAGGCAACGGTAATTATTAAAAATCTTACCTGATTTATAATCATCTTCTTACCAATGCTTACAATCTGATACATACATCTTTGATATTGAAATATAAAATGTTTTAATAAAACATAAATTTTTGGAACTATGTCCCTTATCACGCGTTTTGCGGATGGAAACTAAGCAAAAAAAAGGCACCGAATGATACTTTTTATTTATTTTATTATATTACAATATTAAAAGTATCAATGACGCCCTGGTTTTCATACCATGCATGTATGTAATATACTAAGTTTAGTCCCAAGTTTGTAACGCTTAAAAATATTGATGCTAACAACAAAATTTTGGTTTAGGTGTTCATAAAATCACCTAATTATTCCTTTTCCAGTTGTCCGTCTGTCCGCCTGTGGGCACGATAACTCAAAAACGAAAAAAGATATCAATCTGAAATTTTTACAGCGTACTCAGGACGTAGAAAGTGAGGTCGAGTTCGTAAATGAGCAACATAAATCAATTGGGTCTTGGGTCAGTAGAACCCATCTTGTAAACCGTTAGAGATAGAAAAAAAGTTTAAAAAAATGTTCCTTATAATAAAATAATCAACTTTTGTTTGAAACATTTTTTCGTAAACATCACAGTTTACCCGTGAGGGCGCAAATTAGGCGTTAATTGTATAGTATGTATATTATTAAAATTGTATATGTATGTGCATAGTGATAGAGTAATCAATACTATTTATGCATGGTATTTCAACAATTAACTCAGTCAATTGTTTGTTTTCACTTGTTTAAAATTAAAAATACATAATTTAAAGAAAAGAAAAAAAAACGATTTCCTTAAAAAATTGATAAATGCAATAAAAAAAATGTGTATCGGTTTTAAGCTTAAGAAAGTTAAAGGGAAATGGTAAGATATTAACAATCTTTAACGACTTTTCATGTCCCACAAAACTATATTTCAAAAGTTTCATACCATAAAAATAAATAACAAATAAAGAGTCAATTAAGTGTTACATAAAAACATCTATAAAGAACAATTTAATTAAAATTTTCTATCAAGAACTAATTTTTTCCCTAGTAGAAAAAAAAAGTAGGTATTATTATTAATAGTAATTATAAAACGAAGCAATGGCGATGCGATGGGCGGCATTTTATTATTATACCATCTCAAGTTTTAAATTAACGTCATATAATTTTATAGTAACAATATTTAAAACACTACTTTGGCACTGCTCGAGTGCCATGTTGTTCAACAATTTTGAAGCAAACTGTATGGTGATTAAATAAGGCTTGAAAATTTTTAATTATTAATCAAATAAAAAGCGATGAGTGTTATCTTTACGATTTCGCTATAATTTTAGACATTGAATCATGGCACTGTTATTTTAAAAATAAAACAATTTGTGGTATGGAAACGTAATTGGATCGGATATTTGATGATGAAAAAAAAATCACATTGAAATGTTAAGGATGTATGAGCATTGTAGTGGGGGCACAAATTTAAAAATAGATATTTTCAATTTTGATGATAAGTTTATATTATTACTTGACGATATAAGACGAAAAGTAAGAATAAAATTTTTCGATATCTGGCTTAATTTTCAAAATATCGAAAATTGAAAATTTTGTTTAATTATTTAGCTTTCGATATTTCGAAAACATAAAAAATTTAAAATTACTTTTCCTTAAAAATGGAGGAGAGGCCCATACCCACTTAGTGGGTTCAGTGGCTAATTATTATTATTATTATTTCGAAAACCAAGACACATATCGAAAAATTTTATTCTTATTTTTCGTCTACATTCATGAAGTTATAACAAAATTCATCATCAAAATTGAAAATAAGATAAAAATAATTTCAACCCTTAATCTACCCTGCTCTTACATCCCTTATATGGACGGTGACACTTAGTTTTTTTATTTTCTAATTCATTGCTAATATGTTTACTTTCTATTAAAAAGTTTTTTTAAAATTTGTTTTCATTCATTCCAAATGAAAATTATCAAAAACTTCCAAAATATGTCGTTCTTTGAGATTCCTCCATAAGAGCCAATGTATTTTATATCGATTTTTAATGACTTTTTTCTTAAAAATTTGCACGGTTACCTAAGCTGAAATTTTAACCACATATTCTTTGAGTAAAAGACTACCTACAAACAAATTTTGAGCCTTTAAATCAAACATTGTTGTCATGCTCATACATTCTAAAGCAGTTTTGTTTTACAATCTCCGACTAGCATAAAAGGGTTTTATGTTGACGTATAAATTTTATGTGTGTATCTGGATATCTGCCTATGGCATCGTAGCTCCTAAGCAGATGAACCGATTTTTAATTTTGTTTTAAAGGTTATTTCATCGATAGTGTTCTTAGCAATGTTTAAGTGCAAGTTTCCACTCGTAAAAACACTTTCAATTGCAAGTCAAAGTTTCCATAGTGACTTACAAGACAGGTTTAGCCCACCATACAAAATACTGTAAAGTGACCATAGTCAATCAATATTGATCATTTTTGTAGAATTGAATTGTATTTTGTACGGGTAGCAGCTATATAATATATACTTCATCTATCTAGGTAATATGGTTACTCTTACATTATATAACAAGTATCATCAGGAAACCATCACCATAATTTAGAACAACTAATAGATATTAGATTCTTATCTTTTTAGTTACGTTAATATATTTAGGTTGGTACACATTTTATAGAGTATTAGCGGTTTTCACATCGTATCTTGTTAGAAAATACTTTTAACTAAAAAATAATTGAACTAAATTAATACTTTGAGTAGTTGTTCTACAAAATATTCACAAAATTCTATTAGAAAAATATCACAACTGTGTAAATCATTTTAAATGGCTATTAGAAAATTACTTTCATTAAAAAGGATAAGTTTCTTTTTAACAAAACGGCAATTTGGCCGAATTCAATCGCAGCCGAATTCACCTTTTTTTTAATATTACTGCCAAACTAAAAAATAATTTTTTTTTTTTTTTAATTTGGCGGTATTAATAAAAAACAAGTGAAAACAAACAATTGACTGAGTTAATTGTTGAAATACCATGTATAGACAGTGTTGATGAAGCAAACGTTTGTTTTTTGACGTCACGTTAATAAAAAAAGATATCCACTTTTAAATAGCTACACACACACTGATATTCCCATATTAATGCATACTATAAAATTTACACCTAATAAGCGCCCTCGTGGGTAAACAGTGAAGTTTACAAAAAAAATTTTCAAACAAAAGTTGTTTATTTTTTTATAAAGAATATTTTTTACATTTAAACTTTTGTTCTATCTCTAACGGTTTACAAGATGGGTCCTACGGACCCAAGACCCAATTGAGCCATATTTCTCATTTACGCACTTGACCTCAGTTTTTAGGTCCTGAGTACGCTATAAAAATTTCATCTTGATATCTCTTTTCGTTTTTGAGTTATCGTGTCCACAGACGGACGGACGGACGAACAACCGGAAATGGACTAATTAGATGATTCTATGAACACCTATACCAAAATTTTTTTCGTAGCATGAATATTTTTAGGCGTTACAAACTTTGGACTAAACTTAATTCGGCTGCGATAGGATGCTTACCATCGAAACGACTAATTTGTAAAGCAGTATGATATCGTTAGTATTCAGAAATGCTCGTTGCTGTCACTGGCGAACAAGTAGACATGTCCATTGACATTTCGAAAAATCAGAATACCCTTCAAATATTATCGTATAAAATTATCACAAGTTTACAAAGTTTTCCTGGTGTGTACTTTGCCTAATACATATTTCTATAATAATATTATTAGTATGATTGAGGGAGGTGATACTTATGCACCAGTGCACCTTATTGCAGTTATTAAATTTGTTTTTGTAAACGCTTTCAACTATTACAAGACAAGGTATACCCACTACTTAAAACACGTTACCTTCTTAGAAAGTATATCATACTTATGAAGGAAAGAAAGTATGTTTTTAACTTACTCTAATATTTATTTTATCGATATATAAACTAAATGATATATAACGCTTTATATTTTCTACTAACTTTTTTCAACTAACGATGCTTAATTTTTCAGAATGATATTATTTTTCCTCAGCTTTTATCAAAATTAACAAACGTTACCGACATGATTTTTTATTTTTACTAGATTGAATTGACCATCCAGTTTCAATAAAGGGGAAGTTACTATTCGATAGGATTGGGGTAGAAATGGAAAGGTTTTTATCGTGCAGGCGGTTTTTTCTGCAAAAATCTGTCAGAAAACCTTCTTTAGAAAATGCAGTTACTTTCTCCTTATCCATGCGACTCTTATTTGATAGCTCAACTAACCCCGTAATTAAAATTAACAAAGTCTTGAACCAGCAATATTCCCACTACACTTTAGGAGACGTCAAAATTTGCTTTCACCTGATAGTATAGGAAAAATAGAATGTTTTGGCGACAAAATATGTACCAAAATGAAACTTTATTAATTAATTTAATTACTAAACATGAAGAGGGGGTCGGTTGCCTAAATTTTGGTAGGACTCGGCAGATCTTCATCTCTAGTGCCAAAAAGTAATTAATTAAGTTCCACTGTAGTACATATTCTACCGCCAAACAGTCACATTTTGTGTTATCTTTCCTGTACTATTAGCACTCTGCTCTATGTGATTTGATATAGATTGAATTATCATTTTAGGAAAGAAAAAGGGGTATCAAAGGTTACGAAACTTCCTCGTTGTGTAGGGCTGGGGTACAAAAATTGGAATGAAGTTGTGAAACAATAACTAGGTACTTTATCAAACAAACCAAATGGTTATTTCTGAATTGTTTTCAACAGAAACAATCTTCAAAACATTGGCATTTGTTTAAAATCCCCTTAAAACAATCCTTAAATTAATAAATAGTTAAAATTAAATTTTCAATTATTTAACTTAATCAGAAAATTATCGAATTCAAGAGACTTAACCGCTGATTGAAACCATATTTTCTAATGATTTTTGAATTGTCATCAAAATTATAAGTTTCAAATAAAATTATTATTTTATTCCTAAAAAATAAACAATATTGAATCTACTACATGAAGTTTTTGCGCCGTAGATACCCTTCATTATATGAAAGCCAAACATCCAACTTCAATTTTAATAATAGTTTTAAATTTGCCATAAATATATATTATATGCCAACTATATTTCATAACAGCATTCCCGGTGCATACACAGAGCTTTTATGAAAGCTCTTCGAAATTAGAGTGCTTATGTGTGTATAGTATGCATGTATACACATTGATAGACCAGACTAGAAGAGATAGCGTAGTCTATATTAGTATACTTCATCCTTCCAAATCATATATTAACTATACCAGTATATGATATTAACTTTAAAATTAATAATAAAATTTATGAACAAATATTCAAGTACTAGATATATACACTTTAAAGCTACCCCACGCTTTGTACTTTCACAAACTAACTCCCTATATATACTGTTAGTTTGTAATACTATTTTTTATTTATGAGTTGTATAAAGTTAACACCGCTTCTTTTAAATGCTTTGATGCTATTATTATTAAAAACTAATTTTTATTTTTCTTACATCAGTAATATTTAATATTGCAAGTTGTACAATTTTAATAACGAGTTTTAGGATCAACAAGTGAAAAAAAAACAATTGATTGAGTTAATTGTTGAAATACCATATGAAGACAGAGTTGATTACGCAATCCTTTGTTTTTTTACGTCATATCAGTAGAAAGATAGCCAAGCATAAATATTTACATATAATACAAACTATACCATGCGTTTAATTTACATCTTGGCATAGGCATCTCTTACGAGTATGACAGAGTACATACGTTAAGCAATGTGTGTAAAAAAGAAGTGTTAAATGTGTTACATGTTTCTTGAAAGTGTTGTAGATTCGGTTTTCTTTAAGCTGTACGATCAGATCGGAATTTGGTAAAAATATTTCTCATTTGTCTTGATCAGCTTATTCAGGAAGTGCAGTGTTCTACAGAAAATATAGAACAAACACTACATCCTACTTAAGCATGAATAGTGAAGGTGTAAACAGAAAAAGTAGATTTTTCTTTCCGATATGTACAAAATTTTCTAAGTATGAAAACACTATATATTAAAACAAACAAGGTATGTTTATGATATCAAATAGCGGCTACTCGCATCGTGCGTGTGTTTTATTGGAGGCGATTTCATGGTAACGATATACACTACTTTAATTATAGAATTGTATGGATGCATATATAATTGTATGGATTGCATTTATCACTTACATTGAAAATTTAATATTATTGTCTCACAAATTTAAATAAATAATTATGATAATTTACATTTAAAAAAATAATATTTGTGCAATTTGATTTCTTATTTTCAATTTTTAACGCATTAAGTTTAATTAATTAGTGCTTTTCAATAATTTTTAATTTGACATTTTCTATAACATTAACATGTAAAGAATTGCAAATTAGTCATAACCGACCTTTATCGCCAAAATTTTTCACTGGAAGCGCTGGTATCGATTTTATTGTCACTACCATGACTACGCACACAACGAATATACTGATTGAATACCATCGTGATTTGATTCTGATAAAAAATATACTTTTAATTATGACTTGAAACTTAAACGTAAATAGCTTTTGATAATTTATAAACCAACATTTTTTTCATGTTATATAAAACATTATCTATAAAAATATTTTTATACACTTTGCCAGATAATGTGATTTATTTCAAAATAAAATATTTATATACAGGATGTTTGGTAAATCGTTGAATACTTTGATGGACATTATACTAGAGTTAATTTCCAATAAAGACTAAAAAACAGTTGAAAATGCACGGTTTTCGAGTAAAAACAAGTTTTAAATTTTTCATGTTTCATTTTTTTATGCAAAAAACAGCTAGTGGAACAAAATACAATAAACGCATGTTTTTTATAGTACAAAAATAGTTTTCAATAGTTTTCGAAATTTTGAAAACATAATAAAATGGAGATAATTTGTTTCCTTCTTTTCTATTCTGAATTTTAAGAAAAGGTTGATGTTTTTTGTATGAATTATTTTGATTTTTAAGTATGGTAGATATTTTAAAAAACTTTTTGATTATTTTTATTATACCATGCAAATATGTAATATGCATGGTATACTAAGTTTAGTCCTAAATTGTAACGCTTAAAAATATTGATTCTACGCACAAAATTTTGGTATAGGTATTCATAAAATCACCTTTATTAGTCCTTATTTTCCGGTTGTCCGTCCGTCCGTCTGAAAACTTGATAACTCAAAAACGAAAAAAGATATCAAGCTAAAATTTTTACAGCTACTCAGGACGTAAAAAGTGAGGTCGAGTTCGTAAATGAACAACATAGGTCAATTGGGTCTTGGGTCCGTAGGACCCATCTTGTAAACCGTTAGAGATAGAACAAAAGTTTAAACGTGAAAAATGTTCTTTATAAGAAAATAAACCACTTTTGCTTAAAACATTTGTTCGTAAACATCACTGTTTACCCGTGAGAGCGCAAATTGTATAGTATGTATTATATGAGTATATCAGTTATATGTGTGTGACATGTATGTTTGTGTAATGTGACATAGTAATCAACACTGCCTACACATGGTATTTCAACTGAGTCAATTGTTTGTTTTCACTTGTTTGTATTAATTATTATGATTTTTAAGCATAGATTTGTTTTTTAATTTTTTGATTATTGTTACTTTCATTATAATTTAAAAAAATGGCTTTTTTTATATTGTTCTCATTATTGTTTTTTTGTTTGATATCCATAAATAAATACTTAAAATTTACAACATGTTTATTTAACTTTAACTTTTTTTTAATTAACTATCCATTTTTTCTACTATTGGTGCCCCGCGAATAATTTGATCCTAGGGACGCCTATACTAAGAAATTATATAAAACTCCATATAGTTTATCGAAGTAAGTTTTAAATTTTAAAATGATAATTATTCTGTTCATTACACACTTTTCATGCAAATAGTTTATACAGATTTATTTGATAAAAAAATATTTTAGAGAAACATTGTGGAAAAACGATAAAATAAAATGAAGAATTATCCACGAAATAAATTTGCAATAGTCTATACACTAACCAATAGTGAACAACATCGCTAGACTAGGAAGTTTGTTAAGCCGAGATAGAATGAATTCACTCAATAGTTAATTATAAAATATTGTTGAGGAGAGTGTAATAGGTACAGCAAATGGTGAATCAGGAATATATAGAATATGTATACGAAGCAAGGGAAAAACACAAAAGGTTTTTTTAGTTTCAGCCGCAATGTCATCCAATTTTCAATTAACTTTTCTTTTTTTTTTTTTGCAAAATATGCATATTTTGTTTTATATGCTACAACGACAGCAACACAACTAAGAGAGGATATCAATTTTCATATTTTTATCAATCTGTTTGTCTGCCTATCTGTTCGAATGACTGTGATTACTATTCCTATTTTTAATTTCATTATCTATTTTTTGTGCCTAGATTGATATGTATGATATGTAATTATCCAAGAAAAAAGGGACAATGTTTGAGGCAAATGAGGCAAACAAAATTTTCGATTTTTTGAAAGTTTCTTAAGGGGTACCCCCTTTATAAAAAATCGAAAAAATCGGGAAAAAATTTTTGTTTCCGATTTCGATAAAACTCTGTATATGTATAAGGTAATTTTGACCCAAATATTGCAAAAATCGGGTTAATGTATCGATTGAATTCATAGTTTCTGAGAAAATCGTTATTCGAGTCCAATTTTGATTATATCTCAAAAGCTACGAGTCCAATCATTAAATAAACCCGATTTATGAATTTTTTGGGTCAAAATTATCTTATATAATGAATTTTATCGATATCGAAGGCAAAAAAAAATTTTCGATTTTTTGAAAGTTTCTTAAGGGGTACCATAAACGTAAAACAGTCTTAATACCAATTGTCATAATCAAACAATTGATCAGATTCCTGGAATGAGTTTTGAGAACAAATCAATTAAAAATTGATCAGTATTGAAACCCGACACACTCTTTGAAAAAGACAATACCATATACGATAAGGACGCAGGATATACTTTACTTCCTCAGGAAAAATAAAAATAAACAGTGTGTCCCACAACTTGATTTACATAACGATATTAATCGGTCAGTGGTAACTCTTATTTTTCAAATGATTTACAAGATGGGTCATTTTAATCTATATTGTCTAATTGTTCGTTTTGTAGTTAGCCACTCAAAAATAAAAACTTGCAGACTTTGATGGGGGACATCATGTTCTGACATCAGATTGCACTTAGTGCTTCGGTTTTCTTTAATAGCCTATTTAGATCCTAAACGGTAAAAGATCACTTTAAATTAAAAACTTAATCCTCATAAAAAAAGTAACATTTTTCAAGTGAACCATTTATTCGAAAATCGTCAGTTTTCAGAAAGAAATTTATTTGTCAGCTGGAAAGCTGAAAAACAAAATTACTTTAAAAAATCAACGAAAATTTTTGAAAAATCTTTTCCAATAAGGTTGAGATGATAGCTATATGATGGTTATATGTTTTTGACTGATTCCAAATGATGTCCAAATGTTCTTGAAGATGATATCAAAGGCAATAGAAGTCAGTAAAAGGATTTTTTCACACTCGAACCCGTATTTTAATGGCGGTAACCATCATTTGAAGATTATCATTCTATTTAGCATAAAGTATAAAAATGTTCCATTGCGTTTTCCCGCTAAGAGATAAGCTAGCGTAAGAACATGCATGTTCCATAAACAACCTGTTGTTCACAACAACCTTAATATCAAAAGTTTAAAGGCACGCAAATGTTATAAGATGTACCTCCATTATAATAGGGATTAACCTCCATTTCTCTCACATATACGCCTAATACAGACGCCAAACACATCATTATTTGTTAATCTTTATTTATTTAAGTACATCCATATTTACAATTACTTTTTCGATGTGGGTGGAGTCGGTTACTTTGGTTTTATCTAAGAGATCACACAATGTGATCAATTTTACCGCCCCCATTACAATCTGCTTCGCTATCTCCAAGTCAATAGCAAAATATTTTTCACCTAATAATTTCAACATGGATATCACAATGTGGTTACACTCGGTAAATTATCAATTAAAACAAGCTCTTTATATAACAGCATATTCTTGGCATATTGTTAATTATGCTGACATTACTTGTGGGCACGTGGCTAAGTGGCTGATATTCATTTATTCTTGACAATACATAGTCAACTTTTGTTTTTTCCAATTTTAGTTAAAAGATATTGTAATAGATAAAAGATATATATCTACCTTCAGAAATGAGTAACTAGTTAGTAGTAAACAAAAAAAAAAAAACATTGGTTTGAAAAGAAGATAATATATATCTTACGTTCGATACACAATTTTGTTTTATTTTAATTAGAGCAAATTTCTTAATTAGTTTGTTAAAAATTTGTGTATAAAGTTTATTCTTATTACGCAACAAACTTTAATTAAAGAAAGTTTATAAATTCATTAATGATTGAACATTCAATGGATATGAGAATGCAAAATTTTTAAAACATTATTCTTAATTTTTCAAAACTTTCAACAAATGTTTTAGACATACACTTTCAAATAGTTTAACACAATTTTATGTTTCATTTTGTTTTGTAAATTTTACAGTGTTCTCCGCTTGTTAGATATATTCTGAAGAAAGTTAACTGTATATTTTTTTATTTAACCTTGAAAATTATGTTATACTAGCTTTTACCCACGGCTTCGCTCGTGAAAATGATTCTTTTCAATGGATTCATTTGTAGAACCTAACTTTACCTCTATACATACTACTTGCAACATTCTTCAATCTTGTCTTCGCTTAGCACGCCCCCCTACACATCAACTATACCTTACATCCCGTTGGAAAATATCGTGACATTTAGTCTATGTTACTTTAAAGACTGAAATAAAGAAAGGATATAGTACACTTTTCTCGCATTCGCTCGGGAAAATGATCCATTTCAATGGATTCCATACATTATTCATTTAGTGAATCGTTGATTCGTTTAGAGAACCAAATTTTTCCTCACCTATCCGCTCAAGTCTCGGACTTGATATACGAATGTTGATTTCTAGGCCTTTGTAATACTTGTAATTTAATCTTATTATAAAAATGGGGTTTAACCTCCGTTTCCCTTACATATACGCCTATAACAAAGGCCACCCACATCATTATTTGTTAATCTTTATTTATTCATTTACAAACATATTTTACAATTACATTTTGATGTGGGTGAAGTCGGTTACTACGTTCTTATCCAAGCGACAACAATGTGATCAATTCTACTGCCCCCATTAATTATATCTTGTTCACACTTCCGCTGCTTGGATTCGCACCCGCAACCTAAGTCTAAGTGGACAAACAATCGGAGACTAGCGCCTTAGACCGCTCGTTCACTTAGGCTCTAATTAATTCTTCTTATTAATTCAAAAAAAATAACCAAAATAAACAAAAAGAACAGAAACAGCTGTCAAAATTTTGTGTTGGATTGGGGAAAGTTATCAGAAGTTTAAGATAACAGAACTAATTTAAAGTAAGTATAAGGAAATTTTTATGTTATATCATAATAAATATCCTGATCAAACCGAACGTAAAGTACTCACATATTGGGTTCACTACTAAATCAGAAGTATGTCTTTTTTAAACTAATATTATAATTAATTCATACAGTAAAAACTAAAAGTAGCTATAAAATTAAGTTCTTTAAATAATCAAACAAATATTTGATTTCTAACATTAAAACCTTAAACTTTAAGAAAAATACCTTGTTAATAAAAAAGTAAGCGCTGCATTAGTTATGTACCAAGCTACGAAAAGAATATAGTTCCAACTAAGTGTCTTACGACACCTCTCGTTTTTTTTTCTTCTTTTTCGATATAACATTCAATATTGAAAATCTGCAGAATGTCAAATAAAATATGCTAATGCCATATAATCCAGCCTTTAGTTATCAATTTATTAAAAAATATTTTATCTATTATTTTGCACTTTTATCAAAGTAACCGTCCGTCTCTTGTAAAATAATAATGTATTCCTGTTACAAAGAGCTTACGATGTCGCACTATAAAAACAATAGACAAAGATTATTGTACTCTGGTGTGTATATAGTTCGTAAGTGCTTGGGTAAGAGAGGTATAGGATTCAAACAAAGTCTATCATCAAGCTCATCATCATTCTAAAAACAACCCTTCAAAGTAGGTACTTCAGAATACAATCAATCTCTGATCAGATATATAGATAGCATCCGCATTTACTTTGGAAATTTGTAGACATCACAAAAATACTAACAACCGACTTTCTAAATACATTTTCTGGTGTTTACTTTATTTCTTTGGATCAACAACCTTTATTGTACAATAAATTTTCGTACGAAGATTCTCATTTCTTCTTCTAACATTTATCGTAAATTTTCCATTGCATAAAGCTGTGAAATAGTGCGCTGTTCGTTTTCAGCATGCATATCGCCTTCGCTTTCTTTTTTGATACATGTTTTATTTAAAGATATATGAACAATTTTTCGATAACTATGAATTTTCTTTAAAAAAAATTCCCAAGCTGGAACCATATGTTACAAACAGAATAAGTAATGTTTGACAATTGATATATGAGTTTTTAACACCATGTAACAATATGTATATACGTATATTGAAGTCATACGTTATTTTTTTTGTATACAGGACTGTCAATTAAGAATCTTCAATTTTGTGACTTTTAAAAAACTGTTTTACTTATTTTTGTTTCTAGTTTCATTTGAAGTAGTCTTTGTTAGTTTTATTCCTAGTTTGTATAGTCCCGGAAACTCGTAAATCAGATTTAACTTCAAAACGCCAAAGTTCTTTGGCAATGCAATTTTGATAAACTTGTCATATTTAAGTGGATCAAAAACTGGAAAAAAACTAAATTAAAACAAGTGAAAACAATAAATGGCTGAGTTAATTATTGAAATACCATGCATAAATAGTGTTGATTACTCTATCACATTGCACATACATATACAAAATATAAAATACATACTATACAATTTACGCCTTGGCGGGTAAACAGTGATGTTTACGAAAAAATGTTTCAAACAAAAGTTGTTTATTTACTGATAAGGAACATTTATTACATTTAAACTTTTGTTCTATCTCTAACGGTTTATAAGATGGGTCCTACGGTTCCATAGGTCAAGACAGAATTGACCCATGTTGCTCATTTACGAACTCGACCTCAATTTTTAGGTCCTGAGTACGCCGTAAAAATTACAGCTTGATATCTTTTTGCGTTTATCGTGCCCACAGACGGACGGGCGGACGAACGGACGGACGGGCGGACAACCGGAAATGGACTAATTAGGTGATTTTATGAACACCTATACCAAAATTTTGTTCGTAGCATCAACATTTTAAGCGTTACAAACTTGGGATTAAACTTAGTATACCTTGCATATTACTTACATGCATGTATAAAAAGTGTTGATGGGCTGAGTTAGGAACATACTTAGGCCAAAGAAGGACCGTTACAAAAACATATTATCGTTATTTTTTAATTTTTAGTGCATATTAATTTGTTTTAGAATAGTTTTTTTTTGAATTCGATTTCTTTTTTGTTAAAAGTTTTTTATTTTTTTATTTTTAGAGAATCTGAAGTACATTCAAGTTTCCACTACATAATAATCATCAAAATCGGTTGGCGTGATATTGAGTTATTCGTCCTTTTGTCGCGCACATACTTAATGCAAATTTAAGACTATGGTTATCTTATGGATGCCATTTTCAGAACTGGACCAAATTGAAATACGACCACACGAGAAGCACCAGCTTTCAAATAGAAGTGTATTGCGTTTTACTTTGAAACATCGATTAACATCCCCGTATAAACAAAATAAAAATAACTGCAAAAAAAAACATAATATTTTACGATTAGCATTTACGGGATACTGAAAAAGAGACGTCAAATATCCAAAAGGCGTAAAATGCGTTATTCGTTTTTTAGTATATATATATATATATATATATGATGATATACTTTTGCTGCTACAATTCAGAAAAATATTTCCCATTTAGGTATGTGTCCGTTAGGTCGTTATCCCAATGTAAACATATTTTATTTTAAATGCTTGTTAAATATTTGTTATTTGTCTAGGATTTTTATTGTATGTAATAAGTAAGGGGTGAACACTTTTAGATTGAAAATTATTGGATCTTTAACACTTCTTTCAACATTTCGTTGAATATAGAGTACCCATCTAAATTTTTAACCGACCTCAAACAAAAACGGAGGACGTTATCAATTCGATTGTATTCTTTTTTTAATGAGTGTTACCTCACAACTTTTGACTGGGTGAACCAATTTTGATGATTATCTATTTGAAATGAAAAAACCACAAAATTATTAAATTTGCATAAAGTATGCACGACAAGAGGATGAATAACTCAATATTACGCCAACCGATTTCGATGATTCTTTTTTTAGTGACAAATTAGTTAGATCATCTTTTGCATTTTTGAATCATTGAGATACATTCTACCGAAACAATTTCGAATACTTTTTCATCATACAACAACAGAATGGTAATTTAATTCAAAAAATCGAATCAAAAATCAAAATCTGAAATTGAAAACTGAAATAAAGTTTCCACGACTCAAGCTTCTGAGACACCTAAAATTCAAAACCTTCGGATTCAAAGCCTGGAATTTGATTAACTTTGAAAATCTAAGATCCAAAAACTCAAAAATTAAGTCGAAGATTATTACAGAAATGAAGTTATATCGAGATACAAGCTCCTGAAGCGTCTTAAATTCCATGTTATGAATTCGAAGGCAAGGGTATACATTTGCAAATCTTACATCTGTTAAAATTTTCATTCACATTTTTCTAATTTTTGAGTAAAAATCGGTGAAACTCGAACTCTTTTGAAAGAAATAAAAAATATTTGTTTCGTATTTCGATTAACATATAACATTTGAATAGTAAAATGAACCGTATTGAAATTTTGTACTTACATGTGTGCATTTGATAACTTTAAAGGGAAATCAAACCGTAGTAATGTTGAAGATAAACAGCTATCGATGTAGATAAATCTTGCACCGGCATTCCCATACACACACACAATCAATATTTAAATGTATGTAATTTTACAAAGTTAAACCGTAGAAACACGACATTAAATTGTTGTACACACAAATGTTTAAAAAATGTTGATCCGAAAAAAAAATAACAGGTTTTCACTAAGACTGTTTAACAAAAAAATAAACAAAATAAACTTTAGAACTTAGAAGCTAGAGTTGAATTCGAAGTGTTTCAACACAGTACAAAAACAGAACACGATTTAATCTGTCAAAGACTGAACAATTAGTGTGCGTTCAACAACTTCGTGATTGAACGGCTTAAACAATATTATTTTACATGATAAACATTATTTAAAAAATACAAAAATCCAGTGTTAGTTTTTAAATGAAATTCAGTTGGTTTTGACGATACTAAATTTTTGAATTGAAATCTTAGTAAGAGAGATGCAGGCCGAGTAATAACAGGTATGTAATCGTAGTTACATAGTATGCGTGCATAATAGGTTAAAAATCGCTCAAAGATCTTATTTATATCATAAACGTTTGAAATTATCAATTTTCTACGTATTTTATGCACTACTTGTAATTATTTCACACCTCTTTAATTGCAGAAAATAAGATTTACAACCACTCTATACGTTTGTTATACAATTTTTCATATTTAAACTAAACTAAAACTAGACATAAACATTTTTGTATGGTTTTTATTTACAAAATTTTTCCAATTTATATTCGATTGTTCTCGATGTTGTTGTGATTGTTAGTTAAAAACGTATAATTTGTTTTTGCAGCAAACATAAAATAAAAATAAATAATTGTAGACTAATATTTCATTTTTGTTAAAAATAATGATGATTATAAAAACAAATGATTGTCAACAATGTTTAAATATATCATATATAATATCTGTCTGTCCATCTGCCTGTCTATCTTTCCCATCAACACTAACACTATGCTATTATGCATTTGTTTATTTTATAAATTATTCAGTAGTGGGAGTGGCAGAAGGGATAATATGACGTCAATATTTTGTGCATTGTTAATAGTCGCTAAAATTTTGTAATTAGGATCCCACCATTCAAGCCAGTTTATATAACGAAAATTACACTAATTTTTCTTTTGGGCATTGCTGGGAAGAAATAAGGAAGGTCTTGTTGTGAAAATATACGAACAGAAGTATAAAAACTGTTTTAAGAAACTAGAAATTTAGGAAAAACTTTGCTGTAATCCGTATGTTTACGTCCGGTAACATTTTATTCCGGATTTCCCATATATTTTATAATATAAACTAGCCCATTGTCCTGATGTCGTCAATACTGATTTTGATATTAAAAATCGTCACGTATATATAAGCTTATTCTGAGTAGGAATGCTGCCCGAAGCTGATAAAACCGAGAACTAGCATGTTTTTCAGAGAAAAGTGAAAGACCTCGCACAAATAAGATGTAATCTGTATTTCGGTCAAACTTTTTCAAATTTTGGAAAATGATAGTTTAAGCTATTCTGAATAAAAGTTCGCATGGCCACAAATCATGAAAATGACAGGATGTCAAGTTATCGCTAAATAAAAGTTGGAAAATGTAATCATTTTTATAAAAAAATTATTGTAATTTAATTGTCAAAAATCATGTACGTATATATGTAGCTGAAAATATTGATCTTAACACTCCATATTATTGATCCACTGAACATTTAACACTGCTTCTTCTTTGAATTTCGTAACAAATTCTCAAAAAAACAAGAATTAAAAAACAACACCCTTACATTAAAAAACATATGTATGCATGTAGTTATACATATCTGTATATGTATTTGCCTATACACACATATATTATACGAATGAGTACATTTTCCAACCTTAACTTAGCTATTACATGAAATCTTGTCATTTTCATGACTTGTGACTATGAGAACTTTTCTTTAGAATGACTTAAACTATCATTTCCCAAAATTTGAAACAGTTTGACCGAAATGAAAATTACATCTAATTCGTGCGAGGTCTTTTCCGGTATGAATAAAAAACTGTTAATTATCAAAAATGGTTTTTTCTTGTTATTTTTATTTTAACAGAAAAATCAACTCTATTATTGTTATTTTAACTTGGTCAAATAGTTATATGCCTAATGATTAAGCTTGGAGCCAAAAATTAGGTTCAAGGAGAAGAGTGTAGGTCAAAAGTATTTATTCGCTGGAGATTATCGAGAAAATTATCGAAAATTTAGAATAAAATTAATACATAATATTCAGTCAATGTGTTAATACAACAAAGTGGTTATGTTTAAACCTATCAAGTGTGTTGATATATCCATAGGTATTATATTTGTACATGGAGTATGAAATGTGGATATTCGCTCGGTTGTCTGAATGAGTGAATTGAATAAATTGAATGGAAAATAACATAAGTAATCCTCCCAATTAGTTTTTCACGCAATCCGCTTATGATTTGGATCATTCTCTCTCTATATTGTATTTCCTAGAGCTACGATCAACGTGCTGCTTCAGTACATTGTCTATGTTAACATTTATATTATGACGTGTTATAAATGTGCGAAAATTTTATATGAACAAAATATGCAACCAGTGGCGGATTATGTACTTTTGTCTTCTAGTAAGAAATAAATGTCTCTTTAAGAGGGACTCATATTTAATATTTTTAAATAACACAAAAATGTTCCTTAATATCAAATACGTTCCTTAAATGGTCAAATTTTTCACAGTTGTTTATTAGGTTGCAAAAGCTTCGTAAAAAAAGTCGACCTCTTAGGGGCGTACCTAACCTCTTTTTTGGGGAGGGGAATAGTTGGGATTATTAAAATTTTTTTACACATTACAAAAAATCTATACATCAAATAAAAAAAAGTTCAAATAAAAGTTCTAGCTGAACTACTTGTGCACATTTTCGACTTGCTAGCTTCCAAATTGACCGAGATGTGGAAATTTTAAAGTGAAACTTTTTGTGCTCATTCAATCACATGAGAAGTTATCCATCTTGTTCGACGTTAGAGATAGAAAAAAAGTTTAAATATAAAAGCTATTAATTATAAAAAAAGTTAACACCTTTTTTTGAATCATTTTTTCGTAAACGTCACTGCTTATACGTGAGGGCGCAATTTAGGAAAAAACTTTAGTGTCCATTTTCTTCAAAACACTGAATTGATAAAATTTTTAGGTGAAAAAAATTATGACAAATTCCATTCCTCTTCTTGTACTTCAACTATTTACTTTGTATTTTCAAAAGACGAACGGAGGTCCGTAACGGAATTTATCCCTTCCGGAATCATGGCCTGAATGACATGATTAGATATAAAATCACCGTCCCTGATTACTATCATTCATTACATTTTTTCCATATAAATACAATGATTTTTATTATCCAAGTAATATTCGTTAAGTTTTTTCGTATAGAGCTTATTTACAACTGTAAAAACGATTTTTCATCGTATTTTCCACAGCATGCAAACTCACATACACACAAACATCCAAAGCATGAAAATGTGTGTACATTGTAAATATAACATCAAATTAAAATAAATGTCCTTTTTTTGTTATTCTATAACAAAATCATCCTCTTATTTTGAATAAATTAATTTGTTTAAATAAATAAATAACAAAACATTATTTATGACCGAACCAAAAATGTATGTATTAGCAGCAATTTTTTATATGTTCGAATATTATTTATATTTAAAAATAAAAACCTCCCAATTATGTCACAAGAGCTTATCAAGGAAATTTTATAATATTTCTTCCTGAAGTTATATTTTTTTTTAGACTTTTTAGACATTTTTGCCCCTAGAAAGTTTTTTGTAGAATTTTTTGATTTACATCTAGGCAAATAAATATCACGAGTATGACAGAATGCATGCGGTAAGCAATGCATCTTAGTGAGAGGTATTATATACACGTGTTGAAGCTTCGATATGCGTTGAGAGAGTTGTAGGATGCTTGGAGAGTGAAAATTTCGTAGTTGAATAGATGAACTACAATAGATAAGACACGATACAAGTCTATTTTGCAATTTCATATAACACCTATAATACCTCTTACTTAGATGCATTGCATAACACATGTTCTATGTGATATTTATATGCCTAGATGTAAATCGAACATTCTGTATATATATCAAATTTTCTGTATATAACAAATCAAATTTTTGGAGAAAAAATTTTTGGGGAAGAGATTTAATTCAACATCTAAGCCCTAAGAGGTAGATCTACGTAAAAACAAACCATGATATAATCGAAAATTTTCCAGTCTTGATCGAAAACCGAAAACCATACTTGGATTTTTTCCTCACCAAAGCTTGAAACTAGGGTTTTATTCAATACTATTGCAGGACTAGTCCAGTGTTGGTCCAATCTTGGCCCAATGCTTAACAGATCTTCCAGGATAGGACCAATTCTGCGTCGATTGTTCTAATATATATGGGTTGAAATTGATTATATAGGCTTACAATTTTTTATTTTTTTTTTCAAAAATGTACATCATAAGCTAAAAAGCTAAAAAAATTGGATATGTGTACAATAATCATTCCAATTATTTATTGATTTTTATTTTATTTACTTAATGATAAAAAAACTATCGCTACTTTGCAGCTTTATCCACATGTTTGTTAATTCCAGTATTATAATTTATAGACCATGTATATGAAATATATGAAAGTATACAAAGTTTAGTTCCAAGTTTGTAACGCTTGAAAATATTGACGCTACGAAAAAAATTTTGTTACAGGTGTTCATAAAATCAAGCTGAAATTTTGATAGCGTTCTCAGAACGGAATTGAAATCGAGTTCGTAAATCAGTCATATATACTCCATTGGGCCTTGGATCCGTAGGACTCATCTTGTAAGCCGTTAGAGATAGAATAAAAAAAGAGATAGAGATAAAAATGCATTGAAAAGAAAATCAGTAACAGAAAAGGGAAAAAGTAATGAAACCTCTATTTTAACGTAGCGGCAATGATTAAACAATGCAACTAAAATTGCAATGGATTATAGTAATGTAGTTATATTACGCCCGCCATATAATACGGAGCAAAGCTTTCGCTAATTAGCTTTCAGTCAAAGTTTGATGGCCATATTCACTGTAAATAGTCTCGATTTTACCGTGCAATTCTAAACTTTTCCCGTTTGCAGATCTAGTAACAAAACTTTGCCATTAATAATGAGTTATTACAAATTACGCTCGGCGCAGGTTCTACATTGATATCCACGTAGATTTTCCTTTACAGAGAGACAATGATGTTTGTTTTTAAGTTTTTATTACATATTTCACACACATTTGGATGTTCGTTTATTTGTTTGTATCGACACAAACAACAACAATACCGAACACAGTGTGTTCTCGAAAAACAAACACAATTAAACTACACAACAATTATATTATTTTTGTTCAAACAGCTGTTGTTTTTATATTACGTTTTGTAGTTTATACAACAGAGGAGAAGTCTTTAACGACTTCGTTGAGTGTTGTTATTTTTGTATTTTAGTTAGCGTTGTTTTGAAAAGTAGGTTGATAACATTGATAATAATACTAATAATGATCGTGTGATCATATGGTGGTATGTACAATGTCTAACCTAACTTTTTTTTTTATTAATACGTAAATGTTTTCTACTTTTCTCATCTTGACTGTTTTCATTCAATATTTAATGACTTTTTTATTGGTATTGTTTTTATTGTTATAGTTTTTGATATGAATTCCGAGTGTCCAACCGTAATGATATTCGAAAGCTCGTTGGATATGAATAATAAAATGTGCAAAATGTTTCCACTCAGCCTCATTTCTATAACGAATATCCGTATTTCTAGAATTCCATGAAAGGTAACTACTTTTGCTACACAGAACACCATGTGCTATTTAAAATGGCACATAATTTGGATAATTATGTGCAAGCAAAAATCATATTTGTATCTACCATTCGCAACCACAGAGTGAGACAAATATAGGCAACAACAAAAATAAATATTTTCAACAACCGGAATATATAGGTTAATATTTTTGCTGGACCACTGGGTGACAGAGCATAAGAATAAACGAAATAAAAACTATGCATTATGCATCATACCTTTGGATTTAGACCTAACAGTAGGTAAAATGCTTGTTCTAAACATAATGCAATAAATAAATTTAGTAGTTAGAAACTGAAATATTAAAATAATGTAGGTATCTCATATGTCGTTGTAAATGTTCATATGGTCGGTTAGTCGGTCGAAATATACTCAATTCAAGTCTACGACGACTCAACTTACACAACTATCTCTCTTTTACAATATCTACTAAGATTCAGAAGTCCATAGCCATTCATTTATAAGAAAAGCATTAAGTTATATTCTACGGGTCCTTGCCCAGAAAACTTACTGATTGCATTAACGTTGAAACTTTGTTGCTGTGATCTTTAGGTCTTTGCAAAAAGCGTCTTCCAGAAAAGTGAGTGTTTCATCACGGTGATAGGCAAATTTTGATTACACCCCCAAGCTTTAAAGGGGATGATACCCATTTTTATTTACCGATACCCGCGAGAAAGAACGCGTAAGTGTTGATAATATCATCGATCATTTTACTTTCCGAGAGAGTGTTGATAATGTCATCGATCCAGATGTTTAGAAAAGCAAGCCAGCATAATCTTTTCTGTCTCATTGAGGCATTCAACAAAGATTTTACAGCGTGAAGTGTAGAAAACGATCTCTCTGCGGTAGCTACGCTGGACGGAAGAGTTACACTTCAAAACTTGGTCGCATGCTCCAATAAGATGAACTACCGCCTCCGGTATGGCGAATTATTTCCACTTTCTGTTTTCCATGTGGCCATCCAGAGATCAGTATTCATTTATAATAGTTGATTCAGTATCATTAATGAATCGCCGGTGCATCTGAACCACTTTTTCCACTATCTCAGTATCGATATTCAAGTAGTTGACACAAATATTTGGTTCATTGATACTCTTTGGTTCATTGGTACTCTTCTACCAATTTCGATAGGATTTTTAATCGATTTTTGGAATCTACATGCTTTAAAACGATGTTTCAAACAAACAAAAAATGTTCAGATGTTCCGCTCAAAAATTATCAGATGGGGGTTTAGTATGAAATTTGGAACAATAGACTAACTATTTACAGCGATAAGTCTAGTTAGGTAATATTCATGGGTGGATCCGCCACTGATTAAAACATTATTGTTGACCTAGCTTACTCTACAAATTTTTTATTTAGCGATGTCTAAGAATTTCTTAAACATACTGTATTTATTTATACATGATGCTTACTAGGATAAACCTATAAATACACATGAGTAAGGGAATATAGAATATTATTATTATTACCCAGGCGCGTATTGTCAATAAATAAATAAAGTATTATTTATATACTTTACAAACTGCTACCCAAAGAAAAGGTACATACGGGACTGGGAATGACGACACTTCATATATGTAACATTTTGTGTCGTTAGTAGTTTTTTTCCACTTTTTTGTTGAGAAAATAATCCAAAAACAAAATGTTTTTATTCATGCCGTAATGTACTATATGTATAGTAAGAGCTAGTACATAATATGAAACTTGTAAAAGCAGATGTTTTAACTCTCATCGACTGACACTATACTCTTTATACGTATACAATTTTACTATACCGTAGCATAGGTAGTAACATCAACTCGAGCTTAAATATTAGGTAGTAGGTTAGTAGAGTATATTTATTCTATAGATATAGTTCGTATATCCTTATTGCAGGCATGTTTTTATATCAAATGAATATTGAGTAATTTACACAGATATCATACCCCCAAAATAGTTTAGGCTGGAGTTGGAGGGGTCGATCAACAGTGATGACACCTACTCTAATTAGCGGAACCATGGTGTTGCTCTTAAAAAAAAAAAGAAATTTCATGTTCTTAAAATTTCGATTTCGAAGAAAATTTGATCCTCCAATTTTTAAATTTCGGTTTTTCCGTGCGAGACATGTAGCAAACATTTTTTTTGATAGCTTTACTAATAGGTTAATCTCGTTAGGGCAGTTTCCGGTAAAAGCTGGATTGTCCATGATAACTGTGCTTTAAGCCTTTTTATGAATTAGTGCTGTCTGACTTTTTATGAATCAGTGGTGTAGATTTTTTTAAGTCAGACAAGATCTGCTGGTTTACCTGTTTGAGAAATCTGAGGTCTGATTCTAGGGGCAAGTGTTATTTTACACCTCCTTTACCATTATTTCTGAAAATTATTTCAAAATTCTATATTTACAATCATCTTTAATTGACTGACTGACAAATATAAAAAAACGTAGCCGAAACTCTCACAAACAGCATATTCAGAAATTCGATGAGGCAGATATCTGAATAGTTCATTTATCTGTTGCAAGTCATCTTACCAATATTGTTGTGTTTGTCTTGCATATACAAGTAGTATTATACATCGCACTATACAAAATATATATCTAGGTATTCAAGAGGTAAGTGATGGTAAGGTGCATATTATTACTTACTGCTACTGTTACTATTACTGCATCTGATCTATCTGAAAGGTAATACAAAATGTATTGAAATGATAAAATAAAGGTTGCTCCGTTCTTCTATTCAGAATTTATTATTTAGATCAAACAAATGATAAAAAGTTGAAACATGTAGTTTCATTTTCTACTTTATTCGTTATAATACTTACTTATAAGTCAAAATAGTCTAGTCACTCTGAGCGAAATTGCCCGGATAACTTGCATAAGTTCCAGACCACTCTGTTACGTTTGGCTGACTAATATTGTTCTCTTTGAAACACTCTCCAAAATTGAACTACAGCTTTAAAGCCATCTTTTGCACAGGCAGGAAACTATACTAGAGAAACTATTATCTAATCTTAAACGTGGTAATTATTTGCCAAAAATTGCAAAAATTACTTTATTAACAAAATACAATTTTACCCAAAAAAAAGAAGCATCTAACATTTTGATCCTAAATTCACATGGGCAAAAAACCACTATGCGCCATAATACACATTGCTTGCCAGTTATTGAGTCTATTCGAAATGATTCTGAAACATTTTGCAGCTTCTAACAAGAAAAAAACCAATGTAATAAGAAGATTTTCACACTCTCACCCATTCATAGAAACTTGGTTTGAAAGAAGCATTTACATGACTCTTTTATCAATTTGTTAAAAGAAAATTTTCACGTATCATAATCACAAACCGATTTTGAAAATGCTTTATCGGCTGGTCTAAAAAATTCATCTACTGTTTCATATACAAATTGCAGGCTTTTTTTTGTGTTTCCATTATTCTTTCGGTCATATAAAATTAAGGAAAAATATGTATATATTATATACATTATTTTTACTGCAATATAAACTTGTTGAAAGCTTCAGATAATCAAATTCATCCAATAAAACCGAAATTTATTTTAGAATATGCTTAAAAATGTTTTACGATCGGAAAGTTTTAAAAATTATAAAATAATTTCAAACAAATATTCTTCAATAAAATTTTCATTCCCACAAAGGTTTCAATGAACTTCCATTATACATTTTTTATTTCGGATCGTATGAGTTTCTTAGGTTTAATTCTAAATTCTAAGCCGTATTAAGAATTATCGCATCTCTATATAAGATTTATACTTCAAGAATTCAATTCGAGCAAACTCAAAGAATTCTTCACAAAGTAGGAAGTTTTTTTCCATTTTCTAAATGTAAGTTATATGTTTAAATTTAAAAAGCAATACTAAATTGGTTTAAAAACTAGACTGTGGTAAATAAAATTTGAAAATAAAGAAACCAGTTCAATAGTTGTCATAGTGAATTTAGCAGTCGGAACTCATTAAAATCTAAATCGACTCAAATCTTGGGTCCCAGACCGACTCAAATCTCTCAATAATGGACCCCGACTGGACTGTTAAAGTCAGTATGTCAACTACTGGACTTGCTTTTTTTCAGATTTTATTTAACGCAATCGGGGTATTTTGGAACTATGTTCCTTATCGCGCGTTTGACTGATGGGAGATCTGGAAGGAGTTACCATTCCTTCATTGTGCTTCTTTATATGTAATATACATTTTATAGCAAAAGGAGCATATTCCTTACATATGTTTATGAAAATATACTCAAGCAAAGCTGTGGGTACAGATTCGTAGATTCCCTTATTCCCTTCATTTAATAAATAAAGTTTCTTGACGAAATTAATTTAAAATTAAATAAATAATTAAACACACCTGCATAATTTTAATAACTTACATGTTATGAAATGTTCTATTCACTGTTGACAAAACATATTTTGGGGTTCCGTATCTACCTGCAGTAAAGAGACAAGGTAGACAAAATTTTGTCGAATATTATCACTGTGCGCTAAATTGAAATTTTCATTCAGTATTCATGAAAAAACTTGCTAGTTTCAATTAAATTCAACTTTGTGATAAGTAAAATAGCAACAAAATTTTTTTGACATCGATTGTTTTTAAGGTATGACGTCAAACTCCTAAAATTGTTCTATGAACTGATTTTTGGCTCAAGATTTTGTTCTGAAAACTTGTATTGAGCTCGGTGTGACAAATCGAATGTTTTTTTTTCGAGGGTTAAAGATAGAATAGGAGCCGTTTTTTATGATATTCTAGAATGTGTTTTGCTTTTGAAAAAATTTTAAATCTCTAAATTCGGATACGAATTCAAAGAAATTTATTTTTAAAAGACACTTATATGAGATTTCTTTTGCTTCAATATATATCACGGTAACGAACCCCTTTTTTATCAATGTTGGATTCGCACTTTTAATATTAAATGTTTTAATAGTCAAAAGAATAAAATAACGTGAGTACACAAGAGGATGCATCGACTTCACTGATAGAAAGTAAAACAGAAGACAAAAAAAAGTACTACAAGAACACAAACTTTTTACAACTTAATAATTAAGTCTACTTAATTATCCTGTTTTAAATGATTAAATAATATGAAGTTTATTAGTCAGTAGTAAGGTAGAGCACAGGAATGACGACACAAATATAACAAAACTTTAAAGATCGTTGGAATACATTTAACAGAGGTGTGTATTTTACGAAAAAAATATTAAGAATTTCATTTTATTATATGCATACAATGTAACCTAAAAATGATTTTTCTATATCCCGCAGCCAAATGTGAGTACTTTCTGGCCGCATTGGACTCTAGAAAGAGCGACTTTTGTGGCTTGACGAATCATAACTCTGTCCACAGCATCCGTTATTTTTTTGTAACTCTCGCGTACTTTAAACGGAAATGAGCTCTTGTTCTAAGGGGTTGAAATACGGGAGCAAATTTGCATGGGATAAAGTGATTCCTTGGTCTAATATACTTAAAATTTGGGGTAAGCATTCATGATAACGGGTTTAAAAAGGGGAAAAAAATTATTTTGTAGGTGATTTGCATCGAAGTTGATATTCGTCATTTTTGAATTAAATACTTAACCGATTTTAAAAATTATCTCACCTGTAGAAAGTTGCATTATCAGCGAGTATCATGGGCTAAATTTTTAAAAAAAAATTAGGATTCTGCACCAAAAAATTAATAATCCATAAAATTGTGAACAAAATGGAGGATATGTGAGGTCAATTAAAGTGAGGGCTAGAGCATGGTAGTTTATGTTTTCAAAGTTCAAATAGCCCAGCAAAGCAGATGGGTATCTGCTACAAAAGCACTAAATAAGGGACTCAGTTTACTCTTAAAGCAAAAATTGGGGGTATGTAACTTTTAAGGTATGAAGAACGGTTCGTCAGAGAAATAAAAAAGTGAAACTACACGCTAGTTTTTCCCCATTTTTAATTATCACAGGATTCTAGTTAATCAAGGCAGAGAGTTAGGCCATTGAATTTGTGCCACATTGAAACTGATAGAAGATACATTAAACTTTATAGTATTCATTCTATCTTGGAAAATGAAATTTTCTCATTACTTCTAAAAAGGAATTTCGCCCATAAACTGTGCCAGTCTAAACCTAATCGTTTAAGAATGACTCTAAAAGATACCTTATACTTACAAAATATATACTTTTGAAAAGTCTTGTACATATAATATTTATGCATAGTGAAATATAACATTGATGACACTAAAGAAGGTAGGCGTTAAGTTCTATATTATAAGGAACACACTTCTACGAGAGTGTAATAGAAATTGTTACAATGACACTCATTCGCTCACTAAATAACAACGTTAAAAGTTAAATTGTCATGTCGGTTGTTGGTTGGTAACTTGAAGATGGTCGGTAGGTACGTCTGACTGTCGGCATTACGACTTTTAACAGTCATCATCATACAATCAGACATGCAAAATTAGTTAGTGGTCTGTAAATATACGAATGAATGGTATAAGATCACACGTATACTTAAATTGCTTGAATTTGGACACTTTCGCGTCATTGGAGTAATTCCATAGTAGCAGGTAAGCGGCTCAAACTGTGTAATAAAGAGCCAAAAATTCAAACCCGTAAAAACAATAGGCTACGGTCACCCTACCAGATCGGTTACAAAAATGAAGAGGGTGGCAAATTAAAGTGCAAAATTGAGATACCAACTTGACCCATACGGTAACGGGATAATTTTTACGTGAAACTATAGCTTTCAATATACTTTTTTCAAGAAATAATAGGTTTCCAAGCTAAATCGGATGCAAACGTTAGGCGACCCCTAACAAAGTATAAGTAAATTTACAGATTCCGTTATTAAGCGATATGAGCGTCTAGTACATTTGAAAAAATTTTGGAAAGTAGTATATACTATCCAAGTCGTTAAGACAGTTTTCTGCACTTGTTGCACAATATTTTTGGACGAATTGCAATAATTGTATTCAAATTAAAAATAATTGACTACTTACATATCCCATTTATAATATCTTTATTACATTTACGTATACAACTTGTCTTCCAAATTCGCGTCTTTGGAAAGCTTTAAAGCTTTCATAAAGTAAGTGAGTTAGCTGGATGTTTTACGTTTTGTATGCACTCCGGGAGTTGATCACAGTAAATATATTATGGCTCGTAGAGTGTGGTAAACCTTGTAGTAGGTATATTCATGTTTTTGACTTACTAAATCAAAAACAAGCCGAAATATGGTCACATTTTCTAATTCTGTATATTTTGTTCCATGTTACGTAGCATCAATATTTGTAAGCGTTACAAACTTGGGACTAAACTTAATATAACTTGATATATGCTACATATATACATGGTATAAAAATTCCGTTCTCTGAAAATAATGAAATAGATTGTGAAATAAACATGGAAAAAGTATAGTTTCTAACTGCTTCTATTTGTTGCTAAATCCTAGAACAAACATATAAAAACAATCCGTATCAGATATGCTATAAGAGTAAATGTTCCGGATTTTTTATTTATAGCGCATATTCGTAAAACAGATAAGGATATTCGAGATTTTACTTATTTCGTAGGCAAATGTTACCAGTTCCTGTAGTGCTGTAAATGTTTGTATGTGTATATACACCGAAAACGATTTGAATTTACATATTTTATATTCAATGCTATTTGCAACTAGCTAGTTTTCTGCTAAGTAAATATGCTATTTGGTATAGCTCACAAGCATACAGCATTCATTACATGCCCTAGTAGACAAAATATACAAACTAGATATATTAATTTGATGAATTTAAATCTATCACCTTAAAAGGAATGCATCTATCTGTGATAAGATCGTAAATCATATGCATATGGATTTCTAAGGAATGTGTAATCTTTGTCAAGATACAAAATAAACTTTTCTGATTAACTTTACTTCAAATTCATCGAACTTATGAAAAATAATATTCAAGGAATACAAATTATCCAAACATATTTACCTACAAATTTACTAAACTTCTTGAAATATTTGCGTTAATACATAGTCGATGATCTTTAGAATGAGCTTAGAGCGGGCTAGATCAGCACTACTAAAACTTACTTTGACCAATGCGGTTTAAAAGGCTGCCATGTATTAAAAAACTTCTTACAGGTTTTTTTCTGCTTTGAGTAATGCGATTTTGCTAATTAATTTTGCGAAAGCATTAAGGATGCATTGTATTCCACGTATTTATTTTCAGTTATGATCCCCATCTAACATCGGGATTTTGAGGTTCTTCCTGACAGGATGAATATGTGAGTTTTTTCATGGTTCAGTAACTGCTTTGTTCTACTGATATTCTTACTGAAAAAGCTGAAGCAAGTCCATTTCGAATAATTTTCTGTTTTTGAAACGTTCCAACGTCGAATATATCTGAGTAGATGGAAGTTGGATACTTTTAGGAAAAAATAACCGTCGAAAAACCATTTAATTTCAATTATTCGATTCGAATTCTGTTTTTAATTAACTTAATTTTTTTATAAGGCACCAAACTTTCTTTTATCTATATCTTAGACGAGTGTTAGCCAATTCTTTTGTTTTCAATTACAGAGTTATTTCCCTAGTTGTCTTTTAAAAATTTGTGTCCATTGAACATTACAAACATTGACAAACTATAACCGTACCTCCTGTAGATAGCGATTATCCTAACCAAAGTTATTTGAATTTAGAAGGACCACATGAAATGGAAAACAACGTATTTCAAGGGTAAGTAAACATTGAAGTTTTTTATTTGACATTTTATGATCCATTTAATAGTCTTTGTCGAAAATTTAGACAATAAACTTTCCAAAAATTTTTCGGAAGTATAAACAAAGACATTTTGATCACCTTATACATGAAAATTGTAATAGTAACATATTTCGAAGAAAACATTTATTTTATCAATGTACAAACACCTAATAAACACGAAACTAATAAAAATAACCATTATACGGAAATCATATAAGTTATGTAAACATGCCTTTACAAAATTTATACAATTAGTTTTCCTAACATAATAAAACTCTTTCTATTTCAACTTCTCAGTTGAGCGAACAATCTATTTAAAATCTTCTTCGTGGATTTTTTTTTTTTAATTTTGTAAGAAATTTTGCTGATTTTACACAAAATTTAATAATATTCTTCTCTAGTAGTTTTACGGTTTTCATTTACTTTAATTATAGTAATTGTTGATTTTACTTTAATGTTTATTTATTACTAGCTTGATACCCGCCCGCTTCACTGGGCTTAAAAGTAAAAACCACCGCTTTATCCACCTCCCTTGATCTGATTTATCCCCCTTTCATAACACTTGAAGGGATTGTTTTACGCAGCTAAAAAATATACACAGTTTTCAATTTTATAAATTGTAAAATAGTCATAATTGATTGAGTATATCAGAAAACATGGTCATGATTTGGTTGACATTTACTGTTTTAAATTTTTACAGAAATCTTTAATTTATGGTTCAAAATGATCATTTTGCTCCATCTGAGATCATTATTGTTAACCATAAATTAAAGATTTCTGTAAAAATTTAAAATAGTAAATGTCAGATTAAATTTAATTTTTTTTTTTTTAAATATCTATATCTTTATAATTTACAGCTCATTTTTTATTCTGAGGTATGAGCTATATTGCTGTACAGTTTCATTAAAATCCATTCGCTAGTTTTGGAGTGAAAGCGTAACAAACAAACAAACATCCTTACTTTCACATTTATAATATTTAGGGATAGGGATGTGAACTTTATTACGAATGTTGTATGGCATACCAGTGCACGTGTGATTTACTCTAAGTATTTCTATGACATTCTAAGGTCGTAAACCCATATTGAATCAAATTTCCAAAATTATTTTTGCCTGATATTTTGTTTTCATTCATTCATTCAATTTTGCTTTACAATTTAATTTAGTATGTATCATAAGTCAGTTTGAACGAAGATCATTTTGTAGAAAATCATAAAAAGGAAAATCATAAATAATTCCTACTGAAATTAATAAATGAGAATTGAGTGTTGTTGGACACGAGGTAGGAAGTATGTTCCTTTCGTTCTATTATCGTATCTATTTATGTGAATGAGTTTCGACCTGACGACCTTCCGGAAGATGGCACTTTGAGAATACTATTAATATTTATTGATAATATACTTGTTTTTTTTTTCGTTCAGTCCCCACCCGTCAATCTCGCAATAATGTACATATTTTCAAAAATCAGTTAACAATAACAACTCTGGATATATATATTTTATTTTTGGTAAAATCATTATAAAATAATAAAATAAAACTTTTCGTTAAAAAAATTAAAGTATGTGAAAAATTTTCTGAAAAGTTTTTATTATAAAGTTTTTTATACAGTTAGGAAAAATATTTATAAACAGCAATAATAGTTTTATATTTAATTATTTTCATGTACATAATTATTTCGATGTAGTCACTTATACAAAATACGAAATTTGTTTATATATTTATTATAAAATATTAATTATGCAAGTGCTTTCAAAAGCTACGTGAAGCTTTCTATTTTTTATTTTGTATAGTTTTAAATATTATCCTGTTACCATCTTGCAGTAGATGTATTTATGGTACATTTTCAATATTTCCTTATCAATATGCGATTCAATTTAATTTAAAATATAGTTTAAATTTCTTTGATTTTTTTTAGATTTACTACAATTTTTTTCATTGACAGTGAAATTTTAGAATAATCGTTATAATTTTGCAAAATATGAACGCTCAAGTCTCCTAAGAAGACTAGGAGGGACCCATAAAAAATGTGCTTCCACTTCTGTGAATCATCATAGAGATTTCATAAAAAACTTAGTTTTGCTAGAAAAAGGTTTCCATAAGTTTGACACTTGTGCGAAAATTAATACTAAATTAATAGTTAAATCTATATAATTACCAAACCTACTTTTTCAATCCTTGACGAGTGTTAGATGTTTTCTTCTTCAATTGCCCCAGATATTACCCCAGTTCTCTCTTGAGGAGTTACCTTCGTTGAAACAAAATATTCAGTATCCAGAAGATTAACGTTTTTACTCAAGATGATTTTTAACAGGTTACACAAATTTTCACCAAAAATCTCTTTAAATTTAGACATACATAGCCAGATCAAACATACATAGCCAGATCAAATGTAATCCACGTATACCACATATAACACTTGGTGCTCGTTCGAAGCTAAGTGAAACTTCAAGTTATCTGAAACTTCTAAAAGTCTAACTTCACACTTTGATAAAAAATGAAGCAAATTAAATACCATGCATCTCTACACAGAGTTGATTGTTTTTGATCCTACTTAAGGCAAAATATTTCTGCGCTCTGTCAACAACGGGACAAATTCCCTTAGCTATCTATTTCTATATCGAAGAGAAATAGCACATAAAAGTTTAATTAGAACGGTGGTACATTTTGTGGAACAGCTACGACTTTGTCATTTTGACTCAACTGATTCTTTGAAAGTACCTAGTTGGCAATTTTATGCCTATTAGCATTATGAAAATGGATATACTGAGTCCGAGAAAAACAACAGGCATTAATGTCCAAACGTAATGTCTTGAAAACATAAGACGAATTTTTCGGTATGTTATAACTCCCTCTCAGGCAGAAGCGAAAAAAGGACACACTAATATCTAACTCTCTTAACGATCTAAAAATATAGATGCACTTTCTTAAAATGGACCACAAATGGTGTAAAATTTTAAGACGAGTTTATTTAGTATTTATTAATAACTTTTTTTCCATATAAAAAAATAAGTCTTGCAACTGCATTAAAACTACTGGTAGAATTCTTTCCACCAACTTTATAGCCAGTAGTGATGATTCCTACTAAAAAAAATACGTGATTACTGGTATTATATTTTGTTGTTGTTAATGAAATATACAAATTAAGTAAAGTTGAATCAAGCTTCTAGTCTAGTCGAAAAGTTCGAATTGGTGAAATATATAAAAATATTGATCGTAAAATTACGTGGGGTTGCTCTTTGGATTCGAACCTGCTACCCTGGGCATACCGCGGACGGAATTGTTTACACCTTAACCAACTGAGCTATCTTAAAGCTAATTTTCAACAAGTAAGACAATTTTATATTAACAAAATTTTGTAGAATTTTCGTTTTCGTTGTAAACTAAAAAAAGTATGTTGTGAAATATTGGCAAAAAACGAAATACCATTTCATCTTTAATTGTTTATAACTTTTGCCATTTTTAATGGACTGAAAAACAATTCTGAGACATTTTTGTAGACATTATTTCGAATCCAACGAGCTATAACACGTTTTTTTACGAATTTCTATATTTCACCAATTTGAACTTGTTGACTAGACTATACGAATATCGTAAGGGAGCTCATTAAATTAATATAAAAATAAAATTATGATTACTTGGAGATAGATGCTAGAGGTACTTATAAAATAATTTTTGCAATTATAAAAATATTTTTAAAAAGAGTTGGATAGTCATTTTCTATTTCATGATACAAAAAATAAGTTTTATCTGATATACTAAACGTTTTGATATGAAGTATGGGTAAAAATTTATTTTATATAGACAACACAATTTAAAGAACCTCCAGACACAAAATCAGGTTTGATCGATTCGTTTTTGGCATCTGCTTAGGAGCCACTATAACACAAAATCAGGGCTGATTAATTCGTTTGTAACATCGTAACTCCTATAGGAGTTAATCGATTTTGATTTCTTGTTTCGTTTGAAAAACAATCTGATCAAGAGTGTTCTTAGTTGTGTTTCCAGAAAATGTGCTCTTGTTGAGTTGATTTAATATCAACAGTTGCCACGGTTTATTCCAAAGTTAAGTTTGTTTTTCAGACATATACATAATCAATCGTCTACATAACACGTTTATAGGTATACAGACAGAAGGAATGCTTTTCTACAATGTAATAAAAATGATGCCCATATGTTCGTATTCTCATATAATCTAGAGATAGATCTAAAGATATTGACGGATAAAAACTGTTTAGAAATATCATAATATGTCGTAATATCTTACACTTCATATTTGTAACGTATGATTTATCTCATTTAATATAAAATGATTGAAACTACCACCTTTTCTCGGGTAGAACTCGTAAAAAAATCCATGAACCCTAACTTTCTGCCGCGTGGTAAAAAATTAGCTCTCAAATCGATGTGGAACTTTTTTCCTCATAATCTACATATATGGAAGAGCGGGCATATTTGAGATAGAGGGGAAATAAAATTAGTAAAAATTTTGAAAATATTTGCCCCCTACCAAATAAGCTCCCTATAGATCACACAATCGTTCCTCTACTCTCAAACGTTTGAATAATGGTGATGTGTTTTATTGATATTAGTTGGTAAGGGAAGGGGAGTGTTTCATTTGCTAGAATGGATCATTTTTTATTATTGCCTGCCTCATTTCTAAGCACAATATCATGGAAAGTGTAGGTAATATAAATTTGATAGTCTGAAAAAATTTACTAAAAGGGAAATCATACAAAGACATCATACTAGTTGGATTTCGGAAATGAGGATGGAGATTTTGTTAAGTATTCTTATTTTTACCGTTCGTGCAACGGACGACTTTAATTTGTACTCTTACATCGATTTTAATAAGTAAATGGTGATTGTGAAGATGACACCATGTAAGGTAGTAAAACACATAAGTCACTTTGTACATAGTATACAAAAACATTTGCACCAGGTATTCTGCGTTACTCGGGCGAATAATATGCCATTCGCAACGTTTATATGTGATAATTCATAATGGCTGATAATAAAAACAGAAAATATTTCATTTTAATTTGAATTAATTTTCTAGGAATTGAAATTGCCAACAAAACACATTCAATAGTGATGATACACCGAGTGCTGACGAAATTATTGTTGGTATTCATTTTTTTTAAGATTAGAAAATTGTATTTATATAAGAGGTCCTAACTGGGTTTGAGTCTGCAAAATAAGTGAACCAAAATTTTATAAAGTTTATATTAGATGAGTCGTCCAAGTATGAGAAAACAATGTTGCCAGATTCGAAAGTAATCGAGTTATTCCCTTTCGTTGTATTCAAGTTAAATAAATTAATTGAATCATATTTATTTATTAATTGTACATAAAATAGGGCTGACTGACCAGCTCTGTTCCCACATTTACCTGACTGATTGTTATAACTGTTATTTTTATGCGATAATAAAATCTGTATAACAATTTTTAGCTTTAGTAAATTCATTTAAATATCACAGCAATCATAACCGTTTTGATAGCATATATTTGATCCCTGTTCTACCGTTCGCTTGACTGGCCGCAGTATGTGTATGTACATAACTACTATACCGAATCCTCAAATGATCAGTTTTAGTACGGCTCTCAATGAAAAATGTCTGTATTACGATGTATGCCAAAAGTGGCGAACATGTTGATGCACCCGTTATACTTTTTTATTGGCCATACCTACACCAAACCTTTCGTATAGAGATAGAGATATCCATCGTCAATACTATGACAGACATTTCTATATTGTCATGTTATATTTTTACTTCTACATTAGTTTTTCTGAGAAAATAAGTGTGTACTTTATATATTAATGCAATGTGATGTCTCGTGTGAGCTATGTAATGATTTTCGTATTTTCAATTTACACACAAAATGCATTCGTCATGAAAAATAATTTTAATGTCTACCTCTAACTTCAGTCAAGTGAACAAAAAATTTTCGAAAGTTTTATTAAGTCCTTTGTAAAATTTTTAATTTCAATCTTATATATACAGGGTAGACCATTTAAATTTATTATAGTTATAACAGCTCGTTTTGTAATTAGCCAATCAAAAAATAACTTAAACAAAAGTTGCAAAGTTTTATACAGGTCTCCGGGTTGCTTTACTAGGCAATTTAGGTCCTAAAGAGTAAGGGATATAATAAAAATATGTTATTTTTGCAATTTAATTGAAAGAAAATTCGCTAGCTTTAGAGAAAATTTTAAGACAAAAATTATCAAGGACAATATATGCCCTTCGTATGTGTAAATACCTTCTAAGTCCAAGAAAGTTTCAAGATCATTTAAAAACCAAGGCCAAAGAACTTTGAAAGTAGTATTTCAGGTAAAAGTCATGGACATAGGCGGACAGACAGACGGAAATGAGCTAATTACGTAATTTTGTGAACACCTATAGTAAAATTTTGTATGTAGGATTAATATTTTTAAACTTTCCGACTGGAGACTAAACTTAGTATACCTTGCTATATTTGATGTATACATAGTGTAAAAATAATTTAAAGTTAGTATTGTGTATGGTGCAGCCATTATTTTTGCTACCACCCTGTATAAAACTTAATAACTGCAACAAAACACAACGTGAACGTTTTGCAATGCACAACCGTAAACTAAATGCCACAATATTTATTTTAAGTATGTATACACGTTTTTATAGTAAAAACTGTAAAATACAATTTTATAACCTGTAATAAATATTTTTCATAGACAGTCTAGGTATTAGGTACCATACCCAACCTAGGCTTTCGTATACCTACTTTCATTCTATATCCGTATACACTAGGTATAGGTATATATCAGGCATGGGCAAACGTGGCCTAGAGAAATCCCTCAGACTTCTGCATCTAAAATACGAGTAAGACAGTGACAACCTAAACAGTGCCAACCAAATTTACGAGTAAGACAGACATACAACATTTTTTTTCTACCTATCTCACTACTATAAGAGAACTGAGATAGGTAGAAGAGTCGTATAACCGTTTCGCTTCTTCCTCTATAAACAATGGGGACTTGGATAAAGAGACACGCAATAAAGTTTATAACACACAATAAAGTTATAACAATGGTGACTTGGACTTCAAATAACTTGCCCATGCCTGGTATATATATATAAACACATACCGACTAAATGATAACTATTCATAGGTGTACATGTATTTGAAACGAGTACAAATTTAATAGAAAAATGGGATAACAATTTTTAAATTGTTCACACTGAACTACTACGTAATGAAATGAATATCGAAAAATCAAATTGGTACAAATTAATCACATATTTCAGTATTCTCCACGAAGTTATTGTAAACACAAAATCAATGTAATGTTCAATGTAATATTCAATTAGAAGTTTTGTTACTTTAGCCGAATTATACAGATGAATAAGAGCGCTGGTACTACTAGATTTTCAAAAAAGGGTAATAAGGATAATATGTAGTGTTTTGGAGCATGTTCAGGAATGCATTAATTCAATTTAAAATGTTAGTGGGGTAAATCCACCAGATTTTGATATTAAATTCGGAAATTTTTGGGAGGAAGCTAATTTTTTTTTAATAGATTTCTTTCGTTGTAAGACAACAGAGAAAAGAACTTTCCAGTTCCGTAGCGTTCCGCACGACCCTCTGCACGCGGTTTAAGGACAATGTATCTCTACATCGTTTTTCTCAAAATTGAGGGTATGTATCGGGGTTAAATTTATCATACTTTTATGATTATAAGTTACATCTTTTCCCAGAATTTCAAGTTCTTATTATATATATTAAATAATTCTTTTTTTATTCGCTTCAATTCGATCAATAGATGCAGAAATATTCAAGAAAACGTAAGCAAAAAATAAATAAAAGTAGAGATAAATTGTCCCAAAACCACATACAGAAAGTCGTGCGGAACGTTCTGGAACTGGAAAACACCTGTTCTCTGTCTTTTACAACAAAAGAAACCTATAAAAAAATATATAGCTTTCTCCCAAAATCATGCCTCATGCCTTGCTAATAATACTTGACACCTAAGAAACACATTCTATGAGGTTTTAGCAAAATACAAGTGATTTTCCTATATTTGCAACATCTTTAACTGTACTTTATCTATTTAGGCCGTGTATGTTTTTTAAGTTTTAACACTGAAATTTGTCGACACTATCGATTTGTTAGTTATGAGTAAGCCTCCAGGTACGAATTAAGTTTTGAAACGCAATTTTTCTTGGCTTTCTCATGTATTTTTATTTAAAATTTCCACACAGTAAATTAACTCTTCTGAAAAGTAGGTTTCAATATTTCGGAAATTTCAACTATAAAGTTAAAGTACAGATAGATGTACTATTTGTTTGCATGAAGTGTTAATTGTACCAGAAACATTTTTAATTGAAGAAAAAATATAAACACAATTGTTTTTTTCTTTAGAAGAATGCTAATTGTATTTTAAAATATAGAATATAAGCAATCATAAATTGTAAATATGAGAAAATCTTAAAAAATATACAGCACTGTAATATTGTTAATACAAAGTACATTAACGATGTTCCAGCATGGTATTTGCAGTTTCTATGTTAAAGCAATGGTACAATTTTTTTTTCGACAATAATGCTTACTATTAATTCCCAAAGTTTCAGAAATTTTGACCGTTTAAAATGGGAAATAATTATGCCAACGTCCCAATTTCGATCAATTTACGTCAAAATTAATATCTCGAAAGTGAAAATTAATTTCTAAATTTTTTTTTAGAATTCTATTGTATAAACATTTTTTTCTACTTTTTCTTCAATATATAATAATTTCATAAAAAATAGTTGGAGAGACCGGACATTTTACATGCTTTAAATGGGACATGACCCTCAAAATCGCGAACTTTGTCTTTAAATATCTCGCGATCTAAACGGTCAAAAATTATGAAATTTTAGGAATTCATAAATAAAGCTATTATAAACCCGAGAAAAAAAATTCGGCCAAATCTGTCGAAAAGTGATTTCATGCTGGTACTACCTTAAGTGGATCAGAAATAAAATTTCACCATATTTTCATCCCCTTTGGGAAATATCTACTTACAAAAACAGGATGTAAAAGTGAAGTATAGATAAATATGTTATTGACTTACCTACTAATTTAGTACAAAATTCGTACTCAAACTAGCAAGGCAAAAATAGAAAACAACTCGACTGTTTCCACTGAACAGGCTCGAGTTTCAAAACTCATCCTCGCCGAAACCCTTTGATGTGACTACTTCCCAAAACAAAAATTTATTATCCGTATTATACGTATTAAAACCGTATCGTAGGTTTATTTCAACTTTAGGGGCTGAGCATTTCTATAAGCTTGAATCTCTTGGTCTTAGTGCAAAACCATAAAAAGGACGCACTGGTACGCATTTTCCACTGGTATTAAAATCTCCACAGGAATATTTAGTTTGGATTTTTCCCGGGTAATAAAAAGAAGAAATCAATAGCTTCTTACCTCTTTAAGGAAAGCAATAAATTTTTATAACACTCTGTAAAAAAATATACATAGTGTACGAAAACAGTTAACAACTATAATTTGATTTATGGTGTCTTATTTTTATAATTAAATCGTGTTTTACTGTGCTGTGGTTTACAGTTTTTAACTTTTAAAACAACACACCAACACTCAGCTTATGGTATACACCTTGCCTTCATCTTCACCCTAGTGTGGTAGACTTTTATAGGATTGGTTTTCGTTGTTGTATTAAATATATTCCTTGGTGGTATAATTTTCGTATAAGTTTTTAGGGTTATAAATTATCAACTACGATCACAATATTTATATATGTATACATGTGAATACAGACTGTAAGGGAAATACCATATTAATTTAACCGGCTTACATGATAAGCAGGCCTCTGACCTGAAAGATGCAAAAATGAAACACAAGTGATAAATACCATTAAATTTTTTACAATGCAGCCGCTAGATAGAGTTGAGTGTGCAAAATCCATTGAGGTAGTGAGAGGAAAGATACTCTTACGACTTTATGTGTAACAGTGGCTATCTTTCTTGCTCGCAGAATAAAAGCTTCATAAATTATTCTAATAACGCATTCGTTATATTTAGATTCTTTTTTTATAATCAGTTGGTTCTACTGTTATGAACTTCCCACCAATGATTTAATAGAAGATACGTTATTAAGACCATAATATTCAAAAGATCTCTTTCTTATGCCCAGCATACTAATCTGTTCGCCTTTATGCAACTCTTCGCATTCCGCCTATAGCTGAAAACTGAGCATGTTGAGACCACCCCAATTGTTTGGTATATGTTGCGCTTCCACTTTGTACAAAAGTTTGTTGTACTATTTTGTTATATTAGTAACACTGTTATTTTAGTAAAATACTACCAACTCAAATAAATAATGATTTATAAAGCACCAAAAGCACTTTCATTAAATAATAAAAATTTAAATTTGCACAATTCAATGCAAAAAAAAATTGTTCAACGTTTAGAAATTGTTAATAATTTAATTGATACTTTCAACATAATTATTTCCATTTTTACGTCCATGTACAACATTTAATGTAACGTGGAGACCATGCGTTCACTGTCTACAATTAATGTTATATATTTTCATAAGATATTTTAAACTAATATCATTTTCCTATTTACCTCTATGTAGGTAACATGAAGGCTGTACGTTCACTTTCTAAAATTAATGTTTGACTTTCATTAGATCTCCCAGCGAGACAAATTGGGGGAGCCTAACAATGCTGAACCTCGAATGAAAAGGCAAGATATTTTCATCGTTTCTTTTTGCATTCTAGCATGGTTTCAGAAGTGATATATTAAAATTCCATGAGTGACAAGATCTAAGGTTTCGAAGGTCACTTATATTTCTTTTCCTAATTTCAAATTCAGTCGCGAAACTGAAAAAAAATCATTTGAACTAAACCATTTGAACATAATAACAAAACTACAGTTTTTAACAGCTTCGTGTAATCAAAAATACTCCTCACTGTAATGAAATTAGGAAAATAAAAATATGTGTCGATAGAAATGATCATCAGTATTTCCATTCCAACAATATATTATTTATCCAGTCTCTTTTTCTGTCACTTGGCGATATCATCTTTATTCCTTTGTCAAAGTCCAGGATTTACCTTTCATTCGAATTTCTCGAGCTGGCTGACAAAAAATAGACTCACGGTCTAAAAATGTTCCGTTTCCATAAATAAATCCAAGAGTAGCAAAATTGAGTGTAATTTTGAATAGTTGAACATGATTCTTATGAAACTGTTTTTATTGATGTTCTCCTAATACGGAATGCAACAACTAACAAAATAAATAGTTATGTTTAGTAGGAGAACATATTTAAAATTTAAAAACTATTAAAAAGCATGTTCTCCCATGTTCTCCTATTTAAAGCTAAATTAAGTAACACCCACGGGTCGATTTAGTTATTTCATAATATTAAACTAGCAACAACAATTATGCACCTATATAGTTATTAAAGTACTTTTTCCTAAAACATGTTTAGGCTTATATTTTTTTAAAATTTTGCACTCCCACTACAACAAATCATTTTCCAATCAATTTCTAGAATAACAGACATATATAGGATTTTTTCTCTTTTTCTAAACAAAATTTAATGTTATTTTTTAAATAAAACATTTAATATAATTTTATCCTGCAATACATAAAGGTACTTTTTGTAATCCAATTTTTATTAAACGTACAAAATGTAATATATTATTAGTGTTTAGTGCCTTTAGGGACTTTAAGGACAATAAATACCATACGTATGTATATACTAATTCCAGTACAATCTAATATTTGTACATAGTATGAACCTAAGTAACAATAATAAATTAGATGTACAAGCTTAACTAAAGTTCACATGCTAAATAAAATTTGATAATGTTTATTGTTCTAACTTTCAATAAAAAATGTTATATAAGCCAAAGTCACTGCCCTTGCATAAAGGAAAACATTTTATTGGCACTTATTGGCTTGCATTCCCTATAGCGTAACACTTTTAGGGTAAAAGGAATTTCTTATAAAAATTCATCAGACTTAGTTTTTGAATTCCATGTGAAAAGAATGATTTCGTCTTAAAAATTTATTTTAGCTTTCTATATTTTTTTTAAACGTTAAAAACTCTTTTTTTCATAATCTATGAGAGGTGAAAATCAGCAAAAAGTTTCCGATTGGTTATAAAAACAACATTTTTTATTCTTTTTCCTTTTTTTGGACATGAAGGGAAAATAAAAATTCTAAAATTTTTAGGTTTTGGCAAATCTTTTCAATACGTAGGATTTTTCCCATACTCGAATATTTAATTGTAAAGCAAAAATGCCAGCCACCCATGTTCCTGTAGATCCGTGCAGATATGCCACTACTCTAGAACAAAAATTTAACCCGTTATATTAAAATTTACAGTTAATGAATCGGGATTTTTAACCCATAAGTAACATGGGAGCGCAAGATTTATGATTTGCAAAAGTCTGACACTCTCCAACGACGTGTCGTCCTAAAATTCGAATGAGAAAATGGTTTCCACTTTTAATATCGCAAAATGATTAGTTTTGAAGTTATTGCATATGGTTCTAGCTTCATATTTAGAAACTGTTTTCTGAGCATCGCCACTGATTTTAGTAAAATAATTTTAGTACCTATTTTTAAAGTTAGACCAGTTGTAAAACATAAAGTTTTACATTTTAAATATTTTATTTTAATCATATACACATACAATGTGTACATAAAATTTAGTGCTCTGAATTTTTCGAAAAAAAAAAAAAAACATTATGATCGCCAAATTGCCAAATTGTCTAGTTTCTTAAATTTTTTGCTTCTCTTTAACATGTTATATCATTTTTGTTATACACTGCGTTTTACAAAAATACATATCGGATTATGCCGTGCCAATTTCTACACATAAAAAGTTAGCCAAAGAAGTTAAGTAACGTGTTGTAAATTCCGTAGCAATAATCTTAGTTTGAAAAATGCCTCATATTTATTATGCCTTCTAGACCAGAATACCCAGACCAGAATAATTAATGGATCCATTAGTTTGAGTACTTCGAAGTCAAAGACTGATTTATTCTTGCTTCAAACTAAAAAAACCATTCACTATTTAACTAATATTGTTTTAACATTTTTTGTTATTTTTTACCCAAAGCCATTTGTCTTTGTTGCACAGTCTGTACATCGTGAAAAATGGTTCACTTACCATCCCTAACTATCCTACCTATGTGTGTATTCGTAAGTAAGTAATGTGCATATATAAATGTATAAAATGCATTTATCAAAATGTGATTTATGAAATTACCTTATGCATTTATAACACTTTTAATATTTAAAATGATTTAACTTGGTCAGAGTCAGAAGGTATCTTCTATCCATATCCATACCCATTTACTCATCCCACACAACACACTCCGAATCATTACCGACCAAGCTAGAATTTAGAATTCACAATTTTTACTTTTAATTATGCAATCATGCAAAAAAAAAATTTTCGGGTTTTCGTCCATATTTCATTTTTTAAAGACTCCTTATAAAAACGTAAGTTATAGTGGCCCTAAAGTTTTATGTATAGAGCTTAGACAGAGCCGTAACGAGGGTACGTAGGGATCGGCTCTAATGATTTTTATGAAAATTCGTATACAAAGGATTTAACATTAGAAAAAGGTTAACTGGGGGGAAGTTCCCATAATCGTCTAATTTTACCTTAAACAGACTGTTAAGTTAATCGATAAACTTTTGAAATTTATTCAAATAATAGAGTATCAAATTGATGACGTCATCAGAATCCAAAAAATTTAATTTTGCTCTATCACATTCAAATTTTATCCAATTTTGATAAACCAAGTATGTAATCCTACTAAATTTGGGTCATACTTTTCAAATTTGTGATCAAAATTAACCTAGCTCTAATAGATTTCAAGAAAACGGAGCACTGGTCCCGGAATTAAGCACATACGTGATAGCTAGCGAGAAATAAACATCACAGCTGAAAAGAATGGCCCAAAATTAGTGGGTGTTAAAAAAAAGTTCCAATACGATCGGATAAAATTTGCCTGTGTTGTCAAAAAATCAAATTTTTTAACTTGATGACGTCATCAAAATCCAAAAATTTTAATTTTGCTCATCACATTCAAATTTTATCCAATTTTGATAAACCAAGTATGTAATCCTACTAAATTTGGGTCATACTTTTCAAATTTGTGATCAAAATTAACCTACCTCTAATAGATTTCAAGAAAAAGGAGCCCTGGTCCCGGAATTAAGCACATACGTGATAGGTAGCGAGAAATAAACATCACAGCTGAAAAGAACGACCCATAATTAGTGGGTCTTTAAAAAAATTCCAATATGATCGGATAAAATTTGCTTGTGTTTATTTAAGTCAAATGAAATATGCCGTCTATAAAAAACGAATATTTTCTGAAATCGGTTTAGGAATAAATTAGTATATTTACATACATAGGTAATAAATGTGGTATTTTTTACATTTTTTATGAGAAGATGAACAACTTGAAAATTAATGGCGGTAATTTTTTTATTAAATTTTATGCAATTTGTTTTGAAATGTTGTGATAACGAAACAAAACAAAATTATATATTTTGTTAATATTCAAGGGTTGATCGTTGGTCAAAGTATCTTCATTGGGAAGAAATAATCTAGAACAGTCTATGCACCACCGTTAGCTCGAACTTCGGTATGTTACTAATTATCAAATGAAACAGGAATAAGAGTAGGTTACGTTACTGAGGCTGCGCAGGTATGACAATCTTGTACACATTGTGACACCTTACTGAGTTAATTGTTGAAATATCATGTATAGACAGTGTTGATTACTCTGTCACATTACACATACATGCATGTCACACATATATAACTAATATTCCTATATAATGCATACTTTACAATTTGCGCATGTTTGCGAAAAAAAGTTTCAAACACAAGTTGTTTATTTTTGCATAACGAACATTTTTTACAAAAAGGAACTTTTGTTCTATCTCTAACGGTTTACAAGGTGGGTCCTACTAACCTGAGACCCAATGGATCTATCTGGCCCATTTACGTCCTAAGCATGCTAAATTTCCACTTGATATCTCAATTCGTTTTTGAGTTATTGTGTCCACAGTCTATAAAAATTTCAACTCGATATCTCTTTTCGTTTTTGGGTTATCGTAACGACAGACAGACAGACTACCGGAAATGTACTAATTAGGTGATTTTATGAACACTTATACCAAAATTTTGTTCATAGTAACAATATTTTTAAGAGTTACAAACTTGAGACTAAACTTAGTATACCTTGGTATATTTTTTATACATGGTATAAAAATGATTTTAAAAAAATGCTGCTGTCATAGGGGAACGTGCGTAAGACATAGAGGTAGTATATGTTAAATATGGAAGTCGTATGTTATGGTAGTACGACGTTTTAATAATATAGTTGATATCAAGATTTATCTCTACCTTCAAAATATTTATACATCACATAAGAAATAAGAAAGTAAAATGTATGTTGTCAGTCAAATTCTTCTACAGACTACAAAACATGCAGAACACTGTGAATTTGAAATGAAATGAATGATCCTGTTTACAGATAAAATTTGTAATTAACATTTACAAATGAAAATTTTCAACCATTATTTATGCGTTTCTTGATAAATTATGTCTGCTTCTATGCCTGTCTGTCTGTCTTTCTTTTAGTCTGTCGTTTTTAACGATATTTGTTGGTATATAAATATTCTTCAAGATAGATACTTTAAGTGTTTTTGAAATGTACTTTTCATTTTGTGGCCATAAAATATTTGAATTTTATCTTGATCTGATTAGATGCAAGATTTCTGAGATATCGCAATATTTGGATCGATTTTTGCCCGTATCTCAAAAACTATTGAACCAGTCGACAAATGCGCATGATTTTTGTACTTTTTGGGTCAATATTACCTTATATACCGAGTTTTATCGAAATTGGAGGTAAACAAAATTTTTCGATTTTTTGGGATTTTTTTAAGGGGTACCCCTTTGAAAAAATCGAGAAAAACGCAAAAAAAAATTTTGTTTTGGAATTTGATGAAACTCGGTGGATCGGGTAATTTTGATCCAAAAATTATAAAAATCAGGTTAATTTAATGATTGGAAGCAGAGTTTCTGAGATTTCGCAATATTTGGGTCGATTTTATTCCGTAACTCAAAAACTATTAGACCAGTCGACAAATGTGCACGATTTTTGTACTTTTTGGGTCAAAATTACCTTGTATACCGAGTTTTATCGAAATTGGAGGTAAACAAAATTTTCCGATTTTTTGGAATTTTTTTAAGGGGTACACCCGTTTGAAAAAATCGAGAAAAACGAAAAAAAAAATTGTTTAGGAATTTGATGAAACTCGGTGGATGGGGTCATTTTGATCCAAAAAGTATAAAAAGCAGGTTAGTTTAATTAATCGATGCAGAGTTTCTGAGATATCGCAATATTTGGATCGATTTTAGCCCGCATCTCAAAAACATTTCGACCAGTCATCAAATGCACCTGATTTTTGTACTTTTTGGGTCAAAATTACCTTATATACTGAGTTTTATCAAAATTTGAGGTATAAAAAAATTTCTCGATTTTTTAAAATTTTTTAAGGGGTTTGAACAAATCGAGAAAACGCAAAAAAAAATTTGATGAACCCAGTGGATGGGGTATTAAAATACTGGGACTATGCACTAGGCTTAAAGAATCAAAGGTTAAAAGTATCTTTAACCTTTTAGTTTAAAAGATTTTTTTTTAAATTGGTCGCTGGCTAAATTTTGGCAACTATATAATCTATGGAAAACTTCCCCGAATTACAATGTAATGCTTGACGAACATTGAACAATGTATAGCAGAAAAACATGGCATAAAAGAGTAAAGTAAGAAGTAAAATTTTATGCGCCCATAATTGATATTTACGACAGAACAGAATAGACTGACAGGCTTATAAACAGATAAACAACGTAAAATCAATATTCGTTTACTTTTTATCTTTAAATAACATAAACATAAACTTAAAAATTACATACATATACGTTGCGTTCAGAACCGAAATTAACGCCTCGCGCAGAAATATTTATAATATTCATCATATTATTAATTTACAGTTTTCACATAATGATTTTATCATTTATATAATAATATTGCCTATATTTCAAATTAATAATAATATTATAATTGAAAATATAATACGCAATAATATTACGAGTGTTGAAGTTGAAATCATTGTGTGAAAACGCATATTAATAATATATTGAAAGGATATAGAAATATTTCCGCACGCGATGCTATGTTCGATTCTGTGCGCAACGCATAAGCATAATACTAAATGGATGGGGTACCAAAAAATAATGAATGAAAGTTTTGCTCTTGAATATGAAAAACCTTAAAGGTTACTTCACACAGTTGATTAGTTAAGGTAACAGTTTCTAAAGCGGTAGATTTAGAATAAGGTCAAATCAAATTTAAACTGTGTTTGCTGAATTTTTATGAACTTCAGGCGAACTTGAAGAAAATAATATAAACTATTTATTTTGATTTTGCTGAAAGCACGAAAAATTCATTTGAAAAACTGTAAAGACGTGTTCTAAATGTCCATATATTGGCTCAAGGAAACTTTGTATCGGTAATTCCCCTAAGAACCCAATTTTTTTTTTTTATATTTTATACACTAATTATTTAAAAGCAGGTAAAATTTTGGTAAAATCACTACGTAAAGCAACAACCGTCGCCGTTTATAACTGTCGTTAAAAATGAAGCTTGAAGGTCGTCATAAGTGTGTTGGTCTTTTAAACTTTCGTAATTTATTTAAAACTAGTAAATATCCGCCCGCTTTGGTCGACTCTAAGCATGCAGATCACCGTGTTATAGTCCTCACTTTCTTTGGCATCACTTCACCCCCCCATTTTGTTCCCAATTTAATAAATAAACTGTGTTAACTTTCACTTGTTTTTATTTTATTTTTAAAATAACGAATAGGAAATTGTGGACAATAATAGAATCGGACTGTTTCCTGTCAAATAAAACGATACAAATTTAAACCTCAATTTGCGTTCGAATTTGCAAGACTCAGTTAGCTTGAAATAAAGAAGCAAAGAATAGAATTTGAGACTAGCTTTATATTTGACTTTTAAAATAAAATTCTATCCAATATCTTGAACATAACAAACATGGGTTTTGATTGTTTGTAGGTAGGTAAGTATGAACGTTGGGGTGAAACGTAGATGGATAAAAGTAGATACCTCGAACAACACTAACTTCTAATTAAAATTTTAATTTATTCGTATTGTATGATTACTTGCTTATTAATTTTATAATTATTATATAATTTACCTAATATAATGATAATATTGTAATGTGTACTTACCACTATCAAATACAAGTTGATTCAAGATGTTTCATTAAAACAAACTAACGGTTTCTCTTCCATTCTAAATGAATACAAAAATAAAGTTTGTTTTAAGAAAGCTTTTTTGCAATAAAATCTTCTTGGAATTTTTCCAAATGACTACCATGGGCATAGCAAGGGTTTTTTTCATAAATTAAATAGTTTCGGTCAGTGACGTGCATTACATACAGACAGAAAGACACTGCCTACTCTACATAATTCAGACAAATATCAAATATTATTTATCTACGAGTATGTACTATCAATAAACATAATTATTCATATAATTCTATACACATTATGCCAGCTTGTTTATTGAATTTTAAGTAACATCGCATTGCGCTGCACCAGCGCTACTGAGTGCCTCCAGGCAAAGACACGAACTATTCATGGTCTCACAAACTTATGGTCTCAGGCGAATGTTCCCTATTGCCCTTGAAAACTTTTGGCTGAAACAATTTTCCGTAGTTAGCGTGTTTTTTTTTTCGATTAAATGCAATTATGACATATTTTATATGTAGCATTTCCTCAGAAATTCGACTTTCTAGTTTAAAGCGTTCTATCTCTTAGCGTTTAGGATATAAATTTTCTATTAAAGAAACCCAAAGAACTAGGTCCAACCTGACCTCAGAACATGATCTACCCAAACAAACTCTGCAACTTTTGTTTTAGTTATTTTTTTATTGGTTAAGGATGTATGAGCATGGTAGTGGGGGCACAAATTTAAAATAGATATTTTCAATTTTGATGGTAAATTTATATTATTACTTGACGATATAAGACGAAAAGTAAGAATAAAATTTTTCGATATCTGGCTTAATATTCAAAATATCGAAAATTAAAAATTTTGTTTAATTATTTAGCTTTCGATATTTCGAAAACCAAGACACATATCGAAAAATTTTATTCTTATTTTTCGTCTACATTCATGAAGTTATAACAAAATTCATCATCAAAGTTGAAAATAAGATAAAAATAATTTCAACCCTTAATCTACCCTGCTCTTACATCCCTTATATGGACGGTGACACTTAGTTTTTTTCTTTTCTAATTCATTGCTAATATGTTTACTTTCTATTAAAAAGTTTTTTTTTAAATTTGTTTTCATTCATTCTAAATGAAAATTATCAAAAACTTTTAAAATATGTCGTTTTTTGAGATTCCTCCATAAGAGCCAATGTATTTTATATCGATTTTTAATGACTTTTTTCTTAAAAATTTGCACGGTTACCTAAGTTGAAATTTTAACCACATATTCTTTGAGTAAAAGACTACCTACAAACAAATTTTGAGCCTTTAAATCGAATATTGTTGTCATGCTCATACATCCTTAACTACAAACCGAGATATTTTGGTAAATCAATTAAAATGGACCCCAAAGCACCAGTTATAGAACGCAAAGAATAAATTAAACATTAATGAATATCTGCATCACAATTCCAAATCATATAAAATTTATAAATATTAATAATAATTTTTCAAAAACAAATCAATAAATTTTTAATATTACATAACAACGAATACCACCATATTATACATAACGATATCCTGCAATTAATTTTAATTATTATATAAAGTACGTTATGAATATATTTTATTTATATATTATTACATAAAATATACAACACCCAAATATGTTATAATATCGATATGAAATATCTACCTCATTGTGATATTTTAGTGATATCTACCCTTATTTTAAATATGTTATTTATTATTATTTAATAAATATAAATTAATATTTATATGATACATTTTAAATAATATATTCTATAATATTTCAATGTCATTTTTATTTTCCAAATATATCTCTCTTGCGTCACCTTATCGACACAAATAACTTAAACTTCAAAAAACATTTACAAAGGCTGCGAAAGAAACCCAACAATTTTTCGAAATGATATTTTTGATGACCTTAAAATACATTAAAACAAGTGAAAACAAACAATTGACTGAGTTAATTGTTAAAATACCATGCATAGTCAGTGTTGATTTCTTTATCACATTACACATACAAACATGTGACACATACATAACTGATAATCAAGTATAGTACATATTATAAAATTTCCGCCTAATTGGCGCCCTCACGGGTAAACAGTGATGTTTACGAAAAAATGTTTCAAACAAAAGTTGTTTAATTTTTGATAAGGAACATTTTTTACATTTAAACTTTTGTTCTATCTCTAACGGTTTAAAAGATGGGTCCTACGGACCCAAGACCCAATTAACCTATGATGCTCATTTACGAACTTGACCTCACTTTTTACGTCCTGAGTACGCTGTAAATTTCATCTCGATATCTTTCTTTCGTTTTTGAGTTATCGTGTCCACAGACGGACGGACGGACGGACAACCGGAAATGGACTAATTAGGTGATTTTATGAACACCTATGACAAAATTTTTTTCCTAGCATCATTATTTTTAAGCGTTACAAACTTGGGACTAAACTTAATATACTATGTATATTTCATATATACATGGTATAAAAAGCATTAAAAAAAATAAGAAAATGTAATTAAATTTAATTTAAAAAATGAATTTTCCGCAGCGATCAAGTTACTCACCCGATTTGACGTTTTGGCGTTTCAAAGACTTGATGGTGGATTATTCTGATACTGTTAAATGCGACCAATTTATAATTTACTTGATTAACTTATATTATTTTACTTGATTAATTTCAAATTAAAATGTAATTTAGTTCTTACAGTTCAAGCCTCTCCGTTTAGTTCTTTTCCTCAACTTGTCTATTTTGGAAGTTTTTGCCCACAGTGCGTATTAAACAATTTTCGTTGATTCGTTCATGGTCATTTTTACTTAAGTGCAACATTGTTTGGAAATTTTCTCAAAAGCGTAGTGTTTTCTTTAACGTGGTCCAAAATCTACTGCAATCTTCATCGGATACGGTATATAATGGTGGTTTTGTCTACATACGACTTTATATCTGTTATCCAGAAACGGGTATTTATCAAAATTAACCTTGTGACACACGTTAGGTTAATTTTTTTCTTAACGTTTTACTCTTACGTGCCAAAAATTCGCCATTTTTTTATCAAACATCCACCAGGGAAACTGGACTTTTTAAGAAGAATATAACGATACCGCATCTGTCGAAATCCATCGCGCCGTTTGGAAGATATGACGTTCCAGAGAAATTTACAAGCAAACATATAAACATATAAGATACCCGCAAAAAACATAACTAATCTTTGACAGTCACGTAAAAATATGAATGAATTTTTGTCTACATATAATTGTGCAGTCATTGAAAATCGTTCTTTTTAGATGGACCCTATGAATTTGTGGATGGAGCTTATGAACTAGTAATATTGTATTTTAGATAAGAATGATTTTTGGTAGAACACCCATGATAAATATAAAATATTAAAACATATTTCAATTATTAATAAATGTAACCAATTTACCTACATGTAAAAATTTTACTTGCCTAAAGAGTTAAACTAAATAGTTAAATTCAAATTGTATATCATACATTTAAAAAAAATGTGTTTTTAATCGTTTTGTTATATCGATTTTTATTACGACATATTCAAATTGTTCATATCAACAAGTTCATGACCTTTTGGTAACATAATAATTGCTAGGCTAATTTTATGACTAACTTATTATGAGGTTCTGGAAAACGTAATATTTTTGTTTCAATTATATTTTTACTAACGAAACATTAATTGAATATAAATGGTTGATTTTTATGACACCCTGAAATAAATCTCTGCATGTTTGCTTGCCTTGTTGTTTTAACGCAATAAATCTTCGGTACCCTGAAAGGCACAAAATTTTCGTTTCGTTTTTCGTTTCAAAGTTTCGGATTTAAGCCGCTTTCGTACCCGTACAGTCACTGTGAAAATTAGGTGAATACAGTGACCACAAAACATGAAGACTTGTCGAAAACTCGAATAAATCTTTTCATGATTTCTACATATATCGTAGATAACGTATCAAATATGAAATAGGAATCCATTACATGGGAACTAAATACAACAAAATTCCTCGAAAAATCGACATTTATTTCTTGTGCATGATTGCTTTATTTTAAAGTAAAAGAATACGTTTTGAAAATCAGCCTACATATTTCCCATCACAATGAAAAATATTGTAAATGAAAATAGCGTGATAACACACCATTTAAAAGATAATTTTAAGTTTCACAATAGTTTAAGGGCGGGTATCTTACAAAGTGTATTATATCTATATAATACAGTGGAAATATAATGGTTTTAGGGTATACAACCAGTAATGTTGTTTTCCAGTACTTAAACCCTAAGCCCATAATAATGCTTCTATAAAGAAACTTTGAGTATGTTTTTTTAGTCTTAAATTTTTGGAAATCGAACTTTTCGACTTACATTTTGTAACCTTTTCGATAACTGAAATCTTGGATGTTTGTTTTTATGTATTATGTTGTCCATGGCTTTCTTTTAAAATAAACGGTAGACAAAAACAGCGTCAAAATATGAAAAACGAAGCTCAGATACGAAAAATTCGATTTCCATATATAGTCATCCAAATAACCGACAAAAAGTAGTGGAGAAATGTTGGTTTATTGAAACTATGTTCCTTATCGCACGATATTTATGTGCTGGTTGGAAGTTAAAACCAAAAAAAAACTACAATAGACACCAAAAACCGACCTTTGATTTTCAGAAAAATATCCTGTAATTAAAAAAAAGTAAGGGATACATTTATTATATACCAAAGTAAGAAAGGAATAAAGTTCCTACCGTGTGTCCCACGACACCTCTCTATCTTTTTATATTTATTATAGGCTCATGGTCTAACTTTTTGTGTATTTGTTACATAAACACGTTGTAAAAGAGGCGTAACAAACACTCACATAATATTAGAAAATGTTTGTAAAACACATAAAACACATATTGTGTTTTGTTTGTATTTATTTTTACAAAAATGACCTTACTAAATACACCACAGAAAACTTTCTCAATAGCGAGCTCACGTTTCTTTTTCTTTTCGTTCTAACCATCACAAAAAAGTTATGTGAAGCAATGTTTTGTGAAGTGTTCATGTTTTTCATTTTTGCTTTATTTTAGATGAACTTTTTAAGCATATACAATGATCAAAAGATCAAATACTCTTAGATTAGATGACTTGGTGGTTGGTACCGAACTATTTCCTGTAATTAACATTATTGTACACGAGTTTTTTGGTATGTATTCACACATTTGTCTTTTTATCCTACAAATGTCAATCTTCAGTTACATGTTTTGAGCTATGATACAATCATCTTGATTTCGTCATGCCTTCTGCTTTTATATACAGAATGTTCGATTTACATCTTGGCATATAAATAACACGAGTATGACAGAGTCCATGCGTTAAGCAATGCATCTAAGTAAGAGGTATTATAGATGTTACATGTAATTGCAAAAGTGACTTGTATCGTGGCTTGTCAGTTGTAGTTCATGTATTCAACTAAGAAACTTCCACTCTCCAAGCATCTTACAGCTATCTCAACGCATATCGAAGCTTCAACACACGTATATAATACCTCTCACTTAGATGCATTGCTTAACGGATTTATTCTGTCATACTTGTGATATTTATATGTCTAGATGTAAATCAAACATGCTGTATCATTTCAATAATCATTTCCTTTTTGTAGTTTAGTCGATATTAGCGTTGAGCTTAATATATCCGCCTTCATGTGTGTTCGCTACTGGCATTAGGAGCTCAGCGTAGGCAAAGCTTGCTCCAAAACATCGTTTTCGACAGCAATCATGCATGAATTCGTTGCATTTAGCATGAATTGGAAGGTAATAATAATCCACGGCAGGCATCACATTTTTTAATATTAACAATGCGAGGGAGTTAAGGCCTGCAAAAGTTTGATTCATAAGCCAAATTCAAAATCGTATGTATGTACTAAATACTTCGTGTTTCAGTTTAAATTTCAACCATTGATTATGATTTCACGGTTCTTCTTAGCATACATATTCGACTAGTAGTGTGTATTTACCTCTGCCATATGTAGGTACATACATGTATGTATAATATATAGGTGTATACACTTAACTCCGACAAGAAACGGATATTATTCAGACTACCGTTGGTTTTTCCTCTTACCAAACACGTTAGAATTATTCTAAAACTATATACATACATTACGTATATGGCGGCTTTTTTAATGAAAACTATGTCAAGTTTTCTTTGTTTCAGGTTAAGTTGAAAATAATGACTTAATTTTAAGAAAAATTTTGTTTTATTCACTGTAATTATGGCAAATTATTGCACTACGAAGTTTCTCAATAATTATTAATAAATTTTTTCTTATATATAATGTTAAATATTTCATTGAAAGTACATTCAGTTACTGGTTGGGCGGAAGGCATGCTGAACGCCTGGGCCTGGCAGCGTATCACGACTACTGCAGGAGTTGTCACAGTGGTGAGGATGAGGAAACAATGTCTTATCTTCTCTGTCACTGCCAAGCTCTTGCCATGAGGAGATTGACTTACTTGAGCCAGCCGTTCTCAAACAGCTCCAAATCAAACAGCTGAAACAGCTCAAACAGCTCCGGCCACTACTCCAAACAGTTCATGGAGTAGTGGCCGGGGATGGGTCGGTAACACAACGGACCCTATGGTCTAAGTGTGTCCCACCCCAGGACAGCCACTCTTACCTAACCTAACCTACATTCAGTTTTTGTTTCGAACACCATCTTTAAACGAAATAATTATGTCGAACATTTTGAATGGCAGCGTAGTAGTGAATGAATTTGTATGGTCGAAGTGTGATTGTGTTTTTTATATCATAAATTGCAAAGTTTTCCCTTTGTGCTCTTGATTTTTCCATAAAAAATGCAACACTAATCGAGTTTAATTGTACTATTACTTGAAAATTAACCATCATCCACTTCCTCCACTTTTTACGTCCTAAGCACGCTATAAAAATTTCAGCTTGATATACCTTTTCGTTTTCGAGTTATCGTGATGACAGACGGACAGACAGACAATCAGAAATGGACTAATTAGGTGATTTTAAGCGTTGCCAACTGGAGACTAAACTTAGTATACTAATAATAAGGAATACTATGGACTAATTAGGGGATTTTATGAATATCTATACCAAAATTTTGTTTGTAGCATCAATATTTTTAAGCGTTACAAACTTGGGACTAAACTTAGTATACCTTGATATATATTACATATATACATGGTACCTATAAAAATCCTTCGAATATGTGTTATTCATATCGGTCAATAATTTTTATATTCCAAAGGAATATACATAAATAATTTTAAAACAAAAACTATAGAATAAATAATCTGTTTAAAATATTCATAGAAAATCACGTAACATTCGAATGTTTCTTGCGCGATCGATTGTTGTAGATAAGTGTAGTCAATTCCTGTGATCTAACACATAACAATCAAATAATATTTTTATTATGTAAACATGGATATAAAATCAAACATATTATTATTGTTATATAGGTATTAAATATTATGTATAGATGAGCATAAAATTTCTGTGTAGATTTGAATTCCTTTCCAATATAACAAGTTGTTCAAAAAAGCCGGTTTATTAAGAAGGGTGACTCGCAAGAAATAGATTAATTCTCTTGAAAATGAACGCAAGTTCGAAAAATTTTGAGATCAAATAAAAAAACATGTAGTCATATACTAAAAATAAAATTATTTTTTATTATTTTAATTATTTATTATAAAATAGTATGTACTACCAAAAACCGAATATAAATTCAATTAATAGATACCTATTACCTACGAATTTATTCTTTTCTATGCCTGGCGACTCTCCTTAACATAGGTTTTTTTCAACGGTTCTGTAAGGGAGGCTTCTGAAGCCTGGACTGTCCTGATTTAAAAAAAAATGCTGACGGATTAACAACCAGATTGAAACGCACAAACTAAGACTGTAACTATATCAACAAAAATTGATGGATGTTGTTTTCTAGCAACAGTCGGGCTGACCCGGGAGGTTCTTTACCATATTATCAACCTTTTTTTTCAAAAAAATCATCTTACTAAAATAAAGCTTGCATGTGTAGCTAATAGTTAAATCACCTTTTATATGAATAAATGTCATACTTTCCGGATTTGAATGTTTTGTTTTGTATATTCTTTTAAAAAACATGTTTATATTCATAAGCGCTATTTGTAGATACTGCCTTCTGTGTGAGCTGTGAAATGTATTTAGAACATGTTCGAAACATAAGTAATACTCCTTTCTTCATTCGAGCTTTCTTCGTTTTCAACACTTTTTTATCACAAATAATATAATAAACAGCAACTCGAAACGGTTTTATTTTACAAACATCTCAAAATGTTTTTATGCAAATATCTTTACGATTTTCTCACTCGGAAGTCAAATTTTTATATTGCATTTACATTATTCTATAAAATAAATTATGGATAACAAATGATTTTGTGTTATTTTCTTTGGATATTTTCCCCTTGTCAAGTAAAAAGTCTAAGATTTGTAATTTAGAAAATATCTTCAATCAAAACAAATTTCTTAGATTACTTTATTTTACGAAAAATACGATTGTTTCTGTTGGAATTGGAAATTGAGATATGCATGGTTGTTCCGACAAAACGAATAAGAAATGGGCTCTATCATATGCAAATTTTATCCAATTTTGATAAACCAATTATGTAATTCTACTAAATTTGGGTCATACTTTTTAAATTTGTTATCAAAATTAACCTAACCTATTTTAAATTGTTTCTTATTTTGTGATAAACAAAAGCATTAATAATTTTTTTAAGCCCGGATCACTTCACATTATGAGCTTTAAACATGTGCTTCTTGGTGATTCTGGTGCCGACATCCTATAATTGTAGCCGTCATTTGGTTTTATAACATGAATATTCACTTTTAGTGGTGTATTCTATCAATGACGAGTGGTCAAAGTCGAATGATTTTTTTCTATTTGAATTCTCAATGGAATCTATGAATAACGCGACAGTTTAGGATATAATGTGTATTCATATTTATCCATATGTCCATTTTCCCAGAAATCTAGTGGGATAAAATAACCACAGAGACAAGTACCGGGTTATGTTTAGTGGTTTTGGCTACATTAGCGTAATACATACACATATAATGTTCATATACATATGTCGAGTTACATCAAATAAGAAAATTATAATATCAAATTTTTCAAATCAATTCATAGGAATGTGATATCATCAGAAAATCGGTCTGTGGCTTTGTTTACAATGAGACTTCTTGACATGATAAATTTTCCTAGTAATATTAATCTAAAAAGCAAAAGCCATCTGTAGGATGATTTTTGTGTTCGCACTAGCAGTACGCAGACCTTTTAATGACCCTACACGCAAACTTTCAGCGGCCAAACTTATAACAAAAAAGGGTTGTTATAAGTTTGGCCGCTGTGTATGTCTTTCTGCCCTGTCAAGCTCTGATGTTAAAGATCGAAATCATTCTTAAAGCCTCTTCAAAGCGATATTTCGTAAATAAATTTGCTTTTTAGAGCTTACTAAGAAAAGTATTATTGTGAGACAAATATAATTGTTTGTTTGCACTGGCATATTTTGGGAATATTTTCATCAAGCAAGTCTATAAGACCACAAGACCGCTTTAATCCTTATAGCAATAATACTAAAATCGTTTCTTATTCAGAGATACTTATCATTTAATCAATAAACAGCAATATAGCTCGTATGGTCTAGGTTGCATAGTTCCTCTGCAAAATAGAGAATGTTTACCATTTTTCATGCTTTATGCATTTTGTTGCTTTATATATTACAAACAAATAGACTGATGTACTCAAAATAAAGTTATATATATTATGACAAAAGTATTGCAACACATTCATTCATTTAGAAAAAAATTTTCATGGCGAAAATTAGCTTCAGAATCATAATTGGTTTATCATCTTCATTAAACTATATTTTTTATTGCAAACTTTTATTCGGAAGTCGGCTAAGCTCCTGAGGCGGATGAAAAAATAATAAATTATTGAAAAATTATTGTTTTTAGCTTTTCCCAAATCTATTCAGAATTCAAAAAAATGTAAGTCTATAAATTTATTATTTAAGTCAAATTCTGAAAGATGTTGAAGTAGAAAATTAGGCTTCTTTTGTTATACAGCAAATATTTGCTATGTTATAATGCAATAATGCACCCCATCTCGAAAGTGCAAAGAATCTAGCTTGGATATTATTATCTACGGCAAATATTTTTGAGTTATGCAGCACGCACTAATTTTTCTACCAGCTACTTAATACAGTAACCTTATCGTTTGAAAGTACGGGGTAGTCTGCATCAAATCCGGTAGTTCCATTTTTTGCAGGCTTGACAAAACTACCCCTTTAGAGTTATAATCGCCAAAATCTGAAAAAAGCAGAAATTTTTACGCTTTGACATAGTTGCGTTCGTCGCTCGAGGTCACAGACTTGGATTATTCATTGGGACAACATCATTAACAAGTCTGCTAAAAATCAGAACTACTACTTTGATGCAGACTGTAATGTATAAAGTTACTGTAACAACTTCTGCTTATTAAATTTTGATCTTACTAGTGCATAATAAAACTCAAAACTAAAGTAAAATAATGCAATATAATATTTTTGTGAAGACTGTGAGTCTATTTCAATGTTTCACCATACATTACTAGCAAATAGATAATCTATCATACGTAGTTCTGTATTACTGATATAACTTCCATCGAATATTACTTCATTGATCATGATAGATTTCATTATCATCATAGATACAGAATGCATGCGAAATAAATTGTTAAAATTGTATATAATTGTCATACAGAAAAATAAGTAATCGAAACTTCTTTTTCACAATAATTTTCAAACTGAATTTGTACAATAAAATATTAGTTACTTATATTCTAACCGAAAATTTAGCTCGATTTGAATTCTATTTTGCATGCTTCTGCCCAAAGAAAATTTTTTAAAACAAAAAATACTTGACACGCTCATACCAGGAACTTTTTTTTCATTTTTATCAATAATAATTTATAATGATGAATGTCGGATTTTGTTTTTTAAACTTTTTATGTAAAATATTCTAAGAGAAAGCATGTAAAACAAATCAATGAATCCTAAATGTCTACCGCAATAGTTCTCTTGCCATTTTTATGAATTGAATATTTCAAAAACATCAATAGTCGCTCCACAAAAGCATATTATTTCCATTACATTCTGTAACGTCACATGTCCACCAAACGTTGTGGATATTGAACTATTTGACGTCCGATTATATATTTAGAGTTGTTACGAGTATGCAAATTTTGATAAGTCTAAAGAGTGATGATGATTTCGCTTTTTTGATTTTGCATACATATTCCTTATCCAAGTAAATATCGATTAGTGCTCGGCAAAGACATGCATGGTTAATAAATACTGGCTAAACGTTTAACCTAAATTTTGGTACATAAAATTTGTCGAAAACGTTTGGAAATATCTTTTTTTCTTTTTGAAAGCTGTTTTTATTCCAAGTGTCTATGATTGTTTCGTTTACGCGGCTCCAAAACATCTCTGTTGTTTGTATATGCACTATGCTTATCTGCTACATTCACAGTGTACTAAAACCATCCCACATATATTTTACACATCCACAATCCACAACAAAATACGGTTTTATGGTACCAAATGGTGTACAAAAAGTTGCTCTTTGTTTAAGCTTATAAATTTAATATTTGGGCCACAGAAACGTTTTGTAAGTTTGCAAGACCAAGGCTAATGAATAAGATTCAGATAAAAACATGTAAGACTACTTTCGTTGTACGAAGGAAATCAAATAAAATCTTGCATACTTTTTTGAAAGACCGGATCAATATTGGTTCAAGCTTGGAGTTTATTGAGCATTCGGCTAAGCTTCGAAACTAACACTAACCCAGTCTCGTATTAACATCGAATTAAAACATCGTTAGAAGAAAAGATGTTTGATATTGAGGCAATCCTGGTCTCCGGTATTCTCCCCAACCTGGGTGCAAGCAAAAACATATTTTAATTTTACATTGTTTATTGTGTAATGTTTATTTTAACCTAAACAGACACCTTTATTGTGATAACTAATTATTGCGTGTACTAGATAATTTTAATATTTATACTTATAAGGTTATTTATAATACAAAGTTTTATTCCATTACCCAGAGCCCGAATGGGAACCAGTATATGTGCTTACTGAAAGTAAAACGCATGTGTTATTACGCCATTCTCTCAGAGACAATGCCAGTATAAATCATAACCAAACACAAAAACCAAAGCGTTTGGGCAAGGGTTGTTAAATCTAAATTTAATTTATTAGCATGGGGTAAAGACTAGCAAAGCAAAATTCAAGTTATTATCCCATCCCAAGGCTTTCCGAGGGTTCAGTAACCAAGAATTGATTTATTAGTCTGCAAATCGAGGTTTGACAAACTGACACTGATAAAATTGCATCGACAGGCTTGATATTTCCTACTTAGGTTTTTTCCCACAAGTTTCAGTATGCAAGGCAAATATGGTCAAAAAAAGCATTGTTCTAATACCAATTTATCCGAGATATTCATTTGCTGGTAAGTTTAATAAAACCATACTGCATCTATTTCATTTATTGGATAGTACCAAACAAACTATATATCGTACTATCCATATACTTACAATTAAACTTGTTGTGCTGATGTAGCTACATTTAGCCTTACTATACTAAGTATTCAATTCGTATTCAAACATATTCGAACTGATGTACATGTAATATGTATACCTACTCCTCACAGCATCCCTTTACATGCCATAATACTAATACTTCATGATATTATTAACTAATGTTATTAAATCGAACGACATTGTTGATAATGCGCTATTGGTAAATTCGATTTTACTATAAATATTTACCGATTTAAAAAAAATCAAAAAGCATTTCACACAGGCTCAACTAACCTAGTGCGTTAACTCAGCTTATTATAGTAGTGAACTAAATTAGATAAGGTTGTAGCGGACGGCTGTGGACTATACTAACAGTATACTAACAAGTGAAATTTACAAAATTTATAAAATCCCCGACAAATGCGATTTATTCCTTGTAAACCGATTTTTGGAAACTTAGCTATAAAATATTCTCAATCGAGGCGGTTTGACCGTGTAGAGGTTACAATGCCACTGAGAAATACACAGACGCACAGATAAACACTTTAAACGTATAACTCTCCTTCTTAAATCATTACCAAAGTGATGGTCAAAGGACATCAGATAAGTAAGACAAATATTTGAAAATATTTTAATGGAAATTGAAATATTTGAGTTGAGTTCTTTTGATTTATTGTTTTGAATTACCTAATTATTTTAGCATTTCATTTTTCAAAATGAATTGAGCCAGGTTTATTTGACCATTCGGTTCCATAGAAATTATTTATATGTTAAAATTACATGTCATGCCTTTTCCAAACTGAATGGATTTTAAAGATCATCGCCAATTTTTTTGTTTTTTCGAGAATGATCTAAGCTCGCATTTGAAAGATAGTTAAGATCACTCCGCGTTAAATTACCTTTCAAATGAAACCAAAAAATTAAAATCGGTTCATCCGTTTCCAAACTTCCATATTCAAATAATGTTGAAAATTTTTTAATTTCGAAACTGGTATCAAATCAAATTTACATTTGCAAAAGTTTTTATTTTTGAAAAAAGTTACGATTGGTTTTTTTTACCAACCACAAAGATATGAACTGATTTCTAACTTTAATAAAAACCGTTTAAATTTAATGCAGTGTTTTTATCGTTTCGGACTTACCCACAAGATATAAGGAAATGTTTAACGTATGTTTAACAAACATTGTGCCTCCAGTTATTTGTTATAAATTCTATTGATTAATGTTTGTTTTTCTTTTATTATTTTCAATTTCAAATCATTTGATATAAAATTTTTCCAAGGAAAAAAATGTTACATGATTGATAGAATTTTGTTGGATGAAAAAGTTAAATTTTTTTTTATTACAACATTTTTTCTATGATATTTATTTTCATTGATGTATTTAAAAATCATTGAATACGTGTAGCATTTAGTCATATCTTCCCTGAAATATTAACTTTTCACTGTATTAGGGGGTACAAAAGGGATTGTGCTAAGAAAATGTGTTACATGAGCCAAAAGTTGAGAGTGTGAAGATTCCCATGTGCCCCCATACATCCTAATGGGAGCACATCAAAGGATATATATATCTAGGAAGTTGACTTATCAAATCGGGAACCGTACATTTTCTTATATTATCCGGTTAAATTAAATTATCTCATAAACGGTGACTTTTGGAAAAAAAAAGTATTAGGGCATTTTTTATATTTAATTATCTACAGTTTTAGCCTGAAGTAATTTTATGATAAAACTTACCGTCTCGCTGAAAATCACGAACAACTCGTTTTGTGACCTTTGACCCCGCGAAAATTTCATTTGGATGATCATTTCACATAAGATAGCATATGTCTTATCCATATTTCGAATCAGAGTATAGAACTAACAGATTTTTAGGTGGATGCGACTTTCCGTCATTGTTTTTTTTTTCTTGCTACTGCATAATAATCTCCAGACTTTCTTCACCGTAAATAAACTCACACAGGTAACACAACAACAATTTGAATACTGATTCTTCTACAATAACAGTAAGCATAACTTTACGAAACTAATTAATTAAAAGATTTTAAGAATTATAAATTTACTTGAAATACAAGAATATAAAATTAACTTATTTCATTTATGTGAAGAGAGACAGATGTACAGAGTGGGATACAGATGTATGTAATTTTGAAAACACTGTAAAGAAATTCACGTCAAATTTTCAAGCTCACGTTTTCTGACACTAAACTTCGTAAGAATCGTATTTCGAAAAATTAACCTCTATAAATAATTAATTTTAACTTTAGTAACTTTAAATAACAAATTGCAATGTTTTTATTTTGGGACAATATTGTAAATTAAGAAAAGTGTAATCGTGATTGGTAGGCCATGTATTATTTTCATTACGCTTTTCCTGACATCTATTTTGTGACAATAGCACAGATCATACCCTATCATTGAACTATTACACTGCGATAATATTTTATCAAAACAGTATTGAAACACTGAAAGCACTGGCCCCACAAAAAGTACTTCAATACCTCACTCCATGCGAAATTTTGGGCATAATGTCAAGACACTGTAGTTATTGCATTCAAATAAAATTTTTAATTTAATTTTTTTAAACGCTTTTATGTAGTTCAAGATTCTAAATCTTAAAGATAATTTGGGTGACATTTCTTTTAAGAGGGTTTTCAAAATCAAACATTGCTCTGCTCCATTCTGTAAGTGCCGCATAAAAAACTGTGTACAAATATATATGACTAGCTTGATACCCGCCCGCTTCACTGGGCGTTAAAGTAAAACCCACTGCTTTATAGCCTCCACCTCCCTTGATCTCACTAATCCCCACCTATCTGATCTCATCTCCCACTTCCGTTTTCATTCATCTAACTTCATTCATTTCACTCATCTAACTCAATTTTCAATTTTTCTTAATTGTTAAATAGGTATAATTCATTGATTATACCAGAAAAAATAGCCATGAATTGTTTGACATTTACTATTTTAAATTTTTACAGGAATATTTTATTTATGATTCAAAATGATGATCATCGATCTGTTCCATCTATTATTATCTATTATCTGTTCATTAAAAACCATTTGCTAGTTTTTGGGTGAAAGCGTAACAAACAAATAAACAAACAAACATCCTTACTTTCACATTTAAAATATAAATAGGGATGGTTGTTGTAGTAATACTTACTTTACAAGACTTAACCCTTATAATGGAATCAAACATTTATAGTGGAGTCAAGCGGGTGTGTGTATATAGAGAGAAGTCATTGAATCAGTCAGTCAGACATTTCCATTTAATTAACTTGAAATTTAAACTAAATAAGAATCATAATAAATAATTTTAACTTTATTAACACTCGACAATATGCTAAAGTTTTCAAGATATGTCTATATCAATAATTAGAGTGCTGGAATCGGACGTAAGTTTTCTTTTTCATACCTAGTTTAACCCTGTTTTTACCTGCCCATGCAAGATCTTTTTTATTACTTTATTAAATTCCATGATTTATCCCTCATTTTCAAGCTTTTCGTGCTAGCTTTTGTCGAAAAATTCGCGAAATAAAAATGTACCTGTTTGGACAAAACAGGCTGGTGAAAAAATTTTTTCTTTATTTAATTTGTATACCACGGCTGCAATAAAATATCCTACAAATAAATATTAGTCTACAGTATCGAGGGTGTATGCTTTCGTGACTAAGACACTCACAAAACTTCGTGAGTGGCTTGATTTCAGTGTAGCCTACAACATTTTTATTTACGAAAACTTTGGAAATATAACGGGCTATAATTACACTGTATGTGTAGCTTTGATTGTCTGTAGCGCAAAAACTTCTCGTTGAAAAATTTTGAGCCCGAGTGAGCATTTGATCAGAATGATACAAAGAACAATTTAGGTTTGGCTAGAAAAAGTTTTACAGAAAGTCATTTTCATATCTAATATTGCGGGGTTTCTGATGTGTTGATTACTCTGTCACATTACACATACATATGTTTCACATATATAACTGATAAACTCATATAATACATACTATACAATTTGCGTTCTCACGGGTAAACAGTAATGTTTACGAAAAAATGTTTCAAACAAAAGTTGTTTACTTTTTCATAACATTTATTATATTTAAACTTTTGTTCTATCTTTAACGGTTTACTGACCTACGTTGCTCATTAACGAACTCGACTTCACTTTTTACGTCTTCAGCACGCTTCAAAAATTTCAGCTTGATATCTCTTTTCGTTTTTGAGTATATGTGATGACAAACGTACATACGACATACGACAAACAACCGGAAATGGGCTAATTAGGTGATTGAATGAACACCTATACCAAAATTTGGTTCATAGCATCAATATTTTCAAGCGCTACAAACTTGGGACTAAACTTAGTATACCTTGATTTATTTCATATACATGGTATCAAAAGACATCTGAATAATTTTCTCAAATTATTACATTACTGTCTGGTTTGTAGTATTTTCCATGCTTTCACCTCTGTCAACATTGAAATAAATAAACAAGCAAACATTATTATACAAACAAAAACAATTAAACAAAATAGAAAACTAATCAAAAACGTCGGTAACATTTTCTTATTATGCAGACGCAGTGAAAACGAACGAATTTAAAGAAACAGTCAAGTTGAAACTTGAAATTAAATCAAATCGAAAACAATTCAGTAAATAGAAAGTTTGATAACTTTCATTTAAATTTCGTTTAATGTTTATAGATTTCTGTTCATATTGTGTAGTCATTAAATAAAAATATATTAAAAGACTTAATCAAAAAGCAAAATTTATTTCAATAACGAAATTAAAATGGAAAAAATTTGTTTAAACTAAATATTTTGTACATCGGTTGTATGGAAACCGATTTGTTGAGTCAAACCGATTCCATATCATAAATTTGAGTTCCTGAAGTTTGCATACTCTATGACAAACTTCATTAGTTGACATACTCTATGACAATCTATTAAAATTTTCATTAGATGACATTTCAAGTAATGGAAATTGATACGAAGTATTTATTTTTAATTTTATCCGCATTATATATATATTAGCGAAATGCCAAAGGAAATGTAGCTATTGCTTTTGTACTGATGGTGGAATTATCGATTCTACCTTCTAGATGTCAAAAATGATTATCGTCATATATATATATATATATATATATATATCTATACGTTTATGTGTCTGTAAACTCTCTAGCGATCGCAACTTAACTCCGATTTGAATAAGATTTGGTATCAAGGAAGGATTTGGTATTTGAAAGGACAAGTGCGTTAATTAGAAAAATTCCGATAAACAACGGGTGGGGGAGGGGGGTCCGCAAAGCACAAAATTTTTTTCAAAAACAAAAATATTTTTGTAAGCAAAAAAGTACTCTTGTGATTTTTTCCTAGACGCTTAATTTTTGAAATAAAGATTCTTGGAAAATACCATGTTCGATTTTGAAAATTGTGTTATTTTTTTTCAATCGCTGAGATAATTCGCGTAGCTAACGCAGCTCCTGCGCTACAAATTTTTTTTAATATACAGGTGTACATATTATATACCTGCAAATAATGCGTTACAACAGATATTACTAACATGGTGTTAGATATAACGTGAGTAAAATTTACAAAAATCTAATAAATCAGTGGAATATGTCATTCATGTAACCTACCTTCATACAAGTAGGTATTGTGTGTAATAAAAAAGTAGAAAACTCTTATTGATAATAAATTATCAATCATTTTTCCCAATTTTGGGAGCTTCGCATGTGCGTAAAGCCTATAAATCCGCGAATACCTCGAAAACGGTGAGATTAGATTAGTTGGTTTTCTTACCAGTTATTTGATAAAAGCCACTCCATAGTCGTCAAATTTGTTGATTTTACTCTAAAAAAGAAAAAAATTTTAGTCAACGTCTCGAATACGACCAGGTGAGGTGAAAAGTCACAGGTCAAAAATTGTTCAAAACAGAAGATCCAATTGGTTTTGAATCAAATATTTGATCCAACACAAAAATCGTTAAATTTTTCTATATCAAATTTTCATCAAAATAAGATTTCTTTCTTGAACACTTGTATCTATAAAACAGCGAGCTTTTGGGTAAATGTCAAAGAACAAAAAGTGCTTCGAATTATTCAAAATATGAGATCCAAGAGTTTTTTTCATATTTTCTTTATATTTCAGCACGTTATCATGAATTTGTTAGCACATTACTTGTTCCTCAACTATATTATAGAAGATTTTTTCTGTCGTGACATTCTGTATATTTGTACGTAGGTTTTATCTAAATGGAATTATACTAATATATCGTATAAACTGTAATAATAAATGATATACGTTAGAAACTATACGAAACAAAGTCAACGAAAATTCAATGAAAAAAGTTTATACAGGATTCCATAACAATATAAAGGGTGTTTCATAAATCGATCGGTCTAAAGCGATAAACTAGGTAGCGGGATCGAATCCAGGCAGCGGCAGTGTGAACATTTATAATTAATGGAGCGGTACAGTTGATCAAACTGTCGTCGCTTGGATAAGAACGAAGTAACCGACGCCAGCCACATCATAAATTGAATTGTATAATTATATGAATGTAGTTTAATAAATAAAGCAAATAAAGCTTCAAAAGTAATTATGTGTGTGATGTAACTTTATTTAAAGTTCTGGATCTCAGCAACACACACTTTGTTTATTAATGAGAATTGAAAAAAAAAATACACTCGAATCAGGTCTCCAACCCGGACCTCCTGGATTCATGTCAAGCCCCTCCCCTCCCACCAATTGAGGCATTCGAGGTCTAGACACAGAGTGCAATTTTTTCAACTCAATTTTTATTTTTACTTTGTTTATTTACTTATTTTTTGTGTTGTTTACTTTTAATTATGTATACGATATTTATTTACATCAAAGTCTCTCGATTATAATTGACGATTTTAATATGATACACATACAGTGTAAACCAAATATTGACAAATATCCTGTCTAGTGATCAAAATTAAAGAGAATTGAAAAAACTACACTCGAACCAGGACTTCGTTTATTAGTGAGAAATAATGACTTTGTTTAAGTTACCTACTTTTGTCCTATAGCTTGAAGCATCTTAACATAAAAACAATTTGTAGTATTATCTTTCTAAATAAAATCTAGACATTTTGACTAAAACATCGGGTATGATCTAGATTATAATACTCAGTATACACGTAAACACATAGACTAGCCATGTCTGCCGCATATCTTAACTCAGACACCAAGCTCTTGGCATAAAGAATATCTATCAGAGAGTTCAACAAATTAGTCCGTCCGGTTTTGTCGGTTTATTGGATGGTCGGCTATAGCTTAATAACTTTTTTCTTCATTTTTTTTTTGTACATAAAATATAGGGACGCAGATATAGGCAGAGTGTGAGTTTATATTATCTGAGTATATAAAATAATACATGTGAACTCTCACCCCTTACCTTTTTCTACTTTTGTTTTATTTTTATCTTGATATTTTTCTATTGTTTGCATTTTTTCCCCACTAAATGATTTAAAAATAAAATAAAAAAATTCAGAATTTTATCTCGATTTTATTTATTTAAATAAAATAATAAATATGATAGGAATATGCTTTGAAATGACATCATGGAAAAGTTTTCAACTAACGTAAATTCAGGTTTCTTTCTCTTTTTATGTTGTCAATTTGGGCGAATTTGTCAAATTTGTTATGAAAGTTCATAAAATCATCTTGTTCGTCAGTAAAGGTTTGATATAACCCTGTCCTTGTAAAATTTAATAAATTTAGTTTTACGTAATTTTAGTTTATTTGCACATAAAAAACCATTTTTTTTTCGGATTTTTCCTCTATAGAAACTAGAAAGTTAGTTTATAGAAAATATATGGTTTAGTGTTCACAATTTTACAGTGTAGTGTAATTTAATAGTAAAAAATTGAAAAACATTTAATATTAAAAACAAGTGTATTAATGGAGCAAATTCCATCTGAAAATACGACATCCACAAATGATACCGTGTTAGGTCAATTGGAAGGGCGTACTTAGTACTTTTCAAATTTGCATATATTATTACATTATCACAAAATTATAACGCCAAAATAGATTAAATAATAAAAAGTCCAAAGACTAAAACCTCTACGATTGCAAAATCACGCTCTAAAAAGTATGAAAACAAGTAAATGTTTTAATCTGAAGTTGTTTTGATAAGAAAAATCTTCATTACAGTCGGAAACCTCTCTGCCGTCTCGTGAAAAACTGTTTAGTCTTAAACTTAGCCTAAAATGTTTCGAAAGATAAATTTTTATTTTAAAGGAACATTTGATTACAATTGTTTGTTCAAGATGATTGTTAATCAAAAATCACAAGAATTTTTTTTCGTACAATAAAGCCAAAGTAATAAATCTAAATTTATAGCAAATGGATAAAAAAAAATTTCCCCATTGATACCTCAAAGGTATTTATGGATTTTTCCGGTCGATTAACTGAACATACATACCTACATACGCACGTAGAAATACGCGTACACTTTTTTGTTACTTACTATAAAAACACAGCAACTTTGATTCACTTTCGATCATCAAAATAATAATATACTATGAGCATTGTGTGTGTGTATGTCAAGATATAGAATTTTAACGTAAATAACGTCCAACAACAGGTTCCCATGGGAATATGTATAGTAGCCATTCAGTACCCAGAACATTTATTAAGGTTGTAAAAAATTGTATCGAGTTTTTTTTATTATATTTGTGCGTTCGTTTGGCTATAACAAAAAAAAAAAGATTTACAAAAACTTTAATCATAAATTTTTTTATGTAGAATCAAAATAATAATTTTTTTGGAAATCAAATATCATTTTTTACCAGGATCATACAAAACATTCATAGTCAATCTAATTAATTTTTTTTTGAAATTTTAGCTATAGAACTATTTTTAATTGAAAATTTTCAGAATAGGTTTTTTTGTATGATACCAATACCGTTCTATATTCAATAATTCAAAAGATACACATATTCCATCCTAGATCAGACCCTATCTCTGAAATGTAATGGGATTGTTGATCTTAATGTCACTCACGTTAATTATAAAATTTCCAAAGAAGCCTACTCACAAAAATTACGATTTAACGATTTTGTGTTTTGCAAATTGAGTCCTTATGTTAATGCTTTCGATAGGAGATGTCAAGCTAAAATAAAACTGATAATTGGCGACAGAATTCATACATATTTTAGAGCGTGATGCATTATTCAGATTCCTGAGGCACTACAAAATGACAAACAATATAAACTTAAAATTTAGAAAAATCCCGACCTATTATTCTGAAAGGGACTAGTCTAAATATAATTAGCTTTGTGATTCGTAAGTATTGTTGATAAAATTCGTTATCAAAGGTGAAAAAGAACATTTTTATTTGACACAGTTATATATTTGAACATATTTTTGTCAATCGCGTTTAATGACATCCTTATTTTGTTTTGATTAAATTAGTAATCTTTTAAAACGAAATTCAATACAAAAATAATGTGTTTAAGCTTGATTTTGGGTATGTGGGCGGGGGATGGCTGGAGTGGAGCTTCATAAATAGATCAAAACAAAAATTAATTTCCATGATGGATATTCAACATATTATATTCTTTTAAACCCATAAATTAATGTAGACGTGTATGTACAATTTCAAGAGGATGCTAAGAAAACGCATTTTTCAAGAAAAAAACAAAATACAGAAATCACATAATTTCAATAAAATAACAAAAAATAATAAAATACACGGGTGTGTCCAGACATATGTCTGAAAAGTTTGACATATCCATGTAAAAAAAATACACAAAATAAAAAATACCAAATATCACAGATGAACTAGATGACTTTGGCCGTCATGAAACAAAAATGAAGCCATATGTTACATACAATTTCATATTTATATAATCAGAATATCATCAAAAAGACATCAAGAACAAAAATTTATATATAAAAACAAACATGTCGGCTATAAAATGAAGATCAAATAATTCTGTTTTAGAGCATATACACAAAAATGATATATAAACTATTATACGAGAATCCTTTTCTAGTGTGAGAAGGAAAATGGCCCTTGTGTAGAATCTATCATCATTTTCTGGACATAGTTGATATTTTCAAAAATAAAACTTACTGTCATGATCAAAATGGCATACATAAGATATATTTATGAAATTGACAAAAAGTTATTTCTACACAAAAGTTTCACTGAAATTACGTATGTTCATTACATTTTTATATTTAAAAACAAATCATTATTTCATTTATACAAAATCACTGGATTTATCAATGACTTTTACATTTAAACTTTTATTCTATCTTTAACGGTTTACAAGATGAATAATTTTTAATTTTTCTTGGTCAATCTCGAAGCTAGAAAGTCGGAAAAAAAATGTACACGATTAAATCAGGTAGAACTTTTATTGAATTTTTTTAATTTGATGAATAGTTTCAACTACCTACACTCCCCCTAAAAAGGGGAGTTAGACCCGCCCCCAAGAGGTGGACTTTTTGGTGTGAAGTTATTTACAACCTAATAAACTAATAAACAACTGTGGGAAATTTAAAAAGATACAGTTTTCATCCTTTTTAGCTATTTAGTTTCATTGTACTAGAACCAAAAGACCGATAGTTGTTTTCAGTTTTCTTTTCATGAAATTAAAACTGGTAAAAAATAAGAACTGTTTATTGCGTTTCGCTTTTTTTTAAAGGCAGGTAATTAGATCAAAAAATTTTCTTTTTTTATAAAGTGAGAAAATCGCCTTCTTTAGGACACACATACAGGAGAAACAAGTGAAATTAACAAAAATAAAAAAAACCCCGACAAATTCTATTTTTTTTGTAAACCAATTTTTGCAAATTTTGCTATAAAATGTTTTCAATCGAGTCGTTTAGACCGTTTAAGGGCTACGATATCACTGAGAAACACACGAACGCACAGATAAACACTCTAAACTTATAACACTCGTTCTTTAATCAATATCAAAGTGATGATCAAAGACAACAGATGAGATGAAAAGGATACTTAGAGAGCTATCACTTTTTAAGACAAATTTTTGGAAATATTTTAATTGAAATGAAAATATTTGAGTTAACTTTGTTCTTTTGAATTATTGTTTTAAATTATCTAAAATTATTTTACCATTTCCCTTTTCGAAATGAATTTAGCCATGTTTATTTGACCATTCATTTTCATAGTAATTATTTATATGTTAAAATAATGTCATGCCTTTTCCAAACTGAATCGATTTTGAAGATCCTTGCCAATTGTTTTATTTTTTTCGGGTACAAAATTCTAAACTCGCGCATGAAACATAGTTAGGTTTTTATTTGAAAGCCGGTTCAAAGTTTTGAATTTGAAAACCATATGTTTCTCACCTTTGCTTTAAAATCCGTACTTAAATACTAATGATCTAAGTTCGAATTCAAGATTACGATACTTTTGGAAAAATGGAATAACTTTTTCGTTATGCAAAAATAAAAAAACGTAAATATATATTCAATAGAAGTTAATACTCGTTGACATAACCATGATATTATTAAAATGAAAAGAATTAGTTTTTCCAAACTCATCAGACCGCTCCAACATACTTGTTCGTTCGTCTATAAGAGCCACCGCCACTGCGACGTCAATCAAACCGAACCAGATATAGAAGAGAATGTCGAACAAATAGAACGACAACCAAACCTTTATATCAAATGAAATTAATTACCTTTAACGACGATTCAAAGTACTTTTCTTTGATGTTTTAAAAATTACTTTTTTTTTTTCATTTTAAGTTTTCCCCATTTACGTACTCTTTCTATTCAGTGGGAAAAAAATCCAACTCACCTGTATGAAAATATAACACTGATTTTTTTATATAAATTTTCCGGAATATAAAATAAATGTTTACATTAGTAAATTCGTATAAATAAATATACACAGTGTATCGTTTACGTATACAAGATTGGTCGATTTTAAAAGAATATATGGAATGACAACAGAATACAAATTAACAAAATTTCAAGCTGTCGAAGCTTTCATTTAGTTTCCCCTGTCCCGTTGTTTGTCTATAATCAAATCTAGCAAGTCAAATTTGATTCACTTTCTGGTTCCCGATTGAGCTGAAATTTGGCATGCACATTTAGTTTGGATGACAAGGTTGTGGCGTCCTGATTTTCCCATCGCTTTCACCCTATTTGATATATATACACTTTTTTTTAAGTGTTAAGTTAAAAATTTTAATAAAATATACTTTTTAAGGAACAAGCTTTTTATTGTACTACTGAGTCACTCATAACCGACTATTTGTGAAAGCTTGTGGCGTTTAATAGCAAGAAAGAATCGAAAAATAATTATGCATGTGGAGTGGATGAGGCGTTCCGCTTCATTTTTTATATTTTAAATTGAGCGTCTCAACTTTTTTCAAATCTTAGGGTATGAGTGACTCATAGATAAAATTATTTTCTAGTTTTTAACAAAGCCTTAAAAAGTATTTTACCTTAAAAGTCTTGTTTCACTATCAATAACATTATACTAGAACTAGCCTCTATTTCTACCAGAAAAAGTTCGATTCGAATATGAGCACCTATGACTACATAAAATTACGCAATACAGAATATCACTTTATATTTTATACGCTTGCCTATTGATGTCATGAAACGAGATGACAGTCGGCGTGGACATTTCGTAGGAATAGCACTTTCCCGCAATCCCCACGATCAACAATAGTCGCTCGGGATTCTATTTCTTTTCATACTAAATACACAATTTACTATTTCATGAATCCATATGTTTAAGAGTGAATTTGTGCCTGGAAAATTTTGGTTGCAAACTGGTACCTTATATAACTTTTATAAGGTACCGGTATATTATATTTTTATGTACAGATATAATTTATAATATTGCGATACACGAATAACAAACTAACTATATGAAAAGAAAAAATTTAATTACATTAAGAGGTCTACCTTTCCATCATAGTATTACACATAACCACAATGATTCTTCATTTCATTTGATTCAAGATTCCATTCACTCGCTATAGCTTCATCGTATCGATAACGGTATAATAAGAAATGAACTGTCGTTGACATATTCCGTATAAAGTTCTTTATATATATATATATATATATATATATATATATATATATATATATATATATATATATATATATATATATATATATATATATATATATATATATATATATATATATATATACATAGCATACAGAAAAACTTATTTAAAAGTTTCCAGCTAATTTTATTTTCTTTTAAACGGATTGGTAAAAAAAAATTCAGTGTAGAAAGGGTTTTCCAATTTTTCTAGAGGAATGAAAAAAATGTGTTCTGTTTAATTTAACGCCTTCCGGATCAAAATATGGGCAACTTTATTTTTTAAATTGAATGGAAAAAATGCCTAAAGAGATACTTTCCTAAACCTCAATTTCTGGCACCTGGTTTTAGGTATTTCCTGATCATTTGAGGATTGGCTACAGAAGTTGTGTACACATACATACTGCGGTCAGTCCAGCGAAAGATAAAACCATGGTCCAGATATGTGCTATCGAAACGATTATGATTTCCGTGATATTTAAATGAATATACTGAAAGATGAATATACTGAATAGCTGAAAATTGTTATACAGATGGTATATTGCATATAAATAAAAGTTATGACTGTCAGTCAGTTAGGTGTCAGTCAGCCTTTATGTATGTTTAATAATAATTAAATAAGATTCAGTTGTGATTGCTGTGGTATTTAAATGAATAAATAACAGTTACAACAGTCAGTTAGATAAATAGAACAGAGGTGGTCAGTCAGCCCTTGTATGTAATCTATTAAAGCTACAAATTGTTAAAAGATTGTATATTGCATATAGATAACAGTTATGACAGTCAGTCATAGCTTTTACCTATATGGAAATCGGTTCAGTTTAGAGGAGGCTATAAGGTAAATAATAATTTAATGGAGAATGTTCTTAGCTATGTTTCAAGTGTGAGTTTATGGTTCCGTACCGGAAACATGTTGTTATAGTATTTTTAATTTTGTAGATTTCTCTTATTTATTTTTAAATCCGTCTAGTAAAAATAAGCTGGAAGCTTTAAAACAATCATTCTGTATACACACCTAGTAATGATTCATCAGTATATATATATATATATATATATATATATATATATATATATATATATATATATATATATATAGGTATACACATGTAAAAATGTGATACCTATATAGAAAATACCGCGTAATTCAAAAAGATCATATGAAGGGAATCATCAATACCTTGTTTTAGCTAAAGCTTTGATTTTGAATAACTTTGTATAAAACATATATTACTTTTTCTTATATAAACTGATTTCAATCTTATTTGATATAAATAAATACCTATTTCATTCACTGTATATATAATTTTATTCTGTTACGTATAAATAAATTAATATTTAATACACAGTGTTTCTATTATGTTCAGTTCAATGAAAAAATTTCAAAAGCGTTACATTTTAGGTTTTTTTTTGTGCTCTAGTCTATACACTATTTCCACTGATTGTAAATAGAAATATAGAGTATTATTAAAATCGAATAACACTATCCTTTTCTATCTACAGGTAGGGTACTACACTGGCTGTAATGTAGAAAGTTCGAGATAAAAAGAAAAAAAAACTTAATTTAACATAGACGATACATATGTCATTAGTGTGAAGAATATCGTTAATTTAGTCAAAAATTTGCAACAAAAATATTAAGAGAAGCAAAAAAATTAATTTCAAAAGTTCAAAAAATGACAATATAAGGCTCAAAATCAGTCTCCTACTCTCCTTACTTCTCCTCATGCATATTACAAATACTTTCTTAGAAATTTGCTTGGAAAATATTTATAATGCGAGCTAACGGATTACCATAGTACTGGGTGCCAATAGGGTAAAGTTGGGGAAAGAGGTATATGATCCTTAAGTGAACCATTAAAGCCACCTTGTATATATTTATCGATTATCGGTTTACAATAAAATGGGTTCATTCGGTTAGGAGCTATAATGCCACAGGCAGATAAACAGCTACACAGACACCTCAAACTTTATAACACCTGTCTTTGTTAGTCGTGGGTTAACAATAGGGTATTATCAATTAATTATCATTTTTTTCTGATCTCCACACCTCCATTGTGTCATTTTCATTTTCTCGATTTAACTGACAAACATTCTGTATATTTAAAATGTTTTCAAGTACAATAAATATTCATTTTTACCTCTATATAGATACAGGCAGAGATCACGACAATTCTTTTAGAATTATCAAAGATAATATACGAAATTACTAAGCTACCCACACTCAACCCAACCCAACCCAACCCAACCTAACCCAGCCTAACCCAGCCTGAGTTTTAGCGAGACTAACGCACAGAAATTTATTTTTATATATACAAGATTAGCATCATCATATCAGCGTAAATTTTGTAACTACTCATATAAAAATTATATGTTCCTCGTTGCTACTTTGGTGAAGGTCTACACGTGTTTGATATTACAGTTATGAGCAAACCAAAATAGGAACATGTAACATACAATATCTATAAGAGTAATTACGATTAGCAAATTCCTTCTGAAAGTCGAAATATGTATTTATATAGTACAAGAAATTGATGTGGAGGATTAGAAGGGGGGATAAAAATAAGCATTAATTTTTACCAAGAAGCAATGCAGTTGTTATTGAAATGTAATTGTGTGTGGGATAACTAAGTAAAAACTCATAGTTTTATGAATGAATTAAGTTTATGAATCCGTTTTTGAGAATAACGAAAAAAATTGGCAAAAGACTTGGAAAAAGCTCACAGAGAACCCAACCCAACCCAAACTGTTTATTAACAATGTTTTTTGAGTGTGGAATGTTGAAGTTAGTTCAAAATCTCGTTCTCTCCACGAATAGTTTGTATATGTAGGTCATTTAGCCTTCACTTTACACTGTAATTCTTTCTTATAATATTAGTGTATGCTTGTATGCTTCAATGCCCGCATCTCATGAAACTCTTAGAAAGTATTTCACTTTTTTGTCATATTTTATCTGAAAGTATAAACTTGTTCTCTTTTTCGAAGGTCAACGCAAAGAGATGGGGATGTGCTATTAATCGATGGGCACCTCTATCAACCCCTATTAAGATGAAATAAGAAATGTATTTTTCTTTAATAGGCGGAAAAATTTTATAAATGGGGCGATTAATTACATCAATTTCGAAAGATTTCGTCTACAGCATCTTAAAATCCAGTCTGAACTTTGGAAATCGGTATCTAAGTTGGATTTGTGCCTAAAAATGCTTTGAGTAAATACCCATGCGGGGTCTTTTATTAATATCTGTCTGAGAATTGAGTTAATGTTGAAATATCCTTTCATTTCCTTTTATCTAAATATTTCAAATATTTTATAACATGAAAAAATAAAAAGAATAATCTATTAAGGGGAAAATGTGATATTAGTGACGGAACACTACTTCCCACGAATTTATTCCAATCAGATTGTGTAATAAAATAATCTCATTACGCTAATGATCACAATCTATATGTCTGAAGATTTGATTAAAAAAATATAAATATATTATAAGCTTTATGAAACGCGCGGTAAATAATGTCGTTAGAATGGCTTCGATTTTTTCATTATAATGAATTTTACCGCTGTTGTTCATCAAGTTAAGATTTCGAAGAAGAAACTATAACAGGAATTTTAGCATGAGCTTAAGGAAGTGATTCTTTCTATTAGAATGCTGAAAAAACTAAATTTGTTAATTAAGAAAATTTTAATCGAGAAGCAATGTTCGCTCATTGGAAATCAACTCTTCCCGACGACTTAAACCTGACATAATCATCTACCTACAGTTTATTAAAGAGAAAATTTATATATAAACTGAACATGAAACTCAAATACATGTGGTCGGCAGCTAAAAAGCTTGGGTCAATATCTGACACCCGGGCATGGGTCACTACGACCCCACTTTATTTTTCCTGGATACTTTTCCTGATAGATCCTGTATATTGTAAATGTCTTAGCGTTCGTTTATACCTATCTATTAGAAACTTAAAAAGATTTGCATTTGATGTCTTTGGTTTAAGAGGATACATAATAATCATAATCATAATAATGACTAATATGATTTTCTACGTCGAAACGATATAGAATGTGTGAAAATCATCATGCTTTGCTCTAAAGAACGTTCTGAAGGACTTTGTGCATTCAAAGTGAACAAATACATATTACTTTTCTTTTCGAAGCATGAAAATTTATGAAAATCCTCACATGCAGTATATACGTGTTTTAAATTTACTTTAAATGCTTTTAGTTATCCTGCCAAAGGCGGTTGTTTGCTTCATCCATTTCATTTTTAAAGATTTTACTACTGTTGTATTCGATTTCATGATTTTTCCATTGAGCATTACGTTTTTTAATTCTTTCCTTATCAAAACTATGATTTATGTCTTCTTAAATATTTGAAATAGAACTTTAAAAAAATTTAATCTTATATATCATTTCTCTAGCCTATTTTTCCTGTCCACGTTAGAGTTTCCTTATTGCTTTATCAAATTCCATGATTTGAGTCTCATTTTAAAACTTTTCGCGCTTGAGCAATAGAAATAAGATTACATAAGCTAGAGAAAGATTATTAAGAGTTATTTGGTTCATTTACAAAATTTGTATATCATACCTGAAAGAAAATTGCCTATGAATAAAAAGAAAGTAAAATTCTCATTGATTTACTATTTCTATAGCTTATTTTCTATAGATATATATCGGCAGTGTATTTCTTAGTTTCCAAGTAGATTCTAAATACTGCCTCACCTCATAGATAATCTTTGTCAATTTCATAAGCTGTGGATCACACAGGATATCTAGAAAGTATCTATATTGTCAGTGTTCGATGTAAATGATTTTGTAGACGTAATTTTGTAAATAAAACGCTACTGTTTAATATTATACTATTTTTGTGTGCATTACTGTACACCTTTAATATTCACTGTGCGATGTCTTGATATTTCTTGAAAAGGAAATTTAAAGTAACCGACTACTTTTCAAAAACTGACTGCGGTAGATAATTGTCTAAAGTCAAGACCATCGTAGTCTATTCGACATATTTTCCACAACAATTTAATACCTACAACAATTAAATTTGTTCGATTATCCTGATTAGGATCTTCAGGATGAATGCTATAATTAAATTGAAATTTGTTTTTCGATCATAGCTTTTTGTCCTCTAGAATGCACCACATTACGTGTATATACGTCACCTATTACAAGTGGGCAATGAAGACGCTTCTAACGATACCTCATTTGCCATATTATGATAAGTAGTTTAGAAGCCAGGTCCGAACAGATGAACCTACATACATATCGTTAAAACACATAACCCTCGCCATTGTATAGCCGGGGTAAAACTAATCGTTTCACCGTTTCATCGTAAAAAAGCGTGGGTTGCTTTTTCAGATAATAATATATGACTTTGCTTACTCCTCTTTGATCTGTCAATCAAATATTTACATTAAACGAAATCTAACACCACGCTCCTTTATTAAAAACTGGCTTCAGCAACTGTTATACTGCTATTAATAAAGATACAATTAACGTAAAATACGAAGTATAAATACATGTCCTAGAAACACCTACGCTTTTTTACGATAAAATAATTTTTTACTTAATTACTCAATTTTTTTATTTTTTATTTATAGAAACTTTTTTTTTTCTTTAGTACAGTTACAATGCATACAAAAGCATGTTAACTATTATTAATTTTTCAACGGGGTTTTCTCATGTAGGTATATTAATAATTTGTGATTTGAAATCGAATTAGCATGATTACAAATAATAATATACTTAAATGTAATTTGTGAAAAACGTATCTTATATAGTTGAAGATGTGTGTAATAAATGTACATCATCACATTCACACGTTAAGTAAACTTTATATCGTTAGTCATTCTATGGTATGTATAAAACACTAGCGACTCAAAGAGTAAGGGTGTAACTTGGTACGGTTGAATGTATAATGTACAAAGTGGCAACTTTAATTTTTTGATACAAATATTTAAAAAAAAGATAACTAAAATAACTAAAAGGGATGTTATAAGTTTGACCGCTATGTGTGTATGTCTATGTGTTTGTCTGTCTGTGGCATCGTAGCTCCTAAACGAATGAACCGATGATTTTAAGTTTTTTGGTGTCATTTCAAAGGTAATTTAACGGAGAGTGTTCTTAACTATGTTTCAAGTGCGACCTTAGGGTTACATACTTAAAAAAAAAAAAAAAAACTAAAAAAATGGCGATGATCTTCAAAACCAATTCAGTTTGGAAAAGGAATGACATATATTTTAACATATAAATAATTACTATGGAAATGAATGGTTTGATAAACCTGGCTCCATTCATTTCGAAAAATGAAATTGTAAAATAATAAGGTAATTCAAAACAATAATTCAAAAGAACAAAGTCAAACCTCAGACTACAGAGAATTTATTTCTGCATTAAGTTACAGAAGTTGTTTTTTATTTAAATAGGTTCAGTATCACGTACTGAATGTAAATGCACAAAATTCTTACAAAAAAAAAGTGGGGAAAGTGTCTCTATTTTAAGGAAAACCGTTTTAGGCTATATCTCCATAACCGCGCACTTTAAACCAAACAAACTTTGAAAGCCTTCAACATTATACAGGAAAAACGAATAACAAATAGGAATGGCAAACGGAAGATGCACATAGAATAAAGTTCATAAGTTCCATGCAACAGAAAAGAAAAAGAAAATTGTTATCCTTTTTTGTCTTTTATACTATTAAGGAAAATAAAATTTTAACGAGACACCCGGTATTTACAAGCAAACTACCTTTGCTTGATGCTACCTTTACTAGCAACTATCACATCAGGTGAAAAGATGATTTTCTTGTGCAAAATCATATCGAAAGTAGGAAGCATCGCTTCATAACAAGCTTATTTACTTATTACATCATGTGTATAAAATAAAAGGAAATATATTCTGATAGAACAAGAAATTGTGTCGTTTTTATTGTACAAAGACTTTAGTTATGATCGCCATAATTTTTTTTAAATTCGCTAATAAGCTAAATAATAAAGATAACTTTGAATTTTTGAGACTTGGCAGGCTGTAATATGAGTCTACTAACCTTGCCTACAACATCCAACTATCAGTGTTACCGCCTTTCGTTTTAATATACATTTTCCTTTCCTCAAACCTCGAAATGGGTAAAAAACACATTTTGCAGATATTTTATAAATTTTTCGAAATACATTTCTTATTTGAAAACACTTTGTATTTACGCAAAATAATTAAAAATCAATTGATAAAATTCAAGCTGCAATATTTGGTGCTTTTTAAATGAATAAAAGAATTTTGTAAATTTAATTTTTAACCACTTTTGTATATTATTGAGGTAAAATAATTATACTCAGTAAACGAGGATTAAACCTCTAAATGTATTCGCGAAACTGCTTTTTGAGCATGTTGTCAGTACTTAAATAAATCGTAAAGCGGCAAGCATTAATTTTAGTTCTTGTGATAAATTCATCAGTTTTTGTGGTAAATTCAACTCGTTAATTTGCATGTATTTTCAAGATTTTTATGGTACTTTAACAAGTATGGTATACTTTTTTCTTAAAAACGTCAAATTTTTCAGTTACTTGACAATAAATACTCCGAACTTCAATCACCAATTATTCGAAAGATATTGACTTTTCGAAATATGCTTAAAGAAACGTTTTGCTTAGAATTCATCCCTTTTTCGATATCGAAAATATATTTTATCATTTTCAAAATATGTTTAACATTCCTTAGAAGAGGTAGCATCACCTCCAGAATCTGAACTTTGCTTGATCTCAAATTTTCATTGAAGTCGGTGATATAGATCGAAATTTAAAAATTTCGCCTTTTTTCTTCTAGTTTACTAGAGTTACTGTTTTTTCAAGGACCTAGGAAAATTTCTCGTTGACCTAGGAAGACTATTATGTCTAGAAAATAGACGGCATATTCATAGGAAATCACCAAATACGGTTTTGATATTAGTTTCACTCGAGTAACCTAATCACAATCTCATTTGAATAAGTTATATTTTTAATATTTTATAAGTCTTTGGGATAATATGGTGTACAGAATATTTCTTGGTACATACTTTCCTTATACATCATACATTATTTTATACACTTCAATGGCATTACATTTACTTTAAAGGTCCATTCATCTGTATGATTTAATATTTTAAGATTTACACTTACAAAGTATGTCTCCTATACGCTGTAATTCTTACATTTTCATATAAACATTATTTGTATGCAAATCAAATAAAGTTGTAGGTATTAAAAAGCGTGGCACATATTTTGGTTCATTTTAGATCTGGCGGGTATTTTGCTAGCTTCTAGGTCACTTTTCAAGTGATAGAAAATCAATATTCTATGCCCGGTGAAAGAATGAGCACCCCTTAAAAAAATTGCAAAAAATCAAAAAATTTTTTTTATCTCCAATTTCGATAAAACTCAGTATATAAGGTAATTTTGACCCAAAAAAAAAAACAAAAATCGGGTGCATTTGATGCTTGGTCGAATAGTTTTTGAGATACGAGCTAAAATCGATCCAAATATTGCGATATCTGAGAAACTCTGCATCCAATTATTAAATTTAGCAGATTTTTTCACTTTTTGGATCAAAATTACCCCATCCACCGAGTTTCATCAAATTCCGAAATAAAATTTTTTTTGCGATTTTCTCGATTTTTTCAAAGTGGTCCCCCTTAAAAAAATTGCAAAAAATCGAAAAATTTTGTTTATCTCCAATTTCGATATAACTCAGTATATAAGGTATTTTTTATCCAAAAAGTACAAAAATCGGGTGCATTTGATGCCTAGTCGAATAGTTTTTGAGATACAGGCTAAAATCGATCCAAATATTGTGATATCTTAGAAACTCTGCATCCAATCATTAAATTAACCAGATTGTTACACTTTTGGGATCAAAATTACCCCATCCACCGAGTTTCATAAAATTCCGAAACAAAATTTTTTTTGCGATTTTTTCGATTTTTTCAAAGGGGTACCCCTTAAAAAAATTGCAAAAAATCGAGAAATTATGGTTATCTCCAATTTCGATATAACTCAGTATATAAGGTAATTTTGACCCAAAAAGTACAAAAATCGGGTGCATTTGATGCCTGGCCGAATAGTTTTTGAGATACGGGCTAAAATCGATTCAAATATTGCGATATCTCAGAAACTCTACATCCAATCAATATTAGTGTAGTTTACTTTTTAATCATCGAACCCTGGTGATGACAAAAGCAGATCTTGGCACCATATAGCACATCTTGATCCCAAATTTTCAGTTATTTTATTATCAGGAACTACTTTTTTTAATTCGTTCAATAATTAATGAATAAACTAAAAATTGCTCCCATTTATATTGGGTGCAGTTGTTACTTGATCGTTAAGTTTATATACGCAACCGACAATTTCTCTAAGGATGCATATTTTCGATCGCTTCCATCAAATTCTATTTGTCTGTAATAAATCTCACAATATCTATGGCACACGCTATCATTAACGAGTACGTTTAATTTTTTATGAATTTCAGATAAATTTTCTAACAAATAAAATACTCAAACTTTCATATCTTTCAAATTAAATACCCTTTTAAATAATTTATAAACATGAACCACATAAGTAGTAAAAGAAAGTTTTCATTCCATGTGGTTTTGTATTTTAAGTGAAAATTTAATATATTACATATTTTTACAAAAAGTTTTTTTTTTGTGATAATCTGTTGTGGTCGGTCAACAGTTGAAAACATTAAATCATTGAATCATTTTCTTATGAACTTATTTTCCGTAATTTTAATGCAGTTTTTATAAGAAAGAAAAAGCTGATAACTTTCAACTATACTAAAACATTTATTCGTTTACGGATTACTTAAAATGTCTTATTCTACCATAGGCGTCTTATTTTCTACAACTTTATTTTAAACAATCTATATTATATATAAAAATTTACAAAAAACAAAAAAAACTAGAAATTTTAAAAAAAAAAACACGCTACTGAAATTTTTTTGTCCAAGAGTTGCCAAGAGCATTAGAGGACATTCGTCCATAACTTTAACCTGAAATTCTAGTTTCAACGTCATTTAACCTAAATGAATGTCTTTTATTGTCCTTGATATGTTTTGTCTAAAAAAATTTCTAATTTAGCGCATTTTCGATTATATGCAACATTAAGGTGCATTTCCGTTTTGAATAAAAAATGTTTTTTATGAGAACCCACTTTCCAATTTAAAGTCTTATTCTATATCTTATCTTTTAATATCTATATTGACAATTAAAGCAACCCGGAGAATCAGGTCCAATCTGAAATTTATATCAGAACATGATATCCCCCATGAATCTCTGCAAATTTTTTCTATTATTTTTTTATTTTTTTTTAACTACAAATGAGCTATTAGCTATAATCGATTAAAATGGTCCATTCGTTATAGTCCATTCATCACATTAAGCAGGGTAATGTAGTGAAATTATTTTATTAAAACTATCATTAAAAGACCATGTAACATAGCTTCAAAGCACAACTTTTAATATCATACAATAAAAACTACAATTAATTGAAGATTATTAAAATAAAAAAGATTCAATCTAAAAATAAAATTTTCATTCAATATAAAGAAAGTTAATTAATCACATTTTTTACATTTATAATGAAAAGCAATTTCTTTTTGTCAGAGAGTAGGTAACGAAAAAACAAAAAAAAAACATAGAAAGTTTTCACTAATAACGATAAAAAAAAGAGACTTTATTATTAATATTTAAAGTTTAATTGAACGTTGAATTGAAAAATTGTATGTGCGGCAAAGAACACACAAAATAACATACAAAAATAAAAAGCACAAACAAAAAACTAAATAATAATAAAAAAAGAACTTGGGTTTAGGTAAGAGTTTGAGGAATAAAGAACGAAGACGTTGGAAGAGGACATATCATTTGTTTTTATATATATAAAAGAAAATAGGATGAAAATTAGCAAGTATGTACATTTCATTCGAAAAGTTATGGAACCAAATAAGCAAAGTACACATTATTAACCGATTCTCTACTTCTTACTTCAGCATCTAACAAAGTTTTTTGAAACTGTTATTTATTAATATTATTGAATGTTATCTGCGCTTCCACCAGAAAAATATGAATTATTTATGTTATAAAATCGTTTATCCAGATGATTCTGATCAGCGTATTAAAAACTGAGGCATTGCACCCCATCCTGGACTTTTCCCATGAATATTGGAGCCCATGAATATCCATTCCAGAAATTTTCCATTTCTTCTCTTTAATTTTTTTCTACCATCTTTAAATTTCACCAGTAAAATCTTACAACAAAAAACAACTAAAATCGCAAAAGACGATGCAAAGCAGACTAGAAAATACTTTCGAAAACTGATAGAAATGGCTTCTAGAAAGCGATGTAAAGCTGATTTTTGGTATGTTATTTGGACCCTTAGGGAAGGATGCAAGCAAAAAAAAAAGTTGTGCTACCAGCGTAATAGGTAAAAAACTGAAAAAAGTTAGAAAATTTGGAACACAATTTTTTTTAAGGGATCCTAATAACAAATCTAAAAAGCAGCTTTACATCGTGTTTTGCGATTTTAATGTAGGAGTTTTACTGGCGTAATTTCAGTTTACAGTTTATTAATTCATATTACAATAAATGCAAGTTGTTTTAGTTTTTTTTATTTTAAATTTGAACTTTTTTTGTCGATAACCATAAAGTTTCTAAGCTTTTAACAATTGCAATACTTTCTTAACAAATATGTAGTACGAAGGACAATTAAAGTCAGTAAGTAAAAAATAATGTTTCCTGTCGTGAGTTAGTAAAAGATATTTTGCTATTAGTTCAGAGTTAGTGGCGTTATAGTAAAACGTCTTAGTCGTTGTTGGTAGTCGTTTCAAATAAGAAGAAAATGCCGAAAGAAAGAAAAAGTAACGTAGTTTATGAAATGAGAGTACGTATATACAAACATTATATAATGATAAGTTATTGTTAGTAGACCAATAAATTTAAATCAGTAGTGTGAACCCCAATGGTCTTACAACTTACAATCAACTTTAACTGACTACACTGTATACACCATACCAACCACCCATCGTCCGTACCTACCTACTCTTTTTACCTACATTGTCAACTGTAGGTACTACGGTGAGATCTACCTTCATAGACTTTCCCGCTACTATTTACTTACAACGAACGATACGATACGATAGCCTCTGACTTGAGTCAAATCTAACAGCGGCAGGTAGTAAATAGTAAGGTGTAGTATGTGAACTGCAGTACCATTTTAGACTTTAGTGAATGAATGACTGACTCAAAATGTATAAGTTGAGTTTTACCTACGTTAAGATATACATAATACCAATTATATTGCAAAATTTATACTCCTTGCTACAATGACTACCCATATCAGGATGATATTTGTTTCGAATCTATAAGAAATTGAATCTTTTTTGAGAATGTTCTTTGTTTATTCCTCTTTAAGAATTCAAAATTTCGCTTCAAATTCATGTAGGATCAAAAACAGATATTAATCGTGGAAATAAATCCGAAAAAACAGTCTAACTAAGGAATTGACTATTCATCAGTTGACTTTTATGGGAGCCAGTGGAAAGCGTTTGTCTGAGTGAACTCTTTTGCTTTTTTTATTTACCCCCGTAATGTGGGAGAGATGTACCCTACATCCGAACAAAAACATTCGCTATAATTAACATAAACAAGTAAAATTTACAAAATTTAAAAAACCCACGACAAATACGATTTATTCCTTGTAAACCGATGTTTGGAAACTTAGCTATAAAATGTCCTCAATCAAGTCGGTTCGATCGTTTAGGGGCTACGATGCCACTGAGAAACACACAGAGGCACAGATAAACACTTTAAACTTATAACACTCTTTCTTAAATCAATATCAAAGCGCTGGTCTAGGACATCAGATTAGATGAAAAGGATACTTAGAGAGCCATCGTTTTTTGGGACAAATTTTTGAAATATTTTAATTGAAATTGAAATATTTGAGTTGACTTTGTTCTTCTGAATTATTATTTTAAATTACTTAATTTCAATTCTTATTATACCATTTCAATTCATTTTCGAAATGAATTGAACCAGGTTTATTTGACCATTCATTTCCATAATAATTATTTATATGTCATGGCTTTATCAAACTGAATCGATTTTGAAGATCATCGCCAATTTTTTAGTTTTTTCGGTTACGGAAACCTCAGCTCGCACTTGAAACATAGCTAAAAACACTATCCGTTAAATTACCTTTCAAAAGAAACCAAAAAAAATTAAAATCGGCTCATCCATTCATACGCTATGATGGCACAGACATACAAACACACTCGGTCAAACTTATAACACCCCTCGTTTAGCTCTTTAGTTCGGGGGTTAAAAAATAGATAATCAACAATTTAAAAGTTAGACTATTCTACTTTCTGGTTTGTCCAGTAGAATTCTCTAATTTTTTGGTTTTTTTAATAAAAATTTTACAATATCGTAAATTTGAATTTTTTAAATGATATTTTTGAGAAATATTTTTATATTAAAAGTTTGTTAATTATACCAAATAAATTTTTTTTTAAATTGCATGAAACATCTGTGGCTTGAACAACCAACCTCATAGAAATAAACAATTAATCATATTTTATTATTTCATAAAGTTTGCTTTAATTCACAAAAACTACATTATTCATATAACACAATCTTATTACATATAAAATTAATTGATGAAAAACCAACGTATGATACAATTTGAACATGAAGTAGGATCTTGCGTATGATCCTCTTGCAAGAACAGCAATTTGAACAAATATCTTGAAGCGAAGTTTGATATGTTTAACGTTAAAAGTTTTTCTTTGATTTCGGAAAATTTATTTCAAAACTAGAAGTGGTACAGTGTATATTTTTGAATCAATAGTATCATTGTAATATAAATGACTTTGGTTATAACTATCCATGTGAGGCACCTTAAGGTACCTAAAAACCATTACCTATAGAATATAGAGCTTGGTTACAGTAAAGGTATTAGACCGTAAGATAATGGTATTCGCAGTATAAGTTTTTTTTTTATCGGGTCAGGAACTCTGTCACCTTCTCTCTTCCGCGTATGAGATAAATTGTTAAAAAATATTAATTTGCGTCACACAAAATAAGCATAGGAAACATATAACCAGGAAAGATATCCGACAGTGAAAACATTTCCTTAATCATTAGAACCCGGTATTTTTTCCTCTCTAATAATCTTGCTCGATCTCCTCATGATTTGCTTACGTCTCAAAGGCAGTTTTATATTCAATGACGATGATCGTGTGATCAAATAGACTAACATTATAAAAACTGCTTGCAGAGATGTTGCAATATATGACAAATGCACTTGTTTTTTCATTAATTTCGGTTATTTGCTTCAATACGATAAGTTCTTGGTAAAATCCTTCATCGAAGGATGTGTTCAACAATCAACTGGATGTTTCAAATCTTTTTAAAAAATTTATAAATCACATTTTAAAACATAATATCTGCTTTGTTGGCCTCGGTATATCAACTTTGATCTTGACTTGATCCTTTCGATTATCCCAAATATTTATTAAACGGAAAATTACTAAGTTCCATATTTGAAGCGTTTCTAAATAAATTTTATTTTGTAAACAAACCAAATCCTAGAAAATCCTTTTCACCCTTCGCAGAAGAGAAGCAAGAAAAACAAGTTACCCAAATCGAGTTACCATCTTACGGTCCAATGTTTGATATTTCAACTGTGTTTGTCGTGGTTTTCTTCCTTTAGATGGTGGTAAGAAAATCTAGAATTCTCTTGGGGAATTAAAAACTAACACTCTTATATAATACTTACACCAAACCAAACCATCTTTTTTTTCTTTACTAGAACTGCTCGTCGTCTGTCTACCAAAAATTTTTTTTGCGAAGTCATTTTAGCATTTGTTTCCTGTGACAGAGTTCCACTCACAAAGAAATCATAGTGAAGATGCAGATGTAAAGAAAAGTGGTAGATCATTTTCGGGTAAAAACCATGTAAATTAAGCTTAATATTTCAGTATCAGCGTGACTTAGTAACATTTCGGGGATGTAAGATTTTATGTATCAAAATTTGGAATTAAACTCATGATCTCTCACTTTTCACTCACGGAATTTAAAAGGTTTTATGACGGACAATTGGTGTTAAATGTATACGTGGATGAAGTCGCAAATAAGAACTAGTGTTTAATATTATTCGATCACAAAACTTATGATTTATTCATTTGAATCTACATAACTACCTGAATAATTCAAAATTACAAAGCAAGGTAATTTTGTCACTTTATAATAATTTGTATTTTCGGTATTTAATCAATTCAATAGTTTAATTTCAATCATTTATAAATGTATTTATCATCAAAATAATCCAATTAAGACATTCCAGGGATGTTTACAATATGTATGAGATTATACAAATACCAATTATTTACTAGAAAATGATAAACAAGATATATATATATATATAATATTCTAGTATCTTCGAAAACGATATAGTTATTATATTCTAAACACTTAAATACTAAATTTCATGAATTGCACAACAGTACACGGTAAGAAATTTTTTGCTGATATATGTAAGTATAGACGGGAACGAAATACTGTACTTATGTTAGTAGCGCAAAGGTCTTTTGTATACCATGCAGTATTGCAAATAAAGCCATCTTTGTGGATCTTACGGCAATGTTTGATAAGGAGTATTATCAAATACTTTTTGAGTGTCTATCTATCCTTATGCCATATCATCATTGTAATAAACGCCATGCATTTCCCACCGTGTAGTACCTTACCTTATCGTCACCAAAAAATGACAATTTATAAACTCAGGCAAATTAATTACTTTAACCTATTTTAAATGTAGGTTAGGCTAGATTAGGCTATATTGGCTGTCCAGAAGAGACACACTTAGGCCGCGGTTCCCATTGTGACACCATATATGTGTTTTACTACCTTCCCACCGATAATTTTATTTATCAGCTTCTCAATTATTTCGAGAGCGTGAATGCACCTCCTTCATGCATATACCATGCACTACACCAGCCCATCACAACCATTCTTGCAATTAAATTTTTTTGTGACAGCGGGAATTGGACCCGCTTCCCTAGGTATACTGAGAAGGGATAGAGAACTTAATTAATAATAGAGAAATTAATTTTTTTAATTTTTTAGTCGAAAAGAAGAATATTACTGAGCGGAGGCTAGATGGTAGTGGAAGAATAATATATCTGGTAATTTTGTGGTTAATAAAGTTATTCTTAACATTTAAACTATAGAATTTTGTCTCGATTTCCATCACCAAATTTGTATTTTATGACGTACTTTCGAAATCCATTAAAAGAGTAGATAGAATTTGTATCATATTACTGTATTGCACATGGGAATTAAATGCGCGTGTTAAATAAGAATTGGAACAATTTGATATTTATTATATGTGATGAAATTATTCTTTGTTCGAATCAAATAAGCTGACATTATAGTAGAAAACAAAATAGGTAGAAAGCTTTGCCTACATTCTTCGGACTTTTTTTACAACACATCAAAAATTTTTGTCTTTGTTGTCTTCAAGTACTACTAACAACGCGATATTGAAAGAGCTGCCCCTTTTATGTTATGCGTACGGTAAATTTTTTATTGCCTCGTCATTTCAAATTTGATTATTGCAAAGCTTTGACTTGCAAATAAGTTCAAAATTTGTATGTCAGCTTTCTGCTCATTCCGAAAATAATATGTATCGTCTCGTAAATTGCTAATTTCTGTTAACAATAATATTTGCAACGACTGCAACTGACTATGTATTTTCTCATGTTCGTGATATCATAAAATATGACTTTTCTTTCTATGATGTGAAGTGAATGACTGATGGTCTATGAAAATATTTTTTGAATTGTTCAGGGGATACAAACGAAGTCTCTTATATCATATTCTTAGATTAAATATTTTGTGATATGCTGAATTGTACAAAGTGTTTCAGTATCTTTTTACATAAAATAAATTTCACTGTACATTCTCAAATCACTCACTAAGCCCATGTTTAGATTTATTTCCATTCCAAAATACGACGATGATTTTTCAACAGCTAAACGAAAAGTCCTGGTTAATTCAAATTTCAATTCCATACATTAGTTTAACTACAATATTACGAATTACTAAAAATCAGTAGACAAGGTATAAAATTTTGAAAATTGGAATGCAATTGTAAAAAATAAAGTCAATTTTCAACTCCTTTTCTTGGTTTGCAAGTATTTTGTTATCAATCGCTTTCTATTAAAATAAACTGCAGTAAAAACAAGTCCTCGGAAAACATGAGCCACAAGTTAAATCGCATTATTCTTTATTACCAAACTTTTTAACCGACTTCAAACAAAAAGGAGGTGGTTATCAGTTTGACTGTATTTTTTCGAGTGTTACCTCAGAACTTTTGAATGGGTGAACCGATTTTGATGATTCTTTATCTATTTGAAAGCTGGTGCTTCCCGTGTAGTCCTTATTCATTTTGGTCTAGTTCTGACGACGGCATCCACGAGAAAACTATAAAAGTCTTAAATTTGCATTAAACATGCACGACAAGAGGAATATCATGCCTACCGATTTCGATGATTCTTTTTTCCAGAACAAATTAGTTGGTGTACTTCAGATTCACTAAAAATCACAAAATAAAAAACTTCAAACAAAAAGAAAACCGACTTCAAAAGAATAACTTGTACAACCAAATGAATATGCACTAAAAAGTCAAAAAATCATTCCTCCAAATGGCAGGTAAAAAGAATCTTGGAAATATAGGTTGATTCTTGACACACGGTTTCATGGTTCCCTTCTAAATTATAATGTCATTTAATATGCCTAAAATTATCACTGCACTAAATCAAGTTTCTAAATCTTGAGTAGTTCTGTGACACGCAAAAATTCATCTTTGTTCATATAAACATAAAATGATACTTAGTTTTCTTAAAACACTCTGTATATTTAAACACTCTGTATAACTACATGTATAAAGAACACATAGAAAACATGTAAGGTCGGTCCTATGCCTCTGTGTAATAACATTTATTTATTTTTATTTTATTTTATTTGTAAGGTAATTTATCATATTTAGTGTGACAGTTATTATAACTTTTTATAAATATTATACATCTTCTACAAGATGTTATAGTAAAAACTTTGTAGATTATCTAAAAATTATATCGAGAAAAAATATAAAAGCATTAAAAGGGTAATGCTTGTGAGGATTTTTTTTATTTTGTCAGTAAAAGAAGTTTTATAGTAATGGGTTCGATTTTCGAAATCAAAATTTTCAACAAATATTTACGTTTCAGGGTCAAAAAAGGCATAAACACCAATTTGATGAAGAAGTTTAGGGTGTATGTGTATGTGTGAGTGTGTGTACGTACGTAAGTGCACTCATGATCATTTTTTTCGTCTTCGATATCGCGTAAAAAATGATATCGACTTCGTTGATGTGTCGATCGAAGCGTATAGTCGATATAAGCAAAGATGGCAATATGATCTGGAAAGGATTTTATAAAATTCGATACCGTTCTTTCCCGTAATGTTATTTGATTTATTGTCCCATAGGCATTTAAAATACCAGGAAAACAGGTTTTCTGGGGTCAAAACTCTGCTTGAAAGTCGCTATTATTCAACAGTTTAAGAACAAAGTTTTTTGTGTTAAATTGTGTTAAGAAATGAAAAAACTTTAAAAATAAAACTATAGTTCTTCAGGCATCAATCATCTAAATAATTTCAAAGCTCTACTACTTCTTCACACTTTAAGAAATTAAATTCAACCAGTCAGGCAAGCTAAAAACCTAAATTGTTGATTTAAGTAGGAATTATTTCTTGTAGGAAAACAGATAAATTTAAATGAAAACATTGTTTTAGATTTGTTATAAACAAATATTTATTACTTAATTAAATGAAAATATAAAAAATTTATTTTTAAATAATACTAAATTATGTCAAATTAATTAACTAATTTGTCTAATGTGCTCCTGTTTTCATTTTTGAGTCAGTTCCATATATTTGTTTCTTAGTTTCAATTTCTCTGTAACAAATTTAGATTAAATTAGTACGGATTGCTTCAATTAGTCATATATTTAGGTAAAAAAAAAGGCAGGGTAATTATTTATGATATTTCAAAAGACAACGTTCCAAGTAAAAGGAATCCAAACTTTGGTTTTTTTGAAACACGAACTGTAATATTTTTTAGTAGTAATGAAATGAAATAAAACGCATTTGTTTGAATTAACTAAGTGAAAATTTATCTCTCTTTGCTAAAAAATCGTGCTAAAAGACTAAATTCAGCATACTAAGTGCAATGAAGTGAACTATGAGCAATGGATAATTAGCTTTTTGCCACTTCAAAACGTAGGAAAAACGCGCGAAAATAATTTATACTATGCTTACATAGATTGTGTTCATCATTTGTTCGTTGTCTTGACCATTATGAGGAGACATTGTTACTTTTTGATTTCTTGCTCGCATTTCATTTTCAACCATTGTATTTTGCTGCCTTTGGTGTTGTGACTGTTCATGACTGTTTCTGTTGTTTACATTATGTTCAGTTGGTTCTTCCATATTGGTTGTGGTCATACGGTTTTGTTCCTAGAAACAAATATAAATGCCCATTTCGATTAAATGTAAAACAAATGTTTTTCTTAAAATTAATTAATTTTGCAACTTTTTTTTATTCATGAAAATGCTTTCCAGACATGTTTGGTACCTTCTCCAGTTTTGTCGCATAAGTATACGGTATAAGAAATGCAGAAAGGTCACTTTAACTGGAAAAAAGATCTAAATAAAAGTAGCGTTAAGTGTAGGAATAATTACAAAATTATTGAAAATTTACGTGAACTGAACTTTCTTGTAAAAGTCGTTTTGACTATCCCGATTTCCAAAATTATCCGAAAAAAAACGATCATGCTTCTTTTATACTTCCTCATTGAATTCAATGGTTTTATGTTAGGTTAGGTTAAAGTGGATGTCCTGGGGTGGGACACACTTAGACCGTTGGGTTCGTTGTGATACCTTATCAATACTTAGTGAATTGAAATAAATTCTTAAGGTTTTCTTAGAAGTAAGTGTAATTTGTGACTACATTTACGGATAAACAATTCGTGTCTCTGCCTAAAATGTCACTCCTTTCGAAGAATTATATAGATGGAACTATTTTTCAAAAATAAATTGACACACTCAGAACTTAAAAGAAAATGGCAATTCTATTTACTTACAACATTCATTGGTGACATCATCAACATCGTATCCATTTGGTTTTCTTGAGAATTTCTCTTGGTTTTCATTGAGTGATGAGTGTTGGTTTCTCTCTGATAAACAAAAATGCACACATTTTAAATAGGATAATAATATATGTAAATTTATTCCTATCTTCCCCGGAGATCCCCATTTGTTCAGAAATTACTTCGAAGTAAATTCCAAGCAGATAATAATTTTTGCATTTCTACAAAATACAGACGGAAGTATATTTCTAATTATTTGTATTTTACGTTTGGGGCATCGATTCAAATTAATGAAAAATTCTAAGAATTTCAAATACAGGAGCTATCAGAAATCAGATTTATCGATGTTTAGAATCGAAATCGATAACTAATAAAATTGGGACGCGTACAAACTTGAAAAGGTACTTACTTGGCGTAATGCTACTGTGTCACTGTTGGCTGCATCCATTAAATCTGAACTCATCCTAACCATACTTTTACCCATATCCACATACATTTTAGTATCTTCTATTGGTACGCGTTGTGGTTGAACTGCTTTTGCTAATTGTTCCACTTTTGGTGCAAATGTCATAAATCTAGGTGCATGTTCAGTACCATGATAATTTGATTGGATACCATGTCGTGGTAATTCTTCTAACATACTTTTTGTTAAATACTTTTTAGAATTTTCTTGCATTGCAGCTTGTTCGTCGTAACTTTGTTGACCACTCAAAAAGGTCATGACATTTTGCATGACGTCATGTTTGGGTCTGGTATCTTCACGTATCATGGGTGCTACAAAGTCTTCATCAGCACGAGCATGGTCGTGTCTGTAATATTCCATGCTTTTTGAATCGCTGTTACCGCTATCGTTTGATGAGGATAGAATTCGTAAAGTTTTTTGATGTTTTCGTTCATTAGTTGAATCGCTGGAAGGATCCATCATCATTTTTTGGTGTAATTCATGACTTGCTGATTCTGAATGTTGTCTGTTCATGTGTCTGCTGTGTGTCATGTCTGTATGGCGGGTCTCTGGTAATGTTTGCACATTTTTAGACAAATCTTCCTAAAAATGCGATAAAAATATAAATTAAAATAGAGTATTGCAAATTGAAACGATAAGATTCAATAAATTATTATTTTTTCACTGAAATAATGATTTTTCTTTAGATATGGGAAGAAAATTGTGTGTTCAAATTATTCCCTCCGAAGTACACATATTTGTATATTTTATTGAAAACAAAAATATTTGGCTTCAAGAATAATTAATGTCGAGTAGATACATTTTTAGGCAATGTTCTCATCAAAATTGAGTACATCATTGCATAAACACAGTTCGATAATAAAAATAGTCGGGATAATTAAATTAGTAAAAATATGCTGGAGCTTTAATATATAAAATTATAATGCTATTTATTGGATCATTATGGATTTCGAAAATATGCTACGAAATAAAATATGATGGAGAATGTTAAAAGTATTAGCGGTGGACAGATTTTAATTTTTTCTCTCGTACAGCTAGTCCGTTTCAGTTCAAAAATTGCGATAAACAATATTAAAATTAAAACCGTTCGGATTCTAAAATTATTCACAGCGTATTTCAAAGTATCTATTTATCCACATTTAAAATCTATCACTGCGTAAATCAATTTCAATTTGATAATAATATAGTTTTTATAAGGATTTCAAATTATTTTATCAAAAACAATTAAATTTATGATCAATACTAATAAATTAAACAGTAAAGTTAATTGTCATTATGATAACTGTTTACGCGAGTTGAATGAATTTTTAGTTATTGAAAACGTATTTTTCAACAAAAAAGCTCTTGTATAGATCTTTCACTGTATGTATGTCGTCTAATGTTCTACTCAACTAAAACATGAAATTTAGAGAAAGTAGCATACCGACTAATAGCGCTAATTGGCTATTTTCTAGTTACAGAGTTGTTTTAACAAATAAAAATTTTTTAATTAAATTTTCGACTTTTCGAAAATTTAAAAAAAAAAAAAAAAGAAAAAAAGATGAATAGTTTTGTATATTTCCCAAAGAATTTCAGCATGTATTTAAAAAAATTTACAATATATATTATCGATAAATAAATAAAAAATTCAAGTTAATAAGTAAAAAAATATAAAAATGAATAAAATAAAATAAATATTTACCCAAGTATATTGTGGTGCACCATTGATGATAGCAATAATTGCCACTAATAAAAATCCAACAATTGCTTGACTCATGATTGAAAAATTAGTTAATTAATTAACAATAATTAAAGTATATAAATAATAATAAATCACCAATATAATTAATAACTTATGTAAATCAAAATTTTAAATCGTTATTTATATTAAATTTCTTACCAAAATTTTTACAAACGTATGCATTTTTCGACAAAATTTTAAATGAGGTAAACAGGCCGGTATTAACTATACCTTATCCATACAACGTAATTTAATTTGATTAAAAATTTATATTTATTATATTAATTACCTATGATATGTACATATTCGTTAAAACGGGTATTCAGCAAAATATTATAAGGCATGTGTAATATTTTATTTTTATATAGGGTGTCAAAATAAATACTGATTTTATGAAATAGAAAAAATAATATTTATTCCCTGTATATACGATATATTTAAGTAATATATATAAACTTCAAAGTTTTCGTACGCCGATTTAATATTTTCAACTGTTCGAGATAAGAAAATCTTTGAAAGAAGTTTCTAATTAAAAGTAAACAAACTTTGTGTGAAACTTTTTTCTTAAGCATCATTGTTTTCTCGTAAAAGTCCAAATTGGGAGGAAAATAAGTTTCCATTTTCAATAAAACTATAAATGATAAAAGAATGTAAAGTTGCAGTTTCCAAATAAAAAACAAGAGGGTTAAGGGTTACTACTGGGCATTTTTCACATTAAGTACCCACTAAAGAAATAGGTTAGAAAGGGTAATAAGTTCGTTAGGGCATAAGTCCTACATGATAATTTAATACTGATCCATAAAGGCTTGTCTTTCTTTTGGATAAAATACTGCTAAATATAGTTACATTTAACATAAGTTGGAGCCATTGCAAATAAAATTTGGCATGCATAACATCGCTTTTGTAGGTAAACTATAATTCCCATCTTACTCTATATATTTCTACAAAAATTAAATTAGACTAACACTATTGTATTAATAGTAAATTGCAGTTTTAATCAAAAATTTTTTTTAAATTACGTTAATTACAATGAAATAAATGTAAAATACAGAGTGATTTTGATAGGTACCATATTTAATTGAGATAATTGATTTTTCACCTACCCATTTGAGAGATTTTTTTATAAGCTTAAATTTTAAACCATCTTGTGTTGAAAACATGAGTCGTTTTTTTACTTACGTTTTCCAAAAATGGAATTTCCCGCTAAAATATTTTGTTCTGTTATAGTTTTTTTTTTAAGTAAATGTCTTTTTATTCTTATCCACTTTTATCGCTTCAAATTTTTTAATTTTAGCTCTATCCGGTTTGTCTCATTCCATGCTCGCCTATTCTAGTCCCCCTTAACTAAACTGGCATAATTTACTCTGTCAATTAAACTTATTTCTTTAAGGTTCTGTGTTACTGCACCTAAAAAATTATTTAGGTGTACTTGAAGGAAAATTTCTGACTATTTACAGATTTCAACGTGCCAATAAAAAAAAGTAGAGAAACATTTATCAAGTCAACTCGACACATTACCAGAAATATTTATGGAAAAATGAAAAGTTCTTGTTTTTTATTATAATTTTTTATTCATGTGACATATTTTGTCTCGCAATTTTCTTTTAATCATAGTTAATAGTTTACAAAAAAATTTTTTTTAATATATAAACAAAACCAGAAACTAAAATTATTTTATAAACTTTTCAACATGGAATGAGAAAGTGAAATTTTTGCTAAAACAACAGAACATATTAATTTACTTAAGGTCAATGAATTAATAATTTATTTTTAATTTCTTATGCAATAATATTTGAAACTACTACAGATACATACAAATTCTTTTTCATCAATACCATTTACGAAAAATTCCATTTTGTCGACGCCATGTTTCCATATCCGGTGCCAGTAACTTTGGTGATTCTTGTGTATAATTTGTATCCATGTTTAAAAATTTTTTAAATTTTTGTACTACATCTTTAGTTTCAAAACAATTATTTGAATGAATAATAAATATTAGTAAAATTATTAAGAAATTTAGAAAATATTCTCGTTTCATTAAGTTCACCATCTTGTCATACAAATACACATAGAAGTACTAAATGTTTGTAAAATTGACGTTTAGTTTAATTTATCAAGATAAGGAAGCTATTTATCATATAACTCACACAGATGACTATGCTAAAACTAAATCACTAACTTTGTGTCTGCTATTTGCTCTTGACAGTTCGTTATATTTAAAGTTTCAAATGCACAAAATGCCTATTATGAAAAAACTGTACACATTTTAAAACTTCCTGTCTAATAATTATATTTATCCCATATTAACCATAGAATAACATATAAGGTACGAGGTTTTGAAAAAGATTTTATGTAAAAAGGGAAGCTTCGGCCAACAGAACTAATAGAACTCGGTATACTCCGTCACTAAGCATGAATAATTTTCACATGGGAAATTTTTGCAGGATTCCGTTTAAAAAATGTTCCTTTTCTAACTTTTCTGTTAATTTTTTGGTGAAAATCTCATCTTTCTAGAAAAATCGTTATTTTTAGGTGGTTTTTCGCGCTCTCTTAACAATTAACAATCAAGCACTTAAAATGCAATTAGGCCAAAAAAATTTTGCTTTATGCTGTTGAGTAAGCTTTACACTATAACTAAAAATTTTATACATATTAAAAATCTGATTATTTTATATACTTTTTGAGGAATTAAAAAGTAAACAATCGCGTTTTTTTAAATTTTACGAATTTTCTACTCGAAAAGTGGAGGGTTAAGAGAAAAAGGTCTCAGAAAGTGTTTGTTAATTTTGAATATTATTTGTTTGTTTAAAATAAACTTAGTTTAAACAATATCCTACCGGGTTTCCCACCGGTAACCTGCTTTTTTACGTTCAGTAGCAGTTTTTAAACGAAAATTTATCATTCCAAAATTAGTCATGCTTAATGACAGATTTTACCGGGTTTTTTTCAAACCTTTTGTAAGATTGGCTGTTTAAATGATCGTAAACGAACATTTTACCCATATGGGGTTTTACCACTGGGCAGTGCATCGGCCAATATCGGTGGCCAAGCTTCCGAGCCTCGGCCAAATTCCGGCTGAGCACATTACCAGCTTATGGCCGATGTTCGGTTGTCCATTTACCGTATGATTACCAATCTACTGATTTAACCTAAATTGCCAGTTGTATTATTTTTGAAGTATTAAATACACTAGATAAAGATACCAAAGATAAGCTATTTTAAAATAGCAAAATAAAAAAAATAAATTTTGTTAAACAACTTAATTTTTTTACTCTTATTTTTTTTAAACATATCTTCATATTTTCTTGTACGCAATAATTTCATTATCATCAGCTGATCAGTAACTGATGACATTTAAAAAAAAAAAAAAATGTTTATTTATCACATATGTTTAAAAAAAAATATTTCAAACGTTTTTAAACTGCACAGCTCTCACAGTATGTTTATTTTTACTAGTAAAATCATGGTAATATAAGTAAGGTTAGGCATACGAACGGCAGCCGTAACTCGAGTATACTCTCTATAGAGAAAATTGTCTCTGGCGCCGCGGTATTAGCCGAACTTCGGCAAATCAACGGTAACCGAGGATCGCTCAAGGTTCGGTCTTCGGCAAAATGCTCGGTCACCCCATATGGGTAGTGGGTAGTAAATGCTATAGATGTTTTTAATAATTTTTACCCATTTTTCAAGCCCTATCAATAAATATCAAATCTGCTTAGAAATATAATCAAATTTAAATTCTTTGAACAAGTGATAAAACGTTATATTAATTTGAAATACAATATGATCCACCCAAAAATATATTAAATTGCAGTTTGGAAGTGATAAAGAATATATCTATCACAATATTGTATTCGTAAAACATTACTCTAGGGGCGTTAGCTTTTGGTTCTATAATGTTATTCAAAAACACTTTGTTTTCAGCTATTTTATTTAAAAATTTGTGCCAAATTCCTAATAAATTCCTCATTTATTTGATACATTTTAATTTATTTAATTGAAACAATATATTTTGGCATACCTATTTTCTAATTAGTGAATTACTGTTTTCATCAAATTTTAGGCACAAAATAATAATAACCAAAATAATTTTAGGTTATTGAGACCAAAACGGCAAAAAAATGACGATAATTGTATATTATCTTATAAAGATTGGATATTATCATTTAGCTGTGAAAGAAATTACATTTATTTTTATACCATGTATATATGAAATATACATAGTATATAAAGTTTAGTCCCAAGTTTGTAACGCTTAGAAATATTTATGCTAATAAAAAAATTTTGGTATAGGTGCCCATTTCCGGTTGTCTGTCCGTCTGTCTGTCAACACGATAACTGAAAAACGAAAAGAGATATCAGGATGAAATTTTATAGCATACTCAGGACGTAAGGAGTGAGGTCGAGTTCGTAAATGAGCAATATAGGTCAATTGGGTCTTGTAAACCGTTAGAGATAGAACAAAAGTTTAAATGTAAAAAATGTTCCTTATAAAAAAATAAACAACTTTTGTTTGAAACATTTTTTTTTTAAACATCACTGTTTACCCACGAGGGTGATAATTAGGTGCAAATTTTATAGTATGTATTAATATGGGAATATCAGTTATCGGTGTGCGGCTATTTAAAAGTGGATATCTTTTTTTATTTACATGACGTCAAAAAACAAACGATTATGTCATCAACACTGTCTATACATGGTATTTCAACAATTAACTCAGTCAATTCTTTGTTTTCGCATTCACCAAATAGACTAATACTGCTCTTCTCCAAAGTTGTTGGTTTCGAGTATTTGTGTAGCGATGTACAGCAATTGGTTCTCAAGGGCTAATTTAATATTGAATTTATAGAAAAACATTATATATTTTATTTATAAAAATAAATTAAATTATAAAAATATAAGTAGCTACGTTTAATGTATATAATATTTAGACAATTCAATACAATAATTAACTTCCAAAATCTAATAAAAAAGGTACATATTTTTGAATAATATTTCGATTAACATAATAAACAGTATAGGAATGTATTATGTGCTTTAAGACTTCAATTCAGATTCCATACTTTCAGTTAGAATTATGGATGTGATGTTGAAGTTTTGGATGACTTGTTATTGGACGATGATCCACACTGTCTTTGTGTCTGTAAAAGGAAAAAAAAACATTTATTTAATCTATTTTTAAATATTTTATCAGCGAATGGCGTCAGTAAGCTCAAAATGGCATTAATCAGACAGTAAACTTTTTGATAAAAATAATCAAAGAAAAAAAATATAAATAAAAAGTTTATTTATAATAAGTTTTAATTAGCAATTTTTCACTTTAATTAAAAATCTACGCTCTAATTTCATATAATCTCGTTCGTCATAGGTCAAGTTAATTTTTCAACAAAAAAAACTGGTATCGACCAGTTTATAATTTTCATTTTGTTGTTACTGAGACAATTTTCTATTTGAATCTGCTTTGGGCTGGTTTCGTAAATGAGGACAAAATAGTTTTGTTAAAAATTGAATACTAATTTCGTCAGACTTCATTGTTTTTTAGTAAATATAATTCTCCAAAGGAATTATAATATCTAAGAACTATTGAACTATCTTAATTCATGTTAATAATTTTAAACTTTCGCCCTCAGCTTCTAATTTTGTTCTACAAATACTACTATCAACTAGTTTTCAATACTCCATTTTCGATTTCAATCTGTTTTGAGTTGATTTCATAGAGGACAAAATTAAAATTGAAAAAAAATTTATTTTTATCTGTCATAATCTGATGGCAAATAATATTCCACCAGGATTCTATTCCACCGGCTAATAATAAAAACAGTTGAAGCTAAAACTATGTAGCAGCTCCAAGACAAGGATTCAAGATGTGGGAAGCCATCCCACCTGGACCTGGATTATTCATTCATTAGTACGGTCGTATATGTGTAACATGCCAGTCATTCTCTTTAGAGAAAAAATCCAAACTTGCCCCACCCCTTTTAAGTCAAAAGCTGATTATTCCGATTTATCCAAAAATACACCCATATATAATTTTATATATATCGTAGCGACTGGCTTGGAGTAATTAAAACTTTCAAATATTTTTCTCAGCAAAATAAATTTGAAAAAAACTACTTACAAAGGTGAACTTTGTCCATGATGCTTTTTCTTATGCCCAATTTTGTCACCATTATGATGATGATGATGTAATTTTTCATGATGATGATGTAATAAATTTTCATCACTAAACTTTCCATCTCCATGTTTACCATTACCAGATGATAACGATTTCATTTTTGGATGTCTTAACATATAAACAGTTCTTGTACTGCCTTTTTTCATTTTTCTTGCCATTACAGAGTTGTTATCATTTTGAAAAAATCCACATAATATTGTCAGAAAAACCATGATTAAAATAGAAAATTTTAGTAACTTTCCCATTTTGTTTGAATTATTTTAGGGGTGTTTAACGTATAATTGTTTATTTCAAACTGATGGTATGACTATTAAAATATTTTAAATAAATTATCAAAAATTGTTTTATTTTTAACTATCTGTCGTTATCACAATTCAATATCCATTTTTATATAAATGTGCGATGTTGTCTCTTTGTCTGTTTCTGTAATCTGTTTGATTTATTTATTTATGACGTTCACAAATTTGAGGTTCATATATTTTAGTTCAGGCTGCACACTAATCTTGGTCCCCGCATGGGATCCGAAAGAATTTTTATACTGTCAATTTTAGGAAATAGTTTAGTTAATAAAGCAAAAGCTCTAGAGTTTCTTTGACACGTCAAAGTTTTAATAAAATGTTGTTTGGAGATGCTGAAAAATTTTCTGGCGGTAACCAGAATGTGATCTCCCAGCTAGGACCCCAAATGTGAGACTAACTTAAGTCCATAATATATGCCTTTATCATACTCTTTGAAAACGTAGCGCTTTCGAAAAAAGGCGTAGGGAGAACTTCGGTTGACTTGCCAAGAGGTAGCACTTACGAAGTTTCAAGTTTGTTTTAAAATTTTAACAGTGTACCCTTTCTGTCTCACGGTTTAAAAATGCGGAAAAATAATTTTGAATCCAAAGCATCATTTAATACTCCACTGTAATGGATTTGTTGTTAAAATTTTGGAACTTATTTCCTTATTTTATTTAAAAACCCTAATTGTGCCCCCCATGCATGAACTTATATGACACTAAATATAGGTTTTTAAAAAAATATTTTATCTTATCCTGAGTAGTGATGTTTTCTTAAAAATTTCACTTGCTGAGTGAAGTGTTTTCTTTAGAAAAGAAAGAGGTCCTGCCCTGCTAACGTATTACATACAACGTAACTTGGAAGCTAGCGCCTCACCCAGGCATCAGCCGTAAACCTACACGTTAACCGTACATCTGATAATTGCTTTTTAAAGGATTGCTAAACAAATAAACGAAATTATTTCAAAATGTAAGCGCAATCTTGTGCTCTATCTCGATATAGTTACAACGAATATATTTTAAGTTAATTTATAAAATCTCAACACCTCAGAGTTTCAAATTTCATTAGTTTTTATTTGCCACAATTTTTTTATGTGTCCATTACATAAATATTTTGTTTTAACGCACATGAAAGTAACTTGAGTATAACAACTATTAATCAATAATTAAAATTAAAAATTACTTTCTTTTAATAAATCTAAAATGATAACCTTAAGTCTTTTAGATTGTACCATAGAGCTTTGAATTCATAGAACACGCCAGGGGCCAAAACTTACGACATGTGTGGCGAGAGAGAAGACTGTCAGTGAGTTCCCCTGTGTCCTTGTCTAATACATATACTTATACGTAATATACTGACTATCGTGAATAATAAGTATATATTATTCACTTTCCAACGCGTATTCGAAGCTAAATCAAGAAAATGAAAATTGGTACCATTGGATTGAGCTCTTAGAGGAGAATATGAATTTCCAAAAGCTGCCAAAACACGGATTTCCTCTCTTATTTTTTAACTGTTTCATTAAAAAATCTATAACTTGACGATAGTAGTAAAGGATGAAAACTTTTGATAGAAATTATTTCATCGTAAATTAATTCGCGGCAGATTAATTTTGACTTTAGAACTTTGGGATTCATTATTAGTATTATCCATCATTAGATTTATTTTTGTTCTGTAAGTAATTTATATATCTGTTATAAAATTGCCTATCAATAAAAAGAAAGGAAATTATACTGTTTATATTTATCACTTATATTATTAACTGACTTCAAACAAAAAACGAGGACTGGGTAACCCGATTTTGATTATTCTTTATCTATTTGAAAGCTGGTGCTTCCCGTGTGGTTCCATTTCATTTTTCAGTTCTGACAACGACATCCATGAGAAAACCATAAAAGTCTTAAATTTGCATTAAATACGCACGATAAGAGGACGTTTTGATTCCAACCGTGAAGGCCCAAATTACAAAAGTTTTGGTGTCTATTTTCTCCAAAATAATAAAAGCTAGGGAGTTGAATATTTGCAGGTAGCTTCAACTAGTAATCTTATGAAACATTCTCAAAAGCGAAAAATAAAATCTAGGAAATACTTTGAAAGCGAAATAAATAGCGGCCCATACGCCGCGATAATTCTGTTGGTTTTTTAAACTCTTCTAAATCACAAAAAAAAATGCAAGCACTGACATCCATCACTTTCTATACAGGGTATTTCGACAAGCAACTCACTCAATAATTTATTTTCACTTGTTAATTATTATTATTTATTTATAAAATATTATTCAAAATTATAAATAAATTTTACAGTATCTTCTGCAGACCGGTCTTGTAGGATTAGGACATCTCTTTGATACTTAGAACCGTTGTTGCAGTCATACAGCCTTAACGATCTAAAAATAAAATCGCATTAATTTCAAATTATACTTTTCGCAAATAATTTCGCACTTGAAGATTCGAAAAAAATGTTTGTGTAACGTGAAAAAATAATCGAATGTTACAATAATAAAGTATAATTTTCTTTTTTCTTTATAGTAACAGGATGAAGACAGGAACAGGATGGATAATAATTTGAACTACGCAGGTACTAATGATAGCAATAGCGATGTCATCAGGATGTAATCGAAGGACGATTTAAAGAATTATGACAATATGACTTTCCGATCAATAATTACAAATAAGATGTATTCAGGGGTCGCCTTATTGTAACAAATGTTAGAAAATTTTATGTCAGTGCTTCCAAATCTATTAAATAAACCAAAATGATATTCTTTTTACCTTCGCTTAGTTAACTATTCGACATTGACCGTTCACCTTTATGTATCCTCTCTGGCATCTGGTTTGAAAAACGGTTATTGGTACTCCACCATTTACATTGATCTGAATATCAGGTAGGTTATTATCCATAGTATAAACATCATCTTGAATCTGAGCATTTTGACAAAGCACAAAACTGCAGAATATTATAAAAATATAAAATATTGCAAATTCTTTTGTAAAATACATTTTACTGTTTCGTTGTAAAAAAGAACAAAGATTATTATTTAACTTCGATATTATTTATCAATACTTGTAGTTTGTGCGCAGATATACATTGAACAGACGAGTTTTTTTTTTTTTTTAATTATCTTAATTTTTGTATAGGTGGCCCATTTTACATGAGAGTGAATTTTAAAATTCATCTCGTGCTTGCAGCTGAAGAGAAATAAAGACAAACTTAAAATTGGAATATTTCTTTATACTCTTTGTTAAAATTCAACTAAAGTTTGAAATATTTCTTCTAAAAACTATTATATAGGTAATTTCTACTTCCAATAACTTTTACTTAACGTGTTTTGAAAAATTTGGCATTTCTTTTAAAAAAAAATGTCTGATAAGTTTTCACCGAAAAGCTTCCTGTTTTTACATTCTTAAATTTTGAATGCTTTTTTCGAATTTCGTTTTCAGTTAAAAACGAAATACATTCAATCAGTTTCTAACTCTATTGGCGATTATTTTACTGGGAAGGAAATAAATCAATCCACGTATTTTTAACGCACGTTTAAAGGAATATATGCTGCAGCCGCAACTGATCTTAGCGAAGTAATGACATCCATTCATTCTTAATGTTTCCCCTTATGCATTACCACTAAATAAGTATAATAGCTAGATCAAACAAGTATAACTTGTGCGACTCTACTTGAATTCTTACCCCTAAAATGTTATACTTTTTGACAAAATGTATGATTTTGGAGGTATTTATCAAAAACTTTTAAGATATAAGATTTCGCAAAGTTCTAAGAACGAAAAGCAGTAGATACTTCTCTTTAGTAGTTGTAAAACTAGATATTTTAGTTGAAACTTTTCCGTTTCGCATTCCACATGCCATTACTTTTAATATATTATGGGACATCCTGTGACTGTTTTGTTCATCTACTGATTGCTACGCATACACAAAAATTCAAAATCACAGAAATTTTTCGTTCAACTTAGATTTCGCAATTCGATTCAAAAGAATAAGCACAATTTTAAAATAAAATATCAAAAATTTAATTACATTATTTTATTATTATTTAAAATTATATTATATTAAATAAAATTATTAATTAATTTCTTGACATCTTCTTCCATTAGGTCTTGCTACCTAAGGGACAACGACATCTCTTTGGTGTGTTCATATTAAATTCTCTTTGAAGATCGTTCAAGTTGTGCTCTTATGACAATCTGAAAATGCAAAATTAAACCAAATTACTTTCATTTCTGTGGAGTAATTTTTATACAACCACCAGGGGCATCCGTAAGATTTTCATAAATGAGAGAAGCTGCTGGAATAAAAATTTAACAGAATTGTGAGATTTTACTAAAATTTAACTTCCGTTGTGGGGTACATAATTAATTAACTTTTTAGCAAATTAATCTTAGCAAAAACGGTATATAGGCTTACCTACGCCCTAAAGATAAGAACTTCTTTTTGCACTCATTTTGCGTGCGAAAAATAGTTTATTACCGCACTCAGTGTGGTAATGAGGACTGATTTTTTCATTACCACACTGATTTTCAACCAATCAAACTAGCTTAAAAAGGAGGTTCATCATTTTCAACCAATCAAATTACTGTTGTGTCAAAATCTAAACTAACAGTAAATGGTAAATTTAAATATTAATTGTCGTTTATTTGCAGATTTTAGAGGTGTAGTAGAGAAGGTTCTTCTACGATTTCTCCGGGGCAGATATTTCTACCAAAAGTTTAAAACAAAATAAAAGTAAAAATCTCAACTAAACAAAACATGAAATCAAAATTTAAGACCTCACAATACAATAAGTTATACAGGAATATCCAAATTCTGGTTCCAGTCAAAAGATTTTTAATTAAAAGTAGTTGTGGGTAGTTGGAGACCCAAAAATTTATTGTGGGAAGGAACGAAGGGCACTAACCACAACTGTTTTTAATCCAAATTTTATATTTCTTAATACTTACTACATTATTTTCATATTTTATGTAGTTAACTGTTATTACGTTACAGAATTAAACTATAAAAAAATTTTACCTCTGATTATTCAATTTTTTGACACACTCCATCAACTTTACGATATCCTTTCTTACAAACTCTACGAAAAACAGATTTAAATTGACCACGGCCCTTCCGTATCGGTGTCGTTGTTTCTACAGAATTTGAATCATTTTCAATGTCACAATTTATGCTAGGTACAAAACTACCAAATATAATTAATAAAATATAAAAAATCAATATTTTTGTAAAATACATTTTGTGTTTCTGAATATAAATAAAAAATGATTAATCTCTATTAATTTTATTTATTTATCATCGTGTGTGTTTTATGATGCGCAGATAATTATGGTAGGAGAGCTGGCAACGTTTCCAAGAGTTCACTTTAATACGACTGAATTTCGGATATAAAGTCCGAAGTATAGACGGTCGGAAGTACGTCTTTAAACTGAGGTTAATAGCGTTAAATAACGATGGAAGTAATACAGCCGATCTTCTTCTGCCTGATCTATAAAGATATTCTAGGATATGACACGTAAAAAAATTCATGAAAATTAACTTTCTGTCGCGTATTAAATAAGCTCCTGAGTCAATGTGGGGCATATATGGCAGAACGGCCTTTTTGGACATAGAGGGAGCTGTAGAAATCTGGAGAAAAGTTGGACCCTAACCGAAAAAAATGGAAAAATAGTGGCAGATAAATCTTTTTGGCGGTTTCGGAGGGGGTGAGGTTGAAGTAAACTGAAAAACTGGAAGGTTGGACTTATCTGCCAATATTGTGTCAGGTTTGCGGAGCCTGCCATACTGTCAATCTGCGGTGCCTGCCACGATTTTTTCAAATAAGTAAATATTGTAACAAGGAAATCGCTCACATATTTGCTATTTTGCGCTCACACACCTTGATTCACAGGACAAAAAGAGCGCAAAATTAACCAGGTTTTTTTCGATAAAATGATATTTACACTATTTTTTTCACTTTTCTACTTAAAGACGCGTGTTTTTTTTATTTTTTATAAACTATTGTTTATTTTTTAAACAGTTTATGAAAATATTTTCATTGTATTATAATTAACTAACGAATTTGAAACTTTTCTTCTGTAAAATATATTACAGCGACTAATTAATGGCTAGTAAAATATCGACGCTTGGTAGTTTTACAGCATTAAATCCACAATTGAAACAAAATCGAGAGGTTTCTTGGAACTCCCGGTTTAATATAAAAAAAAAGTTAATTTAATTAAAAATTTTTAAAAAATCATGATACGTGGATGGGTTTTTTTATGCGTGGATTAAAATTTGTTTCATTTCATAAATGTTATTATCTGCGCTTATACAAACCACAAAAGATTACAAAACTACTTAAGAATTTGAGTTGATATGCTCGTCATTTCTTGTAAAAATTAAGAAGTAACGAAATGTATTTTACCAAATTATTCATCCTATTTAATTTTTTATTAATAATATTCGGTAGTTTTGTACTTTGTAAAAGATTTGACCTCCAAAATGACACAAATTCTTTGAAAACGACAACACGGCAGAGGAGTCTGGAAGTTACCACCATTTCTAATCTGTTTTTAATAATATTGTGTAAAAAATATAACTTTGGTAAAGATATTACAAATACTATGGAAAAAACGCCGAGGAAGGAACAAAATGTATTTAAAACGATTGTTAGAGGTAGATGCCAGGAAGGATACCGAAGAGACCCAAAAGGAAAATGTCGGAAAATGCAATAAACGGAGGTACGAAACATATGTATATATTTGAAAATTCAGATTTTTTTTTTTGCTTTTCATATTCGTTAACAAAAATTAAAATTCCAAATTAGTTAACAAAAATTAAGATTTACAGAACTTTGAATGCTCCCAATTGGTACGAAGCTTCAAATTATTGATTTATAATGCTTATTTTCGTACCACCCAGTACGTCATCCTTCACCCAGTAATATGAAGGATATAATCAAGAAAAGCTTTTTAATTTGGAAAAATTACAAAATATAATATAAAGATATATTCTATATTGAAATCAGAGAGTAATTTTGCTTTACAGCAAAATATTAACTAACAACTTTTCTCTACTTCTATATAAAAATGGTTTCAGATAAAATTTATAAAATATTTTATCCTCTACAACTTTTATTATAAATGTTAAAACGGTTGAAGGCAGAGAAAGCGATTTATTCTCAAAAACCCCACACGTAACTATATGTGACTTTTGTACTATCAAAACAACATTTGTACTGACAAAATAAACGTTTGTACAAAAATTCATCTTATTCCGTTAGATTCCGAGGTCGACCATTTTTGACTAAGATTATCGGGTTATTAGCTGAAAATTTATCTCATATCTGAGAAATTAATTCGGGCGTATTCCAGTGTATAAAAACTGGAGGATTGATTACACGCACACACACACACATATTCATATGAAAAAAATATATCTGTTTTTGTTGGAAATAAAAAATGACTAATTATCTAATTCACAAAGGAAATTGTAATACCATAACTATCCGATTATTTTGTTAAAATGTCATACAAGCAATTACTTTTATTTTTTTTGTTACTATTTTTCTTTTGTGAAGGCCTGAGACATGAAGAAATAACAAAAACTGATAGTATGAAGATTAATTTATGGACAATATAAAAATTAATTTATAATTTGACATAATTTCAATTTAATTTACTGTTTTAGGTTGCAATGGCTGTACAACGGTTAAAAGAGCGTATATTATTAAAGTACCAAAGAAACTGAAGTGTCCTAATGGTACAAAACTTGCAAGAGGAAAATGTCGAAAAATTGAATAAAAATATTTCAAAACATTTTATACATTTTTTTCAATAAATTTTTGTAAGAAAATTGTTAGTAGTTTTATTTAAAAAAATCTACGATCCGGATTGGTTCTTGAATGGGTATATTCAAAAAAAATACCAATAGATCCTCATTTAAACAATGTGTATATCTAGGTACAAAGAAAGTTAATTTCAAACGTTAATTCAAAAGGGTGGAACCTTATACATTGAGCTTTAACTGTAAGTAATTGTGATTTATGTAATATGCTTTAATTCCAGCAAAATCTAAAGAAATCTAAAAAAACAAGCTACTACCTTGTTCAAGATCTTAGAGGTATTGTTATAGTATTGTAGGTATTTTAATGGTTATTATTGTTTTATTAAACATTACGATTGATAAATTTCAATAGAAATAGACGTTATTGTTTGATTCCAAAGACATTGTTTGTTTTATTTTCAAATAGTCTATTTTAAAGATATTGCTACCCATGTGATTGAAGTTCATATTCATAAATATTTTTGCAATATTGAAAATAACTCTGAAGTTTTTGTTATATTGGAAAGAAGTCTTACACATCAGATTGTGAATCTAAGTTTTCCAATCTCACTAGTATATGAGGTATTCTTTCTATAAGGTGAAAGTAACGTAAGAACTGACACAAGTTTTAAAGAGATAGTATTAATAATTAGCCCATTGTGTCTAAGCAGTAAACCCTGTCAAATCTTTTACGTTTACTATTAACGATTTAGAGAAATTACCCCTCTCAGTATTCTTGGAGAAAATGTATACTTAGCCCAAAACACAAGGAATTCGAATGTAGGTAAGTTGGAAGCAAAATATTAGTACTAAACCATGAATACAAGCCTTTTCAGATTCAAAAACAAAACCCCCTGATGAAATTTGCTGTAAAAAATCTTTTTGTTTAAATCTTTTTATTTCAAATCAATATAAATAGAAAAATGATTTATTAAAAAATATCAATTAGCTTAATTTCGTAAATATAAGTATTTCATATTTTGTAGTTTGTTTCTCGAAGAAAAAAGAAACAAAAATGCAAAGAAATATTTTATTCAGTTTAATATTTTTAATAATTTTAATCAGTCATCAATTATTTGCTGAATATCAGTCATTTGATGAAGCTTTCTATGGTAAAAATAATATTTCGGTAAATAAACAATTGTGGAAATATTCTTATTAATATTATTTTATTATTCTCCTACAATGTAGAAAGTGATTTACGACCAAATGAGGAAGAATTTTATGATGAATCGGATCTATTATCCAATCAACTGGCCGAACCTGATTTTGTGTTGAAAATGCTTCGAGATGTTGCTGGACGTAAGTACCTAAATAATTGCAAATTGTACTCTTGTCAAACGCTTAGAGAGTTTTGAAAAAGAAATTCAAGATTTAATTTTTTTATTATATTTTCCAGTTTTGAAATTAAAAAGAAGACTTTTAGAACTTTTTTTAGAATTTCTATAAAAGAAATCTTTAATCGAAGTAAAATCTATTTTTTAACCGTATTTTATACCAAAATTTTATAACCGTATACCTCGAAAAAGAAAAGCTTTTGAAGAAAAGTGTACATAAACTTTTCTCCTTATGTTTGTGCATAGAATTTTGCTTTAATTTTTTTGCAGGAATTTTTTTTTTTTTTTGTTATTGAAATTTGTTCAATCTATTACTATTTTAAAAACAGATTCTGAACTGATTCTAGATTAAAGTCACTTTTAGATTCATAACACAGTTTACTCCTATCTATTCTTGAATTATATTGTTCGCAGTGAGCCTAATAGGTAACAAAATTTATGAGAAAAAAAATTATGGATAATCTTGTAATAGCCTTTCCGACAAATTATATATTATAAGCTCATAGAGCAGTCTAATTTTACATTAAAATTTTACAGCAATGGATGAAAATTACGATTACCATGAAGATGGTACTAAGACCAAAAAAGAAAGCAATAATGATTATGATGCCTATGGAGGAGGTGAAAGTGCTGTACCAGATTATGGTGAAATTAATAACAATTATAATGATATTGAAAAAGATGCTGGACCAGGACCTGTCGATTATAGTGACCAATTAAATTATTATTAATTATTAAAAATAAATTATGAATAAAAATTATCATAACATATCACCATCTTTATTTTGAATAAAAAAAATAGAGATATTTATATGCCTATAGACATTTGTTTCAAATTTTTACATTATGTGAAAAACTTGAAGAAATTATTGCCCATTTTATGTTTAGATGTTTTATAAACGTTACCTAAAATTTCAAACAAGAATAATTAATTAAAATATGACAATAAACTATTCTAATTTAAGACTAAATGATATTCTTTGAAATGTTTGCCGGAAATTGTGTCGTGGCCTCTTCCTTTTGTGGTATCACAGCGTCTTCCTATTGCAAACGTTGTTCCATTCGATTCAATATTAATATCTTATTATATTTATTGTACCTACACTCCCTTCTTATGATATACCAATTAAAAATTTTAAATAAATATTAAACAGAAATTCAAATTTAACTGTCGTATTTTGTCTATAACTGAGTTTGAACTATTTTTGTCAAAGAACATACCTGTGTTTCGTTATGCTAGTGTTACCTTTGATAATTTATTTTTTACTTTACTCTATAGCATGATTTTTGAAATTTTGAAAACGGAATGGAAATTTGAAAAACGAAAACCTACGTTATCTGCTCAATTTTAGGGGTATGAAAGTATCATATTTAGTTTCTGAATCCATATTCTAAATCACACGTTAGGCATATTTTTTTATTGTTAATTATATTGAAACTAGCTGTGAACTACCCGCTTTGCTGGGAAACATTCCCACTTTTACCCCTCCCCCCATATTCCATATCCTTTTCTAGGTTACTATCTATCACCTAACTAAATTTCATCAAAATCCGTTCAGCCGTTTAGGCATGATAGAGCAAAACTCCCAGCAAAAACCATAAAAAAATCACTAACTCAATTCAGTTTTCTGCCTACTTCCTACCCCCTAAGTACGATGACGTGATCAGTTTGATCTTATATCCGTTTTTAGGTAACCATCTATTACCTTACTAAATTTCATCAAAATCTGTTCAGCCGTTTAGACGCGAAAGAACAAAAGTTCCAACAAAAACGACTAAAAATTACTAACTCAATTTAGTTATCTGCCTACTCCCTACCCCCTAAGAACGATGGCGTGATTATTTATAGCCTATGACCATTTCTAGGTTATCATCTATCACCATACCAAATTTCATCAAAATCCGTTCAGCCGTTTAGGCGTGAAAGAGTAACAGACAGACAGACAGACAGAGTTACTTTCGCATTTATAATATTAGTATGGATATTAAAAGTATTCTCAATGGTCTAGTGATAATGCTGCTCGCTTTTGATGCGGAAAGATGAGGTATGATAGTAAGATGAGGTAAGATATGTATTAAAAATACATAAATTATAGCGAAAATAACATAGTTTCTACCCGATAGAAGAGATCTCACTGTTTTTCACACGCAGACGCCTTCACGGTCAAACACTGGTCAACTTTATTTTTAAAGACCTATAATCGCATATTTTTTGTAACAGATCCTTCTTATTTGGCGCAAATCTGTTTTCCTAGACCCCAATTTTTGGCTTCTGGTTTCAGATATTTTCAGGTGAAAAATTTTTAAAAGAAAGTAGATATTTATCCGGTATTCGCTAAGAGAAATATTTAATATTCACCTTGACAATTTATTTAATAGTACATTTTTTTCTAAATATTAATATATTCTTTGTCTATGGTAAATTTTCATGTTACACATTCTAAAAGATTTTTTGTACACATTTACGTGTCTTGAAAAAACATGACACCATCTTATTTATTAGCAATTGCTACAAAATTTGAAAATAATTGCTTTCAGTTCAACTAAAATAATTAAAACGTTGCACTAATGCGTATTTATTATTTACTACGCAATTAAACAAAATAATTTCTTTTTATTCATAATTAATAATAATATTTAAATAGAATAATATAATATTGCAAAAATAATTCATAATTTTACATAAATATAACTTCTTTTTTTTTAAATATTAAGCTGCACTATTTTAATTTTATTTTAAGTATAAATTTGAGCTTCATTCTGCATTTGAAAAAGGTACATCTGAAACAAAAAAAAAAGATAATTATTATAAAATTCAAATAAGAACATTCCTATAGCAAATCCCCCAAGAAATTCCTTAATTTGTCTATTATGAGAAAGATTTTCCAACAAAAGTTGTTTATTTTTTTATAAGGAACAGTTTTTCCATTTAAATTTTTGTTACCTTTTTAACCGTATACGAGTTGGGTTCCACGAACCCAAGACCCAATTGACCTATGTTGTGTACAAATTTCAACTTTATACCATTTTTAAGCTTATACCAAGCTTAGTATACCTTGATATATTTCATATATACATGGTACAAAAGTTGTGCTTTATAAAAAAATATACAACTTTTGAAGTATTCGTTTGTAAATAGCATTGCTTTTCCCTGAGGATCTAATTTGTGCGAAAAACTTTGGTGTTCATTTTCCCCAAAATTGTATTAGATAGAGAGTTGGAAAATTTGTAGACAAAGCTTCAACTAATGAGTCTTGTGGGGGTTTATTGAAAACAAAAAAAATAAGTTTTCTGGAACATATATTGACAAATTTTGGAAAACTAGATCAAATACGGGCCTGAATGTCGCCATAAATACATTGGTTTTTTAATCTATTAAACAGAATGTTAGCATTCATATTCAAGATTGTTTATATAGGGTATGTGAACAATTAATCCAGTCAATTGTTTTTTGAGCTTTCACTTGTTTTTTGAGTGTTAATGAGAATGTGGATTATAATCTAAAAACAACACTAATTATTGGTCAAAAGGTTATCGAAAAAACTACTACGTTGTTTCTTTTTACAAAAAAATCATGGTGATCTGTCAAATTAAACAAATCAAGGTCGCGACGTTGTATATACAGATTTGTTAATTGCCGTTTGGTAAACAAAAACGGGTCTCTTGTAATGTTGATAGTAGCATGATAAGTTAATTTCTTTGTTGTTTTTCTTTTTGTCTAAATATACAGAGTGTAACAAAAATATAAAGCAGGCTGAGTACTACCTATAATTTAATACTTTCAGAGTTTTTTCCGATTACGTTTTTTCATTGCGCATTTTGTATATCTTTATTTATTTACCATAAAAACGGGTCAAAATTGTTTGATACTTTCAAATTTGATCAGTGATAAGCATGAGATACATTTTTATACAATTTTAAATAAAATGTTTAAAATATGTCAGTATTTAAACTAACGTTTATTATAATTCGTGTGTCTTAAGGCCAGATAGTTTGACTGATGTTTGGAAATTTTGGCATGTTTCCAGGACTATGCAGGGAAAACCACTATTCCTGCTTAAATTCCCGTGATTAACCAGACAGTGCAGCTATTGTGCAATAAAGTATACTGAGTTTTAAGTAGAAAAAGATAGTGTTATTACAGTAAAGTTAAGTAATGCATCTAAGTAAGAGGTATTATAGGTGTTATATGAAATTGTAATAGTGACTTGTATCGTGGCTTATCTGTTTTAGTTCATCTATTCAACTAAGAAACTCCCGCTCTCCAAGCGTCTTACAACTATCTCAACGCATATTGAAGCTTCAACACATGTATATAATACCTCTCACTTAGATTCATTGCTTAACGCATGTACTCTCTCATACTCGTGGTATTTATATGCCTAGATTTAAATCGAACATTCTGTATACTTTAGGTAGTTCATAAACAAGAACGACAGCACACTTAAAACTATTCCTACACATTTAAAACTATTAATAGAGAACTATTTTGAGCCATAGTGTCTAAAATAAGTAGTTAATTCTAACCTCAAAAACAAAACAATCTACATACCATAACGTTGTTGGATTGATTTTGGATCTCAATAAATCTTTCGACATCGTTTACGTCGATCTTTTCGATATCCAGGTTCACATTCTTTTTCTGGCACTTTTATAATATTCCCTTCTAGAGTAACTGTTGTTGTTGGAATCACTTCATCGAATCGTATAAATGTTCGTGTTTTTTCATTATTCTCACAAAAACACCACAAAATTGAGCAAAAAAGTAATATTAATACTAAATATATTTTATTTTTCACCATTATTAATAAAATTTATTTATTTTAAAGTCACATATTTTTGTTTGTATGATAATTTTTTTTTTTTTTAGTTTATACTTTTAAGTATGATCACGTGGTCATATATTACTTAGTTAGTACTTATCTCAGTGAACTGATTATTTAAATTTATTATAATACAGTTATTTTTTAATAGAATTTTGAACATACATTCTTTGTACTGAAAGTAGTTTAAAGTACAAATTATTTTTTATCGATTTGTCCAATATTTCGAAATGTTTTTGTATCCAATTCACCTGTAAAAAAGTGATCAGATTGATTTTTATACGTTTAAATAGCTAAAATATTCTTAATTAATAATGACGCACTAACAAATTTTAATTGATGATTCTAAGTATTAATAAAATCATTTCATGAAGATTTTCCAAGTATATTTGATTAATAAGAACTATAAAAACAAAATCAGTCTTCTCTTATGTAAGACCATGTGTTTAAACTTTGGAAAAACATTGATTTGCATTGATTATACCATTGATTAAAAATGCCCTAATTATACGAAGCTAATGTAACTAAATTCTTAATAGTGGAGTAATTTTGGTGATCGTTTCCAAAAATTTTGACGATCTTAAAATTTATGAACAACTGTTTATGTTTTTCTTTAAAAGATGATTCAATAACTCATAAATAAACGCAAAAGGATATTTAATAAGTAACTAAATTTTTTATCGTTTTTCCACAATCTATGTACAGAATATGTAATGTTTAAATTTATTGTTTGAAGCAACGCATAGATATATTCAAAATATGTTTATTCGTACTAGTATCAAGAAATCCACGACTTTATAGGAATTATTAGACAACATTTAATTTAAAACCCTACTTTTTATAAATAGTTTTACCTTGAAATATTAATAGTATTCTAAATGAGGCCTATGTCTAATAATTAGATACCTATTCGCCCCACATGCGGTTAGGTATCTACCAACCCCACATGTGGAAGGTCAAAACCTGTTTACGTCAGTAAATTCATTAAAATTTTTAATGAATGAATTAAATGCATATATTATATAGAAAATAACATAGTTCCTACGGGGGAGGGGGGTAGTCCAAAGACACTTCTTTTTAAGTATATTTTACGAAATGATTTCATTGTCAAAAGGATAACAAGAGTTCTTACTAGAATTGGTACAATAATATCCGATGGAAGTAATTCACCATCAAACATAATTGACCTTCCAAATTGAAAATATATTTTTTTTAAATTTGTGTCCCCACTACCGTGCTCATACATCCTTTATTAATACTTTTGATTTCCTAACTACTATAAAAATATAAAAAATGCTTTTTATCTACTTGTGAAAATAACACTACAAACAATAGCTAAAATGCGGTTTTTTAAAGAAAACTAATCTCCCAGTTAATACATAATCTATTAAAATTTTTTTCTTTCCCTTTTAAGTCATTTTTTGAGAAATAAAACTTAACGAAAGTTTTCAATATAAAGGTATTAAAAAAAAATTAATACAATTATAAAGATAGGGTCAAATGACACAGGCTAAAATTCCTACAAATCAAAGAAACGTGTTTTAATATCTTACCAAACTAATCGACAATTTCCTTGGGGATCATTTGCATAGCCTTGTTTACAGTGTTCAAAGCGATCATTATATGGAACATCTATCATTGTTGGTTTAGTGTTCACTTCTGCTTCATTTCTATTTTTTGGCGAATCATTACGTTTTGGTACAATAATACCCGATGCTAGAAAATTCTTCACTAAGCGATCACTCACTTCACGATTTCGGAAATTTGGAAAACTATCGACAACACCCGTAATAAATATTAGTAACACGATGAATATAAAAATAATATTAAATAGTTTTAAGTTCACTTTATTTTGTTGATTAAATCGATAAAAAATGAGCATTTTCATTAGGTTATTACATTTAATTGAATAATATTGAATAATATTTAAGAATAATAATTTTGTTTTTTACTACCAAGTAAAATGGATATTTTTAACATTAATTTTATCAGTTTTGATGAACTTCTGTTGAGTATTGAACAAGCTCATAACATTTGGATTCAGATAAATGTATTTCTCTGTAAATATTTATTTTTTAATTTGACCCTCTGTCCCAATAAACAATGATTTTTCCGACCGAAAGCTATAGGAACCTTTGAGGCCATAATTTATATTTTAGAAAAAAATTTCTCATTATGTCACAGGTTAAGCGGGGGAAAGGTCAACGAAATGCTACCTTGTGTGACAACAGGAAGGGGGTCAAAAGCTTTGTTACGTTACATGTTAAAATTTAAAATGTAAACGAAAAATTTATATTTAGCCACAAATAACCCATAAAAACCAAGAGTTTTAACTGTTGTTTTATTTTATTTTAAATTTCATGTACTCTATGACCCCAAAAAAAGTGACCCCACTACAGACCCCAAAAACACAAGAATATTCTTTTTTGGTCCGTTTTGTTGAATATATACACATTTCTGCTGTGTTGTGTCAGTGAAGAGCGAATACCCCCAAGAGGGGGAATTATATCCCCATTCTAACTTCGGAATCGTGATCAGTGACCCAGAAAACCCCCCAGTATACGTTTCTGGCCCATTTTGTTGAATATATTCTAGGTTTTAAAATTTTCAAAAATCACCTCAGAAATGGATTATAATAAATTGACCTATTTGGCCCATGGCAATGGCCAAAGTTTCTGGCAACAAGTTAGATGTAGATTTTAAAATAAGTACCTTCCTGAACATTTAAAAAGAAAAATTGGCCCGATAGGTTGAGGTACAAAAAAATTCTCTTAGAAATGCTAAATTGGCATGACTAAACTGAGGAAATATAATTATGGAAAAAGGTTCTCAATTTTTATATACTTACATTTAAAAAAATAAGTTTATTATCAGAAATTCTAAGAACTTTTTATAAATAAAAGCAAAATGATCTTTTAACCTTTCACAAATTCCTTCTTTGGAAACTGATAAAGCATGTAAAACTATACTGCAAATTTTAAAAAACAGAAAAAAATCTATATGAAATTAAATTTAGTAAGAAAATTAGAAGAATTGTTCAAACATCAGAACAATGTACTCTTTAAACAATCAATTTTTATTACTAACTGTATTAGTGATTTGTTCCTGTGATGTCATTTTAAGTGCACCGAAATATACAAGTGACGAAAATAATGATCAAAGATTGACTGGAAAGGAAGAAGGTACAACCGAAATAGTTCAAGAGGAAATTATTCCAGTTAACAATTCTGGTTTTCCTATAAATACAAACTTCGTTCCCGTATCACCATTGATTTACCAGCCTCCTATGCTACCTTATAACTCATATAATCCATCATTTTTTTACCAACCATATTTTATACCTCCAGCAGTTCTTCCAAATATACCACCAGCGACTATTCCGATTCAACCTTTTCAACCTCCTGTAGAAGCAAATAACATTTATTTGGATTATGATGAAAACAATAATTTAATATCGAATTCTACAATGGGATTTCAACCAGTAACGGATGATGCGGAAAATACTAATTCCCAAAATGATATCCAGAATAATGCTTCCCGATTTAGACCGACAAGCAACAAACAAACGTATGTCACACCTATAAAATCTATTAAGAAACATGGGTACCGTACAACAAATCAGGAATCATATATTGTGGCTGAAACATATATTCGACCTAATGAGAAGCCAAAAACAATAATCAGAGTGTATTATGATCCATCTCAAAACCGAGAAAATATCACGATTGTGGATCCAGATTCGAGTAAAGTTATTGAAATTGAATCAAATGTGGTGAATGAGCATGTTGTAACTAATACGGATAGTGGCGATACTGTTAGTAATCCTACAACCGCTAAACCTGTTGCTACTCTTGGTGGTCAAGCAACTGAATATTCTGCATGGCCTTTTGGACGATGGGTAGCTACTGAAGCTACTACTGAACCTACTACTGAACCTACGACTGAACCTACGACGGAACCTACGACTGAACCTACGACTGAAGAAACATCATTCGAAGAAGTCACACCTGATCAGACAATAAATATTCCAGGAGAAAGCTATGAGGTAACTTTATAATAATTTTTAAACGCGAAGGCATGTAACCAATATGCACAACTTTACGAAATCTAACTAGCTATAGTGATTCTAGATTTCTAGATTTTTTTAAATATATTTACCAAATATAATTTCGTCAATTTGGATCTTATCAATTTTAAAGCATGAAATCTATTTTTTGAAACATGATATGGTGGGTTATAAAACCTTAACTTTCTGTCGCGTAGTAAATAAGCTCCTGAGTCGATGTGGAGCATTTTCTCTCATAGGACATATACATGGCAGAGCGGCCATTTTCGAGATAGAGAGTGGGGGTGAAAATAAAATGAGTAAAAATTGAAAAATTTTTCTACTCCCTACCGACCACACAAATGTTACGCCATGTTAGCAGACATATCACCCCTTCCATTCCCGACTACTCTCAATCAAACCATGCTCCCGTTTTTTGGGCGTTTGGGAGAAGGGAGATGTGGGCTGTAATGTCTGCCATCAGTATGTAACGGTTGTGCAATTTTCAGAGAGCTTTTTCGGTAAGTGGCCGAAAATTTTCTCAATTTGAACCAAATATTTGTCATATAAGAAAAACAGCTCCACATCGACTCAGAAGTTTATTTTCGCGACAGATCGTCGGACGTTCAACCACCAATAAAAATTTACCTAAAACTATTTTGCTATTTTCAAACTCGTTTCTAATTTACACTAGCTGACAAGACACTAAAGTTTATCCCTTTCTGATTGATAAACCATTCTAACATCATAGCGCGTAACTTGGGTCACAACCAATAATGTCGTAAAAAAAAAACTTTCTTAGAACACCTGCATTAAAAAATTTTTAAAAGTCTAATCAAAACACACTATTCTCTAGGACGTGACAAGGAAATCAACAAATGACGCTAGTAATGAAGAAGATGAAGCAGATGAAAACGAAGAAGATGACGATGAAGAAGCTAGCGATGAAGAAGCTTACGATGAAGTTCAAAGGGACGATTATCATACCATTGTTCCCAAATCAACATTAAAAAAGAAAATCAATGATAAAAAGTATGAGCGAATCCCAAAAAAATGGTTAAATCTTCCGACAACTGAACGAGTAGTTTCATCCACCTCTACCGAAACTGTTCCCATTTGGTTACGAAAATCATATACTACACCAAAAATATTTGCATTTAATTATGCGACAATACCTACAACGGCTGGAAACATTGTTGGAAATATCCGACCCAAAACAAATGATTTCAATCGTGGTTGGTTTTCATGGAAACAACCAGTTGCCAGCTATAATCCAACATCATGGAATGTGGAAACAACTACTCAAGGGTTAAGATTCGCTTTCTTCCGTTGAAAATATTATTTTTTTCAAGTTTGATGAAATTATTACATATGATTAGATATACTCATGATAAATACTCAATCATTATTTACTAATATTACAGTTTAAAATAGTTTTAAAAATTTATAAAATATTTATTTTTTTACAAATCGACAAAATAAAAATTTTACGATATTTCTCTCTTTACCTATACGAACGAAACAGAACAAAGATAATTTTTGTGCCTGAAAATTCTATGATGAGTTTCCACAGGACCTCTTCATTCAAAAATCGTTGGGATCATTTGAATCAAATCAGTGGATTGGAACAAATTGTTCCAATTTGAAAAGAACAAATTATTCTTTTATGTAAAAGTTGACCAAGCAAGTAAAAATATGTGTTTGATTTTAAGGTAGTTTAGCCATTCAAGTTCATAAAAACATTCATATACGTTCACTGTTTATTATGTTTACATAAGATTACTGATTAACAAACTCAACTGCATATTTACAAGTTACCTTTTTTGTTTGTCTTTTCAACTAATCTAATCTAATAATAATCTCTAAATTTTCCTAATTCTTTGCTTCATTAGATCATTCCAGAAAACATATTTTTAGACATACACAAACTCTCTTTTTTTATACTTTATTGGCTCGTTGCAAGTTAATTATGTGCACTTAAATTATAAATATCTTGTTTTATAATCGATAAAAATAATTGATAAATTATTTTCGCCTGGATTAACACTCTTTCATCAAATTCTTAAAAACAGTGGGTACACGGCCAAACTACCTTAAGAAGTGGGGTTTTTGCTTACATATATGCTATTTTTTTATAAGAAATGTTCAGCTTCAATTCGGTATCAACCCTTAGAACTTAAAATTACCTACTAACAAAATTATATATTTTGTCTAAAGTTTTCCACGTATGGTCTTTTATATTCAAACGGTTATTCATCATAGTTTGAGACATTTCTAATTTTTATATAAATCAATTTACTTTAAAAAATTTTAAAACACTGCTTATTTTTAAACGGAAATAACGAACCTTTGAAGCATTAGATATAAAAATATTTTTTTTATTTATTATAAAGAAAAAACATTGATAAACAATAATTTTTAAAATAATCTAATTCATCATAAATTTTATTAAGCAATTTGATAAAATATGAACTTCAATTTGACCGCATTTCATCACTTTTTAGTAAAATTGATTTTTACGTCAATTCAGCATTCCATGAACCAAATTTCATTTCTAACCAATATAATTACGTTATATATTTACATCTTTAAAATTTATTTTATCTGCAATTAAAATAGTTTAATATAAGAAATGTTAACCAAATTAAAATACATTTAATTCTTACCAATTAATTTAGTACTGAGTTTGAAATGCTCGGCAACGATGTCTATAATCCATAAAATAACCAGGTGCACATTTTTCACCACGTCTAGGCTTATAAACACTTCGTTGGGGTACATTCATAGCTGGCATAGCAAATGATACTCCGATAGTAATTATAATTAGAACAAAATAAATTATGTAACCGATTGCATTCATTATTTCACATTAATGACTTTATTTGATCAAAGTATGAGAGAGAAAAAATCAATTTATATATGTACGTAAGTACTTATTTATATAAAAAAAAATTAAATACAGAACTGGACTTAATTTCTACAGGAATATTTGACCTCATTAGATTGTATCATTAAATCACGAACATAACACGACTTGGAGTCTTAAATTTCCTGAAATATTGTTGGTTTGCGCCCCTGAGTGCTCGATAAAAAGATTGTAAATCTCTTGGAAGCTCTTTGAAACTATATATACATTTAAACCAAAAAATTCCTCGCATTTTGGTGACAGATAGAGTTTGATGAATGGGAATACAATAAAAAAAGTTTACGTCTCTAACGTGGGTCCAACATGAAAATATTAGGACTTTTCTGTCGAGAAAGCTTCGTTTGCAAACACCTCCAAAACTACTGGGAAAAAATTATATAAAAAATTACCGTACAAAATCGTTACACCTATCATAAAATTTTCTGAATCCTAATTATAATTTTCATTACTAAATACAACCCCCGTATTTCGAAAATTTCTTAGTGGAAATGGTAAACTGATCACGATAGATATTAATTCATTAGCTTTATTTTTAATGAAATTATAAGCATTTGTGGTTTTCCGTTCCAATTAAGAAATAATAATATGGTTAAATTATGAAAAAAGGTGATATCACTTGGAATAATTCGCAATAATTGTTTACATATCTTTTGTTCAGTTAGAATTGGCTGTTTATACCGATTATTTTAGGAGAAAAACCTAAAATTCTACACTGAATTTCAAACAAAAATGTCTCTTTTATAGCATTACTCAGGAGAAACTTTTGTTAAATCTTGAAAGAAAATAATTAAAATTACGAAGGGCGTAATAATCAAACAAAAACTTGTTTAACTTTTAATATTTTTATTAAAAATTATATATATATAACATTTTTGTATCCAAAATTCAAAATCTTCATGCTTTAAAATATTCTGTAAATAAAAATAGAAAAATTATATACCAAAATTTAAATACATAAATAATTTTCACTTACGATATTTACGACATTTTCCATGCACTCTTTCATATGAAAATTTACACGGTTCATTCATCTTTGGTGTATATGAATTTAATTCAACTTTACGCCAAATAGGACGACGCATCGCTTCACATTGTTGATTAAAAATATCACATAAAAATATAAAAACAAATAAGAGAAAAATCAATTTGAAATCCATTATATTTGAAATCTTTACAGAAATTCACAAAAATTGTTTATAATTTTTATTTTTAGAATTTACCGGAAAATTTATTCTTTATATACAATTTGGGATTACCTTTGATTAGTATAGCTCTGTAAAAAATTAAGACCGGAAATTTGATAATGTTTTAGCAGGATTGTATTTAGAAAATAAGAACCATTGAACGTGTCATTACGTCGTAATATAAAATCTAATATGTTTTTAATTTAAAAAGAATAAATTAATTCTAGAAAAAAATACTTCCATACAAAAGCAATGGTAATCCGAGTAAAATGTGCCTCCAACTATTATCCACCACATAAATAACTCTAAACCCATCTAAATTAAAACGCTATCCAGCTCCTATGGCAATACATGTTTACTAAACCCAATCTCAGTATGTACATTTCAAAAAAAGCCAACCGGTGTCAATAATAAGGGAAAATAGTAAACAAAATAATGCAACCTACCAAAATATAAGACTGATTTCATGCTAGCTCCACTCAAATGAGGTTTACAATGCAAATTTCGTTATAATATAATAACGCCTATAACAGAGGCCACCCACATCTTTATTTGTTTATCTTTATTTATTTAACATATTTACAATTACATTTTTGATGTGGGTGGAGTTTGTTACTTCGTTCTTATCCAAGGGACGCTCGACCAACTTAGGCTCTATCTCAATATTTCATATGACCATTTCACGTGATTAAAAAATATTGTGTTTAGGGTTATTTATATTAGGGATATATTAGCCGAATATATTACAGAAATTTATTTCTATCGCCGTTTCTGTATTCTAAAAGTATAGGTATCTATGTTAGGCATCATGCCATCTATAAAAAAATAAGGCACAATAGTCAGTTAATATTCAAACGGTGGAGCAGAATAAACCCTAAGGGGCCTAAGCCACAATACTTATTAATTTTGCTGTATATGATTAAAAAACAAATTTTATGTATGTTATTTTGTACCTAAGCTATTGTTCATAATTGGTATGCGTTCGTCTTGTTCCATTGTACCACAAACTTGAAGCACAGTCGAACAAAACTTTGATATCAATGTTGAGCCAATAACTTTATTTTAGAAAAATATTTCATAAGATTGAAATTGTGATTATTTTTCAACAGAATAAGTTTTTCCACCGAAAAAACACTTTTCGTTTCACTGTATGCCCCGTCTGCCTCTTATCTAGGTATTCTATAAATTAATCAATAAAACACATGTAATTATTAATTATTTATTCTATTACTACTTCATGGCAAACTTGGAGCCTAAATATCTCAGTTTTACGGTAAGACATAAACACGTCTAGCCACGCTATTTTTATCAATCTATCTCAAAATTGGTTAAGGATTGGCTAAAAACTCTAGGGACAGATAATGCATATAATAAGGATTCGTTTATTTAGGAATAATTTTTAAAATAAGCTTTTAAATTTTTGTATTATATTTTTTTACTTATATAATATTAAAGATGTAATATGAACAATTATAAATGTATAATAATACAGAATAATTGTTTTGGATTTTGACAATTAGTAATTGAAACATTTGTTACTCAGTCACAGAGCGAAATTTTCTTCATTTTATTTCATAAAATCTGAAAAAAAAAAAATTAAATTAAAATTAGTTTATCATAAGATTATAATTTAGTTTTTATTTAGTGGTATGGGCGAGAATTCATTTATGATAAACAAGAATAAAACGTGGTAAGTGAGGGAAGGAAAAAGTGGTAAATAATTTCTTGGGAGATTCTGTGACACACAGTAAACAAGTAAAAGATGGTTTATACGAAATTTTTTTAAAACGTGTGAAAATAAACAATGGACTGTTGACATACACTGAATAGACAGTTTTATATATTATTACGTTCGCAAAGTTTTCTAAGCCTGACCTTCAAAATAATAAATGAAAATTTACTTACATGTTACAGCATTTTTATAACATTTTCCACCTAATTTTGTAAATCCTTTACGGCATGCCTGTCCTAATTTTGGTACATATGACTTAACTTTTATTCTACGTTGATAATTTGGTAAACCGTCAGCGCAATTTAAATGGAAAGTATAAATTGAAATTAAACATATTAATAAAAATAATAACTTTTTGTCCATTTTTGTTTTTGGTCCAAGTTTTTTTTTGTATACAAATAATTCTAAATATGTATTCAATAAATGTAAGTTGTTTATATATAAAATGAATTCGGAATAATTAACTTCGTTTACTTATCTAAATTTATTTTAAAAGCTTGATATTAACGTTTTAAAGGATTGTATTAAGTAAAAAAACAAAACGAAATGTTTATGTGAGTTTGGCTTTTATGGCCCACATACTTAACTTTCCGGATGACGAAAATAAATTTCATCAAGTACCATAAACGATGCAATAAGTGGAACGGAGATGTGTAGCAGAGAAGTTAAACACGCGCTTTCAATGCTATACTGAGATCAAGACCCGGCTTTCGGGAAACATTTTTAAACTTATACAATTTCATAACATCAATGTCGCAAATATTTCTGTTAGTACTAGTTAACTTTAACTTACACACAGTCATCATTTTAAAAGTGATGTTAATACATTGTCCTATCATCCTCCTTATCATTGTCCGTATCTCTTTTTTGCTTCAAACTGAACAAAAAATACAAAAATATTTTTTATTTTGAACAAATTCAAAACTTGCTATGCGAACTATACCCCTCCCCCCACCCATTGTTTATCGGACGATTTTTCTACCAAACGGCCTTGAAGATCAACAACAAAAATATTCGATTTAGCAATCAAGTACAATCGAATAACCCGAATACATGAATGTGGAAATCACATATTTATATATGCAATACATAATCTGACCGAAGGAATACTCTCTAAATATTGACTATAGTGAACATTATTAATATTCCACGCAGCGAGTACTAAACTAGATTTGAAATTTATCGTATTGTGTTTCGATATCAGGCACAGCTAAGACAATTGACTCTTTCGATTATTAAAGATACCTACCGCCCATGTTAAATCAGTCGCCATAATGGATATGATAGACTTTAAAGATTTTTGGGACATGAAAACGGAGGGAATAACTCCGAGTTTTCTTTCGACAACCTTTCGGCGAAAACTCTGAGTTATTTCTCCCATTTTCATATTAGTAATTTTACTCTTCACTTTTTTAATTCTTGTTATTAATACCATCCTTATATTTATTAAAAATTTTGATTAATGTTTTAAATCGTAATATGTTTTTTTATTTTTTATTTATTATTAATTTTAAAACTAATATCATGAATATTTGCGGTTTCCGCTTTTATCAAGGAATTTCAAGGAAACGCACAAAAAGGTGATATCAAAATAATTGTATGAATATTTTTAAATGAAATATTTAAAATCTATCACCAAGCTCTCGCTGACTTCAAATTTGAATTAATAGAAACTTAAGGCGCAGAAATAAGTTACATTTGATTTTATCGGATAATATTCAGGTATCATGTCAAATTTCAGTAACAAAATGTTCGAAACGTATATTTTCATATATTTAACAAAAACTTCTTATCAAGACTATCTCTACTTGAAAATGAATTGTTTTATTTTGTTTACATAGAAGTGGAAAACATCTATATGCAAAAGGTATCAGGGAATGAAACGGTTTTCCAAGGTATTCAATGAAAAGAGGTATACTTTTACGTATTTTTAGTAAAATAATGTACTATAAGTTTTACTTATATTTTGCATATTAATTGGCTGAAAAATTTTTTATTGTCAAAGATAGGAAATTGGTTGATGCATATTTTGTATTGTTGGAGATTTTTGATCTATAATCCGTATAAGAATGCACCAGATCTTGGAAGTCACGCTTATTAACGACTGTCAAATTATTTTAAGAAATCCACGTGAAAAGTTAAATTTATAGTACGGTCGTTATCGGTTGAAACATGTTTTACCTTCTTCTAACCATTCCTGGAATATCTAATTTTTCATAACCATCTTAATACGATATTTTAATACCAAGACTTTGTTAACGAGAAAGCTGCTGGTCACAAAATGATGCCAGTAACGGAGCCAGAAATAAGACTTCAAAAGAACCAGTATATCTTTCAAAATTTGTCTACAATAGGAATGGCTCTTCCAACACAAAAAAAGACATTTTTCCTTAATTTGAAAAATTCGGATTTAAATTTTTGTAAAATAAAATTTAATAGATTATGACGGGAAAACTTTTTTCAATTTAGTTTCACACTTTTTCGCATCAATTATTAGATGTAATTAAAGAAATTTCTGAAAAAAAAAAAAAAAAAAACTAGGAAAAACTAGGAAAAACTAAGGGAAAAAATGAAGTATTAATCGAAATTGTTTTTCATAAATTTATTGATATTTTAAGATAACAGAATACATTAAATTGATTCTTATTTGAATCTAACAAATATAAAAAAAATTGATATGAAAGTCGTGGAATTCAAAAAACTTGCAAATCCTGCGAATAAAAAAAGAGAAATTAGAATATTTATAACAACTATTTCAAATATAACTTACAATTTTTAGCCTTACGGCATCGTCCACTAACTTTAATGTATCCAGCATGACATGGCTCACCCACCTTTGGCAAATATGATAATGTTTCAGATTCTTTGCCCCCGTGATTTAAACCTGGACGACCAAATGGTCCATATGGTTTGGCGTCAACACAATCGAAATTATTCAAAATTCCACTGAGGGAAATTAATAAAAATAATACAATTGACAATGTAAATTTCATTTTTAATTTGTTCTTCGAAATGTCTAAATCAATGAAAATGTTTCTAAACGTTGTAATTATTAATCACGTCTATTTATTTATTTTAAAATATTTGTACGCAAAGTAAACAACAGGGCTGGATTCCAGATAGATATCCTCTAGAATTCCAGCTGTATAAAGTACATACACTGAAAACAAATTAAATAAAGTTAAAATAAACTTAATAGGCTGAGTTAATTGTTGAAATACATGTCACACATGCATAACTGATAATCCCATATAATACATAAATATAATTTGCGCTCTCACGAGTAAACAGTGATGTTTACGAAAAAATATTTCAAACAAAAGTTGTTTATTTTTTTATAAGAAACATTTTTTACATTTAAACTTTTGTTCTATCTCATTTACGAACTTGACCTCACTTTTTACGTTCTTAACACGCTATAAAAATTTTAGCTTGATATTTTTTTTCGTTTTTGAGTTATCGTGATGACAGACGGACAGACGACAGACAGACAGGCAACCGATAATGGACTAATTAGGTGATTTTATGAACACCTATACCAAAATTTTGTTCATAGCATCAATATTTTTAAGCGTTTCAAACTTGGGACTAAACTTAGTATACCTTGGTATATTTCATATACATGGTATAATAATGACAAGTTTTCATCAACTGAGCCAGTAGTGTCGGCTAGAATTCCCTAAAAATGCAACCCTTAATTTTTTCAATACTGTGGTACATATCTAAATTTTTTAATCTGTTTGTTTACTAATTGTGGTTTCCTTATTTTGTTAATAGTTTATCAAATTTTACAACCTTGAATACCAAACATGGGAACCAAATAATACATATGTTTTACTATCACCTGTTTCATAATTTTTAAAGCAGATTAGAAAATGGAAAAATCTTTAATAAATGAATATTAAATAGCCTGACATGATGAAACCTTCTAGATTTTCGTTGTGGGCTAGATTTCTTATTGGGTATAATAGTCAACCAGGCCAAAACTAGGTATTCATTGCTTTATTTCCATCTCTTCAAAAGTATTGATTTTTGATCTAATATCTGAAGTGCTTATTTCGCTTTTGGGCATTTTATTCATGCGTTTTGTTATTTTATTTTGACATTTTTTTAAATAATTTTCTTACCATCATGATGTAGATAGTAAATATTTTCTACAATAAAGATCAAATCTAATTGAAAATTTTTCGATAGTTATTCTAGCTCTGATCCGCTGGGTGTAGAGGTATGATTTATCGAAAAAGTTGATGGTGAAAACTTAATAGTCAGCACGAATAAATATGATCCATCTATGATCTCAGGGTCTGGTGATACCTATAAACTAACCATTCACGAAAAAGTCCGTTGTAGGCAGCAGTTTTGCAAATTACACTATTTATTTCGTTTAAAAAAGTTTTTTTCCAAAAATCTCTTCTAAGTTATAATCATAGGCAAAATTTTTTCATTAGCAGTCGATCAAGGTATTGGGTTATCTAAATTTGTTAACAATACAACAAAAAACATTATTAGATTAAATTGCGATCGAATTTTTAGCACTAGGTTTTGGTTACCATGACCGGTAGTCAATATAGTCAGTAACTTGTCGATGGTTATAATCGCAAACTGTGCTTGAAACAACGAGTCATTCTTGCCTAATCTTACGCTATCGTCAAAATTGGCATGCCTTGATTTGTACCTTATACGTTTATACAACCTACAAACTCAAATTAATTATTGGAAATGATTTCGTGATTACAAACATTTAAATATTATTTTTTCAAAGCTGTACTTAGAAATTTTAACTCTCTGTATTCTATGTAGATATATTAATAAATATGTGTATATGAAATATTTTAATTTCCTGGATAAAATGGATAGTGATTCAATTAAAGCTGACAGGTAACGCACATAGCTATACCATCATAAGGGATAGTAAATTCATTTAACAAATACTTTGTTATATAAATGTCTAACGTTCAGTACAGAAAAAAAATTTCTAATTAAAAAATTGAATTCCATTTACATTAAAAAAAAAAAAAAAAAAAAAAAAAAAAAAAAAAAAAAAAAAAAAAACACCGAGGTATTATAAAATATAAAATAAAATTATAAAAACTTGATGCTTTATTGAATGTGATCAACTTTATAAATTAAAAAAGTAAATTCTTCTTACTAAGATTTATATTTTACTAGAGTGATACCCACCCGCTTCGCTGGGTTTAAAAGTAAAGATTGATAAAGATTGCTCTTACTTACCCCTTTTTAACACTCGAAATAATGGTATGGATTGTTTTACACAGGTAAAATATATGTATGGTTTTCTATTTTTTTTAATTGTATAATAGTCGTAATTATTCATTGAGGATATCAGAGAAGATGGCCGTGAAATGTTTTATATTGACTATTTTTACAGAAATCTGTAATTAATGGTAATGTCAAATTAAATTAATTTATATATATATATATATTATTTTTTTTATATTAATATATCTTTATAAATTATATCTCATGTGTTATTCTGAAGTATTAGCTATATTGCTGTACAGTTTCATTAAAAACGTTTCGCTAGTTTCAGCGTGAAAGTGTAACAAACAAACAAACAAGCATTCTAACTTTCGCATTTATAATACATAGAGATTAGGGTATAGCGCCAAGGCAAGTTTAGACTTGTGACTGAAATTATTTGCACCTTATTTTCAACTTTTATGATGAATTTTGTTTTAACTTCATGAATGAAGACGAAAAATAAGAATTAAATTTTTTGATATCTGCCTTCGTTTTCGAAATATCTAAAGCTAAATAATTAAACACAATTTTCGATTTTCGATATTGCAAAAATATTCCAGATATCGAAAAAATGTATTCTTACTTTTCGTCTTATACTGTCAAGTTAAAGATTTCATTTCATTGATCCTTGACGGTAAACCTTTAAGCAAGTTTTATCCTCTAAGATATCTAAAACATCTAACAAACTGAACTTAGATTCTTTGTTCAAAAAACTTTTATAGGTTGTATATTTGAACTTTTTAAGGTTTTGAGCATTTTCGCCAGTGATGTCTATTTTTCGAAGAATTACATTTTCAGTAATTCAAAACATACTGTATAACAAAAACATATTTATTCGATTGATTCATTATTAAAACCACATACCACTCAGTTTTGGTTCGTTGCACTACAGTGCGCATACAAACATACATGTATACACAATGTAAGGGTAGGTATTATGTTCAAAATGACTAAAAACCAATTCCCAACATGTCTCAGCACGTCACTGAAGTCGTACTGGTCGGCGTTGTTAAATTCACCCTCAACAATTACGATGCTCTATATTACGAAATGATAGTAATGTAGCTGCATTTCTCCACTTTTTAAAAGAAACCTTAGGGTATATGCTCAGTATCTGAAAAATTTCATTTTCCCAAAATAAAATACAAGGTTGAATCACTAAATTTTAAGATTTGTTACTACATAATTATCGTTTTTACAAGAACAAAGAGAATATCTTATCTTTTTTGTAATTCTATACTGACCTTTTTTTCGCAATATGTACGATTTTTTAATTATTTGCGAAACTGTTTAAATGTTGAATTATCTCTTTCAACTGGGTACACTTTCTTAAAAGCTAAAAGCCACATAATAGTAGCCTATTTCTAAACGTTTATATATTCGTTAGAAGAAAATTAAATAATACATTCGAAACTCAGTGAGCTCCGAAGCAAAATCTCTGAATGCCTTAATAAAGAATGCCCGTCTATTTCGAATAACAATTTTCATAAAAGAAAATGTTGGGTAGCTGACCATAGCTTAGCCTCACAATATATTTTAGAGATGTATTAAATCAATCATAATGATGTGCACCCATTCTATAATATTTTTCTAGCACCCGGTATCTCGATCTATATTTATATAGGGTGATCAAATTGGGTTACAACATTTTAATACCATTTATATATATCAAGGTATACTATATTTCCAATATATATCAAGGTATACTAAGTAATATCATTAAATTAACTTGATTTTTATACTTTCTGGATGAAAATTACCCCATCCACTGATTTTCATCAAATTTCAAAAAAAATGCGATTTTTTCGATTTTTTTAAGGGTACGTAACCCTTAAAAAAATTGCAAAAAATTTTTTTAAATCTCCAATTTCGATAAAACCCAGTATATAAGGTAATTTAGACCCAAAAAGTACAAAAATCGAGTGCATTTGACGACTGATTGAATAGTTTTTGAGATACGGTCTAAAATCGATCCAAATATTTCGATATCCCATCAAAAATAACAGTTTTAACAGTTGGAATTTGAATTAGATTATAGTATATTTAAGAGATTAGCTTTGTTTTACGTCTAAGAGGCTTCCATTTATTTGAAATCATTTTTAAATAAAGTAATGATCCACTGGCTAAAATTAAAAAAAAAACAATCATGATGGTATCGTATCCCGTGTCGTTTTTATTCCTGTTTAAAAATTTATAACTCTCATAAGATCATCATTTACTTAATAAATGATTTTAAAATGTTATGTATTCCAGAAGTAAATGATAAGTTACCTATGTAGTAAACTACACCGACTAATATTATTGTAAATCAAAGTACATAAGAAGAACACTATCCTGTGAAGCAAGTCTAGTAGTCGTCATTATTAAATGTCCTTAAGGAATAACAAAAACAAATGAAACCAACTAGTATCACAGAACAACATTATAAATATATCAACGAACTCTAACTTTATTCCGTAGTCAATTCGTTTTGGTATGGAGCAAGAAAAAGGAAGCTGTATTATCGTCGATGGTAAAACGTTTCAAATGAATTGATAAGAAAATTTAAATTTTATTTTAAAGTTTAATTACACAATCGTTCATTTTGTTAAATTCGAAGAAATTCGAGGCTATGTGACTTGTATTTGAAATCAATACGATTTTTTTTTCCTTGGTCTGAACTATGCTATATTTATTTACTGAGTATTCACAAAACTTTATACCTGTGAAAAAGTAGAGTAATTATTTATCGATGTCTGGGATACCTTTGTTAGAAAATTAATTAATCAAGAAAATTTCTGTTATAATATTATTAAGTAAACTCTTGAAGAACATGCAAATTCTTCAATTTTAGAAGAATGCAAGCGTGGTGAAATTAAAAAAGTGTAAAATAAAATATAAATAAATTTATAACACGTGAAAAGACAATTTAAAAAACCCCCGGAAAATGCGATTTATTTCTTGTAAACCGATTTTTGGAAACTTTGCTTTAAAATGTTCTCAATCGAGTCGGTTCGACCGTTTGGGGGCAACGATGCCACTGAGAAACACACAGACGCACAGATAAACACTTTCTTATAACACTCTTTGTTAAATCAATTTCAAAGTGATGGTCAAGAACATCAGATGAGATGAAAAGGATACTTATCAATTTTTGGGACAAATTTTTGGAAACATTTAATTGAAATTGAAATACTTGAGTTATTTTGAATTATTGTTTTAAATTACTTAATTATTTAACTATTTGACTTTTCGAAATAAATTGAACCAGGTTTATTTGACCATTCATTTCCATAGTAATTATTTATATGTCATGCCTTTTCCAAACTTAATAGATTTTGAAGATCATGGCCAATTTGTTAGTTTTTTCGAGTACAGGAAAAGACACACACACATAGCAGTCAAACTTATAACACCACTTTTTTTAGTTCGGGGGCTAAAAATACCTGCTAATATAAAAAATGTTTCTGATTTCTAACTCTCAATTATTATTTGAAGTAATTTCATATATACCTGCTTTACAAACATGAATTTTATTGTTAAATAAACACTTTTACTTTTCTACTGACACTGGCAATTTTATTTTACACAACATTAAAAATTTAATTTTTTTTTTTTTTTAAATTGTATAAAAAAAAGCAAATTAATATACTTATGGTCCTCACATTTACATCCGTAAAAGGAAATTTAAATAATATTCTCGAATTGAGATAATTTTAATAAACTTTCGACACTAGAGGTTATTCTTTGAGAGAACCTTTTTTTATTTTTTAGCGTAACCCACTCCTTCTGGTTTTTAATAGAAAAAAAGGATTTACGTATATAAAAAAGGAATATATTTTTAACAAAAGAATGAAGATATAAGTAGAAGAACATACGCTTTGTAAGCTTGAGAAAATCAACTGAAGTAGGTATTCAAAAATAAACAAAAATTTTTAACATATTTCCTTTTATTTTTTTCAACATAGTTGATTTTGTACGACTCATGATGAAAATTTATAATCGAAAGTCACGATTAAAATTCAGGTTATTTCAGCTGCTCATAAAAATTTTATTTTAATTATATTATTTATTGAGAAATTTTCAAATCGAAATACATTACTAAAAAACTTTCCCATAAAAATCAAATTTGTAATAGATACAGTCCCTTGCTTCGTTCATTTCTTTTTATCGTTGCCACGAGTTTAGTTTCAGGTTAATTGTATCACGGAAAAGAAGGCACTAAGATTTAAAAGAATTTAAGGGAATAAAAATTACATCCTCTATTCACTACCTTTCTGCTGCCTATGACTGTTTGTCACCCAGTTTCAACCATATTTATTCCAAGAGCCTATAACACATTTTAGAGCACAAAGATGCATGAAGTTAAACCAGTTTTAAACTGATTGTAAGTATATTACGACTTTTTTTTTCTTATGTTTAAGGAATCTCATATTAATTTTTTTCGCAATACTAATGAAACATCATATACTCTTCCCCACATATCTACAAAATTATCTTCAAACAAACCATTAATTTTGAAAAAGAAAAGTATTTTATTGAAAATACTTCTTCAATACTTTTTTTGTCAATAAAAAAGTTACGAGAATGAAAAAAAAAAAGAAGACTATTAATTAAAAAAAAAAAAAAATGGAAGAAATTTATGTGGTTGGTCTAATGGAATTGTGTTAAGGCAGTGATTTGTTTAAATGGCAATGTAATTGGTATATTTATAAGATTAGATCATTATTAAAGTTTTAGTGAACATCAAAAGTAGTCATACATACACAGGAGTTACAAAATATATACCTGTGCATCAGAAAAATTATTAACATCTCAGTTTAAATGGCAATACCCGATGTAAAGCTGCTGTTTTGGTATGTTATTTGAACTCCTTAAGGGAGTATGAAAGTATGTTTGAAGGCAAAAAAAGTTGTACTTCAAATTTTCGGAATTTTTTCAGTTTTTTACCTATAACGCGGTAGTAGATACAACTTTTTTTTGCTTGCAAAACGAAGTTTCACACTTGCCATAAGGGTCCAAATAACATACCAAACAAAGCAATTTTTCGAAGTATTATCTAGAAAAAACTATTTTTTCATCTTGGTGTTATTTAAGCAACGAAAATATACCCGAACACACATACACACCGACTGACTTCCAGCCTAGACATTCTATAAGTGGAGTTGATACATTTTTCTGGTCATGAATCGTAAATATATGTTGAAAATTTCGATGTTGATTTCCGCACCTGTCTGTGACAAAAGCTTCCTTATACTAAGAAGTAAATAATATTTTTATGAATGCTGTATAAATAGATAAAACACAATAAAAATAACACCCAAGGAAAATGATTTGTATTTGGGTGTTAAATAAATAAATTAAACAAACACAATAATATAAAATAAAGAAAATAAAATGAACTTTGTTTGTTTGTATGTAGGTTTGTTTGTTTGTTTGTTTGTTTGTTTATTTACACACATCAGTCGCTATTAGTTTTGGGGATCATTCAATCTCAAGCCTATTTTGTTTTATGACCAAACTGTTTTCACTCTTGAGACCAATAACTAACATTATACTCATATGAACTTTATACAGGTATTCATGTAATATTACATCTACCGGGTGAACTTTTCTATTTATTTTCTTGTTACAATAAAAAAATATATTTATGTCTTGTTATAATAATTGTCTTGCATAACTGCAAAAAAAATCGGACACAATTTAAGAAACCTATATATTTTTGCTGAACATATAAAAATAGCCATTAAAACATTAAAAAAACTCGCTGTCCGCTCATCTATTTTTTTACGATATTAAAAATTCTCTCCGCATAATTGAAAAAAAGTAGGAAAGTTGAAAGGAATGGTTTTAGAAAAAAATAAAAATAGCATCTCGTCGTTTTGTCTTCGAGGTATTAATTTTAATGTACCTTGTCAAAATTGGGAACTTAGGCATTAACTATCTTGTATTTTTTTAAATGGTAAAAGTTACTTCACTCCAAAAGTGGCTTTTACCATAGTTTTAGCATAGGAACAGCAAATAATATGATGAAAATACCAGTGATGTTCAAGCTTTAATTGACATTTTTTAATTGTTTAGGCAATCTCATTATACATTAACTCTAAGAGTTGCCTATAAAAAAAATCAAATGATACAAAGGTTTAATTAACTCCAATATTTCAAAATAATTACCGTAGGTGGATTGTAAATTACCACAAACATGGATTTATTTCAGGATTTTTTAACGCCCTGTTAAATAATTTTTATATATCCAAAATATAAATCGCCGTTCAAATAATAAAATCTAAACTGTATTGTGATTTCAAAAATAAGAAACTCATTTTATAATCACCATCTGGTAAATTAAAAATGGAAAATATAATTCGGTAAGACATTGAAATGAACACAAAAAACATTCATAAAAAATGAAAAACAATTATTAGACATATATTAAACCCATAGTGAAAAATTAACTCAAATATTCACAATCTTTTTTTTCTTACCATTCGTCTCCACACCCAACAATCTTTATTCCTTCTCGCCTCTTAAGTTTTGTGGAGTATTAAATTACTACTACCGGGGTTCTTTAGATAACAAAAATTTATATTTTATTTTTAAATTAACTACTACTGACTGTAGTCTTTAGTACTCGACTGAGAGAAGAAGTACATTTACAGAAAAAAATTGTAAAAATAAGAAAATAAAAAAATAAAAGTTTAAAATGATTATTGTTCTACAACTGGAGAATGTTATATAAATTTATTTCATACTATAAGATGACGATTTAATTTAAATTGAGCCTGTCCATTTTTTTAAATTACGTTATTCATTAGAAAAATCTGACTAAAAAAAGGTTTAGAAATGATTAACTTCAAAAATTGATTAATTTTCAAACTAATTAAAAATAAAAAAAACTTTTCCTTCCATTTATTTGAGAAACATGAGTTTTACCACATTTATTGAAATTTGTAAAGTATGAATACAATTTTAATAATTTTTTTATAGAAATAATACTGTTTTCGATAATCCTACTAATTACAGATTACTTTAAAGACAATGTTAAGCAGATGAACGGCTTCGCCATAATTATGATTGTTAATTATTTGCTATTTATAATGATTCGCTACGATTAAATAACTCAGATTGGCAATATTTGGATATACTGTCAAACCTGGATAAGCGAGAATTCAAGGGAGCACAATCTCATTCTCGCTTATAGAGGTTCCTCACTAACCCAAATTACTCGCTAATGCAGGTACATGGGTAGCGTTTCTCTCTTATAGAGGTACGCAGCAGTAACAAGTCACAGCAAGTACGAATGTAGTAAATATGGAGCTATAGTTCCTCCTAAATAATATAAATAAATAAAGCTCGACTGTCGCTTATAGAGGTATAGATAAGTAGCAATCTCTCTTACAGAGGTCCATGAGGAAAAACGACTCTCTCTCAGGTTTTGGGTGCTTAAAAATGTCGGGTTCTGGCTATTACCCTCACTTATAGAGTTTTCTCACTTATCCAGTTCTCACTTACCCAGGTTTGACTGTATTTTGTTACATGAATTTCCTATAAGGGCAGAACCAAAAGTACAAAGGAATGGAAAATAAATTAACCAAAGGGAAATTTGAATGGCTAAACTGAGAATTTCGGCAATAATTTCGACTTAAAACAAAATGGTTTATCAAAATATTTTCGTAAGGTTAATTCTCAGATTGTTGATCTAGAAAATTTTGTAAACAGTAAAACGCATTTGATTTATCTTTTAGAGTCATAAAAAAAAACTTAATATATGTAGACGAAGATTTTGTTTGCAATGTAATACGGCTAGGTTTTATGAATTAGTGACTTTAGTATTCACGTAACCTACTCTACGCTTATTACTAATCTTCTCGGCATCTTCTATACACCAAACCGTTTTCATAAAGCTACAAATATAAATACTTAACTTTTTTTTGCCTCCCTATGATATTTTACAGTTATTCCTTTTTAATGATCAGTTGTGAAAACACGAGGACCATAATTAACTGTTTTTTGTAGTTGTTCTACAAAAGTTCTGGAAGCGTACAAGATTTCCCGGGTTTCATAAGCAAAAGCAAAATATATATTTAAGGATGTACGAGCGCCAGGCAAATTTGGGATGAAAGGCTTGGTTTTTATACCATGTATATATGTAATATACAAGGTATACTAAGTTTTGTCCGAAGTTTGTAAACAAAAGTTCATGGGTAGCGTTTCTCTCTTATAGAGGTACGCAGCAGTAACAAGTCACAGCAAGTACGAATGTAGTAAATATGGAGCTATAGTTCCTCCTAAATAATATAAATAAATAAAGCTCGACTGTCGCTTATAGAGGTATAGATAAGTAGCAATCTCTCTTACAGAGGTCCATGAGGAAAAACGACTCTCTCTCAGGTTTTGGGTGCTTAAAAATGTCGGGTTCTGGCTATTACCTTCACTTATAGAGTTTTCTCACTTATCCAGTTCTCACTTACCCAGGTTTGACTGTATTTTGTTACATGAATTTCCTATAAGGGCAGAACCAAAAGTACAAAGGAATGGAAAATAAATTAACCAAAGGGAAATTTGAATGGCTAAACTGAGAATTTCGGCAATAATTTCGACTTAAAACAAAATGGTTTATCAAAATATTTTCGTATGGTTAATTCTCAGATTGTTGATCTAGAAAATTTTGTAAACAGTAAAACGCATTTGATTTATCTTTTAGAGTCATAAAAAAAAACTTAATATATGTAGACGAAGATTTTGTTTGCAATGTAATACGGCTAGGTTTTATGAATTAGTGACTTTAGTATTCACGTAACCTACTCTACGCTTATTACTAATCTTCTCGGCATCTTCTATACACCAAACCGTTTTCATAAAGCTACAAATATAAATACTTAACTTTTTTTTGCCTCCCTATGATATTTTACAGTTATTCCTTTTTAATGATCAGTTGTGAAAACACGAGGACCATAATTAACTGTTTTTTGTAGTTGTTCTACAAAAGTTCTGGAAGCGTACAAGATTTCCCGGGTTTCATAAGCAAAAGCAAAATATATATTTAAGGATGTACGAGCGCCAGGCAAATTTGGGATGAAAGGCTTGGTTTTTATACCATGTATATATGTAATATACAAGGTATACTAAGTTTTGTCCGAAGTTTGTAAACAAAAGTTCAATTAAATTAGCTGAAGTATTTTTGCATATTTTGTTTATTTTTCGACTTTTTAGCTTCAAAATTGCCCATTTTATAATGAAATTTTTTTGCTCATTCATTCAAATGAAAAAGTATCCGTTTGAGATAGAACAAAAGTTTAAATGTAAAAGTTATTTCTTAGATAAAAATGAGGGCGCAACTTACAAAAAAACTTTGGTGACCATTTTCTCCAAAACTTTAAAAAAAAAAAAAAGTGTCTCCAAAACTATAAAAAAAAAGATATTTTTTCAGCTTGACCTCAATTAGTGGTTTTGAGAAACATTCTAGAAAAAAAAAATTCGCGAAAATTTCTATAAAGTATCGGGTTTTTAGTTTAAAATCAATTACAAAAATTCCACCCGGCAAACAAATACGAGTTACAATATTATAAAAGAGAAAAAAAATTAATGGTGAAAAAAAATACTTACAGAGATGGTAACGCATCATAGTTGAGAAGAATCTATGTCATGGGGATTCGTCGAGACTTTTGTCGGAGTAGAATGATAATGAGCACTGAGGTTGAGGCCCGGAATTTTTACAAAAGGGAAAATTTGTAGGATTTGTATACTATTGTTTCTTGAATAATAAAATGTATTTAGTTCGCTTTTAATTATCTTATACAACTTATCTAAATAAATAAAAAATTATCTGATACAAAAAATTTAAACCATTGGCAGCATCTGTTTTTCTATAAATGAATATCAAAAAGATAAATTGCAAATAACAGGAAATTATATTTACGATACAAAATTACAGAATAAAACTATTACCTCATGTTTATACCAATAGATAGAAGTAGAAAGTTAGTTTGGTTTGAACATATGATAACTACAAAGAAAATTATACAGATGCCACTTTTTATAAATTTCAAGCTGTTTTAATTATCTAACTATTTAAATTTGTTCACTTCATTATTATAAGTAAACTTAATGTGTTCTTGTCTCAGTTAAAAACACTCTCCCCAAAATTTCGAGTTGTGCATTTCAAAACCCGTAACATTCGGAAACACAATAAAATCGAAACAGTGTTCGCTGCACGCTTTTCTTATCCAGACAATTCTAATGAAAACATTGATCAAATAGGTGAAATATTTCTATATCTGTCCTTTTTAATGCCTTATTCAATTACAGTCCGAATTAATTTCTATGGAAAATCGGATAGGTCGAGATGCGTACTTTAAGAATAATCTGTTATGAAATAAAATTCTCATTTTCTCGGAACTTTTTCGAATGATTGCACAAATTTTCGATTTCCATTACATTGCAAAAATTCACACTTGTTTTTCCGAAAGTGTACATTACAAGTATGATGATGGCAAATTTAATTAAACCTTTGAGATGGTGTATTAGGCTTACATAGGAACCAGATACGATAATAAAAAGGGGGTATAAACTACATCGTTTAGTTTTTGTCTTCGTAAATTAACTTGAAGAAAATTTGTATTTTACTCTTTTGACCTTTTGATCTTTCCTGCGGCGCCCCCGAGCAGTCGCAATTTATTTCTGCTTTTTATCTAAATTTTTTCAGTATCAAAGACACTCCGTTGTGTATCAGCTCGACATGACTTAAAAAAAACCCTTTAAGAAACATTCAAACGTTTGTCTGTACCGGTGCACTGCACTGTAAGTGTAAAAAGAAAAGGATAAAGTTATTAAAAATTATTAAATTGTCTACTCTTAGTGAAGAATACCGTAAAAAAAGAAACATACGATAAAGTATTGAGGGGTGTTTTTTTTGAATGGTGTATGCAGAGATATTTAGATAACATAACAAAATAAATGTTATATGGATGACTGTATTCAATATCCACCACTTAGTTTTTAAACTACCCGTATTGTGGATGCAAAAGTATATTAAACATCATACAATGCAATAATATTTTCAATCCAATTATCTGTACAACCTACCCTATTACACAATTTTTATACATACTTTACAAAAAAAATCTCGTAAGCAGCAGAGCTCCATCACTAAATTCATATTTCCCCTCGCGTTATGTAAATATATATTACTTATAAAGGATGTTTTTTTAAAGGAAATGGAATTTTATGGCTTTAACGGTTTTTGGAACAAATAAAAACAGTAAAATTTAATGTGAAAATCAGATTCAAAAAAATTAAAGACATTTATGCCCTAACACGGGACCCCTATGGTTTTCGGCTCAAAACCCTCCAAATGTTTAATTCGTCCCTGAATTGATCCCAAATTTGATACAAAATAAGAAAGGTTTTCTAGTGTAGTTGTTAGTAAAGTAGTCTAGTGTAGTTGCAGTTATAGAATAACCACCGCTCAATTTCGAGGCGGTGTACTGTGGTTCCATGACAAATGACAAAACGTCAAACAAACACCTTTTCTCTTGCAAACTTCGGTCCAAATTTTGAAAATATAATCCCGCTTTCAACCTTTACAACAGCCTGTCTTACACACAACTCTACAAACATCTCCAAAAACTCAAATCTTCTGGGAGTGAAGAAATAAAGGTATTTATATCAAAACTCCCTCTTCCCTGTTGAACCCTCTATCCAGTGCATAAGTCTACATTTTCGGGGGGATGTATAACTAAAAACAATGTAGCACACTTTGAGTTGATATTGGTAACTGAGACCCGGAGAACAACAGTGGTTTAAGTGCGGGTTGCGTGAGAACATTTTCAAATAATCTTTAATATCTCACTTATAGATCATGGCAACCAGTATCATTTATGTAAGTCAATTAGTTGACACATGATATAATATTTCTATTATTTAATTTTTTTTATTTGTTATTTGTGAGATTTTTCAATAATTTCTGACGAAACTACCCCATTTTATTGCTTCTACAAAAATATTCGTGCCATTATTGCTAGTATTCATGATTAATTGTAAAACAATTGAGCAAACATAAACAAGGTTATTCGACTTAGATGACACATATCGTAGGCACTTCAGTTCGCGACGTAGAATAAATTTGCTCTCATACGTTGAAAAAGTTGTAAAAGAAAATTATTGAAAAACCTGCGTAATAAGTCGGCATACAATATCCGGCATACAGGCAATTGAAAATAAAATCCGGCATACAGGCACTTGAACTGCTGACAGATGTGATCTGTAACAAACTAAGAAAATGTTTATGTAGATAACGACAGCTATAAAAAATGATCAAAAAGGGATTAATAGCTTTCTGTGAAACTGTTTCTAGCCCACCCTAAAATGAGCTTGGGATCATTCTGTTCAAAGGCTATCACAGACAATAAAATTTATAGTAGTTTTAGCCAGCCACTAAAATTTATAGTAGAAAATGGCTTTCCATGAAACTGTTTCAAAATGTTCTTTGGATAGCTCTGATCAAAAGCTCCCAGTGAAAGCCGCTCACGGCTACAAAATTTTTAATGGATAGTTTTCGGGCTAATGTACATATAATCGGTATAATCGGTACATATGTGTAGTTTTGATCGCCCGTATCTCGAAAGCTACTAATTAAAAAGTTTTCTGGTCGTGAGAGATTTTGATCAGAACGATCTGAAGAACATTTTTGGGCTGGTATGAAAAAGTTTCATAGAAAGCCATTTTTCTAGTCATATACTAAAACTATTTTATATTCGTAGCATTGATCGCCCATAGCTCGAAAAATGATTGAAAGAACATTTTTTCGTCGATTAGAAAAGGTTTCACAGAAAGCCATTTCCTGTCAAATATTGCGGGATCTTTTAAAATGAGGGAAGAAACATAAAAATTCGAAATCCAATATTACTTATATAACGACTGAATACCTACCTTATCAGTGAACTTTACTTACCTATAAAATAACAAAATTGGATTTAGATAACTTTAAAGATCGTTGGATTTAGATAACTTTAGACAGCTTGTCGAAAGTTGGATAAATATATTTTCTATGATCACTATGATATGATCTCTGTCGTTTATAACTATATTACATAAATTTACAACCCGCAACTAATTAACATCTCACGTGCTTGAAACGGCGGATGTGCTAAAGCAGAACAAAAATATAATGTCGACTGTAACCGAAACTTATATTTCTATAAAATTAATATTATTATTTTTTTATTCAAAACTACAATAGATCCTTCGTTACAGCATCTCTATTATGCTACAGATAAATTGTTTGAAATAATAAAAATACCTTCACACAGAATATTCATTGGACTCCACAGATGTTTTTTTTACTCCATTTATGACGTAATTTCCTAATTAAAGTTGAATTGTTAAATGAATTTTATGAGTGATGCTCAGCGAAGTTATTTAAAACTGTATTAGTTCACAGTACGTGTTAAGCTGATATCTAAGTATAAAAAAAGTTAAAACAAACAATTGACTGAGTTAATTGTTGAAATACTATGTATAGACAGTGTTGATTGCTCTGTCACATTACATATACATACATGTCACACATATATAAATGATATTTCCATGTAATACATACTATACAATTTGCGCTCTCACGGATAAACAGTGATGTTTACAAAAAAATGTATCAAACAAAAAGTTGTTTATTTTTTTATAAGGAACAATTTTTACATTTAAGCTTTTGTTATATCTCTAACGGTTTACAAGATGGCTCCTACGAACCCAAGACCCAATTGACCTATGTTGCTCATTTACGAACTCGACCTCACCTCACTTTTTACGTAATAAGCACGCTATTCAAATTTTAGTTTGATATCTCTTTTCGTTTTTAAGTTATCGTGTCCACAGACGGACGGACGAACGGAAATGGATTAATTAGGTGATTTTATGAACACCTATTCTAAAATTTTGTGCGTAGCATCAAAATTTTTAAGCGTTACAAACTTGGGACTAAACTTAGCATGGTTTAAAAACGATTTGATACTATATACTTATAAACGCTTAGGTTGAGATAAAAAATTGTTCAGGGTTCGTGAAAGAAAACGTTGCATTTTCAGAATTTTCTTGTGTTAAAAATATTTCAGGAGTGAATGAAAACTATCTATTATGTACTGTGAACTACGTGTGATTAACATTTAACAAAGCTGCTACTATCATAGGATTCTGTTTAACGCGGGTAGCTTAACTCGAAAATTTCCTAAACTTCTGAATCGAGATTGCAGTTTGAAAGAGATTAATCATCAGAACATTGAAGTGTTTTGAATTTATTTTTTAATTTTCTAAGTAACTAATAATTTAATTTTTCTAGTAACTAATATAGAAGTAAGATAAAAACACTGGGACTGATTTGGTAAGGCAATTATTTGGTATGAATAGCTATGGTTCATTTGGAGTGGGTTCAATTCGAAACACTTTTTATTCTGTCCATGTTTCTTTAAACATTCACTTGGACATGAACATAAAATTAAAACGCTTCTTATAATTATTAGCCATTTGCATGCATTCCTAAAATACCGTGGTAAACAAGATATATGTTTACTTGAATTTTAGAAAATGTTGGGAAAAACAGGTTCATAAAATTATTTTGCTATATTTGATTCGGTTGATTTTTTATGAATTCTTAAGGTTTATGATCATCTTCTTTATGATTCATTAATCATAGTATTTCAATGAGTATTTATTCCATTTTACTAGTTAGGCACTCATTAAGACAATAATTATTACACGGAAGAATATCGGAGTCATAATTGAGTCATATCTTAAATAAAGATTCTAAGGTGTCCGTCAGCATATTAAGTATTAATTGGTAAATAATCTTTTTTTTTAATGTAAATTATTGTAACGGGCGAAATTCTTGCTCTTTCACGTGGCTAGGATAGTTTTAGAATGTTCAGAAGCCTAAAATTGACAAATATTATAAGAAGATAGTATAGTATCTGTTGAAATGTTAATCCGAGTTTGATGCATTAACATAAAATCGCTGTATTATCTGTTTGCTACAGAAAGAATAACTAATAAAAATATTAATATTTAAATGTGTAGGCTTTATTCTGGTACGCAATTTGTAAATAAAGTAATAGTACGGCGGTCACGTACGGTTTTCACAGGATATACGTACCTACTCATCAATTGCTTATACACAGTCTTGCACGGTTTTGAAATTAATTAAAAAAAAAAAAACATAATTTTGAATTTCCAAAATAATTTTAAATTTGAACATCATTTAATAATTACTAACGCAGGGTCTGAAAGTTCTAGAATTATGTAGGCTTTACGACATCATAAAGCAATTCGAAAATGAGCTACGAAATAGATATTTAAGTGTTTAGTGAATAATTTATAGTATAATTTTTAAAAATTAAGATAATTTATACGTTTAATAACATGTGGACGAAAAAGTACAAAACAATTTAGGGATCATCCATAAATTACGTCACACGTTAACGGGAGAGAAGGGTATCAACAAAATGTGACATTTTGTGACAAGTGGCAAGGATGATCAAAACCTTTGTGATGTCACATGTTAAAATCTAAAATATTAAACGTTTATACGTTTTTTACGATTGTATACGTTTTATATGACTTTATGTTAATAAAATTGAATATATGTGACGTCACACCAGGAGGGAAAGAGTTTTATAAATGTTACCACCTGTGACAAAGGGTAAAAAAATTATATAATTTGTGTGACGTAATATATAACTCAATGTTAAATATATTGAGAAAAAAAAGCTACAAAGCACCTCATATTAAATAATTTTATACTTTTTGAAACATATTTAGGTACAGGTCATTTTAATTTTTACCCCAAAAGACCGTTTTGTTTAAAATGACCAAACAACAAATTAAAACTTTTTATTTGTTTATTTGAACCGTACGATGATTAACCGCCGTACTAAACCAGAGAGACAGACATGAACCGAACTCACATAATAACATGTGCTTTGGTCACATCGCATCATATTCAATTCCGACCAATTTAGTTCACATTAAGTTCAATTAAAGTTAATTAATTTCAATTGACGTTAAATTGTTTAGGTTTTTTCAAACGCTACTAGTGACTACTCTCATTCGTATTGTAGAGTTTAAGTATCTTCATAATTATATGAATTATAGGTCCAAAGACAGGCGTAGTATTTGACAGTCATTTCAGAAAGACTAAAAATTTTAGAGACTGTTTCTTTCAGTTTTCCCTCTACGAAAATGTTCAGTGTTGGCGCAGTAAGTGCTTAATGAATGTTCATTTTGGGCACTATTTAAATAAAAATAATAGAATAAAATCGAAAATAATTTTCCAGAAGTCAAAAAAACGGCAATTGCAATTTTCAAGGTATCGGGTGACGAGCTCTTTGCTTTGTTTAGTGTCTTACAAAATGAATTTTGCATTTTTGAAGTGAATAATACTCTTTAGGCACGTTGAGCGATTTAATTGTATTAGTTTTTTAGTAAAAGGTAAAGTGAAAATTTTAGTTTGGTGGTAACCAAGGCTTGGATCGTCACTTAGGAAGCGACATCCATACCAAGATCATTGAATTTAAAATTAAAAAAAAAACACAATTATTCCAAAGTTTTAGGTTTTAACTTCCGTCTTTCAACTTCTGTTCAGTTTTATTAATCTACCGAAAATAATTGTTTTTTTAATCAATCGTATTCATAATTGAATATCGTTGTTAATGAATATGCACCAGTTTGAAGCTTGCTACGCAAAAAATTTACTATAGGCCCCCTGAAAAAATAGTCCACATCTATGAAAAACTTCGCAGGGAAAAAAGCTGATACGTGCAACTTTTACAAATTTTTAGGCGTAATTAAATATTTGTCCAATACTACGCCTAGCCATAGACCTATAAAATTATTATTGAATTCAATGTTGAAAATTATGTTTTTTTTTTATTATAAAAATCTTGCTTACCATACATATTAAATAGCCTAAAAATTATTTTATTGCCTCTTATAATTTAAACATGGTACGGGCTTGGAAACTAGAAGAGAAAATTGCGGTGTGATTAGTACTCGTAATATGATAAGGCTCATTTCTATACATACGACGTATTTTTCGAGTACAGACTTTGGAGAAGAAATTTATCGGGCATATTTTGTTTTAATACTATTAAAATTGATTTTTCAATGACAGCAAAAAAAATCGATTTTGTATAAATGTACAGAGAGGGGCAGAAAAATGCACGATTGAGAAAATGACATAAAAAGTTTAATTAATTTTCTTGAGTACTTTGTTTTCTTAAATAATTTCTTACGTAGTTTCAGATGGTTAAAAAATATTCGAAAAAATTGAATTGTTTCTTTTTAGAGCGATCTATATATGTTTGGTAGGCTCCATCTCAAGCAAAGGACCCATTTCTCCATTTTTGAGCCATAAGACCATTTATTAAAAACACACAAAAATCGTAAGAACTAATAAATGAAGAAAGCCAGACATGAAAAATATTCCTTTTGTTAAAAACAAATAATTTTTTTGAAACTAACATCCTTTTTCAAACAAATAACTTGACTTCTATTTATACAGGGTGTGTCCGTTTTCCATATTCCAATTTTATACCAACCCTCATTATTCAAATTTACATTTTCCTTGGTCGTATATTTTCTGAAAGAATTGATTGAAATGTATTATTTTCGTGATTTTTAAGGTTTCCATATTTTTTAAGAATAAAATGGTAGGGGTTTTCAAATATTCTTAAAGCATAAAATAAAATTGTAATAGGTAGGCTTTTTACAATAAACACTTGGTATGTGATGATACATGGTGTAAAAATAATTTCACTCATTTGATGAAAAAACTGTATAAAGTATAAGATAGATAACATGAGACTAAAACTGAGCATTGACTGTAGTGAATAATAATTACAAGAAAAGTTTCATGCAGTGTAACATATTAAATGACTGCAGGTATCATCATAAAAAAATATTATACGTACTGGGAAAATTGCAATTTTACTATCCTAAAGTTAATTTTCATTTAACAATGATTCTGTTTAATACAGTACAACTCAAATAAAAATAATAATATGAAATTATTTACATTCATTTAGAAATCATTTCCATCCAGCATTATACTGTCTCTTTTCCAAGGATTATTTCATTGATATATTTTTGGGCTAATTTTCCTAGAAATGAATATTCCGTGATTTAAACATTTTTATACCATGTATATATGTAATATGCAAGGTATACTAAGTTAAGTTCCAAGTTTGTAACGCTTAAAAATATTGATGCTATGAACAAAATTTTGGTATAGGTGTTTATAAAATCACCTAATTAACATAGTCCATTTTCGGTTGTCTGTCCGTCTGTCTGCCAACAAGATAACTCAACAACGAAAAAAGATAACAAGCTGAAATTTTTACAGCGTACTCAGGACATAAAAATGAGGTCGAGTTCGTAAATGAGCAACATAGGTCAATTGGGTCTTGGATCCATGGGACCCATCTTGTAAACCGTTAGAGATAAAACAAAAGTTTGAATGTAAAAAATATTCGTTATAAAAAAACAACCAACTTTTGTTTGTACAATGTTTTCGTAAACATCACTGTTCATCCGTGAGGGCGCAAATTAGGCGTAAATTGTATAGTATGTTATATGGGTATATCAGTTATAAATGTGTGACATGTATGTATGTGTAATGTGATAGAGTAATCAACACTGTCTATGCATGTTATTTCAACAATTAACTCAGTCAATTGTTTGTTTTCACTTGTTTTTTCAATTCTACTATGAAAAGGTGACTATTATGCTATGAGTAACAAACTATGCGTCTTATATAATATTGCAAGTTGAATGATTTTCGTCTTTCTGACGTTGATGTTTCGAGCTCCTTTACTCAATCCGCACTCACGTTATCTGCTTTTTGTTCACCCTCGATTCAAAACAAAAATAACTGATATTTATTTTTGGTACACGTAGTTGAAACTGTTTGTATCTTCAAATAATTTTATATATTTTTAATTAATTTTGCAGAATTCAAGTCGTTCAGAAATAGTAAGAATTTCTCTCATCATAAGAGTAATAGTGTAAGCAAAAACAAATTAACTTCGGAAATTTTCGGGTCTGCAAATTAAAAAAAAAAACTTGTAATAGAAATATGGTAAAATTAGTTCAAATGAATTATATTATTAAGATTCTTTCCTTGCCCTAATATTTTCACCTTCAAACATCATTCAATAATCACGTAATCACGATATATAAAATTATGTAGAGGTTATGATTTACAAGTATAAAAAATGACATTAACAAGCGAAATATTTGACGCATGTGCAAAACGCGTGAGCAAAAGTCTCATCACGCGACTAAGGATTAACGAGCGATTGACGAGAGTGCTGACGAGTGTTGACTGAAAGATATCGAAGTTGTCTATTCTATACCAGACTTTATACTCACTACTTTCACGACGTATTGGAATGCTTAACATTATTTTTATTTGACAAACACTTATTGATATATCATGATTGTTTCTAAAATTAATAAAATTAATAAAAAAATGCATTGATTTATAAAATAGCTGTTTTATTTAATAATTCATAAACTAATGTGAAAAATTCTAAATTCATTTGCAGTTTGTTTTCACTCTTGATTTAAGTATACTCATATTAAGTTAGTAGGATTGAGGAAAGAGGGTGTATTTTCATTTTTGTTGTTTAAGACGAGAACAAATAAAGGTTTAAAGTAATATTCATTATTTGAAACCAAGAAAAATTTTTTTATTAAGGCATTACTGTATGTATTACATAATTACTCTTGAAAGAAATTAATGTTTCTCTGATGCGTTGAAATAATGTTTCAGGTTCATTTTATAATTGGATGCAGAGTTTCTGAGATATCCCAATATTTGGATCGATTTTAGTCCGTATCTCAAAAACTATTGGACCAGTCAACAAATGCACCCGATTTTTGTAATTTTTGGTCATATACTGAGTTTTAACCAAATTGGAGATAAATAAATTTTTTTTTTTATCCACAAAGTATAAAAATCTGATTAATTTAATGATTGGATGGAGAGTTTCGGAGATATCGTAATATTTGGATCGATTTTAACACGTATCTCAAAAACTATTCGACTGGTCATCAAATACACCCGATTTTTTTACTTTTTGGGTCAAAATTAACTTATATACCGAGTTTTACCGAAATTGGAGATAAAAAAATTTTTCGATTTTTCGAGATTTTTTTAAGGGGTACCCCTTTGAAAAAACGAGAAAATCGGAAAAAAATTTTTGTTTTGGAATTTGATGAAACTCAGCAGATGGAGTAATTTTGATCCAAAAAGTATAAAAATCATTTTCATTTAATGATCGGATGCAGACTTTCTGAGATATCGCTATATTTTGATCGATTTTAGCCCGTATCTCAAAAACGATTCGACTGGTCATCAAATGTACAAGATTTTATGGTGGATGGGTTAATTTTAATCCAAAAAGTAAAAAAATCATGTTAATTTAATGATTGGACCTTTAGAAAGTATCATGGGCAAAAATTCATTTTCAAAAAAATAAAATCCATAAAATTGTGAGCAAAAGGGAGGATAAGCGAGGGCTATAACGTGATAGTCTTTGTTTTTAAAGGAGAAATTGCTCAGCAAAGGTGCGCGGGTATCTGCAAATTAAAAAATAAAAGCATTGTTCTATCAAAAGTATTTTTTATTTAAATTGTGTTAATTTCACTCCAGAGTGATAATTTTGAAATTTTCAATTCACGCAAGGATTATTCGATAGTAAGCACGTTTACTTTTTAATGGTGATCATTTTAATATAGTAACGATACACTTTTATTAAAGTAACGAAAGTAAAAAAGAAAATTTTTTAACAATTTTAGTGGATAACATTTTTTTACAATATTTTTGAGTAATTAAATTTTCATACTGCATCCGTTTATATCACTTATATAAAAAATTTGTTTTGTAGATTTTTTGAATATCTATGACACATCAAATCTGTGAGGTCACAGCGTGCCTTAATAACAATTCCACTGAAGTAGTCATAAAAATTTTATAAAATAGAGTCGAATTAAATATTTCATTAAACAAATCACATATTTTAGTAATCCAAATATTATTTTTACACAGACATCACTTAATTTTAATAAAAACGGAACCAATATAGTTAGGATCTTTCTGACACCAAAATTTCTGCATTTAAAGTTTACAAACACTTAATTTTTTTAACACACTTTATTTAATTGCTTGGGTATTTAAAAGAAAATTTTACACTTTAAATAATTGAAAATGTTGAATGATAAAATAAATCTTAGAAAATGAAAATGAGATAGGAATAAAATTTAAAAGATTGGTATCGCAAATAAAGTGATTCAAAAATTATTGTTATTTTGCAATGTAGGTATCAACAAGTAAAATAATTTACACAATAAAAAAAAATCACTAAATATTTAAAAAAAATTGAAACAGCCTAAGTTAATTAAAAATTTGCCAAACAATGAGTTACTGAAATATAAAGGAAATTTAAACAAATACGCACGCACATACACGCACAAAAGCACTCAAATACTCAAAGCTTAGAAATGTGTAAAAAAAAAAAAACTATATTGACAGCGTGAGTGAAATATCGAAACGAACTCTTTAAAAAGGATAAAATAATAAATGTTTATGTAATGCTTGCATTTGATGATCAAATAAATAAATAAATATATTTAATATTATTTAAGTATACTAATAGGCATTAATTCAACTAATAGACAAAAATTAAGTAAATTAATAAATTCAGTTTAAATAAAGTATTTATTTATTGAATGAATTGCGGCCATTCAAACAATATAATACTTAATATAACACATAACATTCAATAATATTCGAATGCATGGTCGAATTTGTTGTCGAATTAATTTGTTTAATTCTTATTATTTAATTAAGCAAACAAACAATAGTTTATTATTGCATTGGTGTCAATTATATTTGTATTATTTTTAAATGTAACGAAATGGAAAGAATTGAAAACTATTTGTAGAAACTGTCTCTTGATTTTCTCTTGAAAAATCTCTTGCTTTTCTCTGAGAAAAAGGCGCCCTATAAGCTCAGTTGGTTTAGGCGTAACCAATTCCGTCCGCGGTATGCCTAGGGTAGCGGGTTCTATTCCCGCCGTCGCAACAAAATTAATTTAATTAATAGTTGTGATGGGCTGGTGTAGTGCATAGTATATGCATGAAGGAGGTGCACTCAGCCTCTGAAATTGAGGTGCTAATAAATGAAATTATCAGCGGAAAGGTGAAAAACACATATATGGTATTATAATGGGCTCGTCCATCGTGGACAGCCAATAATCTCTGAGAAAAAATCTCTTGTTTTTCTCTGAGCTTCCACAATACACATCGGTATTTTTTCTATAGTGACATCATTTTTTTAACTACCTTAAGTATTGATTTTGGATTAATATTTATTTATTCATTTCAAACAACAAGCATTTTTATTGAAATTGAATTAAAATGTCCCGTTGAAGGTGTAAACAACGATTAGAACATTTTTTGATATTTTTAAAAGAGAAAAAAACCTATAATAAACTCGTTCAAAAGTGCATTATTATGAACTTTTTTTTCTGGTTCTTGTCTAAATTAACTATTATTTGCAACTTTATGGTGGGATATAAATATTTATTTAAGGAGCTAAGTATCTGAATATATGGGATTGGAATGAAAGATCTTTAAGGGCGAATTTTAGTATAAACAGATCTACACCGATCTGTTAACCAATCGAAATTAGTATCAGAAGAAAGATAAATGAATTTATTACCATAGGCGTATTTATCAGTCAAAAAAATTGCATAAAAGCTGATCTTTCGTGACGCTTTGAACCCTGGAAAAGACAAGAATCCCTCAAGTTTTGTTAAATACTTTTATCATTGATATAATAAATTTGAATTATCAATGGAGAAAGTTGACTTCCACTTTTTCTTCCGATTTCATATTGGCAAAGTCAGTAATTATTAATATCTATTCTCCATAAATTGGACATTATTTTTCAAAAAAATATTTGACTCAACATAAATTTTTCATTTGACATTTTGATTGTATCTATTGTCCCTCTTATTAAATTACGTAGTTAATCATTTTGCGCTAGATTCATTCGGGTATCTTTTTTTAATTCATTTCATCCCAAAATCGTGTTAAAATATGGAAGTTACAAATCTAATTTTTGTTTTATTTCATATGACAAGAAATATATTTTTTTTTTTTTATACCATGTATATATGAAATATACATAGTATATTAAGTTTAGTCCCAAGTTTGTAAAGCTTAAAAATAATGATGCTAGGAAAAAAATTTTGTCATAGGTGTTCACTAAATCACCTAATTAGTCCATTTCCGGTTGTCCGTCCGTCCGTCCGTCTGTGGACACGATAACTCGAAAACGAAAAAAGATATCGAGCTGAAGTTTTTACAGCGTACTCAGGACGTAAAAAGTGAGGTCAAGTTCGTAAATGAGCATCATAGGTCGATTGGGTCTTGGGTCCGTAGGACCCATCTTGTAAACCGTTAGAGATAGAACAAAAGTTTAAATGTAAAAAATGTTCCTTATCAAAAATTAAACAACTTTTGTTTGAAACATTTTTTCATAAACATCACTGTTTACCCGTGAGGGCGCCAATTAGGCGGAAATTTTATAATACGTACTATACTTGAATGTATGTTATGTATGTGTCACATGTTTGTATGTGTAATATGATAAAGAAATCAACACTGACTATGCATGGTATTTCGACAATTAACTCAGTCAATTGTTTGTTTTCACTGGTTTTTACATAAGTTTGAATTAAAATTAATTTTTAGAAGAATTTAAAAGTCTTTCTTAACACTTATATTGCAAACATAGGAGTTTAGGGCTGGTTTTCTTAGGAAAAGTAAGCAAATCTTAAGGTTGTTGCTGTTTTAAGGTTGTTTCAATTTAATGACTTAACAAGATCTTCTTACTTTTGCTCATACAATCTTACACCATATTGTTCGTAATATTATTAGCTACATATTTATATATAACGTATAAGGAATTTCGATAAGAAAAAATAACGAATAAAGTTTAATTAAAAAATTATTTCCTTGCAGGGATGTGGGACGGCAACCCTAGCATATTTTCTTTAATTATACATTACCTTGTAGAAAATGTACAATTCATCAGGAATCCGTCGATTCCCATCGATGTTGACAAGGGATGTTGACTTAATTTTTGTCATCACTTTAGACGAAGAATTCTTACTTCACGAATAGAAAACTGAAGTTGATTTTTGAAAATCTTTAAAAAAAATGCAAAACATGAACGTTTAAAACTTCTAATTAAACAAAGAGATAATTACGACTAGTGACGTCTTTGCACGGTATCGCCTTGGAGGTTACATATAAAACCAAAAATTTTTCTATCGTATCAAGTCTACTTTAACAATTTTATGGGTAATTTAGCAAATTCGATATCAGGAAACTACCTTTTTGCGTATCGTGTGTACTTCGCTGAAGAAGAAATACATTTAGACTTTGTATTGATTGAATCGAAACTGGGCGAAAATCCATTATGAAGGTAGACAATAAAATATTCATTGGCGTTATAATATTACAAAAATCTGGAACTTTCTGCAAATAATTAATTGGTTTTATAAGTTTTCCGAAATATTCACGGATAGCGAGTAAATGTAAGACCACCACCATATGTATAATTATGAATGACTTATTATAAGTAGCTACACACAGACTCTTTACAAAAGAAATATTCTCATAATCAATTTTGACAGCCCACATATTTTTGAGAAAATATATATAATTGAAAGAATTAATAATACTTTGTACTAATACACGTGACCCCTATTTAATAGTTCGGGAAAAAAATTTTACTTTATTATTTTTTTCTCACTAAACTACTCGGACTTCGTCAACTGCGATTGGTTGAATACAAATCCCCTTTACTTGTAATACTCATTTTTAATTGGTTTATTTTAGAATAATTGTCAAATGGTTTAAGAAGAACTTGATGTTATGATTGGCTTAACTGCTGAAAAAAATGTTTTATTTGATGTATTCTAACTTCAAATATAATTTATATATCGAATCAATAAAAGCGTGATATGTCAATGCGTGTTGCTTTTAAACTAAAACCGCAATATACACCTGCACTACAATGAAGGTCAGTCATATGTTATGGAACGTCTTGATCCTGCAATCATGGCGAAATAATTCCGGTTCGTAATTAAGAGATTGCGTCCCTTGATATGACTCTCAAAAACAGAAATCACTGTGGACTTTTTATGGAAAGCCTGAAGTTGTTAACATTTTCACCTCAAACTTTGCGAAGTAAAAAAAATTTGATTGTAAGTAAGAACCATATTCCTTTTTAAATTAAAATTATTTTGAAAAAATCTGTCGTTGATTGGATTTGACCTGACGACCTTCCGTATGAGAAGGAGCACTTAACTTACAAGACTATTAAAATTTTATGATAATATACTTGAAAAAAGTGTTGTTCGTTTTTGGTCCAACTCCCATTTGCAGAACGCGCGATAAGGAACGTAGTGATGTCGCTATAAAATAAACTGTACCTTTCTTAGTAACCCTTTTTAATTTTGAACAAAAATAAATAATTGGGCACTTTCGGTAATGAAAAATAAATTATGAAATTTGATGAAAATGAAAATTTTTGTAGAAATGTCTTAAATATCCAGATTTGAAGTCATAAAAGCACATAATTGTTTATTTATATTAAAGTTAAAAGTCGTATCATATTATTAATCTGTATATCACAAGCCGCCATGCTGTGACATCATATAGGCAAAAATGATATGCATTTATTACTAATTTGTTGATGGGTTTCATAGTAATTCTAGGCTATGTTACCATCAAATTTATTTATACATAAAATAATTACATACACGATTGTTATTTTTACCCATATTACCTCACCAAAATGTCTGACAGCGTTTTGACGAGAATAAAAAAGTGTTTATTTAGCCGTTATTTAAAAATTAAACCCAAAAATTAAAAAAACTATAGTACATTTTTTTCAATAATGTCAATTTAAATTCTTAAAAAGTTTTGCAGATACAGCTTTTGTGTTCAGCACGATAGTATTTAAATCTGTATTACCAGGCTACAAAGCTTTCATATATTATAACAGATTATATAATATATCAGAAGTAATGAGAAAAATATATATGCTAGATAAATATACAAAATGACCTACCAATTACATGAACTTTTAAGTCAGGGTCGGGCATAATACATGTTACAAATAAAATGAGGGGTCGGATCTTATACATCAAACAAACATAATATTCTATCAAAATTGTCGAATACAAATGCATTCGTATAGAATCGTTTATTTTCGCCTTTCATAAAATATATTCGAAAAAAATAAACTAGAAATAATAACGACATAAATTAACGTATATTGATTGTACGAGATCATTTGTTAAAATTTGATAGTGAATTAAGTTAGTTAGCTGTTAGTTAACAGTTTAAATAAAGTTTCACAGTTTAGTTAGTTAAAGTTAGTTAAAAAGTTGATTGGATTTTATTGGATAAAATTGGAGGAATTAATTTTTCGCATTTAATATTTCTCGTCGTTTAAAAATAAATTGATTTGAATTAATATTAACAAACACCATAATATTTGTTAATTTAAAATAATTTTTTATACTAAATTATTTTTAATTAATCCAAATTAAATTAATCATCAAATTAAATCAAATTTAATTAAAAGAAAAATTGTATATTTTAAATAATTTTTTGTTTACACTTTTTTATCCTTTTTTTGCTAAAAAAAAAAGAAATAAGAAATAACATTTCTTTTCATCAAAATCAATCCACATGTTTTATTTTAATATTCTGTTTTAATTATTAAATAATAAATCAAATACTTTAAAAAAACCATTGGTTGAAAATTATGGAATCAACAGGTGGACCATTTGATGATACAATTTTCCAAGATTTCTCCGATAAATCAGATTTATCGCATCGTCAACAGAATGTACATTCTATACAAGTAATGCTTGGTTTACAGCATCATAATTCGGATATGTTTCAAAGTGTTAAATTAGAAGGAAATCCGTCAGCAAATAACACTTTAGTTCATCACGATTTAGGTCCCTTATTTCAACAACAAAATAGTGGAATTGAAACAAATAACAATTCAAAACGTAAAACTGATTCTGCAAATGATACATCGATGGCTGTATGTATTGATCAACAGCAACATTCATCATTGTCGTCGAATCAATCATCTCCGAATAATTCTGTGATGTGTAATACAAATACAAATAATACAGTGAAAAAAACTGATAATAAATCAAAGAAAAATGATAATAATGGTATTAAGAAAAAGAAAACTCGGTAAGTTTTCGCATATTTTTAGTTTGAAATATTTAAGATAGCATCAATTACATTTTTTTAATCTTATAAATACTAATATTCAAATACCTAATGTAAGAATAAGCATTCAAAACTTATTCTAAAACTGACACGGAACATTTACATAGTAACATGTAGTCATAGAAAACAAAAGTCATTTTAGTATCTTAGATTCATTAGTCTGAGGTAAAGTAAAATTTACAAAATTTAAGAAACCCTCGATAAATTTTTCGAATTGCACTTGAAACATATCTCAGAACACACTCCATTAAATTGCCTTTTCCAAACTAAGACGATTGGGAAGATCATCGCTAATTTTTAGGTTTTTTCGGGTACGGAATCCTAAATTTGCATTTGAAACATGGCTTAGAATACTCTCCATTAAATTACCATTCAAAAAAAAAAAAACTATCAAAAATTATGAAATTTAAAAACTTCAATTTTATCTGCATTGGTCGATTTAATTCGAGCTATTTGGACCTTATACATAAGGGCACACAAATTATTAAAAATTAAATGGGAAAAATTTATACAACAAGCAATTAAACAAATTGAGCTGCTTTGATTTATTGTTTTTCGATCTTTGTACCATTCAAATATCTTTGATCCGCTGTTCTCTTTCCGCTGATAATTTCATTTATCAGCTCCTCAATTTCAGAGGCTGAGTGCACCTCCTTCATGCATATACCATACACTACACATAGCCCATCACAGCTATTAATTTAATTAATTTTGTTGCGACGGCGGGAATCGAACTCGCTACCCTAAGCATACCGCGAACAGAATAGGTTACGCCTTAACCAAATGAGCTAATAGGGCGATTAATTAATTAAAATTATTATTTGTCGTGAGTTGACCGTGTAACCGTTGGTCCTAAACTACTAAAATTATAAATTGCACTTTTAGAAGTTAAAATAAAAACGTAAAGATTATTTATAAAATTTTTAACCACAAACTGTATCAGAAAATGAATATAACTTTTTCAATATTTGTTATAAACAATTAATTACCATAAACTTAATAATTACACCATAAGTGTGACCAAAATTAATAGAAACGTGGTATTTATTTCATAAGCATATAGGACCCATATGGTTAAATTTACACTTAAGTCATGGTATAACCATATATTTTATTATTAATTAAATACCCTTATTTAAGTCGATATGTGTACGTGTAATATATATTGTATTACTATCCCATGTAAGGGTATTTAACAAACAGAAGGGGATAAAAGGCATTGACTATTGTGTGTGCAGAAGGTAAAAAAACTTATTGTTGAAAAGTTAAATTTTAATGTCAGTTGTTTTAAATGTGGGATGAATTTTTAAGGGTACATTTATTTATTTTAAGAATAAAAAATTATGATAAAACTGAAGTTATTGAAAAACCAATTTTTTGAACTCTATGAAATAAATATACCTTGGGTGATCTAGGAAAAATATTCTCTTCATGGTAAAGCAAACTCATACTTTGTTTGTAGCTAAATCTGCGACTTCGCCCATGATTTCAACTTTCGCACAACTTCCTGGCCTATGCTCTATGGTCTAGTTTCATGAATATTGTCCTATACTTTTTCCCTGTGAGGATTAGGAAAGCTAACTACTTCTCATACCTCGGTAATTACCCATAGCTGTAAATCTTGGGTCTTGGACAATTTCCGTCCTTTGTATACCCAAAGGCATCAATTTTTAGTCATTAGAAATAAGTCAATCTATGGAAAACGAAAAGAAACCTCAAATTTCTCAAGAGTTATTTAATCTTAAAATTTATTTCATTGTTACAGAACCACATTTACGGCATACCAGCTAGAAGAATTAGAACGAGCTTTTGAACGTGCTCCATATCCAGATGTATTCGCACGAGAAGAATTAGCTGGTAAATTAAATTTAAGTGAATCACGTGTGCAAGTATGGTTTCAAAATCGACGTGCTAAATGGCGAAAACGTGAACCACCACGGAAAACTGGTTACATTGGTAGTGCCACAGCAAACGCTAATTCGGTAATTGGTGGAGGTGGTATAAATATCGGATCTAGTTCACCAACGAGTTCTAGTTTTACGCTTAACCCATTTAGTACCCAATCACAAGGACTACATCAGAATAGTGGATCGGCAGCGGTTATGGCTCCAAACATGATTGATACATGGAGCTACCAATCTGCGTATGATTTAAGTCCACATCACTTAAATTTGTTAAGTCCATCGTCCTCAAATGCCACCAGTCCATACACAACACAAAATGTATTTGGTGGTTCTGTAGGACAAAGTCCATCACCGTATTCTTCATATACAACAATGTTGAATCCCCACGATATTGGTGGTGTTAATTCGCAACTATTCTCGAGTATACGTAGTACCCCACATGACACGTCATCGTATATATCAACACACAGTCCACCCACATCATCCTCAGTACGTGAATATTCAATGCTTCAAGCACACTCACCCAGTGGCAGTGGCGGTGATAATGGAAAATTAATCACATGTGATTACGTTATCGATAAATATCCAAATATGTCCGCGTCACCATCACAAGATACGCGCTATAATGATGTAGGTGGAAGTTCAGCGGCTAATGATCAACAACATCATTATCAAAATTTGGGATCCCCAAATGGATCTCGATTGCAAGGACAACAAGGTGCAAAAGATCAAATTAAAAGTGAACCAACTTCGAACAGTACTAGTAGTCCCGTTTCAAATCAACAAAATTACGTGACTTTGCCCCCTTTTTTGAATTAACTAGAATGATACGATATAAAAATGTTTTTAATGTTGATTATAGTTCAACGAAGATCAATGGTCATCAATTGTTGCATATCGATACCACAGCAATTGCTCCTGATTATTTTAATTATTTGGAATAACTATCACGTAAAAAAAAATCAAGAAAAGAAACTCTATATCATTAGCTAATGTGCCAAGTGCACTAGTTTTTATAAAATTCTCAAAATCTGAGCAAAAATAAGTTTTAACATAGAAGCTTAACTGCCGATTGAAATAAATATGAAAATAGAATCCTATAAAATCGAGAATAATTCTCAATACCTTGTATTTGGATTTCATATAAAAAATTAAATGGAACAGTTTCGGATGATTACTTTTTTTTAAGACAATTCAGAAAATGTGGTTACCATACAGAATTATAATCAATTCTAATTTCTATGTAGTATCATTCTAATAATTTTAATAACACACATTTGGATTATTTTCCCGATTTTTCGCGGTAGTGATTATTGGTAATTCTTAATCAGTGAGAACCGAGAAAATAATCGGCTAAATATTCGAATTATTTTTGTAAATAAATGTACCAATTTATTATAAATGTCTTTACAGCTTGATCGCATAGTTAGATCGTCAGCCTTGTGACGAAACTAGCTAAAACGATAGACAAAAATGATTGAGGGTGCAGTGCTGGTTAAGAGTTAAAGTTGTAAAAAGAGGAAATTAAAAAGCTCGAGAAAAAATAATTGTATATTCATTTATTTACAGTTCAGAATGAAATGAAATATCGTACTTTCAATTATTGTTAGCGATCTAGACTTGGTGTAGACATCTATAAATTTAAATAACTATTATAGATAAAACATTTCCGTTCAACGTCGATTTTTTAAAAAACTTTAATTAAAAATTAGAATTTATATTTAGTGTTCAATTTATCGAATTTTTATCGAATAACTTTTTTTCAGAATTGAACTAAATTCATTTGCATGTTTGCTGTTATTTGAGAGCGACAAAAGTCAATATTTTCAGGAACAAATACCTTTTATTTTACAAATTCAAATTTGTTCTATAGAAAATTGAAATATTTAAAGAAGGATCTCGCACAAGCTTTACAAAAAATAGTTTCGGTATAAAAATTGAATAATTTTAATTTTCTGTCTATGAAATCATAAAAAAAAATTAGCCAATTCTATTGTAACCGTTTCTCCAAAATGTTTGTGTGATATCTTATGTTATTTGTGAATATAGCCTGAGAGAAAACGCCAAGAAAAATATGCAACTTGTTTGGTAAATTTTGAGCTACTTATTGTAATTCAAGCACTCACTAGCGCTCGCTGCGTTGCGACTTCTTAAATGATTTTTTTCTATATTTTAATGTAAAATTATAAATGTTTACCGGGAACATCGAAGGTAAACATTGATAGACATTTAAGGAAAATAAATATAAAAATAATTTTTTAATTTAGGAAATACTTGAGAAAAGAAATAAAGTTATCTCGGAGCAAAAGTTGCAATGCCAACTGATCTTAAATGCTTATAAGCTTTTATATAAAAAATTATAAGCTTGCGCTACGAGTACTTACAGTACAATAAAATGCCGCAAGGATTTTGGGTATCTAATTTTTGCAATCAAGTCGATAATTAAGGCTTATTTCTCTGGGGATAGTAATAATTAATTTGAATGAAGTGCTATTAACTTTTAAATAGTAAATAATAAGGAAAATATAAAAGTGTTAAGTTTTTTTTTTAATCATTACAAATTATAATACTTACGTTTTAAAATTGTAAACAAATTTAGAATAAAATAAGTGCCTTTTTATTAGTACATTTATCTACTTATTTATCTTCATTATCTAATTACCCTACTTCATAGCCCTCAGTATTTTAAAGAGGCAGAAAGAGAAAAGAAAGAAACAAGTCCAGTAGTTCACAAAGCAACTTTAACAGTTATTACGTTTTGAGTTCTAGATTTTAATAGGCCCCGACTGACTGTTAAAGTCATTATGTAAACTACTGGGCATGTTTCTTTTTTTTCGGATTTGATTAAACGCAGACAGCGTTTTGTTTTCTTTTTTCAGTTTTTTGAGATTTCACTCATTTTCCTCAAAGAAAATTTTAAAAAAGTGTAACAGGAGAATTTGTTTTACTGATTTTGATGCAATAGTTTCTAGTAAAATTTTGACTAAAAATACAAGGTCTCTTTGATGATATGATAACATATATACCGACGGTAGCTCAGAAAATTCTCGTTAAATTGAAAATTGAAACACGCCCAAAGATAGAAAACGTAGGTCTCTTGCTAATATTTTTCGACTCTTCTCACACGATTTAGAAATAGTATTTTTCCAAGTCGGCACATTTCTAATTTACATTGTAGCGATGAAGCCATACTCTGTAATGTTTAAATGAGGACTAGACAATATGTAATCTTATAAAGACATCTATCGGCCAATATATGAACTATCCATATTAGTAAAATACAATTTTTAATAGTTCACTGCTTCTCCAATAGGTGAGTAATCACGTCAACAAAAATGGTTTACATTTCCATTATAGGCAATTTTGTTACAAGAAAGCTTTACAAGTAGAATATACTACATACATCTATTAAACTTTTTAACTAAATTGGTTTAAAAAGTTTTAATTAAGTATTGTAAAAAGGGTTTTTTAGCGCCGGGACACTAAATTAAATATATTAATTTTATTTAGTCCTTTTTAAATTTACTGCAAATAAAAATATAATAGAAAATTCAAAACACTGTATTCAAAATAAAATACAAGGTGTCCAAGGGGCATCGTCATTCTGAATTCGTCGTCACGATTCTGGAAACCTAATGGAAAATACTATTGTTATTATTGAAAAGAAGTTGATTAAATCTTCTTGTCATAATTCTTTTATTTGTTCTTAATGTTCTATTATTGTTTCATCATAAAAATAGTTAGTAAAATTTGCTATCATTGTTGATGACAATTATACAGTTAACAATGAATACATAAATAAATAATAATTTTCAAAGTAGAGATGATTTGATTAGATCAAATTATTTTACTTTCAAAATTCACGCTTGTGACATAATTTAACGCTATTTTATTGTTATTTTTTTAAACAATACGTATGCTAAGTACATCATAGTACTTATGTATATTATACAGTGATTATAAAAATATTATTATACTTTATAATGAAGAAAATATATTACACGAACGCAGTTGCTAGAGAAAATGAAAACTTAGAGTATTACTAACACGCTTTAGAAGGGTTACTCAACACGTATAATTTTTTAAGAGGTCCGTTATAGGTCGTAAGCTAATGCCCAGAAAACTTACTTGTTTATGGGTTCTTTGTGTCCTGATGGACATCTGTTTGCGTAAAAAAGTTATACACTAAATCCGAAGAGTATGAGGATGAAAGTGGAAAATAATTTACTTTGATTTTGGTTTTTTATTATATAGTATAACAATGTCGTGCTACCTAATAAAAGTAGGTAATTGTTTCAATTATATGCGGAAAGTATGAAATTTGCTTTTCTTCTCTTTATCTACTGTTTTTTCCTGTTTTTTTATTGGTGGGCTGTTGTTTTTTAGTTTTTTGGGTTATGCAATACTGCTCAATGGACATTTGCCAATAGGAGCCTACACAATCTCCTATTACCCGATTATTGTAATCAAGAATAGACATTCTATACTTATCGGGGATATATAAAAAATAAAATTTATATAAGGATTAATTGAATATCTTAGATTTTATTTTGAAAATAATTTGTTGCTCAACACACATTATTAATTTGTAGAATATTTTTATGATGAAAAAATAGATTTTATACTTATTCACAGAAATAAAATTTAGGTATGTATCATAATATTTTTACGATTACTGTACAATAAAATAATATGCAACTTAAAGTGAATTATTTAATTTGAATTCCCTACTTTATGGATGTTTTTCACTGAAATTATACTGAAAATGTTTATAAATTCAATCTGAATTGAACTGCTTACGTTATTTTTATTTAAAATTACAATCAATGTACTTGTTAACAGTAAACAGAGATCATCAGTTTAAAACATTTTTAAGAAAAAATGTTTAAGTTTTTAAAACGTATTGTGCTTTGTGTAAGTGTTTTTTTAATGATTTTTTTTAATGTTAATATTGCGTTTTTTAAACATGAATAGTTTGCTAAAATTGTTTGAAAACTATAGAAACATACCGAATATTGTGAAAAATTTAAGTTTTCGCAGTAAGGACCAAGAATGGGTTTTTTTCCAAAGGCTGTAACCAGTTAGTTTTCCTTAAATATCGATATTTCGATTGCAACAGCTAAGAACAATTCAAAACCAAAAATTATATATTCACATAAAATGAATTTTTGTTGCAGAATAAATTATGTCATATAATTTTAATAAATCTTCTTGTAATTACCATCCCAGTCACTTCAATCGAAGTGAAAGAAGATGTTGAAGAGAATGGTATAACAACAACTGATGATCCACAAGATTTTGATCATAATCCAGAAAATACACGTATTGACATAAATGCGTCATTGGCATCGCCTCCAGAAATCCAAATTAAAGAAACATCACGAATAACAATACCCAATTATTATCGCGAATCAATTCATGATGATGATCGTACAAATTTTACTTCATCAGCTTCAACTCCGTCATCAGTAATTAGTACTCCCGAAAAAAATAATTCATTTAATCCAAGTCCACAAGTATTTGAATATAATACATATCCTGTTCTTCCGGCATATCCTGAAGCAAAACATGTACATTCCGAATTATTTCATACAAATAATCTAAGACCATATTTACCACCAGCCCCTGTTCCTGTTCCAATGACATATTCCACACCTAGAAGTAGTGAGTATTTACCTCCTACATCATCCGGTGGAAGTATCCCGGCAAAAAAACCATACTCAGGTGAGTATTTACCTCCTACATCATCTGGTGGAAGTATACCGGCAAAAAAACCATACTCAGGTGAGTATTTACCTCCTACATCATTCGGTGGAAGTACCTCTGCCAAAAAACCATATTCAGGAGGAGTGGGAACATGGTTTAGTTCTGTTGGGATACCAGAATCAAGAAATCCAGTTTTGGTTAAGGATCAACCGTATCCATTTCATATAAGTGGACATGGTAGTTTGGATTTAGAAAGACCAAGTTTTGGTAAACCATCGCACTCCAGTTATTTACCTCCGAGTGCTCATAAAGAACATGAACATCATGGAATTTCACCGTGGAAGAAAGTCATAACTTTTATTACAACTCTATTACCAATTGGATTGTTTTTGACAGCGTTAACACCGACAATTTTGACTGTGCAACCTGGTAATTTGAATAATGAATCGACGAATTTGAAGTTAGTATTTAAAAGTAAACTTATCTCATAGATTAGAAAATAAAAGATGATTTACATGCCTGCCACTGCTGCCAGAGAAATTCAGTTCTTTTCTATTAAACAAATTGTCAGAGACTGCGAAATTATTATGAGCCTCGATTCTGTCGTATTCAAGTGAATTTGGAAATTAATACTTTCATCTAGAAGACTAAAACATTATTAAAGTAGTTCTATTGCTTAAACTATTGTGAAACCTACTTTTCGACTTAAATAAATTTTCTTCTTAGCCTGTGAAAAATAAATCGTAAAATTTTGTCGAAAAGTGGGTTTTCTATAAATTCATTTGATTAATATCAAATAAATCTTTTTTTGAAATCACTGACCAACTCCAAGCTATATCCCTCAAAAATGAAATTTGTTTTCTTTGATGTGTATACGGTTATTAGACATTAATGACTTTTTTTTTAGAACAACAAGATTACTAGATGTAGACAATACTCTCATCGAACTACTGGAAGGTCGATCTGAAGACACATCCGGGTGTCATCAAACAAGGTTGTTATGTGAAGCAGCATCTAAAGGACGTGATCCTGGTGCAACAAATTTACAAAAATCTTTATGGCTGATTGCCAGTCAGTAAGTACTGATTTTTCTAAAATGCTATTTTTGCTATTTGTCTTATTCGAATATCTTAGCTTATGCTTGAAATTTATTTAATTTTAGATCATATGAGGAAACAAGAGGCCCGAAAGAATTCATGAAATTGTTTTATGCAATAAAAGGCAATAAATGTGACGAATTGCCGTGTAACTTTGTTACAACTTCGAAAACTTAGTTGAAAGTGAACAAATTAACATCGAACGCATATATTTAAAAAAGTAAAAATATTGTTAATGTTATTTTTTACCAGTTGTATTTTTTACCTCAAATAAATAAATATTATATTTAAAATTGTTTAATTCACTGGTGCAAAATGTATCCTTAGCCACAACAATCATCCTACCGGGTGTTCACGACACGTCTCGTTCCTTTTGTACCATTTTCATCACCTCCCTTAATTTTGCAAAATAATTGTATACATTACAATAAATTCCAATGTCATTTTGTGAAATGTAGTCATAATAAATTTAAAGAAAGTGAAGCACCATAGTCTGCCTGTCTGTAATGGTCTGTAGGTCAAATTGGCTGTATAAGAAGAAATGCATAATATTAGCGTACTACCAATTGAAAAGTGGTTGGTATTCATTCAAGTATCAATATATTTTAATCGCATACAAACATACATAATGTAACAGAAAGTCTGTATCGAATTTACTTAAAGCATGACAAAAACTGCTATTATACAAATTTGTAGGGTAGGGATATGATGTGCTTTTGCTTCAGGTCAGCATTAAAATAGATACGTTTAATATTGTATTTACGTAAATTATATCTCTAAATCTATATAATTGAAGGTATGACTATTGAAATTTTGATAGTTTAGGAGACGTAATTTTGAAATTTTACTTGTTCGATTGAAGGTTAATCCAGGCAATGAGAGCAGTATGGCTCTCAATCCCATCGCAGAATTTTTATTCTTCGTACCTTTAATAATTTTAAGTTTCGTGGCAAATAGGAAAAAATATTACCGTAATACGTGCCATGAGTGCTCCAGGAATTTTCATCCCACTTCTTTTTAGTTTTCCACTCCAACGCCACTCGCCTCAGCTAGAAAAAGATGGACCACCGGGAGCTAGCTGCACTTGATGCCATAATGGTTGTACATACGAGACCATTTTGACACCGAATGTCCCTTTTGTTATTTAATTCTTTGATTAATAAAATTAGATTTATTTGAGACTCACTGATATCAAAGATGAGACTACTTACTCTAGAATAACTTAAATTTTAATGGCTCCATTCGACTAACGGGACATTTATTGGCTCCTATTTCCCGAACGTTCGGGTAATTAAAAGGCACAATCCAGAATTTTTTTAATTTTCCCACAAATGTGGCTTTGGCTTTAGACTTTTCCATGATTTTATGGTAACCAGGTTAGTTCAGCTTACGTTCATGCCAAATAAAAATTTAAATTATTGAAATTATGAGTTTTATTAACAATATTCCTTAGATGGTGCCAATTACCCCACGTTCCCCTACTTATACCTATTACACTTTGTATTGATATCTACAAGACTGTATACGGATGTAGATATCTGAAATATTTGTATCTTGTATCGTGATGGTCAAATAAAATAATAATAAATCGTTGTATAAATGTATGTAGGATACTTTAACCTTTTGTATTGTAACAGGTGTTATTGACTGAGACTTGATATTCATCGTTGCTTCGTTTGATTGTGTGGATATTGAAGAAAAGAGGTGACGAACAACACACAAATCGCAACATAATAAAAATACTTTCATATTTTGTAATGAAATTTATTTTATTTTTTTTTTATTATAAAAATGCAAAAAATTAAATTTTATAAAGTGATAATACATCAATTTGTACCTCCATATATACACTACCAGATATTTTCCCATACCCAAAACATCTTTAAGGATTTCTAAATTCCTTTCGCAATATGAGACGCGGAAATGAGGATCAAAAGATTCTATGGTGAAGCAGGATATGTCGCGTGACATGAGTTTCCCTTAGGTACAATTTCACAGAGGCAACTTTGAGGCAACATGTCGTAGGCGGATTTGACGGAGACTACACACTGTCTTTCCATAGAGGGAAGATAAAGTGACTCAAAATATGTCTCCTTGCCGCATTCTATAAGTACACGTGTTGAACAGTGTCTTCGTCTCTCCAACTGTGAATGGATCGGTACGGCTTGTAGCATGCTACATGTAATCGACAAACGATTAAACATCTCTTATAGAATATTACCATAATTTTCCCGAGTAATGTTAACCGTTTTCACAATAAGACCTTGTTTTTCTAAAATTGTAACACTATATCTAGACAAGGCACAAAAAACAAAAAATAAATTGAAAAATTTTCATTATTCTATCCTAATCTGCCATTTAATGAAATTTTGATGATATACTTGGATCATATTTTTTTCTTTTATATTCACTGCGCTTTGAACAGCGAGGATCATTTGCGCAGATAGCAAAAAATGGAAAGTGGGTATATAATAATATGTGATTTGAACCACCTTGTAAGATATTGTTTGTGGTACCGTGGAGTAGGGCTTTACATTTAAAAAATCTTCAAATAACTTTTCTCCTCAGAGCAATGCAAATATTAAATGAAGTTGTAAAATTTTCTATTAAATTTTGCCCACAATATCTCATTGAATTCAGTATCTATACAGAGGTTAAGTGGATAAGAAAAGATTCTCTCATAAGTTTATGGTTTTTGTATATAAAAGTGAAAGGGTCGTTTAGAAGATTATATTGATGGAAATATTTATAATATTTAACTCTAGTACATAACTTTCTTAATTGTGAATTTTATAATTTGATGATTTTTTTTTGCCAAATTCCGGCTTAAAATATTGGTAGCACATTACAACATGGAATTAGTATAGGCACCTCAATTATTTCTTGAAATAGGTCTTAGAAAATGGCAAAAACAAAAAAATTAAATTTGATTCATTAAAAAAAGTTGAATTATTCTTATTAATATTTTGAAACACGGCTGCTCTGTTTGAGCTATAGACCGTAATATCTGGGCGCGCTAAGACAAGTGAATTGCGTGCCACAAACGTCCATTAATCTAATTGTAAGACAATGTTTATACAAAAATTGTTTTATATTGTATGTCATAATTGTGTTAAATGTATATTGAATTAAATGATCAAACTAGATATTTTTAATAAAAATGGACTCGTCCGCGAAGAAGAAAAAAAAACATGCCCAGATATTGTGAGTGGGTAGCTTGTATTATTCGGTTACATCCATATAGGTAGACCATTAATTAAGCGAGCGAGAGGTGTCATATGCCAACTGGTACGAACTTTATTCCATTAGTTACAAATTATGTATTAAAAAGTTAAAATTAGTCAAAAAAAACTTTGTAGGCCATGATGAGTCTCGACCTGGCGACCTTCCGCATGAGGCGCAGTCTTATAATCACAAGAGCACGTCCTCATTAAGAATTCCTCACTAAGAATTACTCTCCCCAATACGAATTCATAAGCTTTCCCTTCTCATTCCAGAAGAACGAAGGGAACAGAAATAATTTGCCCTTGAAAAATAGCTAAGAACTCTCTCCATTAAATTACCTTTCAAACAAAAAAATCAAAATCGGTTCATCCGTTTAGAAACTATGATGCCATAAACAAACAGCGGTCAAACACATAGCGGTCAGACTTATAACACCCCTCTTTTTGAATTTAGGGTTAAAAATAGTAAGTAAGTAATAAATTTTAGTGAACCGATCCATCGGTTCACGGCTAAGGCTAAAACATTTAAAATTTTATATAAAATTTCATGACCTGATGATTCTACCTACACACACCATCAGTAAAAAAAAAGATTCGTCAAAAATTATTAAATTGTCAATCATAAATCACGAAATGGAATTTTAATGAGTAAATAATTTAATAAATTGTGTCTACAAATTTATTTTTATTATTAAATCAATCTAAAATTAGGTTAATATTCTTCTTTAATCATTTTTATTAAAACATTTTTTTTTTCAGTTCAGTTTGATTGAATGGTAGGTAATGTTAAGTTTGTTTTTACTTTTAAAAAATGGATAGCTGTACCTGCTGCAGCATGGTGCTGACATTGATTCCTGAATACCTTTTTAGACATGGTTGATCATCTTCCTTAGCAACATATTTTTAGTACAAACCTTTTAATTTTGGGCCATTCTTTTCAAATTGTGATGTCAATTTTTCGCTAGCTACCACTCATGTGCTTAATTCCGAGACCAGGACTCCACATTCTTGAAATCTATTAGAGCTAGGTTAATTTTGATCACAAATTTGAAAAGTATGACTCAAATTTAGTAGGATTTTATACTTGGTTTATCAGAATTGGATAAAATTTGGATGTGATAGAACAAAATTAAATATTTTGGATTCTGATGTCATTAAGTTAAAAAATTCGATTTTTTTGATAACACAGACAAATTTGATCCAATCTTATTGGAATTTTTTTTGAAATCCACTAATTTTGGGCCACTCTTTTCAGCTGTGTTGTCAGTTTTTCGTTAGCTATCACTTATGTTCTTAATTCCGGGACCGAGACTCCACATTCTTGAAACTTATTAGAGCTAGGTTAATTTTGATGACAAATTTGAAAAGTATGACCCAAATTTAGTAGAATTACATACTTAGTTTATCAAAATTGGATAAAATTTGGAAAGGATAGAGCAAAATTAAATTTTTTGTTTTAAACCCAACCCAACATAACCCATCCCAACATAACCCAACCCAACAGTTAAAAAATAAATAATTTCGGTATATAAATTCCGTGACCAGGACTCCACATTCTTGAAACCTATTAGAGCTAGGTTAATTTTGATCACAAATTTGAAAAATATGACCCAAATTTAGTAGGATTACATACTTGGTTTAACAAAATTGGATAAAATTTGGATGTGATAGAGCAAAATAAAATTTTTTGGATTCTGATGACGTCATAAAGTTCAAAATTTCGATTTTTGTGATAACATCGGCAAATTTGATCCGATCTTATTGGAATTTTTTCAACCCACTAATTTTAGGTCATTCTTTTCAGCTGTCATGTTAGTTTTTCCCTAGCTATAATTTATGTGCTTGATTCCGGGACCAGGACTCCACATTCTTGAAACCTATTAGAGCTAGGTTAATTTTGATCACAAATTTGAAAAATGTGACCCAAATTTTGTAGGATTACATACCTGCTTATCAAAATTGAGCGGTTTGGAAAATAAAAGACAATAAAGAAATACACACATACTACATGCTGCGTACACATATACATATTTCTTATAGACAATTTTGGAAGTAATATTACGTGGTACGTTTAATAAATATCAAAATAGAAATTGAAGATGATATTGACTTTTTTTTATAATCTATGTACCAACAGAAACTGATAACAAGTACTTAAGACCCATCAAAATCAAACTTGACTCCAAAGAATAACGAAGCATATGATCAATGAATGAAGTCGCATACTCCACTCACTCTCTATCAGACTAAAGAAGTAAAACCATGCTGTGTTTGTCAGCAATGCATGCAATGTACTTAGTTAAAGTACAAAATACTATTAAAATACGAGGATGAATGGTAAAAAACAAATTAAATTGTTTTGGTTGGTTTATTGAATAAGTAGGTCACCCCACACGACAATCAACATAAGACTTTACTACCATCATCATCAACATCATGATCCACTGATGGTGAGACCCACCGATTGACTAACCGACTGTTGTTGATTGTATTATACGGAAATATCACCACTGGAAAAAAAAACACAGGTGATTCACAATTACTATTTACTTCTGCTCGTACACATGAAAGATTCAATACTGATTCAGTTTTTATTTAAAAGTCTTAAGAGAAATCTTAACACTTGCTTAAGTACATAAAACAATTAAAGTAACCTTGCATTGTTCTTCCAGCCATTATAACGCATTTATTTAACATTGAAATTTTGGTGACGATTTTCTATCAAAGTGATTTGGGTTTTAAATTCCAATAAAAAGGATTGGATAAGGATTAGTGTGGACTTATGTGTGCTTTTAAACAAAATTGTGTAGTGTAATCTGATTTGGGATATTTTATTAATTTTTGGATTTGTTTCGCAAATGAATTTTCCGAAAATGAAGGTAAGATTTTCAGTTTATTTATCAAATTTTATTTAAGGTAGTACTATCGATAATAGACTTTGCGTTCAGAATTTAATGAAACTTGGCATAGTTGTCCATTATTATATCATAATTAACCAGTTAAATTTTAAGGGGTCTTCAGAGAACTGAAAAAAGATACTTTAAAGATATTTTAACATTGATCCTTATGGGAAATCACTGATTTTATTTTATTTCACAAAACGTTCAGATTTTCAGTTCTCTGAAGGCCCCGAAAAATTTAATTGATTAATTATGATATAATAATAGACAACTATGCCAAGTTTCATTAAATTCAGAATGCAAAGTCTATTACCGATAGTACTACCTTAACACCTACCTTGAGTGTTCGGTAGTTAATTGATTGATCGGTCCAAAGGATCAAATTATTGTAATCACTTAACGTGTTAAGTTATAGAAATGTGTCGATGTAGGACCTCGAAACCAGGCAGTTTGCCTGTTTTGCCTGTATAATAAATTGCAAAACAATTAATTTTATATCTAATGAAGAAAAATGGATCGACTTTTGTAACTGCAGTAAAAAAGTATTTATTGAATATTTGTCTGTAATACCTAGACGAAGTGTTGCTTTGGCCCTTAGACAAGATTTTTCTTCCATTTGAAATTTTTAGATATAAGTTGGTACTTCTGTTATTAGGGGAAGTTGTTTCGAGAATTGTATTATGGAGAGTTTGTTTATGTTATAAGTACTTTATTTGTAAGAAAAATTCATTCTTAATTACTTATTCCTTTAATATTTGACTTGATAAATTGATAATAATAAGAACATTGAAATTTAAAGTATATAAGTTTAACTAGCAGATATCCGCCCGCTTTGTTGGACAATTTCTCCTTTAAAAACAAAGACTATAACGTTATGGGTTTCACTTATCCTCCCTTTTGTTCACAATTTTAATGGATTTTAATTTTTTGGTGAGGAACTCTAACTTTTTTGAAAGTTAAGTTCTGCTCCTGAAGTCAGCGAGTAACTTTGTAACTTTCTATAGGCTAATCATTAAATTAACCTAATTTTTATACTTTTTGCGTCAAAATTACCCCACCCACCGAGTTTCATCAAATTCCAAAGCAAAAATTTTTTTTGCGATTTTCTCGATTTTATCAAAGGGGTACCCCTTAGAAAAATTGCAAAAAATCGAAAAATTTTTGGTATCTCCAATTTTGATATAACTTAGTATATAAGGTAATTTTGACCCAAAAAGTTCAAAAATCGGGTGCATTTGATGACTGGGCTAATAGTTTTTGAGATACGGACTAAAATCGATCCAAATATTGCGATATCTCAGAAAATCTGCATCCAATCTTTAAATTAACCCGATTTTTATACTTTTTGGGTCAAAATTACCCCATCCACCGAGTTTCATCAAATTCCAAAGCAAAAATTTTTTTTGCGATTTTCTCGATTTTATCAAAGGGGTACCCCTTAAAAAAATTGCAAAAAATTCGAAAAATTTTTGGTATCTCCAATTTTGACAAAACTTAGTATATAAGGTAATTTTGACCCAAAAAGTTCAAAAATCGGGTGCATTTGATGACTGGTGTAATAGTTTTTGAGATACGGACTGAAATCGATCCAAATATTGCGATATCTCAGAAAATCTGCATCCAATCTTTAAATTAACCCGATTTTTATACTTTTTGGGTCAAAATTACCCCATCCACCGAGTTTCATCAAATTCCAAAGCAAAAATTTTTTTTGCGATTTTTTCGATTTTATCAAAGGGGTACCCCTTAAAAAAATTGCAAAAAATCGAAAAATTTTGGGTATCTCCAATTTTGATAAAACTTAGTATATAAGGTAATTTTGACCCAAAAAATTCAAAAATCGGGTGCATTTGATGACTGGGCTAATAGTTTTTGAGATACGGACTAAAATCGATCCAAATATTGCGATATCTCAGAAAATCTGCATCCAATCTTTAAATTAATCCGATTTTTATACTTTTTGGGTCAAAATTACCCCATCTACCGAGTTCATCAAATTCCAAAACAAAATGGGTCTCTGATTTTTGGACCAGACTGTAATCCTCTCAGCATTTTTTATTTTTTCTTCCCACAGATTCTACTATAATTTACTTAAGTATAAACTTATACACGTTTTTCTTTTCTTGAATGAGAATGCCTCAGGACAACTCTTGTTGATTATCACCTCATCTTTTTTGATGCATCATTTCGAGTAATTATTAATATACGTGTATGAATGATATTGATCATTTAAAAAAGAGGCCGATTGATTGTATTGTCACAATAAAATATAAAATTTCTAAACAAGTTCAATTAAATTTGCAATAAATTCTTATACAACTGTCATATTATTTTATTCTTCTTGTTGGTAACAACTATTAACAGCTTGCATGATATTGGAGCTAGTTAGTAAAAGTAAAAATCGTACTTAGAGAGAGTTTTAATGTTATTACTTACTATTAGAAGTAGATAATATTGTTAAAAAAATACTGTAATACGCTAAGTAGTTTGAAGAACAATTAAGTACGTTTAATTTAAGATCTTAAAATAGACAGTAAAAGTTTTCAAAAAAAACATTAAAATTAGTATTAATATAATAAACGACTTTTTAATTACTAATTACGTTTGTTGAATGCATACTTAAATGCAGGATGATTATGTGAAACTTACTTTTACACATTTAGTAACTTTAACAATATCCAAAAGGGAAGTTTATCGATATATACTAGTAAAGTTTTGGGTGTATTTTTGTAAAAAGTATTACCGATTTATAAATTCCAATTTGTCGAACATACCCTGTAAAAATGTAATATTTAAAATTTGGTAAGTTAGGTTATATTGGCTATTCACGAAGGAAACACTAAGGCTGTAGAGCCCATTGTGATACCATTAATGTGTTTTACCACTTTTCCGCTGATAATTTCATTTATCAGCTCCTCAATTTCAGAGGCTGAGTGCACCTCCTTCATGCATATACCATGCACTGCACCAGTTCATCAGAAGTATTATAAGCATACCGCTATCCTAAGCATACCGCGGACGGAATTGGTTACGCCTTAACCAAGTGAGCTAATAGCTTTAAGCGGGTTTATATGCTTTAAAATATTGATTTTCAGTTTTGTTTCCGAAAGTTTTCCAATAGCTTACGGGGTTGTAATAAAACCTATCAATTGAAACCGCCGTTACTTTGAAAGGAATGCAGTTAAGTAATGTGACCGTCACCATTTATTTGGACTCTTGTTGCTTTTGGTCTGTACCAGGAATACAGAACCGTAATCGAATTTGAAAGAATAATAAAGAATCGAATTCCTTGCAAGACGGTCATTAAAAGTGTTCAAACTTTAAACTTCAATAACACAAGTTTTTCACCTCCGAGCCAAAAAAGGGGTGTTATAAGTTTGAACGCTATATGTCAAACTATGTGTCTGTCTGCCTGTGGCTTCGTAGCACCTAAACGAATGAATCGATTTTGATTTTTTTTTGTTTCGTTTAAAAGGTAAATTAATGGAGGGATTTTAGCTATGTTTCAAGTTCGAGTTTAGGGTTCCGTACCGGCATAAGATAGGTAATTTAAGTTTAATGTTCGGACATTCTTAATGGAAAATCTTTGATTTATTTGACTTAGTTTGGCTTTTTAATAATCTACATTGATCAATGTTAAAAGTAATTAATTAAAACTCATCACTCGATATTGAAACAATTAAAGAAGAGAAATTTGCTATAATAAAATAAAATTATATAAAAAAATTTTAATTTCACTCAAATAATAATTAATTTTATTTGATTTTGTTAATTGCAGTACAATAATTTTATATATAATTTATGTATGGTATTTTACATAGGTATAAGTTTGTTGGTTAATGAATTCAAGTGTAACGGAAATTGTTTTATTAATATCACAATTTATGTACGGAATTTAACTTTTTTTTTTATTATTATTATTTGTGTATGCGTAGCTCGTATCTATCTAGTCAATAAAATCGAAAGTTCTTTATTTTTGGAATAAATTAATAGTAATGCAATTTAAAAAGAATTTAGATCCTATTAGGGGAATTCTTATAATTAAGTAGCGGTTGCACATGACTTAGTCCGCGTGGTGGCCATCATCAGACTCTAAAATTTTGTCACAAATCATGAGTAGGTACACACATCAATTATGACATTTCTAACTCCAAAAATGGCTTAAACTATAAATTTGCAATGCCTAATTTACCTTCGCGAAGAATGAATTTTTTGAAAATAGTCAAACAGTAAACTTTTTTTCTGAACCATGAGCTCATATACCATTTTTTTACATTCAACCGCCATTTTAGACTCTTAGAGGATGATTTACAAAAATTCGAATTGCCCATTCTAAGCCAAGATATAAGATGGATATATGGGCTATTTATTTTTACTTTCATTTTAAGATATGGTTATGGTTTTTAATTTCATATTTTAATTTCATACTTTCATTTTTGTCAAAGTTTTTCTTCTTCAACCGATTATTTCCTAATGAAAATCTTCAAAAGTCTTCAGAATATTTGAAAGACATTGAATATAACTGAGAAGCAAAGAAATTGAGGATAGCGTTTTAAAAAGTTTTGAACTTTTGAAAATATTCTTCAACTTTCAAGAGCGAATTATATATACATATTCAAACCAATAATTTAATATATTATGAAAATATATTTGTTTAAATATTTTGTTTACCCGAAGAGACCTTGTCAAAAGCCGACACCGTTTTATAAATGGCTTAAAATTGGACAAAATTAGCTTATTCTGTAATAATATAAAATTTACTGGATATTATTCGAAACTATCCAAAAAGTTCGTTTCTAATTTCTTAGTATATTTTTTGTTAAAATTATTAAATTAATTTTAAATAATTTAATTTTCAAAAAGTATTTAATTCTTTAAATATGCCAATTATTTCATAATGAATATGTTTGAAGAGATAGCTGTTAAAAGTGTTAATTAATTATAATTATCTTCTAAAGAAATTTTAAAGAAAGCAAATAATTATTTATATACACAGATCTAAGACTAATTTTAAACACTAAGTTGAACAGAACTATAAGTATTTCCGTTGAATATACGGAAAATATAAATTATACTTTTTCCGATTTAAATTAATTAAAATGTTATTTAAGAATTTCTAGATTTTAATAAAACTCATTTCAATCATATTTATAGCAAGAAACATTTCAAGTGACTTAATTTAATAATATAGGTAACATCTAACAAGATGCAATTTCGAAAAATTTTCTTGAAATTTTCATCGATCCTACCTAATAGATGTCATATGCAAGGTATACTAAGTTTAGTCCGCTTAAAAATATTTTTTATTTATTTGGTGTTTATAAAATCACCTAATTAGTTCATTTTCGGTTGTCTGTCCGCCTGTCTGCCAACACGATAACTCAAAAATCAAAAAAGATATCAAGCTGAAGTTTTTACAGCGTACTCAGGATGTAAAAAGTGAGGTCAAGTTCGTAAATGAGCAACATAGGTCAAGTGGGTCTTGACCTACAGGACCCATCTTGTAAATCGTTAGAAATAGAAGAAAAGTTTAAACATAAAAAATCTTCCTTATCAAAAAATAAACAACTTTTGATTGAAACATTTTTGTCGTAAACATCACTGTTTACCCGTGAGGGTGTAAATTAGGCGTAAATTGTATAATATATTGTATATGGGGATATCAGTTACGTATGTGTGTCATGTATGTATGTATAATCTGATAGAGTAAACAACACTGTCTATGCATGGTATTTCAACAATTTACTCAGTCAAGTGTTTGTTTTCACTTGTTTAATGATCATTTTTATGTTTCTTATCGAATAAAATTCATGTAGATAGTTTACTTTCCGGTTAGTGCCTAACTAACCGTAATACTGATTGAACTTCAAATATATATTTCAATTATTTTTTAATATAAATTTAATTTATTTTAAAACTATTTGAAAGTTAAGTTCAAGGTATTTATATGTTTTGATATACGATACAATTATTTTTTTTTGTCACAAACCTTGAAATATTTGATCAAGATGAGTACCTATATTAGAAAACAATATCAACATTTTTTATCGTTAGATACTTTTTCATTTATTCAAAAAAAAAATTCATTGGCAGCCAAGTTTGATTGGGTGTGAACGCGATTTTTTCAAGTTTCATCAAGTTGGTTCCGAAGCAAAAACATTTTATACCCATTAAGAAAATTTTAAACATTTGGTAAAATTGATTTGTTTCTGGACCAATTCCTGAACTAAAATACTGTTGACTGAAAATTCCTGTTTTGCCTCCCCTTGGCTTAAAAGCTTGGGTACGCTCGTGTCCAAATAATTATTGATTTTGTTGGTATAATAAGTATACATTTAAAGATAACAGTTTGTTAAGAAAGTTAGAAAGATTCACAGCTTATCAATGATTCGAAAAGAATTTCTAAAAAAAAAAACGTTAATAAATATCGATAAAAAAAACATTAAGCGGAGAAAGTAGGTAATATTATTGGTTTATAACAAACTATACATTATGTTTGTTCTTAACAAATAAATAAAACTTATTTATTTATTTTTTTGTATATTATTTATTTCTATTCATTAACACAATGACATTTCTACCACGCAGGCCAGGGTTTAGTCATTTCAGTACCTCGGCCGAGATTATTCATTGCCTCTTATTTCTTATATATTCACAAAAATTTGTCTCATTTGCCTCAAGTTTATCGGCTTCAGGTATTTTAATTTTAAAGAAAAGTAGAGATCTTTCAAATTTTCTTAACTTATTAGTAACACTTTTGTAAAACTACGTTAGTCCTACGATTTCATCCTAAAACGTTTTTTGTGGAATATTTTAAAAATTGTTTTATTTTATTGGAATATTGATACGGTGAAATCTTTCCAATGCGATCAAACAGTGTGAAATTCTTGAACGAGACGGTAAAATATTTTCAAATTTTTGTTAGTGTTAAAAAATATTCTTAGACATGTTCTAGAATATATAAGGAATGGTCTTTTTTGTATGACACACACTATCTACACTGAATGTAATTGAGAAAGATGATTTCGCTGTAGTATCAGTATTTTTTTCTACTTACATTTTGAGTACAGAATATATTGCTTACAATTTGAGTACCGTGTTTAACTCTGTACATATGAGATATACAATGTAAAGTGAACTACTTCACCAAATGTCGTCGTACAATTTATGATCGACATTATGAAGTTACATGGATTATATTAAATAAATTAACATAAATTTATAATTTATTTATGAAAATCAATTATTATGTTTTACTCACAACTGTTTGAGTTACTAGATTTATTATTATTAAAAAGAAATTTTTAAAGTCATATTTAATGTAACTCAGTGTTTCACTGGTCACCTGTTTCATTGAAATAATAATTTATAAAAAAAATTATTGTTAAAGGAAAATAAATTCAAATGCAACAATTTTACCGATGACTGGAAACAAAAGCTTTGGAAAGGAGAAATTTGAAGAAGCGCACTTAAAAATGCACAATTATATTAAACAGTAGAAGTTACTCATACCTGACTATTAATAAAAGCTTGAAGCGCTATATTTAAAATATTAAAAATAATATTTCTGTGATTGCCTAACACGTGCTACGTACTCATTATGTAAACTTCGCATGCGTGCGTAACTAATACTGTTACCCACTGGTATCGTAAATAACTGTTATCAATTTGACACTATTTGTCAAAGTTTCTTACTGAACCATTTTTTATTATGGCTTATTTATAGAAATAAGTATAACTAGATTTATATATATATATATATATATATTTGTAAATTTTTCTTTTTTAACAGATAAATAATTTAATTAGAAAGTTTATAACAAGAAATTATAAAAGTTTCTATGTAATGTCAATATCATGTACGCTTAGTCAATTTATTTCTTTAAAAAAAAATTGTCCATATTTAGATGTCTTGTAAAAGTTTTTTAAACAGAAAAAATTCATTTATAAAAAAAAAAAAACAACATTTATTTTTCAATTTCCATCTATTCAAGTTTGCTTATAATTTTTTTTTTTTTGAAATCAATAGTAAAGTACACAGAATGAATTAATGACCTAGAATACATATATTAAACTATCATAGTTTTCATAGAAAAAAAAAATTTTGGTTACAAATAATAATCCAAGTTTCCAAGTTTTTCCAAGTTTGAGGAATTGCCCAAACGGATTGCCTTTGGTAATGTACCTGATTGATTCACGCGATATTTCTGGGGAGATGCATATTTTTCCTCACTTCGTTGATTCAGCACAGTATAAGCCATAATAGAAACATAAGTGTTAACAAATCCCTCTAGAGTTTATTAGTCGTGTGAGTGCGAACCCTGTAGTACACACGACTAACTTCCCAGAGGGGGAAAAAACATTAAAAAAAGGTCTTGTTTGCCTTCATAGATTATTCTTCGAACGTGTACTGCAGCTTATGCTGGAACGATCATTATCTCCATAGATGTGTTTTATCCACTTTTCAGATTCTATTTATTCAGTATTTCCAATTTTTTTATTCCCATTAAAAACCGGCTCAACTAATTCTACTGAAAACTCTTCCAGTTCTTAAATACGCAATTACCTGTCGAATAAGACCAGTCATGTGTTAATGTCATGAGTGGTTCGCGAAATAATCGAAAAAATCCGAACGAACATACGCACATACGTAGACACACACACACACACACACACAGACATCACACTGAAAAAGTTCGATTCGGATATTAAGGCCTTGAAACCGTGGAAATATGTAAAACCGTAGATTTTCCAAATTGGCCCCCTTACATTAACTTCCTCTGAGAAGTTAAAAATGAATTAATCGTTTAGTTTTCGGTTGTAAATTCTCGCTTCTCTTTATAAAACTGTTTTTAAAATATCGAAGCAATTAAATTATAACTTCTCCTTTGAGTACATCAAAACATAGATTTATAGCATTGAACTTTTAACATTTGGTCAGAAAGTTAAGAGTTATAAAAAAACAGAAATTAATGAATTTATAATTGAATTGATATCCGCGCATAAATTTTCAAATTATTAATGACTAATATAAAATGTTAATTATATATCATACAAAATAATATTTATGGATTTTTTGTGTGAAGTTTTTAAGTGAATTATAATTTATGGTTTTAATAAGAAATTAATCGTTCTTTTTAATATTTATTTGCAAAAGTCTATATTAAGATTAAAAATTTCTCTTTAAACTTAATTGTTTTTAAAGTCCATAAAAACTGATAAAAATATTCTTTTTTCCTCCAATTATTTTCTCTAAATTGACTTTAAAAAAATTGTCCTACAATTGTTGAATGTATTCAATTTTGAATCAAAGTGGTATCTTCATTTTTAATTGACGAATTTTGCACTTCAAGTCTCCCGATTTCAGACACATGTCCAGACCTTTTTTATTTGAAGTTACAATTGAAGGATATATAGGGTCCTAAAACTATCGTATTAGAAGAGCAGAATGATGTAGAGAATAAAATTTTAAGCAAAATACTCCTGTGTCAATTGTACAGCATAAAGCTTCGTTAAATATCATTTGTAATTCTGAAAATTCTTTGAATTGTAAATAAAAAGAAGTTTAATTTTCGAAAGTTTTTCGTAGCTATGACGGTAAATATCAAAAAAATCAAAACTGTCTGATTTATTTATTTAATGCGAAATGATTCTCCTCAAGTTTGATGGGACCCCTCGTGGGGTCCATCCCTCTTTAGGACATGAAACATTCCCACTTATATAGGTGTCTCAGTCCTCTGGTGAAATGATGCCTACAGATTAATAAAACGACAATCCGTCTCATTGACTATGGGCTACGTTCTCAAGTTATTTTCGCTCATTAATTCTATTTTTTTGCAAATATCCTAGATTTTTTGTAAAAAAAAATATATGATCGAAGTCACTTGGTAAATAGTATAAAAAATATAATAAATAAAAATAATTCACATTTACTTACTAACCTAAAATCGTAAAGCATATCATTTAGGTACAAAATATGTTTCTTGTGTAGTCTCGATTTTATTAAATGCACGCAATTTTTATTTTAACTATTAATTAAATACATTTAATATATCCGTGTATAAATTTTTATATACATCCATACAACACAAAGTCGTAATTTTTTCTTATATATGTAATTATTTTGAAAAATAAAATAATTAAGTGGTGCGTATAGTGGGAGAAATTTAATCACTATATTTAGATCATACAAATGGTTTTTATATTATTTTATTTATTTACTTTTTTTAATAACTATTATTTTTTATTAGTAAAATATGGATTTTAGTGACATACTTTTGATACTTTTTGTATTCAATATCATTAATATTTATTAGCACATGTATTTAAATGGTTCATGAATTTTGCAGGAAACATTTTAGTTTTTCCCCGTTAAACAATTTTTACTGCAGAAAATCCGTTCATTAAGGATAATGAGCTGCGGAATTCTATCGTTACCGATATAATTGTCCCTTCTGTATACAAGCTACACCATGCAACCCGAAAAATACCTCACTAAACAGCTCAATTGTTCACATGATTTACCTACGTATTGCTAAAATATTTCCTTTTTACACAATATTATAAAAAACAAGTGAAAACAAACAATTTACTGACTTAATTGTAGAAATACCATATAAAGACAGTGTTGATTACGCAATCGTTTGGTTTTTAAGTCTGGCAAGTAAAGGACGTTGAAAGGGTGAAAAAATTATAAACTTGATAAAATGCAAAATTTGGTTAACAATTTGTAAGTTAGTTATTTAAGTATTTAGAAGTTAGCGCTCTTAGTATGTAAGTTCTATAATCTAAAAAAGCGTTATTTCAAAAATTAGATTTTAATTTGTTGTTTGTTGTTTAATTTTCAGATAATCGCAGTGTTGTTTTTCACAACATTAATATTACCATATGGATTTTCTGAAGAAAATACAAATAAACGGACACCAGTATCTGTTACGCGAACAGAACTACGTGTGGCCAAAAGTTTAGATCCAGATAAAGTTCAGACATTAAATGTTGTTACAAAAACTGGATCAATTGCTAAATTAATTGTAAAACGTCGTGATTCAAAATCATCAAATGAAAATCAAAAATTATCAACTAGCCCAATTGTAGATAGTTCAACATCGACAAAACAAAATGATAAACTTGTAACGTCCACAACACCAATTCCCACGGAAAAAGTTACAGAAAAATATGAACCCAAGTATATTGTAACACCAAATCGTAATAAATATGATGGACAAGTCCAAGCTGAATATGGAAATTGGTCACCGATTTCAATTGTAACATTAAATCCAACTTTATTCACTTTGGAAGAAACATCAAGGGCGCATAATTCAGAAGGAACACAGCCAAAAAACGTTTATATTACATCGTCAAGTTTTAATATGGATAAAGAAAATATTTACAGAGCCCTACCAGAACCCGTTAACATACGCTCCGATAATATTTATGTTAAGAATGAGGAGGCCAAAAGAGGTCGGGCTATTGTGCCATTAACTACAGTTAATGAAAATCAAGGAAGCCCTGCAGTCATTCCTGTAATTCAAGGAGTTCGTGTCCCAGATGATGAGGAAGATAAATTTAAAACTTGGCGAAATGCTCGCGTTATCAATGGTGAATTAGTTCCATATGAAAAAGGCTACAAGCCACAACCAGCAATACCTATTGGTGAGTTAGTATTCGCCAGTAAAGTACCATTGAATGACAAAAACACTAAAGGTATTGGACCCTTCACTAAGTTGGATAATTTTGCAGCATCCGAATCAAAAGGTAATATTGGTCCATTCACTGTTAGAGACAACATGCTAAATCGAAACGAGCAAAATTATGAGGAATACATTGGTAACAAAAATAACTATATCCGATTCAACTCGGACACTAGTTTTGGACCGTTTACAAAAGCTGACAATTCACGTTTAGCGAATTCGAAACTGATCGATTACATTAAAGAAATTAATGCACAAGAATTAAAACGAGATTATTTTTCGGGTCGCATTCGTAAGAATATTGATTATGATTCGGATGATCAAAGTAGTATACGTTTTCCACAAACAGACACTACACAAATTCAACGGAGAATGTTACAGTACCCTGGAAATGTAAATTATCCAACATCCAAAGTTTATAGTCCATCATCAAGTTCCACAACAAAACTAAGTCCAGTTAATTTTGTGGATGGTGTTCGTACGCCAGTTTTACAGTATGCACATCCGGAGTTAGGTGTGCAACCGGTAAAAGTTCCAAGTGAAGAAGATCAACAGAAAGCTGTATCACCTGCAACAACTACTTACAAACCCAATCAAAATAGTGAACGTACCTATTATTTGAAAGGAGAAACTCCAAACAATAAAAATAACTATTATGGCACGGATGCTGGCCGACAAACAAAATATTACGATAACACCCAACAAACTTCAGGTGGATATTATCAAAATTATCCATACAATAATGGATATTATACAATCAAACATACATACGAGCAACCTTTCTGGTATAAAATTACAGAGTCGATAAAAGATAATATTCAAACTGGAGTGGAGCGGATGCAACAATTTACTCGTCCAGTATTTGAACCACTTGTCGAAGCCACTCATAAAATTTCACAAAATTTGGGATTTTCTCCACAACATCAACAACAACAAGTGGCACAAGATAAAATTGGAACGGCTCCAGTCATTGGTGCTGCAAGTGGGTCAATAATTTTACCAGCATTAGGCTTAGTTGCCGGAGGAGCTGCTCTTGGTTTAGGTGCCGCTGCTGTTGGACGATTTATGGATATTGGATTAATGCGAAGTAATCAAGATGCTGATAATTATTTAAATGAATTAGAAATGCAACATAAACGCGCATTAAATACATATCAAGCTTATAATAATGATCCAAGAACAACGAGTGATATATACGTGATAATGGATGATCAAATTACATCCGCGCAAGCACCGCAAAGTCAAACAATTCGTCGTAATAAACGTGCTGTGAATGATGAAAATAGTGAAGTGTTTGTATTACAAGAATTGGCACAAGACTTAAAGAATGGTGATGGTACATATAGTGCTGATTTACAGCATTTAACGCAAGCAGCGCAATGGACTGATACACCGTGTGCAAAACGTTTATTTTGTGATGTGATGTTACGACAAAAATCCGATCAAGTATTGCTCATGGAAAAGAAAATGGACTCATTTTTATCATTGTAAGTAAAATTTTTGAAAACATTTAAGTATATATTATATTCCGTTCGTTTAAATTCTGTTCCTTTAAAAAAATAAAATTTCATCGAATCTTAGAAAAATATATTCAAGAATTCAGAACTAATTTAGATTATTAACTAATCATTACACAGCATTAAATCAAAATACTGTTTTCTAATATCTTTAAAAGTTTTTGAAATAACCTTTTCCATACATGAAATTTCACCTCTATTATAACATAGATTTCAATGTTAATTCGATTCTTACAATTAGAATAGAAACGTAGAACATGTTAATAACATCAAAGGTATAATTAAAATATTTGATTGAGAGATATTAAATGAAGACATAGGAAAGTCATTTAAGTATTATTAGAAACTGGCTTAAGCTTATTAATATGTCAATAATAAGATTGATCTAAAAAGATGTAGGACTGTTATATATCCACGCATTGAAATCTTTTTGTAGTTTGATTGTATACGTGGGGATAACTGCTCAATAAAGTGTTTGGTCGCCACTAACACCACACCAGATTCTATTATAATAACTATAATATAAATATTTTGTATTTTTATGTCCCCGAAATTCAGGCGTCTTAAAACCAACTCTAAAAAAGGTTGCCAGGCAATCGTATCATTAAATTCCTACATTTTTGTTGCGTCATAAACAACGCAGGGTCGTAGAATTGTTGAGAGGTAAACGATTATTTTGTCATAAGTTGGTCAAAGAGAAATTTTTGTATAATTCCAATTAATCCGTAAATTACTGCTAGTCGGCAAACTCTAGGTGGAGGGTCTTTTAAAAGTACAACAAATTTTGAAAAATTTGTATAGAAAGTCTTCTTTGTTTTCGACAGCTAAAATATTTTTTTTCGGGAATATTAGATAAAAATATAAAAATATGATTGCATTTTTATATCCTGTATTTTTATATCCTGTAGATACGAACAAAATTGATAGGTGTTAAAAAATCACCTATTTAGCCCATTTCCAGTTGTCCATACGCCTGCTCGTTTATCCGTTCGTAAACGCGAAAACTCAAAAATGAAAAGAAATGTAATGCTGAAAATTTTAAAGCGTGCTCAGGACGTAAAAAGTGGGTTTGAGTACGTAAATGAGCAACATAGGTCAATTGGGTTTTGTAAAGCGTTAGAGATAGAACAAAAATTTAATGTAAAAATGTTCCTTATAAAAAACTTGCTCACCCGCAATTCTAATCTAAGTAGACAAATAGTTACAGCCGCCTTGCGCCCGCTTGACTACTCGCTCGGCTGCTTAGCCTCGTCGATACCAAAACCGAGATAATAGTATTTTAAAACAGCCTGTATGTATTATGAAGATCTTTATGTATAATAAATATTATTGAACCTGTTAAATAAATTTGTTATTCTTTCTTGAACCAGTGATATTGATTTAATATGTTGTCGAACTTGCTTAGAGAAAGCTGTTGAATTCTCCACATAAATATTGTAAAGTTGTTACTTTAAATATCTTGATCATTATTATTACTTTCAGACCATGAGCTCATATTGAAGTGAAATTATTTTGTTAGTCTGCCTTTTAAGAATTAATAAAGATAAGTTTGGTAATAAAGAAATATTTGAGTTTTTCGACTTTCTAATTTTTCGGCGAAAGTTTTTTTAAACTATGTTCCTTATCGCACGTTAAGCAGGTGAGGGCTAAACTAAAGAAGTCTCCATCGGCCGACATCACCGACCGGCACTTTTTAGCACGCTTTTATAAGCTTGGAATGTATCTATGTATCTATGTAACGGAATCATCGAACGTGACTTTCACCTAATTCAGATTGGATTGAAACTTCGCACACTTATCAAGGACCGATACGCCGAAATCCATCCTCTTCAACAATTTTTTTAACATAGTTCGTACCAGGTGTCCCAACCACTCTCGCTTTTTTTCAATCTACTATTTCAATTTATTGACTATAAAATTCGTGGAAACAAGATTCCCGTTTGAAAATGTTGAAAGGTTTGGAAATGGAATAAATGGAATTTTCACCTTATTTCATCCCATTCGATGTGTTTGCAAATTTTTTTTCTATTTTTTTCTCGTATTCTCTTTTGTTTTTTAACATATGCGTCAACCAAAAATAAAAATACTGTAAAAAAAGGGTAACCATCGAAAATCTATTCTATATAAATTATTTCATTAATTATATATTACCAAATTTCCCTGTATTAATTTCAAAATAGATCGATCAAATCCAGGAAAATTTTTGGTTCATAATGAGCTCACGGTCTATTATTGTTACTTACTTATTCAAAGTAATCTTTTATGTAGTCGCTGTATCTAGTTACTAGTTAGTACCTACTTATACCTACTACCATTGATCTTTGAGCGCTTCTTGCTTCCATATGTAATGATATCAATCTGTATACTGTAAATTATAAAATTATTACTAATCAAATCAATTTACTGTCAATGAATTTGAAATAAATATGCAAATATAATCATTTATATCTCTGCACGCCGACCACAATGAATTCTTTCAATATAAATGTTGAAATTTACTAAAATTTTTAGATTGCTCGGAAAAATCTATGTGTGTGTGTGTGTGTGTGTGTGTGTGTGTATTTCAAGTACTTTACAAATACCTTGCAGAAGTGAAAATAACCCCGCACTTGGATCCTAGCTAATAACACTATTCATTAAAGTATCTTTTTCCTTATAGCCATCTCAAAACTCCACCAATTTTGAAGATCATGCCTGATTTTTAGTTGTACGGAAAACTCTTCAACTCACACTTGAAACATAGCTTAGAATATTTCTCAATTTTCTTGTCTCCAATTCCAATAAAAATCATATTTTTCCAATCATCCTTAACCGGTTTTTATTCTTTTAAAATGGTCTAATAAGAAACCGAAAGTTTTGTAAGAGCAGTTAAGAAATCAAGGCGAAAACATCCAATGATAGAAATAAATGCTTTCGTATAGAATTTAAGATGTTAATATCTTAAAACTCGCTTAGGCGATACTGTAGCGATTCCTGGGGCTGAAATTTGTCTTTTAATCATAAAATTAACATTAGATTTGCGTATTTATAGATTATTAAGGGTAATAAAGACCCAAAAATGTCCAAAATGTCTCCACAATCGCTCAATGATACTTCTATGAACTAGCTTTATAATATATATTTAGAAATAGGAAAATATATATTAAATTTATCGGAAATTAACACCGGATTCTTCCATGATTATTCAATATTTAAAATATATACAATATTCCGTATCAAACAAATCATTAATTATAATTCAATTAATGAAAACAAATGGAAGTAATGCATCCTTTTTTGAATATACCTTATATTACTTTTTTGTACCGGAAGTAAAAAATTGAAAGTTTCCTTGTTAGAATATTTAAAAAAATTATCGGATGTTTTAAAAATGTTACTTTCTAGTGACACATTGATTCATAACACACTTAGTGAAAGTTTCCACCTAAAAAAAAAATTTTCATTGAAAATTGTTTCGTTAAATGCTGGTTATTATTTGTTATACAATGGTGAATTTAATAAAAAAAACTTCCTGGTATATTAAATAGTAATGCGCTTTAAATTTACTTAACCATCTTCGTAAAGTTAAAGATTTGGATGTTGAAGCATTTCGTTTTTGAAACGAAGTTAGATTAGGTTAGGTTAAAGAAACAGTCTTGGCCGGGGAGGGACACGCTTAGACCGTAGGGACCGTTGTTACTGACAAAAGGATTGGCTCATTTAATAACAAAATTGATCCATTCCCGGCTATTACTCCACGAATCAATTGGAGCTGTTTAAGAATAGCAGCAGTGCTTAACGTAAACGGAAATTCGGAGAGATCGTCCAAGAAATGCTGGCTCCATTGAGTCCATTTCCTCATTTGAAAATCTGGGCAGTGGTAGAAAAGTTGGGACAGCGTTTTCTCTCCCTCCCCTGTGATTGTTCTTGTAATAATTGTGCGGCATTAGTAGGCCCAGTCGTTCAACGTGTCTGTCGTCTAGCAAGTACCCTGCAACACCAACGATTTGATTATAGAAGCTCTTTGAAGTGATATAAGATCTCCGGGAGTACTTTAAGTGCGTCACTGCCTCCATTTATGATTGGCCTGATCAAACTCTCCTGGTACCCATACCAGATTCCCATTCATTTGTTTCGCCATTTTTAACAAAACTCTGTATGAAAAAACGACTAAGTAGAGATTCCTTTGCTATCCAATTTCTTACTTTTTCGTAAAATTGGAAAATGTTTTGTGCATTTTTTCCTTTCACTAGCTGCACGCGAAACTGTATGCTAAAAAAATGACTAGTTTGCAATTTTTACAATCTTCATAATTTAGTTAGTGGTATTCACTTTTATTATTTATTATTTACACTTTCAAAGATTTTAATCTTTTAAGTCCAAACCCTGCTTTTGGTATTGATTTAAAAATTTTTAATTGAATATCCGCTTTAATATTTATGATTATTTTGCATAATAAAAATATATTTTTTATTTAGCCGCGAACAGATCAATAAGTTAGGTGATAAAGCAATAAATAATAAAAATTTTTGACGATGACAAATAAAAAAATTTAGAATTAATTTTTTAACCTCTTTTTAAAGTGAAGTAAAAAGTACAAAGCAAATACATTATTTATTCTCATGATTGATTTAATGACAGTCATTAGAATAGTACAGGCGTTGGCTGAAGCTGATAATGGAAATATGATATACACACACTGGAAACTGCTGACAGAGATGTCCTACGTACTACTAGCTTCTAGAATACGCACCAGCAGCAGAAAAAAACGTAAATATTTAAAGTACGTCTTTGAATTGAGGGAAAAACTTATAGGTATGCAATTCAATGATCCAAAAGAAATATTATTTAACTTCCGTCCTAGCTTCCGGTTGCGTCCGCACTATTCAAAACAATTATAATGAGTTAGTTTAAATAAATGATGTTTTTTTCTTCAAATAAGTATAATTTATTTATAACTAATAATTGTATGCAATTTTATTAATTATATAGAATGACATTTTTTTTTTATGTGTTTATATTGAATAGAAAGTTGTGAATATGATTTATGAATGCAAATTTTAGTAAAAAGGGCTGCAGATTTTAGAAATTATGTTTTTTTTTAAATAATAAGCACAATTGTATAATTTCACATTTATAATTTAACCTTAATGTTTGAATGAATTTATTATTAATTAATTATTTTCAATATTCCCAGTGATAATTGTTTCACAAGTCCACTTACATATATATTTGTTTAAGTTTATTGACTTCATGCCATTATTATAAGTTATAACTTAACATTCCGCTTGGTTGTTTCTACACAAGCAGCAGTCTAATTAATGAAAAAATCGTTAAGTGTGAGATTGAATTTTAACGAAAATTCTGTCCTTTTCATAATATTTGATTAAAATTTACAAGTTATTACCACCAAATAGCCAATAAACAAAGGAGCAGTTTGGTAAATCGATACAAGAAAAAATGCTCGTGATTATAGTCATATTTTACTAAGAATATGACTCTGGCCACGACCATCTTTGGATCAACAGAAGCTTGGTATTTTTATGAGAAACTTGTTTCTTTAACCTTTGTTCTTTTTTATTCTTACAAACAGAAATATTTACAATACTCAATAAAAATACAACTTTTAAACTCTTTTCGAAAATCTAACAAATTCGTTCCTAAAACCATGGTCCAAAAATTAATCTTTTCTTAAACTGGGATTTGGTTCTTATATCTGTTGTGAAATTCCCAAAAAGAAATATTTCCAATTCGGAAATAATATTAATAGGATTTCAAGGAAAATTGAATTTAAATGACAATATAAAATGCATTATAAAAAAGTTTAGTTTAGTACAGCGACGCCATTCAAATAGGAACCTGACACATTTTTCTATCAATTTTGATAGCGTTGCTCAGTTTGCTTATGTATACATTAATATTTTATGTCAAAATCAATTAAGTATTTCTAAAAAATTCAAACATGAATAGACTCAGTAATTTACGAAGATGAGTTGATGATGAAAGTTTTGCGTTAGAAAATTTATATTCCAGTCACATGAACATACAAAAATTACATAATTAGTTTTATTTAGAAATATTTATTAATGATTCTCCGATATTAAAATTTTAGTGAACATAATTGATTATGAAAATTAAAAAATATAGGTCATGTATTGATGATAATGGTTTTTTTATTTATGTATTTATAATAAATGTTGATTTCAATTTTTTGAAATTAAAATACTTACTAAAGGTATTAACAAGTGAAAACAAACAATTGACTGAGTTAATTGTTCAAATACCATGTAAAGGCAGTGTTGATTACTCTGTCATATTACACATGCATACATGAGACACACATATAACTGATATACCTATATAATACTACAATTTGCGTATAATATGCGCTCTCACGGGTGAACAGTCATGTTAACGAAAAAATGTTTCAAACAAAAGATGTTTATCTTTTTATAAGGAATATTTTTTACATGTAAAATTTTGTTCTATCTCTAACGGTTTACAAGATTGGTCTTACGGACCCAAGATCCAATTGACTTATGTTGCTCATTTACGAACTTGACCTCACTTTTTACAATCTCAGCAAGCTATAAAAATTTCAGCTTGATACCTCTTTTCGTTTTTGAGTAATCGTGATGACAGACGGACAGTCAACAGACGGCAGACGGCAGACGAAAGACGACAGATGACAGACGACAGACAGACAGACAACTGGAAATGGACTAATTAGGTGATTTTATGAACACCTATGCCAAAATTTTGTTCATAGCATCAATATTTTAAGCGTTACAAACTTGGGACTAAACTTAGTATACCTTTAATATTACATATACATGGTATAAAAATAATTGTGAAATAAATATTATTTGAAATAACTTATTTCTTATACTACGTGTTCGTATAATTGAAAATGTTTAAATTCACACCCATAATTGTATATTATTTCTGTAAATAATTGAAATACTTACAAGATATAAAACATGTTGAAAAATCTATTCACTCTGTCTATTACCCGTGCGGTTTATATTCGGGATGAGTCAAAAAATCCATTTATTATTCTGAATGAGGTGACTATATATTAATGGAAACCTACTCGGAAATGAAGCAGATGGCAAATAGAATTTTTCAATATCTAAAACTTTCTATAAAATCATGGTCATGCGATTTCATTTTTTTTAACTTTATTGTTATTTTACAGTAAAACTTTCGAGTTTCTACTAAAAATTTTTTCGTACTGACAGCAATAAGTAGGACTAAGATAGAAGATATTTGTTATTCATTTTATCACATTGGTTATAACACATAGAGTGATAGAAGTTACTTAGTACCGATGAAAATTAATAATGAAAAATAATGAAACATAGAATTAGAGCAACAGCGCGTTCCTGAAAAGCGCTTGAAGGGGCTACGGTCGTTTAGCGGTCCACAAACTGCTCTACCTAAATCAGTAGACAGGCATCTATTAATTAAAGGTATAATATTTGATAAAACCCTCCCATCCCCGATTGAAGACTTTTCCTAAGACAAAGTCGCCAATCAACGGATGGGAGGTGGCTGCATATATACTTCCACATTCACACGAACAATGAACCAAAATGAAAAGGTCATTTATCCACTGTGGTGGCTCACCAGGTATTCACAAACCAAGGTTTGTAATATACCGGGTCAGTGGATGTTTCCAATTGGTGTCTTAGGTGCGAGAAAAAACACTTAGGTCTACCTCCTTACTCTTGGACTGCTAACGATCATGACCCACCACCTACTTTCTTTTCGTCATAGTCGTACGGTCGAATTCACCACCCCCCCCCCATGGAGGAGGGAAGCTGCAACTTCGGTTTGCACAATGGGCAGAAAGTGGATACTTTCTGCACGGAGGTGAGAAAAATATTATAGTGTGATACTTGTTGAATGTGATGTAAATTAGCGAAAACAGTTCCCACGATAATTACGAAAACTTCCTATACCGAAGTTCAAATTTGAATACAAAATGTTGGTTTAAATCTTAAACCCTTTTCTCTCATCATTTCTTACACTAGTCACTGCTAGTAATATAAATTGCGCAATTAAAAGAATAAAAATGGTCTTGAGTGCGATTTGTATATGTATATCCTCATTAAACTGAATGTGTAGGATTAAAGAATTATTTAAAAATTTTTAAAGTGAATACTGGTATGGATATCAACAATTATAAATATTGATAGCTTATTGTTTATTTATTTATTTATTTATTTATTGTAAATATTGTAGTTATTACATCATTTTTAAAAAATCATATTATTTACAAAGGCTTGTTCTTCATTCATTTACATATATTTGACTGACTCATCAGATCTTCAATATTTTATTACAAGGATAATATTATAATTATGCTGTTGTAATTATTTATATTGTAATAAATTTTATTGTAAAAATGCTGGGATTTGCAGCTTTGATGATGTTAAATCAGTTTATTTCGAAAAATAAAACTAAATTTTTGCATAGTGCAATTCTACAACGCCTCTGATCATATCAGTGCTCATACACTATATTCTATTAAGTGCATCCGAAATTTAAGCACCTACATCAGTCTGTAATACTATTGGTTTAGAAAACCAAGCTTTAGAAACAAAAAACAAAGTTAGACAAGAGGAATTAAGCAAAGGTCTGGGAAAAGGGGATAAAGCTAAGGTAGTCACGCTAAAGAGATAAGAGAATGGGCATAGTGGAAAATTGTTTGTTAAATGCCTATTAAGTAGATGAGCAATCCAGTGGAGCGGACGGATAACAGCCTTTGGTTATTTTAAGAAATCGTAGTAAGAAATATAGAAGAGATATTAGACCCTTCCAAACAATTTTTTATGGAAATCGATAAAAAACTTAATGAAAATTTTAATTGATTTTGGACACCACAGATCGAACTTTAAAATTAATAGCATGTTATATTTTAATCAATGTGTATCTGAAATAAGAAAGTATAATATGATGCCTTGTGCTGTACCTTTAATAAATATTATAAATATAGATTAATTCAATAGAAATTTTTAAAAAATCATTGAACTTGGAGATAAGAAAGTAAACAAAATATTATATGAACAAAAAATATTTCGTTTTAAAATAGTTTTAAACAAGTACAAATAATAATAAATATATTTTACTTTCTCCACAAAAATATATCCATGATTGTGTGAATGGAATTTATAAATATGTTCGTGTAGCTATCTATACATATGAAAGTAATATTTATATTAGGGTAGAGTTTTGTACCTTGGTTTTTAACCTTAAATCATTTTCAGTTTCTTGCTATGTTCGATATAGCCACTAAGTAAATGAAGACAAAGTTTATTTATCAAAAGACAAGCAACCAAAGACGATTATTGTCCATACGAATTTGTTTACAAATGAAATAGATTTACAAATTATTAAATTTGTTAGTAAAAAGACGATTATTGTCCATACGAATTTGTTTACAAATGAAATAGATTTACAAATTATTAAATTTGTTAGTAAAAAGACGATTATTGTCCATACGAATTTGTTTACAAATGAAATAGATTTACAAATTATTAAATTTGTTAGTAAAAAGACGATTATTGTCCATACGAATTTGTTTACAAATGAAATAGATTTACAAATTATTAAATTTGTTAGTAAAAAATATAAACAATTTTGCTTTATGATTTTTGATCATTTATTCGCAGGTTTACCATTGTGTTTTGTCTTTTAGGTCACATATGAAATCACAGCTTTCTGTTAGGTAGGTATGATTTCTGTTGAAATCATAGCGTAAGTTGTTGTAAGGATTCTAATTTTGAAAAAATTAATCAAACGTACTGTACCACTGATGAATTTTCATAATTATTAGTTACGCGATAAATTTAACAATTATTTCCTCCTTATAGAGTGCTGAATCTGAAATCGAAAACTCAGATAGGATGCCCGTAACAGAAACTTACTTACTTGAAATGATTTCAACTTTTCAATAAAGCCACAGTCTATAATGCTGTTCTTTTAAGTAATAAATGCAATTTTTGACATGAAAAATATTTAGTGTAGCGAAATAATGTACACATATAATATAAATTAAAATTTAGATTTCAGGTACTACACTCTCCCTTACTATCTGGTAACATTTAATTTCAAACCAAAATTGATTAAATAAAAAATTTAGTGATCGATTATTTGTCAAACAGAATAACTTCAATTTGTAATCAATAAGTTTTATGTATGAAAAGATTGAAAGATCTATATTTAGCTAGCAATGTATTTTAAAAGTAAGAATCCTGCTATACTCTGGAGTCGTTTCCTGTACTTGCGATTCATCGTAAGTTAACCGAGGATGCTGAAAAATTTTTATAGGAGTAATATAAACATTTCGTAAGCGTTTGTGTTAGTAATTAATAATTTTATACGTGGTCTAATAGTCGGGTCCGAATTCCATGGATCAAAAAAAGCTATAATATAATTTTTTTCCGAAACATGAACAAAAAAGATTTTCTATAATTGTCTTACTCATTTAAAAGAATCGCAAAAATCTCTAACCATTTGAAAAATTTAACAAAATCTCAAAAAAAGGTAAACATTTGTTTATGTACTACATAAAAAATGCTCAAGGGCCACAAACCTTAAAAACTTTCAAGATATTTTCAGAAAAATAGACTTTGTTGCGTAGGTTTATAAAAGAGGTGACTAAAATATCTTATCTGTTAAATAAATAAAGTAATAAATATGTTTACGTAAGTGTACTTTTGACGACTCTTGTAAATGAACTCAAAAACATCAAAATGAAAATAACTTAACATAAGTTATATGAATGCTATGCGAGGCATGTGATACTTATGTTTGATTACATTTACAGGTGTCTAGGTCAGTCAGACCTTCATCACTTTATGAACAAAATTATTACTGAATGGGTGATCAAGTGATTGGAATTATACTTAAATTACAAAGATGTTTATAAAAATATCTCTTTATAGTGATATTTTAATAATTTAAGGATGTAGAAGCGCCAATACCATTTTAAATAAAAAGCTTGATTTTTTTTTTATATGAAGTTAGTCTAAATCATTTTTAAAAATTTTAGAGGAGGGGTGGCCATATAGGTCTTTCCTCTGATGAAGACGTGCTAAATGTATGCGATTTTTCATTCAACACGTCCTTCCTTCCCCTGAAAAATAAATATCGAAACTCCAAACCAATTTACGAAACAAAGACCCACTCACTAAAATGTTATCTCCTGTCGTTAATTAAATTGTAATATTTCAAACATGTACTTGAAGTAAAATGAGAGAAGAGAGAACTATTTCAGTATTTCACTCGCACCTCGTATACGTCTTAAGAGTTAAAATCACTTTTTTCAATGATAATGACTTTTTAAGTGGCTGATGATATAAAGCCATTAAGTTCCGGTTCTTAACCAATATTTGATATAAAAATTTCCAATTCAAAATTTATTTTTTAAATATTAAATCACTACAGTCATGTCATCATACCATTGTGTTTTTAAAATTATTTGTCTTCAAAAATTTTTTATGTTAAGAGTTAATTGACAAGTATTAGACGAAAATTTCATTTTCAGATTACTATTAAGAATTAAGAAGTGGGGACACACTTCTTGTTACTATTAAAGAGTGGAAAACTAGTTATCTAGCAACTTTATCTTCATCCCATTCCCAACAGTCGTCTGCATTTGTTGTTATATGTATATTTGCATGTCTAATTCTAAAAATGTAAAATTCTGTAAATTGCGGTGATAGGGCAGGATTTTTTTTTTGTTAATTACAAAACTTTGAGGGCTAATGTTTCGGTCTCAGAGTACATAAAACTTAAAGATAGTGTAAATATATTTAGATATATATTTAATAAATCGGCATATAACCTTTGCTGATATTAATTTGGAAATTTAATGCACGAATAGCGAATTAACTTGTTTAATATCATAATGTTGGCAATGCTTTGTGTTAGTACATTTTAATATTGGTCACTCTTTCCATCGAATAATTTATAAATTAACATTGAAAATAAAAAATACATATTGTAAACAAAAAGAAATGTATGGCGTTTACTACAATGCTGGTATGGTATAGAGACAGATACTATTAAGTATCTATGTGAACATAAGTAATATAACAGTATTGGATAAGGCTATCCACCAGAAGTATTGTGGGTATCGCCAACCAGTATGAGCCTGACGTCCATACTGCATTGACTCAACCGCCATTTCTATTCTCTCAATGGTAGAATCGGCATGACGTTGACACCGGTTCTGACCAAGATATCCACAAAATACTTCGTAGCGTGTAGAAAAAGGGATATAATACGGTCATTATTAATTACATTTAATAACACTTTTTAATAGTGGCTGGCAAAAAATTAGAATAGGTAGTACCTACGGTGATGCACAAAGCACACTGGTCACGATTTTCACTGTCATCTGCATTATTATTATAAGATAATAATATGTACTTTATAACTTAATAACTACAAAGACAGACTGTATAACTATTACATTATTTATATTTAAAGTTAGCTCCATAACTAATTGCCATTGGTTAAGATACCAATTTAAAATGAGTTAAGTATGTATTTATGTTTTGTGTATATGGCTTAAACGATAAATTTCAGTGATAAAAAAAGACAAAGGAGAAAGTTTTATTTTATTATTTTAATTATAAAAAAAAATCTGATGGTTTGATGTTGCTGATGTTTACACCACACGACGTCTACACAGACTTTAAATAACATTAAAAAAAAATTTATAGAACATTATTTTTAGTTAAGGTTCAGGGTCTTCACCAAAACTTCAACGGTTTAAACTTAAAATTAAGTTTTTCACGATTACAGTCCCTCCTTTACTGTGAATCTAAAGAAGCAACCATGTCGATATATTATTATAAATTAAATTTGGTTGTCCATGAGATCAGATATTTCGAGCTTTAATTTCTCTCTAAATCTTTTCAAGATTATTGAGTTGTTAAAAATATCGTTCTTTTAAAATTTTAATCGTAGAGTATATGTGAGAGTAATCTTAAAATGAAAGCAAATTGTCGTGGTTTCTGCTCCACAGCAAAAAATTATATTCCGTTTTTCATTGTCTTAGTTGACTATTTGCAGAATTTACGCTAATATTGTGAATCTCCGCTTTCATACTTTCAATTGATAGAGCACGCCTCTAAACTCAGGTATTTGCGCTGCATCGTCAGAAAATCGGATCTTATATCAATTTTTTTTCCACATATAGGCTTCATGTTTCCCATCTTCAAATTATAAGTTTTATCATAGAATTAGTTCAGATAGCTCAAAAGTGACAAAATCTGTTTAAAAAAAAAACAAAAAACGAAAAAAAGAATTTTTTACATGAAAAAAACAGCGAAACGCATTTTTGTTCATTAATTTTAAAAACAATATAGTTTTTAGCCGCCTGTATGGCAGAGTCGAATAATAAGGCATTTATCCTGTAGTTGTTTTCTGGTGTGTATGCATTCGTATAATCTTTTACAGTGTCGGATTAACCCAGCGCAGGTCCGGCGGAGGCCTTTTGCCCGAAAATTTCCGCCCAAAAGGCGGAGGCCTTTTGCTCAATTCTTTTCACTTTTTTTCTATTTATCCATTTTGCCTTTAGTTTTCGTAAATCTAACTGGTACCTCACCGAGAGGTCTCTTGCACGGGATACTCAAATGCGCGAGGACTGTAGTATTTGCTACATCTTAATATATGACTAAACCGTCACTGATGTTTTGTGAATAAAAAATTGAATGACAGTTTTAAAAACTCGTAAAATTTTCTCTTCAAAATATATTTTATTAGGTATTGGAATTATTGACATGATGATTTCCATGTATAGAGTTCTCACTTCTTTTATAAGTGTCTAATTTGTTCAACCTACATATTGACAAATTTAAGTTGTAAACAAAACATTAAAATTTTTTTAAGCATCTTTTAAAAATCAGTTTAATATAAAATGTCAATATGCACGCGTATTTTATTATCTTAATTTATTAATTTATGAAGATTATAGTTTTAACATAAAAATTTTAATTACTTAAAGATTGTAGGCGATTTTATAAAATTAAAAAAAGTTTCTGTGTTTTTAAGTTAAGAATATCTTAATTAATTTAGTGTTTATAGTTGTAATTCATAATTAATTTTAGTATTTAGTGTCTTCATTAAAATTTAAGAAGATAAAATTATTACTGTCGCATTTCATTTTGTTTTATTACCTGATGTGTAGTAACGTGTTTTCAAAAAAAATATTTAGTTCTTCTAAATAATTACTTCGATATTTTTTAGTAAATTTCTATATTTTTATACCTAAGTATCTTGTTTTATTGTTTAGAATAATCTGACCATGAAAAAAATCAAAAATGTTTTGGAAATCATCAAAGTTGTGTGTCATCGTAGCTCTTAAACGGATGAACCAATCTTGTTTGTTTTTTGAAAGGTAATTTGATCGATGAATTCTTAGATATGTTTCAATTAGGAACGAGGTGATGATATTAAAACGGCTGCGCTGGTTTTCTTAAATAATAGCTAAAAACACTATCGATCGAATTATCTTTAAAAAAAAAAATCAAAATCCGTTAATCTGTTTTGGATTTTCATATACGAGGAACGAATCGATCACACAGGATTTTGAGCCAGATTTATTGTCAAAAGAAAATTTTGTTTTTTATATAATATTTCTAATCAAAGAAAATTTTTTCTGTGTATGAGATACTTTTAATTAAATGTAATTATAGATATACGTAATTTGCTAATTAAGATTATCCATTATTTTATTCATAAAAAAATAAAGAAGTAATTTATTGTCTTTTAAAAATGAATAAATATTATTTATTATTATTTTTTAATTCATGTTTTTAATTTATGAAGAATAACAAAAATATAATATTTCACGCTTTCTCAATGTTCTCACCTAATAATTGCGGTAATTTAGGTAAACAATGATTGTTTCTTGAGTATATACTTCTTTCTTTTACTTAAATTTAATGTTTTTTTATTAACATGCGATTATTGTATAAAATTATGGGCAGTATAGTTACATGTATTACGATGAATTTAACCGAAAACACAACTGGAAATATTAAAGCAACTTTGGAAATTTTAGATAATGTCCAAAAATATCTCAAGTACAACAGCTCAAGACATTGGTATAGAATATCTTGACTTTTTATGAGTTCATGGTAGTAGCATGGGGAGCCTCATAGCATAGGGCCAGTGGAAAACAGGAAGTTTGAAGGCTTTGATCAGTTGGCCTTCCTTAATTTTAAGGCAACTGTATCTTTTCTCATCATTTCTGCCGAAGCATTTCAAAGCTCGTGATAATTTATTATTTACTCTCAACTCTTCTTAAAAATTTACTTGGAAAACTGCATGCCATTGTAGTTAATTAATTATTTTCTTACGCTAGAAAATTAAATGGTTACTGAGTTTTGTTCTCATGGTCGTTCAATCCTCTGAAGTAGTTTAAGATTTCCATTTTCTTTGATATTCAATCCGAGTACGTTTCCTCCAGGACGTTAGGGATGGTTTTTTGTGTTATAACAATTTCTTCCTTTATAACCGGAAGCAATTTCTTGGCAAGTGTTCACTTATGACTATTTATTAAGAAAACTGTATATCTTGTGAAAAACCAATTCTCCTGGATCAAAATCGGCAAAAACTGAAATAACTCAAAATTTTCGCGGTTTTTTCTTATTTTACGGCATTATCCTGACGTTTTACCGTGGTCGAAAACTTAGATTTAACATTGACTTTACGTTGTAAACAACAACAAAAAAAAAAAAATGAAAATATCTGACTTGACAAGGTTCATACCCTTTTAATGTATAATTTGACTAAATCATTTCTATAATTTATCACTGCTCATAGCTTGGTCGTTGATGTACATACATAAAATCACCTGTAAATACGCTTCTGACAAACGTGTAAATACAAATTTAAATAATAATAAATAATCATCACTTGTTTTCTTACAATAATAACTCTATTATCACGTATGACATTTTTTCCGTATTTTAATTATAATGTAGTGTTTCCACAGATTTAATTTTTATATAATTTTCTCATAAATTGTATGTAATTTATGTTTTATAGAGAAGATGAAACCAAGCCTATACTTTTATTTTATTATTATTTAAATTATCTAATTAAAATTACAGCAAACCAGGAAGAAATTTTATTCAAAGAAAATACAATATCATCATTCTTACATATTACAGATAGTTATAGTAGAGGGAAATGTAAGCTTAGGTAGTCGATAGTTTTGAGCATTGAGGTGTAAAATATTCTCTATTAATCAAAATGAAAATAGTAAATGTGTGGATCAGTCTTCACCGAAACTGAAAGATTTTAGCAAAGTAGGATGGTTTATAAAAGCATAAAGAACATATATACACGGTTACGGAGTTATTGGCCGTAACAGCTTTTCTCAAAATGGCGACACTTCCGCCCTCAAAAATTGTAGGGATTTTGTGCATTCATATTCAGTACGTGTTAATAAATCTATTTTTAGAGAAAATAACTCCTGTAATTTAGTGCAAGAAAAATTCTCAATCAAATTTTCAATTCCAATATCAAATTTTTGAAATCGGACAACGGTAAAAAAAAAATTAAAAGAATTTCCTATATACATTTTTTATATTTATGTAAAATAAATGATCTTCCCAAAAATAACTCATAAAAAAACGTGTTTTACTAACTAGACTTGCAGATTTTATTTCAATACTTTATAGTCAACGTATTCTAATTACGATTCAAACTAATAAAATTTGAATTTAAGCGCTAAGAAATTGTTGTTCGAATCGAAATTTTGGAAATTACTATTCGATTTCTAATGAATAAAAATTGAAGTTAAATTTTAATCGGGAGCTAAAATACTTTACGCATGATTTTTTAATTGGTATATTGCAATGATATTATTTTAGAAGAAAGGTAAATGACACAATCCGCATGACCTGCGTAAACTATAGTTCTTTCTATAGAATCTATATCTATCTTTATGTAGAATTCCGATTTTGTCCTCTCTCTGGGCATGAATTTTCGAATAAAAACTGGTAGCTTATTGTCCATTCATTTTGCAAGATTTACTTTTAGCACGCATCGAAAAAAGAGTACCGATGCTAGAATCGAGATCAGAATTTATCTCGAGAGTATATTAACTTTAATCTTTATTTCTGCGATAATATTCTTACATTGAATTCTTAATTAACATCGCATTGCCTATAGTTTAATTAAACAAATTCCTGGTATTTAATCCTGGTTGAGATTAAAAATATTATAATTCTTTTATATTTTTGTTTGTTTCAGGGTACATCCAATTGTTGCCGAAAGTGTGTCATACCATTTACACGATGTCATGAATGCAGTTAAACGACACGATTGTTCACAGTTTGTATGCACAGAGCGGTCATATTAACTAATTTAATTTTTACAAAAAATTACTAACAACAAATTTACTAACTATTTTTTAATACATAGTTTGTTTTTTTACCAAATTTTTATTTTAATTTAAAAAAAAAGATTTATTTATTAACATTTATCGTTTAAGGAACCGTTTTTAGTTTTAAAATGCTTAGAGTCGTGATTTAAGGAAAGAAGGTTTTCGTAAATTATATGAAAATAAAAAATTTGGAAACTTAAAAATTGTCAAATGTTTAGAACCTGACAAAAAATTTTTGTTAATAAAAGCTTGATAACATGTCACATGTAGGCACAGCCAAAAGTTGATTAGATGGCGCACATTGAGTAGGCATACAATAATTTTAACGTAGCTTAAAGTTATTTGATTAATGTAACAGGATTTATAAAATCGAAGTGTGGGAACAAAATTTTTTTCAAAATATCGTTTTATATGAAAATTGACATGTTATTGGCGAAATTGTAACCTTACATTACTCCAAAAGTATCCCTGTTTACACGAAAAGTGTGGAAAACTAGTACTTAGTGAACCAGGCAAAAGGCGTTAATGTTATGAAGAATGGGTTATCTGTTATGAAGATTTAGAACTAGACATAAAATGGATACTTTTTATGAGAAAAAATGTCAATTGTATGATGCCTATAGAAAATAAAATATGGTTTTTGTCAATTATGTAAGGAAATTAACATCACCAGTTCAATGGTCTTCATTTCATGTTGAATATTGTTTTTAAGTCCTATTTTGCTTGAACTTATAAATGTATATGACTGGATTGATTTTGGCAAAAACTATTTAGCTTGAAAAATGAGCCGCTGCTTTTTGAATGATGTTATTTTCCAAACAAAAATGTCATAGAATCATCTTTTATTCTCAAAAATATTAATGAACTTAAGTACTGTCAAAATATATAGGTTTTCTTTCTATGTATTGATAGAAACGGAAACTAATTTGCTCTTATTTCCAAAAGATTTGTCTGCCTTTCGTGTTCCAAAAATATTAATGGATAAGAAGTCATAAAATATACAACTTTTTTTACTTGAGTAGATCAGGCTCAATTAATTTTTTTCCAAATTTTGATACACTTTTATAATTTTTATATAATGTTTCCAAATTTTTTATTTATGTAATGAATTTAAAAAAATTATGAATGTATTGTTAATTGTATGTAAATATAAATGAAAAATAATTGAATTCCTAATTAATAAGCCATATAATACTACCTAATTTAGGAAAATATTTTTATATTAAATTAATTTTAGTTTAAGGTGTGTTCTAGCTCCAATCAATTTTTTATACAAATATAATATTTATATAATTAGAAAAATATTTTATTTTAATTTTATAATTTTGATTGTTCTCAAAAAAATGTTGTTGCAACCGTACCTAAGCGCTAAGAAATTTTTGTGTGAATCGAAATTTTGGAAATTACCATTCGAATTCTCATTGATAAAAATTAAAGTAAATTTTTAATCGGTAGCTAAAATACTTTACGGTTAATTTATTAATTGATTTAGTGCAATGATATTATTTGAGAAGAACGTAAAATGACACAATCCGCTTGACACAATCTGCGTAAACCAGTTCTTTCTATAAAACCAATATCTACTTTCAAGATGTACTTTTAGCACGCACCGAAAAAAGAGTACTAATGCCAGAAGGATACAAATAATTTCGTAACTAGAATTTACAACTTTTGTAATGCTATTTAAATAACTGGTTGCAAGATGGAAATTTTTTTTGCACTAAGTGAAAAGTTTGGGGACATCCAAAAAATCGTCTGAAAAAACCACGATGGTTTGTGTCGTCTTTATATATACAAAATAATAATTCAGACGAAATGTCACAATTTTGACACTCATTTTAGTTACAAAATGTTGTAACTAAAAGGAGTGGTAACGATTATGTATCAAAATTCTAGATCGAGCGGGCACAACATGTGAATGCATTCCTAAAAAATTGGTTAGACGAAATTGACACAATTTGGGTCAATAAGAAAATTCAAAAAGGATTAGATTTGAAATCAATTAAAATTATAAATTGAAATAAAATTATATAAACATATAATTTTACCAATTATTATCATACCTTAATTTACCTTTAATTTGTTAAGAACAAGGTTTATTGTTTTTTTACAAAATAAGTAATTCCAAGTATAATTGAAGTATTTTTGAAATACTTTGAAGTTCACTATATTTTAAGTTCAGTTTCTGATTATAATTAATTTATGTGAGCGCAGTTGTATATATTTAATAGCATAATAATTTTTTATTGTTAAGTTCTAATAAAATTTTGTTTATAAAACCGAATTTTTGTGAGTTTTATTTTTTTTTTTTAACATTTCAGCACCTACCTACACCACTATTTTTAGAGGAACAAATTTTTCAAATAATGGAAAAAATAACGACGTATAACTGTATTGTTATAAATTACGAGTTAGTTGGGTTTAGTATGCCGATTATAGAGAAGTTGGTTGGGTTCTGAAGTTTTAGCCCTTACGTTCAAAACTGGTTGCTATTTTTCCGGGTCTTTTTTGTCTTTCTGGGGCTATGTGCTCCTAAGTTCCTGCAGAATCAGTACCTGTTTGATTGGAGTAATATGATAAAATACTACCGTGATTACTTCTCCATAAATCTGTGATTCCGGAAGCTTTCATTCAAGGACGAGTCCATAGCGAAGTCAAGAAACTGGTAATAAATTTGGAGTTAATAAAAAAACTAAAAATATTTCAGTCAAGTTTATTTTTAATCAACAATAAATTAAATATTTTTTTACAATAAAGAGTACGTAAATTACATTTTTAATTATCTATTTGGGTTTATTACAAGGATATCGCATTTCGCATGGTCCACCATGTTCGCCAAATTCAACAGCTTCTTTTGTTGTATTTAACAATTGCTGATATTTTGATTGTTGGGAAACGGCTCTGAAAATTTAAATTTAAAATTTAATAATAATTTTCGTAATATTTTAACCTAAATATTCAAGCGATTTTATAAGTTTGATTTTTTTTTCAAGTGATAAATACGTATAAAATTGTTCCAATAAAAAATAATAAAATAACTACTCTAATTTCGTGTTCTACTGTTAATCGCGCTCGATTTTTTGTATAAAATCATTTTAAAAACTGAGTAATATCAAAAATCCCGTTTTGCAAACTAATCCAAAGCTCGTTGGTAAATTTTTATCGATCAATACTTTGGAAATAACTGTATTAATATATAACGTACTCTTTATCGAATGTAGTAATTGTGTTGTACATTAAGTTTGCTGCATTATAATAGCTTTTCGCCAATTCAGGTTGTTTGCACATAACTTGATGTAAGCATTCATAATGTCCTGGTTCGCCAGTCAAATATCCCATGTATAATAATAATTCAGTTTCAGAAATTTGAGGTAAAATGGTATTTTCTAAAAATAAAAATTTAAATAAAATAACAGATAACTTAGTCAAAATTAAAGTGGAAAGTCTTAATTCTTACCCTCCATATTACGTCCTTTACCAAAACTATACCCATGACCATGACCATGTCCATGGAAGGCACCTGCTCCTAAAGTTCCAGCTGCATATATTAATGCTTTTAGCAATACTAATATAAATAGATTTGTTAAATTTAAACTCACAACCTAAAGAAAGATGATTAAAATTGATTTAATTTTCTTTATGTGCCGATTTGTAAAATTTCTATTATCTCTACACGTATTATTTTTGCTGTTTTTCACAGAGAATTTCTGGGAAAAATACTATTTAAAAAAAGTGAGTCATTGGGATTGTCAACGTTAGTGAAAATTTAAAACTTTGGAATAACTGGCCTTCGGTTTGACTGTAGCCTTCAGTAGTGCAGCTTGTAAAAAAAGTATAAAAATCAGGTTAATTTAATTTAATGATTGGATGCAGAGTTTCTGAGATATCGCAATATTGGGATAGAGTTTAGTCCGTATCTCAAGAACTATTGGGCCAGTTATCAAATGAACCCGATTTTTGTACTTTTTGGGTCAAAATTACCTTATATACTGAGTTTTATCGAAATTGAAGATAAAAAAATTTCTCGATTTTTTGCAATTTTTTTAAGGGGTACCCCTTTGATAAAATCGAGAAAATGGAAAAAAAATTTTTGTTTTGAAATTTGATGAAACTCAGTGGATGGGGTAATCTTGGTCTAAAAAGTGTAAAAATTAGGTTAATTTAATGATTAGACCTTTGAAAATTACAATGTCAGCGAGTATCATAGGCAAAACATAATTTTCAAAAACGTTATAGAGTTCCCCACCAAAAAAATTAAAAACCATAAAATTGTGAACAAAAGGATGGATAAGTGAAGACTATAATGTGATAGTCTAAAGGAGAAAGTGCTCAACGTGCCAAAATAAGTTTTCACTTCAATAATTATTATCCCTGGTTGGTTGATAATAAAGTATAGTTTTGTAGATAATAAATTTTGATATATTGAAAATCTACAGAGATGTAAAGATTACTATCCTTTTTTCTTTCGAATTTCAATGGAAAATCCAGATTTGAATGTCCAAATTGCTTGCTGAGCTTCTACGTCACGCGTTTTTGCTCTCATCTTTCGTGATATCCCCATCACTCAAAGTACGCTCTGCATTTTTTGAATTTCATCACAAAATAACACAATTAATGCTTTTGTAGCGCCAGTAATACCCGATTTTTATTCTATAAACATACCTGACTATTAGTTCCGGAACGTGAGAGAAAATCTTGTGCCATATTTGCTAACAACGACCTAGTATTCGAATATTTATCCTCTGGTAGATCTGTTTTGTTTTCCGTATTTTCAATTTTCGATTCAATAACATAAAATTGCAATATAAATATTGTTAAAACTAAACAAAAATTAATATTTTCGGAAAACATTTTGTAAATTTTCTTTTTCGAACACTAACAATTTGTAACTGTATTTATGATAATATTGCACAAAAAATGAACTCAAATTGATTGCAAAATTTATATTTATAGAATTTTTTACCCCAAATAAAATTTTTTATTCCCACTTTATCATTTTCTTCTGTTCAAAATAATAATATAATTAAAATAATAGATCTACAAACGTAATTCAAACATGATTTTTTTTTTTGTGAAATTTATATAATTTTTATAAATAGATGAATTCTATTGTTCTTATTTAGTTACTGAATCAAATTAATATAACAATTTTACAGAAAAAATGTAAAGAAATAAAATTGAAAAAAGTATTGTTTAATTTTCGTACCAGGCATTTTCAAAGTCATAATACACAAATCTCTCTAATTTTTGTAATCAAATTAATTAAAGAAATTTTGTAATTTTCAATGAATTCAATAGGTCATTTTCACATTAACTAAAATGATGTCTATTTATTTAAATTTGGTATAAAAACTTTGTATTGGGTGTCTCATTGTGAACGCTATATTAACAATGCTCTCTCTTATTCTATAGCTCAAACAAATTTGACATTTTTATAACTTCTGTAATAGTGGATCGACTCAAAAATCTTGCTGAGACCATTCCACTTATCATTTTATTCTTTGTAGGTACTTCTATTCTATCTGAACGTGAAAGTTGTTGAGAAAGTATTTTATCCAGAAAAATCTCCAAAAGGGAATAACTTTTCAAATTTTCTAGGGTAGAATAATTTTATTGTCTTATAATTTTTTCTGTTTATAATCCTAAAATTTGTTAAAATCAAATTCACGGGACTTGTAAAGAATCAAAAAAAAACATCGCTTTTCGCTTATACGCTTTAGGGTAATGATTCAATATTTCCGTTATCAATCAAGTTTTTGTTATGATTCAAATTTGTTTTAGACTCCAATCAAATCAATCTAATTTCCAATTGATTTCCTGATGATTTGCCGGGTAGTTAAATATCCGTAAAAAATTTTTCTATATTAAGTTTTTATCCTGCAGTTTTTCTGTTATCAATGGTATTGATTTTTTTTGTTCAATTTGTTTTTACTTTACAGCAGCCTTCCGATAGATTTCTAATTCATTTCGGGTGTTCAGGAGGAAAAGTAGAGAAACTATCTTCTTTCTATGACTTCTGATTTTTCCTATGCGTTGATGCGTTGAGTGTTGTTACACTTAATATACTCAAATAAAAGAAATATGTGGAAGTTTAGTGAAAACTTCAAAAACAAATTTTTACTCATATAAATTTTATTGCAAAAACGTAACAAACAGTTTTTTCTACAAATTTTACTACGAATTTGGTTTTGTTGAATATTTAATTTGACTTTCACCATCTTTCATTCGACCAATCACATATTCTGGATAACTTAAGTAACCATCGTGATCCATATCATCTTCAGCTAGTACTCGATCAATCAATTCTGAAATGTTTTATTCATGTTTAAAGTTTTCACAAGTTCAGGTTAGATCCAATAAGGGGAATCGGATTATTGTAAACTTATTTTCTGATTAATTCTATTTGAAACATAAACAAAAATATTGTTGAGGGATAAACACGGCTCTTTTGGGTTTATAAGGAAATTATAAATCGGTCTCGAAAAGAAGCTTTGGATAAAGTTGTTGACATAAAATAAATCTAATTCTTTCCAAAATTCACTGTCATTTTATGAACTTTATTACTATTTAAATATTAAAAATAATGCAATAAAAAGCAATAATCCATGATTAGAAATATTATTATGAGTAATAATCATTTTTGATACAACACTCAAGTCTACAAATATTCACGGAAATAGATGGCTCAAAGCTGAAAATATTGCCAAACTCTCTTAATATTTAAAGGAAAAATTAACAGAAGTATCTAGTGGGCATAATAAAATTCTATACATGTGGCCCTCGGACTTTGATTTCGGACTAGAAGTAAGTGACAAATTTATCCTCCGATAAACAAGCCAATCTCTGTTAGCTCAAATAGATTTAGTATGATATGAGTGAAAGTTAGTAATAAGCAAATCAACAACTCGAACAAGTAGTTTTTTTTTTGCATTATTCAGTAAAATCTGTAATTATTGCAATAAAAAACAAATCATTTTAATAGTTCGAATCAAATGATATCGAAACAATTGTCAACAGATGTCCTCCAATCTATTTTAAAACATTTTATTAATGTTTTAAGTTTTTTACAGAAATTTTATAATTCCAATGTTCCTTACCAATAAAATAGTTCAAATCATTTTCATTTGAATTTTCAACATCAGTATTATCTTCAGTATTTTCGTCATGTGCATGTGCTGTATGTTGTATTGCTTGTAATATTTCCAAACCATCCAATTTTGTGTTATTGTCGAAATCATGCAATTGAAAATAATGGAATTCCAATTCTTCGTCTGTCATTGATTCTAAGTCAATATGATTATTGTTGGCTTCTTCTAGATCTTCACGTATGTGCCTAAAAACAAACTCATGAAAAAAAATTCGGGGTATATTTTATGATTTGCTTAAAATCATTGAAACCGATTCAATCGATGCACGATATTAGTCGCGGGACGTTAATCGTTTCAGTCGTTGAATACAAATTTTAGTTTAAAAGAGCGAATTATAGCCAATGAAACCTTCATTTTATGTCCTATGCCCCTATATTTGCTTATTTTTAGGAATTTTAAAGATATTGCTTACTCAGTGCCGGATTAAGCCAGCGTGGGTTCTGTATCTAATGCTATCAACGGGTCTGTGTATGTGGTAGCTCCCACCCTCTGGACAAAATCGCAAAAATTTTGTTTTTCAACTTTAAGTCAGTTTTAACCATGCAGTCGAGCAGTTTTTATAATGATTCGTTAACTGGCTATGGGTTCCGAAATTTTAAGATATTTATGAATATCCCATCTCTGTGGTGTTATCCAAAATTCAATAACTTCCCTGGCTAGAATAGTTAGTTTTGCCACATGTCTTGAACAAATAATTATTCAAGAATATTGAGACTTGGTTTTCGTAACAATTTGCAAGACGTTTTTTTCGAGGAGTACTTAGATGCTTGAATTAATCCATTTTTTATCTTACTCTTTATCATGTAGAAGTTGTTCATCTTGAGTTATTTTCGGTGGATTTTCATTTTCTGTTGAAGCATCTCCACTATCACGCCTAGGTCGATAATGGGTATGCTGATGGACAATTTTTTGTCCCCGTGGATGATGAGGACCACGACATTTAACAATCGGCAATAAATTTAAGCATATGAAATATAGCAATACCAAAAATAATTTTTTCATTATTAAATCTTTTGATTAATTATCAAAGTTGAACTCTGAAAGAAACACAAAAAAAATTATTTCTCAATGAGTATAATAAAATAATAGATATAGGTACATAAAGCTAAGAGTAGTTTGTCCATTACATGGTTCAATTTATTTGCATCGACGCGACTTTTTCTTATTTTTATCGACGCGATCGGTATAGTAAGCAAAACTATAGATTAAAATCAATTAAATTGCATAGTACGATTTGATATTGTCTTTTGTTTTTAAAATTAATCAACTTGCCCAAGTAATTAGAAAAAACCAATACATTCTTATGAAAAGAACAGGGCACATTAACCCGTCTGCCCTCACGTCAACCGTTTGATAATCTTAAGTCGCGGGGTGAGAGATTAAAGTCAAACATTTCGCTCGTTAAATATTCTTTAATTATTCTTTGCAAAATACAAATTATATATATTGTAAATCGAGCGTGATTGCGAGTGCTTACGGGTTAAGAACACTGATATACAGAGACAAAGACGCTGTGTACAAACAAAATTACATAGTTTTTGTAAGTATGACCCCACAACCTATAAGCTTATGGTCTATATTTTGACGAACGACCCTTGCCTAGAATCCACCCACTGCATTTTTTAGCTTTTACTCTCACAAGGTACTTCCCTTTTTTTATTAGCACTCCACGCTTTTTTTTCTCGATAAAATGATTTTTTTTTAATCACTTTATTTTTTTGTTTTTTTTTAATTTCTGGAAATTATTATATTCTTTTTAGCTCAACTAGTTACAAAAGCGTGTTTTGCTCTATATATAAATTACAATATAAAAGACAATGCGCAATGCTGTCATTAGTCTTTTGACAAATTTTGAAGTAATACTATAAAATGACATATGGACATATGGTTAAAGTACATGTGTTAAATTCAAGGGTTTCAATTCTTTGACATAATTTTTTTAAACATACATATTCATCAAGTTCTCTAGTTACCCGCCACGTCTGTATGAATGAATGATCACAGTAAGAGAGATTTTCTTCACCTATATGCTCATATAGTATTTTAGATGATAGTAACGACCCATTCGATTTGATAGATATTTCATCCCTTCAAATAAAATGCAATGCCCTATATATATATACAACTTTCTATTATACAATTTATTATAATACACTTGATTTGACATATGAAGTGTTGAGCACAAGTGCATATGTGGCCAAGGGGATTACTGGTATTCATATTCAAAGTATACTTTTATAAAACTAGGTTGGCTAGACAAAAGTTATCTGTAATATGGATATAGAAGTACTCGTCCAAAAAAAAATTTTTTTTGCGTTTTTCTCGATTTTTTCAAAAGGGTACCCCTTAAAAAAATTGCAAAAAATCGAAAATTTTTTGTTATCTCCAATTTCGATAAAACTGAGTATATAAGGTAATTTTGACCCAAAAAATACAAAAATCCCATTCATTTGATGGCTGGTCGAATAGTTTTTGAGATATGGACTAAAATCGATCCAAATATTGTGATATCTCAGAAACTCTGCATTCAATCATTAAATTAACCTGATTTTTATACTTTTTGGATCAAAATTACCCCATCCACCGAGTTTCATCAAATTCCAAAACAAATATTTTTTTGGCGTTTTTCTCGATTTTTTCAAAGGGGTACCCCTTAAAAAATTGCAAAAAATCGAAAAATTTTTGTTATCTCCAATTTCGATAAAACTCAGTATATAAGGTAATTTTGACCCAAAAAATACAAAAATCTCATACATTTGATGACTGGTCGAATAGTTTTTGAGATATGAACTAAAATCGATCGAAATATTGAGATATCTCAGAAAATCTGCATCCAATCATTAAATTAACCTGATTTTTATACTTTTTGGGTCAAATTTACCCCATCCACCGGGTTTCATCAAATTCCAAAACAAAAATTTTTTTTGCGTTTTTCTCGATTTTTTCAAAGGGGTACCCCTTAAAAAAATTGCAAAAAATCGAAAATTTTTGTTATCTCCAATTTCGATAAAACTCAGTATTTAAGGTAATTTTGACCCAAAAATTACAAAAATCGGGTGTATATGACGACTGATCGAATAGTTTTTGAGATACGGGCAAAAATCGATCCAAATATTGCGATATCTCAGAAACTGTGCATCCAATCGTTAAATTAACTTGATTTTTGTACTTTTTGGATCAAAATTACCCCATCCACCGAGTTTCATCAAATTCCAAAACAAAATTTTTTTTTGCGATTTTCTCGATTTTATCAAAGGGGTACCCCTTAAAAAAATTGCAAAAAATCGAAAAATTTTTGTTATCTCCAATTTCGATAAAACTCAGTATATAAGGTAATTTTGACCCAAAAAATACAAAAATCCCATTCATTTGATGGCTGGTAGAACAGTTTTTGAGATATGGACTAAAATCGATCCAAATATTGTGATATCTCAGGAACTATGCATCCAATCATTAAATTAGCCTGATTTTTATACTTTTTGGATCAAAATTACCCCATCTACCGAGTTTCATCAAATTCCAAAACAAAAATTTTTTTTGCGTTTTTCTCGATTTTTTCAAAGGGGTACCCCTTAAAAAAATTGCAAAAAATCGAAAATTTTTGTTATCTCCAATTTCGATAAAACTCAGTATTTAAGGTAATTTTGACCCAAAAAATACAAAAATCCCATACATTTGATGACTGGTTGAATAGTTTTTGAGATACGGACGAAAAGCGACCTAAATATTGCGATATCTCAGAAACTCTGACCCAGCGGTTTCAGCGTTGATCGATCAGTCAGCTTCCATTCTTATATATTGAAAAGAAATTTGTTCATATTGAAAATTGTAGATTTCAAAACTCATATTCATTAATTAACAATTTTTAATATTTATTTCATACCTAGTAAACATTATTTTTGTTTGAACCAGTCATGTTGATATCAGACATATATATTATCTAAGGGATGTTTTTTGGTAAAACTCGTACACATATATAGTCACAAAGTGATGATGTTAGTATTATACACAATAAGGTAACAACTTTCAACGTATAAAGTCTATAATTACCCGCTAGAGGGTACAACAATTGTCATTACACAGAATCACATTACTAAAAGCAAATCCGAATATCCTATTTGTGTGATGAACCCAGACTGTCTACATGCAATATACATGTATATAGAAATATAGTTGTTCCTTGTTTTAAAGGACAATGTTATATTATAATAAAACTCACCCCTATATATTTATTTTAATGTACAAGTCCTTTAATATCAATTCGGACGGTACCTAAAGGGATTATTATTTGATATACAAAGAAGTATACATTTTACATAATTATCTATTAATAGTTGTATTACAATTTATAATAAGGGGTGAGTTTATATATAAAAATATTTTATATTTAAGGGATGTTTATTATGGACTATAAAATATATTTATTATAAAGCTATTATTACACGATTAACATTGAAATCATATTAAAAAAAAAAGTAAGAACTCTTTTTAGAATTTTCGTGTATTTATTTTGTAGTAAGATAATTGAAAAAAAAACATGTGTAAGATAATTGAAAAAGCTCTACTCCTAAGATCAAATTTCTCTTTTATTTCATGCTTTTTATCCTTTATTTATTTCTAAAAATAAGGATTATTTTACAGTAAACAACATAAGTCCTATATTTTTAATAAAAATGCAATTTCTTTATTAAATGCAATTTTCAAAGCACCATTTTATTAGAAAAAAATGGAGTAAGAAACTGAAACTACCTATTCCGATAAGAACAGGGAGTTGCTATGAGAAGACTATTAGATAAAATCTTTATAAAAGCGGTGGCACGAGTAATTTGAAGGACACTATGTATAACATCAAAAAAGCGAAAACTACCGGTGTTTTCCGAAATCAACATCACTATACTTACCGGTAGTAATGACGTCATGAATCAGGCGCCATATTGGTATTGGTATGCCATCATATTTAGCCGAGCGTGTATGCATTACAGTACATGGAATAATAATTAAACAATAATTTTATTAAATTGTGTATCAATAATAACACAATAATTTGCGTAAAAACAAACACTTCTATTCTTTTGAAATACATTACAGTTAAAATTTGGCACTGGCCAGTGTATTTCGGAACGAATCATTAGTATAGCGTCAATTTATAGCATCATTATCATTGGCCAGTATACTGATATATATTTCGGAAAACACCCATTATACGATGTTATTATACCCATTTTTTATTCGCCCTGTTTCGTTGTTGTTTGGTATTCGCCTTCAAGTCGGGTCGCAGCAGAAGGAGTATCGAATATATTCGTGTGTACTAAGCTTTATAAACGAACAAATATTGTATATTTATTAAACATACAAAATACATATTTTTATGAATCGAACATAAATATTATGTTTATAATTGATATTATTTCTTATTTGTTGTTTGTTTGAACTGATTAAAATCTTTTTGACTTTAATACATAATATTTCTGATAAAATATAAATAATTTTTATTATATTGCAGATCAAATATTATTGATAAAAATTATTTATTGGAATCGGACGTGCATAGAAGTCAGATTTTTCTTGCAATATTTGGGATTTTTACTTTTTGAAGTCAAATGCATGTTGCAAAAAAAAGTATCTTTATCATTATTTAAGCATAAAATCTATTTTCCTGTTAAATAACGTAAGGATCACCTTAAAACTGTGATGTCATTTTTCTGATAATTAAACTTGTGGCTTCCATTTATCGTAAATTGAATTCGATACTGATTTAATAATACACTGATAAGCCTCAGGTATTAATTTCTGGCATTAAAACAAGCAAAAAAAGTTCAAATGAACATATTGATTAAATTTATACTTTTTGGATATACGAGGTGAAAAAAGATTTAAAAAAATCATGATAAGTAATTTAGTTTTTTCATGATACCTTATATAAATATAAAAGAATTGATCATGTGAGTGCGAAGCTTATGTTCCACACCATCAACTTCCCAAGAGATGAAAAGTACTTTCCATAACTGACTTAAACGTAGCTCGACACGCGCATTCAACGCAAGAAATCGCGAGATCACCGTGCAAGTGAAATACAATGATTATTTTAGACCACTTAAAGTTCATAAGTAACTAAGTTGGCTCTAGTCAAGTATTTCAGAAGTTAACAAATCAAAATATTTGATTTAAAAATAATTTCCATGACATCTCAATCAAATTTTTCCTATCAACAATTTTCCTTCGCATTTATACGCTTACATAGGTAACCATGAACAATAATCGCGTAATTAAAAAAATGTTAATTAGGAATTCAAATTATTGAGTTTATTTAGTATCAGTACAATAAATAAATAAAAAAAAATTTACCTGTTACATCCTGCAATTTCAATAATTTTGATTTACACTTGAACAGCTGTCAGTATAATCTCGAACATTGAACTGAAAAAAATCATTTGAAAAGAAAAACTTTTTAATTAAGTAGAAATAAAGAAAATTATTTTTTTACTCACTGATTTGTATTTGTTTGAAAAAGCTGTCTAAACATTTACTAAAGAAAATTTTATTCTAAAATGTAAACTATACTATGATGTAAACATATTTTCTTATTTTCACATAAAATCAATAATACAACAGAGAAAAGCTTTTATTCACATCATACAGATAACGTATGCAGCATCACTTTTCCTGTAGTTGAATGTATTCAACAAGGTGTGTCACTAGTTGTATTTTATAGATACCGTAACTTTACCAGGGTTTAAATAAATGCTTACACTTATATTAGTACGAGAGCAATAGATTTAGATTTAGGGTTGAAATTATTTGTACCTTATTATTAACTTTGTTGATGAATTTTGTTATAACTTTAAGCTTCAAGGTTTTCGAAATATTGAAAAATGAATAATTAAACAAAATTTTCAATTTTCATTATTTTGCAAATTACTACAGGTATCGAAAGATGTAGCTTATTTCGTCAGATTTTGACGTTGACCACATTTTTTGACTAAGATAATCGGATTAATTTTGATTTATGAATTAGGGTTTCAACTCAAGGTTTATTAGTGTCGGATTTTGATGGTAGCTAAAAATTGTTAGAACATAAGTTTATCTCTCAGTGTTGAACATGGGTTTTTTATAATAATTTCGAAAAGTTTTTTTAAATATTATTTTTTCAAAAAATTTCTAATGAGTTTTCGGAACATCATCAATTTGAAGAAAGTCGTTCGGGGTTATAGAGGACGACAGTTTGGCAACAACTACCTATTATTATTTTCATTTTTAATCATATGGATTTACGATGCAAATTGTTCCTTTTTCCCAAGATAATTCAGAAGCATTTACGTATATAATATAAAATATAAACTACTATAAATATGACTTCTACTATAAATATGGTGAAGGCACAGGTAAATTTTTATATTAGGACTAGTTATTTCATAGGCATCCTCAGTTTCTTGAAGTAAACACAAACGGATTGTGAAATGATGAAATTATAACAGTCATATTTTTAAAGCTAGTACTATCGGTAATAGACTGCATTCAGAATTAAATGAAACTTGGCATAGTTGTCCATTATTATATCATAATTAACCAGTTAAATTTTTAGGGGCCTTCAGAGAACTAAAAGTCTGTACGTCCAGTTTTGTGAAATTAAATAAAATCTGTGATTTCCCATAAAGATCAATGTTAAAATATCTTTAAAATATATTTTTTCAGTTCTCTGAAGGCCCCTAAAAATTTAACTGGTTAATGATGATATAATAATGGACAACTATGCCAGGTTTCATTAAATTCTGAATGCAAAGTCTATTACCGATAGTCCTACCTTAAGTAAACCAATAAACAAAATAATATGTTTATTGGTCACCGAAGATTATTTGATTAAAGTACTTTTACTGTTAGTATGCTGCTTTGACTGTTTCGTATAATTTGACCTCGTTTCTATTTGTTTTGTAAATTTTTCCAAATATTTTTCTATTTTTAGATTTATGATTTTTCACATATTGATGTGTAGATGATAAATTTTCAGTAAACATGAAATTGAAAAAAAAAAATTTATATACACATTTTATTTACGACTTTTCCATTTGTACAATACTACAAATGTTATGAGTAGTCATAGCAACGAACAACTAGGAGAGTATATTCTGGTTATGATGGAAAGCTACATATATACACAACAAGCAATGCTCCGAGCTATATATGTGTATATATATATATATCAAAAAGTTGTTCAGTTTAGGAGGTATACGTATTGTATTTATTGATCATAATAAATGTATATAAAACATACACAGAGAATCTATCTATACGAGAACCTATAGTCCAATTACACAGGTCTGAAACTAAAAAAACCTGCATAATAATAATAATAGTAATAATAGCCTTTCTTTTCCGAATTGTAGGTCATTTCTTAAAAGTTTATGTAGTATCTCTCAATTCGGTGTGCCTTCTGGCATAAGCCTATTCCAACTGTTTCCACTGTGTTCTGTCTGCTCCAACCCTTGTCCAATAAGGCCCCAAAGTGAGGCGTATTTCGTCTTCCCATCTTCTTATTGGGCGACCCTGCCTTCTTTTGCAGTCTCTTGGATACCATAAAGTAGCCTGTTTGCTCCACTTATTTTTATTACACTGTAGCATATGGCCTGTCCAACCTCATTTTTGATTATCAATGCGGTAGAGTATATCGGTTTATTTTGTTTTGTTTCGTATTTCAGATTGTCTGATTTTGTCTTTGAGCTTTACTCCAGACATAGTTCTCTCCATAGCTAGTTGGCATCTTACAAGCTTCAGGCGATGGTTTTCAGTAAGTGCTCAAGACTCACACCCATACGTAAGGCAAGGAAGAATACACGTGTCAAATGTTTTTCTTTTGATTCTGCGGCTTAGTGTTGTAGTTGTTCTTCATTATTTCCTTAAGTGACCAGAACTTTCTCCAGCCACTTGCTATTCGTTTGTCTACTTCCTTGGATATCATGCCAGTGGGAGCAATTATTTGTCCTAGATAATCATACTCCTGAACATATTTAAAACTAATATTATCTTTTTTATGTCTACCATTGTGGAGTTAGTCATTAATTTTGTTTTACTAGGGTTCATTTCTAGGTCGACCTCTCTACTTTTGAAATCTAGTAATTAAATAACTTGCTCTAGTTTCTTGGGATATTCTTCCAGATGACATTCCAGGAACTATACATCCAATCAAACATCCTATTAAATTAAGACAATAAATTTTCCACAATTTTTGTATATTTGCTTAAAGGGTACATAAACAGTTGGTTAGTTTCAAGTTCACAGAGCTTGGAATAAGATCCAAAAGATACAAAATTCAAGATGGAATCGATAAAATTATTGCAATATTTTGACTACTCATCTTGTCGTTAAATTAACTGGATTTGGAGACTTTGGTTCGTCTTTACCCTTTTTATTTCAAAACCAGATATAAATAAATTGCTCAGTGCCTTTAATTTTTAATTATTCAATCCTTATTTCGTGCCGTCAAAATATCAAAAACCAAACATCAAAAAAAGTATTTAAACTAAAATCACTGTCTAATGAAATTAAACTCAAAAATACAAAAATTCATTAGAATGTTAAATACTTGCAGTATGACAGTTGCTGAAGACAGATTTTACTTAAAAAAAATGTTCAATAGTCATTTTTTATACTCCTTAGATTATTTTTGTTTCCATAATAATTCATGGCCAGTGAAATGCCTTGAAAATTCTTAACTTTCCCGCTTGTGATCACTCTGAAGAAAGTACATTCAAATGGTTAATTAAGCAAAAGGACAACTCACTTCCGTTATTAAAAAAGCATGACCTACCACTAAATCTAAAATAAAAAGATTTCACAACCCTGGGTATATGCTTAATAGGATCATAGTCAGATAGTGAAGTTATAATTTTCCTTCACATAGTTTACAAAACATCATTCATCCTCAGGTTGTATTTTATATTTAAACAAATTCCTCAAATGATTGGACTATACTTTAGTTGCTTTCCAACTCCATATAGTGTATAAAAACATTAAAACATGTTTTAACGAACGACAAGCTATATAGCTCTACAGTCGGAGCTATCACTAATATATTTTACTATCTGTTACAAAAAATAAATACATGAGAGAAAAAAAAAACATATACAAATTATTCGACTTTTTATTTGAACACAAAAAATTCTTCAATTCAATTTTGAATTGAATTCTTATTTATTTAAGTAGCGTTCTCCTAGAATTCATAATACGAATTGTTTTAATATTCGAAAAGTATAATTCGTCTATAGTTTCTAGTTTTTCAGTTTATTTATTAATAACACAACGCATTATCTCAAAATTATTAAACAGAATACTATTTTAGAGACGTGTACTTGATCCCAAATTAAACAAAAATGTTTAAACAATACAACATTTAAATTTACTGTTCAAAGTTCCTTTTTATCCGATTGTCGAGGAGTGGTAATGTTTTTTGCCCGTATCTTGCAAATCATTTTGCAAAAAATGCAAGAACGATATTTTTGAAAGTCCAGATATAGCTAGCAGAACTTGCAAAGAGTTGACGTGAAATGGATAATTCGCACAAAATTCTCCATTCGCAGGTGAAGATAGGTCGAAACGCATTGCTAATCTTCGTATGCTAATACTAGGTAATAACGCAACAGCATCGATTTTTTCTTCTTCAACGTTTGAAGTGTAATTGACGTCAAAATCTTTGTCAAAACCAATGCTAACTCGTAGTGGATTAAGCGTGCCATTGTTCCTATTGACATCTTTCAATGACCTCAAACATTTTACGGTTGATATTTTTCCAATGGGAAATTTTTCTTCCTATCTTCGAACGTCAGTAAAACTATTTCTATGAATATTGCTTTAAACTAAAAAAACGTCTGCGTGTTCTGCAAAGTGGACAAACTTGTTGTGACTGCCTTGATAATCAAAAAAATTAAAAAAAAAATTAAAAAAAATATTAAATTGTCTCACAGTATTGACTTACGCGAAAACCTCCTGAACTATTTTTAAGTTCCATGTTTATAGGAACTTTCTTGGTTAGTTTTTCAAGAAATGGAATTAGAATAATAACATTTTTATATAATATAAAAATTTTCAGTTTGAAAATGTGAACGATCAATATTAAAAATGCTATGTACCACTATTAAGATACTTAAAAATTTTTAAGGGGACCAATTAGGTACCTACCAAGAATTAGGCTCTTACCAAGGATATGGCACCACTACCAACAGGAAACCAGAAATAATTTGTCACACAAAAAAATATCAGTAATGATAATATTAATAAGTACGTGTATAATTGGTACATAAATATCTCATATCAAAATTCATTAACAATAAATATCTTAAATGGAGTCATTAAATTATTAAATTAACATAAATTTACAATATATATGAATATTATGTATATATTATACATTTACAGTGTAGGTACTGTAAGCCTAAAAATATTATTCTACTTTTGATTATAAATGGGAAATATTTAAACGATAGGATAGGTTATTGAATCTTGGTTAAAATGTACCTTGGATCACCAGTGAGTTTGGTGAAAGATATTTTTATCTACAGGATGGATACTAAGTTGTGTTTCGATCAAAATATGTACTTTTAAAGATTTTTGAAGTGAAAACTTATACATATCAAAGCTTAAGACGGTATGTAATATAAGTCATCAACATGCTATGAATATAGCTACATAACACCGTAACCTTGGAGAGTAAAGCTTTTTTCAATCGAAAAAACGACAGCTATGAAATAATTATTAAAGCTGTACAATTAAAAAGCCGTACCTATTAAAAAAGTGATTCTGATCTTCGGTAACTTCTGATTACTGTTCCTATATATACAAATTTTACATCATGATTTAAAATTGGAAAAACATGATTAATTTTATGAAAATATATATATCGTACCGGAAGAAAAAGTTAGCCATCTCTCCATTTATCCAGGAATAAACAGTTGAAAATTTTAACGGATGCTTATAGAAGAAGATACGTAGAGGAGAAACTAAGTAAGCTTTTCGATGTTTCAATCAATTATCTACCTCCTAAGATGCTGTTTCCTATTAAAGTTGCGTTTTTGAATTCTATAAGGAAATCTAGAATATATAAGGATATTTTTATTAATACTGTAAATTTGTTGATAGAAATTGCGTGAAAACTGTATACACAGCATGTTCAAGAGACTCAAACACATAAAAGGGTCACTAAAAAGTATGAAGAAAAGAGACGGTCTCCTATCTCCAACAAAAACAAAGTTATAGGAAAATATTTCCATCATCAACGTGCAGATACTTATCTTTTTCTATTTGTTGTACGGAACAGTTTTATTTCAAGTTTTTATTCAAAAATTTAGTTAGTTGTCCTTTACTGTAAATATTAACAATATTATTCATTAGTTTTAACCTGTGAAAATGAATGCATTCCATAGTAATTACCATCCAATTTTCATAATTGGAACCCTAATAAAATATGTTTAAGTTTACAGTGAAATTTTTCTCCATTTTATGTGTATTTTCCACTACTTATTTAAATTTAGGGTGCTTTCAATTTACATAAATTAAAAATATTTGAGTATTCTTGTAATTTTATTGCAATTCTATTGAGTATTCTTTTAATTGCAATATTATAAATAAGTAATTCTAAGTACAATTGACAAGCAGTGCCAAGCTTTCAGTATAGAAGAACATTCTTAGACATTAAATTACCAATTATAATTAACGAAGTCGTTATCTCGTTAATAATGCATCGAATTCAAAAACTACAAAATAACTTTTTGTAATTTCGATGTATAATTACTGGTATTCTTCAAACTGTTGCTATATGAGACACCAGGAATGTCAGCAAATCAAATGTTCCTGTGCTTTGAACAGATTTTCTTATAGTACCTTTATTTATTTACTTCTTGTATTTGTTTTAAAAATTTTTCCATTTATCAGTATTTTTTCAAGCTATTTATATTATTTTTTACCTGTGCCTATTATTTTATGTTGTATTTTTACCTCTTTGTTAATTTATTTTATTATAATTATATCAGATGAAATATTTTTTATTTTACGTTCAGATAATATACTTTTAACGCACGTACATACGTGTGTATGTAAATTAAACGAAACTGAAATATATATCTATAAAGATATACTCCATCCGAAATGAATGAAATTGATGAAAATCCGAAACGAATGAAAATTTGACTGATTTTCTGAAGTAAAAAAATTGGCAGTCATAGAGACTGCGAAAGAAGTGAAAACTTTTAGTATAATAATTTGAAATTTCATAATATTTGAATAAAAATTATCAACATCAATCTGGTTTTCACATCTATTGACACTCCGAGCAACAATTATATGCATGTTTATATGGTTTTTTATTATTTTAATATATTACGGGCTGTACAAGATTATGACAAAATATAAATACCATTCAATTGTAATAACAATTAATATACAATCATATGATTTGTGGATAGTATTTGTATTTACATAAATTTCAATGTACTTGTTATATACGCAGCACGAATGTTACACAATACGTCAGCTATATAGCTACAAATATAGTGCTATAAGCATGTCGTTGACACGAGCACACGAGATTTCACCCATCCAAAAAGCGTCTCACGGGTGCAACACACGGCCGCTGCGCATACACATGTCATGAGCGTGTCTGTAACGCGAACCTATAACATTTTCTCCTACCAAAAGTGCCCAACGTCGCAAATGAAGTTTTCATTTCAAATAAAGCTGCCTTATCACTTATGTCGAGATGTATCCCTTGAATATTGGTGCGAAATTGTTCTTATACGAAAGAAAGGAAACTTGCTGCCTTATCACTTATGTCGAGATGTATCCCTTGAATATTGGTGCGAAATTGTTCTTATACGAAAAAAAGAAAACTGTTTCTTGAAAGGAAAATGATTCTTTTTCGCCATTAGATCTCACAAGAGTAGCATGGGCACTAATACAGACACTTGTTTATTTTGTGTAATTACTTGGTCAGAATAGGCAAATTTGGGCTGGATTATTTTTTCTAAAATGCATATTTTTTAAGGTAATTCCAAAAACTGTAAATTTTTCCAAAATCATAATTTTTTTCCGGCGCATGCAAAACTTTTTGTGTCTACTATATAAGTTAATAGCTTCTTCTTTACACCTATTTTGGACGGAGTAATGGTAAGTATGTATAGATACACACATATTATTTTGAATTGATGACATATAAAATATATTCATTCGTTGCTCTCTCAAATACACATCTCTGGTATTATCTGCATTGCCTAAAGCATTTCAAATGCGACAAATATGGTAAATTTTGACTATACATATACATCTATACCTACCGAGTGCTCTTGTTTATTTTTCCGGAACTTATAACTTCTAGAATATTTCAAGGTCTTCAGATGCATAGAAAAGACAGAAAAATAATAAGTTTATGTCAAAGTAAGAAAATTTATGGGTAAGGAAAATGAAGAATGGGAGGATCTGGAAAAATTTGACTTCGTTCAAAATTTGTGGTCAATTATTGATAAAAAAAGAACAACTCAAGCACAAGAAGAACAAACTAGTTTGTTCAGAGCTCTGCATAACTACTGCCACAGGAAACTGTATTCTTGGAATCAACCTAAAATGATGGAGGGTATGAACTGGCAACTTCTTAATGAAAAATAAAGAGAAAAAAGAAACGCAAAAGTATCGATCTTAACTTAAGTTTATCTTATAATTTAGTACCTTCATGTAAATTGTACATGCGAATGTGAATCATGGCTGCCACAGACTCCAAAATAGAAACCAAATAACTAACATTTAAAAAAATATTATCTTAAAATTATTTAACTACACAACTTCCATATTCCCAGAAGCAACTGCTTAGTTAGACTGAATTAATGTTGAGCACATTTAATTGTTGTGCGAAGTACATAAATTGGAATTCACAAGTTTTGGGTAATATGGAAGATGGAAGGAGATAAAATGGAAGATAACATTCTGGCAAGGTTAGCAAGAGAATAATAATGACCTGCATATTGAAATCGCCAAGAGGCTAGTTAATTTCGTATTTGTAGCTTATGTCAGAATATTGATAGAAGTAAGACTAGCTTCCGAATTATAATGCAATGGTGTATTCGGAGTGAGTATGACTACTGGCAAGGAGTATTCAGAAACGATAGAAAATTTTCTTTGCTCAAATTTGAATTCCCTACACTGTGAATGTCCCTTCCAAAGCTTTTCATTTGTTTGCTTAAGTATCACCTTATATATATCGCTCTGTGTATGTGATATATATATAACAGCGATGAATGATAATCCGAAACAATTTCTGTGTATAATATTTGTTAAAAAAATAACGTGTTTCACATATATCTATGTTAAAATATACATTTTCGCTTTTATTTTGCCAGCAATAAATAAACGCTTTACATAGAAACACATTGTAAGGAGGTGGAAATTATTGGGTGGGTACTTTTGGCTATATGAGTTTGGTTTTTTTGGGTTCGTTTTTGTTCTATCACCACCATTAAATTTCACGTTTTTCGATTTCAAGGCCTATGAAAAAAATATCTATTGAGGGACTTCCTCAGTAACTATTGAGGGACTCACATTATTATTAGGACAATAAAATTACAAAATGAACGATAAGACGCGTTTAATACAATACGAACTCAAAAATTCAAATTCATTTTTATACCATGTATATATGCAATATATCAAGGTATACTAAGTTTAGTCTCAAGTTTGTAACGGTTCAAAATATTGATGCTACGAACAAAATATTGGTATGGATGTTCATAAAATTAATTTCCGGTTGTCTGTCTTAATGTCTGCCCGTCTGTTGCCAACACGATAACTCCAAAACGAAACGAGGTATCAAGCTGAAAATTTTATAGCGTGCTCAGGACGTATAAAGTGAGGTTCAATTTTTAAATGAGAGAAAAAGTACCGTTAGAGATGGAACAAAAGTTTAAACGAAAAAATGTTCCTTTAAAATAAAAAAAACTTTTGTTTGAAACATTTTTTCGAAATCATAACTGCTTACCCGTGAGAACGCATATTCGGTTCAAATATTATATATTATGTATTATATGGTAATTTCTGTTATGAATGTGTGACACCTGAGTGTTTGACACGATAAAAGACTGACTATGTTTCTTTACTTACATGACGTAAAAAAACAAACTTTGCGAAATCAAAACTGTCTATACATGGTATTTCAACAATTAACTCAGTCAATTGTTTGTTTTCACTTGTTAATCAACACTTTTATTTGAAATTTAAAGCTTATAAAATTGAAATTCAAAACTAGTGCCTGAGCGTTAAATAAAATGGAAAAATTCATTGCGTTTTCAGCGCCATTTTTTGAATAAATCTGGTGAGGGAACATCACTCACTGAAACATCACTGAGAGACTTCGCGCTTCCTGCACCTGTTACTTCCTTGTATATTTTTCTCAATAAAAATTTTAAAGAAAGTTTAAACAGACCTATTAGATAGTGTTCAATTGAATATCGGTGTTGACTTTGCAACAACTGATTCGATCGATTTATCTATCTACTATACATCAATTTATTATTGAAATATATACTTTATGTTTCATCATATTTCATGTAATAAAAAAAAATACACAGAACGTACAGAGTGAACTAAATACAAAGAAATGAAATGACGAACATAAAATTTCAATGTCATTTATCTGTAATTCGTTAAAAAATAGTACTTGAACTATAGATTTTATTAATTGAACTCCGATTTTCAGAACAATGAAATACGTTAAACTTTGGCATGTAGTATTGATTTCAATGTAGTACATCCTGTATAAAATGTATTGGGAATTAAAATTTATTTTTGTTATAAAATCAAAATATTCAATAGGGAAAAGCCCTAGTCAAATTTACTATCAATGTTTTTAGTTCAAATTATTAATCGAATTATTGAAAAAAAACCAATGTTAAAAAAATTGTTTATTTTGAAAATTAAATTTTTTATTCACCTAAATAATCATAAAAACATTCATATATAAAAAAAAAAAAAGAAATTTTAATCTTGTAATTTGATGAATAATTAACTGAGAATTGTAGAAAACCTCTGAGCAAGCGTAAATCAGACGCTCAGTTTTTATTAAAACCTCCAGTTTTGCAGTAAAAAATTCGTACATTTGAAAAAACGCAATTTTTACGATTTTCATCCCTCAAAAAGTGTATTAAAAGATCGATTATTCATATGAGTAAAATTTTTGTTTGTAGAATTGTTTGAACTTTTTGTTTTTGTTTACTTTTAAACATGTGTGCGATATTTATTCACATCATGGTCTCTCGATTATAATTGATGATTTTTAATATGATACATACAGCGTAAACTAAATATTGACAAATATCTTGTCTAGTAATCTTAATTAAAGAAAATTGAAAATAATACATTCGAACCCGGACTTCTTGAATCCAAGAAGTCCGGGTTCGAGTCCTGGTTCGAGTTCTGGTTCGAGTGTATTTTTTCAATTCTTTTTAATCAAAAAATATATGTTGATACTTGCTTCCTAAGACTGAGGATTCATTTTCTGTGATAAATGATTTCTACAGACAGGCACAAGTTATATAACAATTTAAAAAAAAAATCCTTGTGGGTTTTTATTGCTAATTTTGATATCACTTGGGCCATGTTTGTTCTGCACGAAACGAATTAGGCCTGTTTTTTGAGTATGCATTTTTATGTAAAAACAATAGAAATGAGTTGTTATTATGTAAAGAGACGACACATACACATGCTTTTAAAATTTGTTTCTATATATAACGTCGTTATTAGATTGCCAAAAATTCATTGGAGCGGAATATTTATGTATGCATAAATCTAACGCTAATGTTATATTAGGGGAGGGTATAGTGCCTAGATTCAAAATTACATTCATGGGATTTTTTTTTAAATGTGCAAAAAAGTATGACAATAGAATTGATGTTTGTTTAGAGCTGTGTTATTTCTTGTTTTACTATGGTTGCCATGAAAATCCATGTTAAATTCTGTTTTGTTAGAAGGAGATACAAACAAATGTTTGATGACTTTTATCTTGGTTGATTTTATAACTGTACGAAAACCACCACTTTGCGTCTTGAAACTTAAGGCATTAAAAACGTACGGTTAACGTTATTTTTCGTATTTTAACGATTAACGTTGAGTTTGCATTATAAAACAATATGCAATTGCCAGCTTGTAAATATAGACAAGCAAAATTAAAACAATCATAGTCAAAACAATCAGTCTTTAGCCTACCTACCTCCTTACAAAATATCCTCATTTCAATACAAATTATGTTCAGTATATCAATATATGCCAATAAACTGCAGAATAATTCAAAGAACATTGGATTTTTTAGGTGCTATCTCTTACCCTATTGTTAATGTTAGTAGCGTTAACATGATGTCGAACGAATCGTTGAATTTTATATGTATAGTATTGGTATGAGTTTGTGGATTAGTTTTTCGGTGGGTATTCAAAAAGGTGGATTTTGATTACGTGGTTAGGGATAGTAGGTTTACGTTTACATACATATACTGGAAAATTATTTCACAAAATTTTATACAGTTTGTTTCACTGAATTTTCCGTTCCTCTCGATTATTTTTCGAACATGTACTGCAGCTTATGCTGGAACGATCATTATCTCCATAGAAAAATGATGTGTTTTATCCACTTTTCAGATTCTGTTTATTCAGTTTTTCCAGTTTTTTTATTACCATTAAAAAAAGGCCCAACTAATTCTGTTCTTAAATAATAATTCGCAATTTCGCGTCGAATAAGTCCAGTCACCTGTTAATGTCATAACTGGTTCGCGAGATAATCGAGGCGAAAGAATCCGAACGAACATACACACATACGAACACACACACACACACAAACATCACATTGAAAAGGTTTTATTCGGATATTAAGGCCTTGCAACCGCGGAAATATGTAAAACTGGAGATTTTCAAAATCGGCCCCATTACATTAACTTTCTCTGGGATGTTAAAAATATGATATTTCTCGGTGTGGTTGTATGCATCAGACAAAGCAAGCTTGTACAACAAGTTGCCTACAAATGTACGTTAAAGTTTTAATGTTAAAATAAGTAAGAATTTTTAACTTTCAAAAAATATAATGTTCGAATGACCCAAGAGCAAAAATATTCTATATTAATTCTATATAAATTTCGAATATAAACCAAAAAAAAAAAAAAAAACAAATTCATGAAATGTCAAATTTCATTTGAAAATGTTTAATAGCACAGATGTGAATATAATATGTATGTAGATACGATGCCTTTGGGGGCCTCAGTGGGATACCAATGATGCCATGGTAGGTACCTCCACATAGTGAAATGAATTCATTTCAACAAATGTAGAATATTTCTACAAGAACGATTATCTACTGCCACCACTTTATGAAACATCTTTACTATATAGAAAATGTACCAGATTACTAAAAATAAACTTAAATATACACTCAAGTTTGATTTCACGCTATAGATAGGTTCTCAGCAAATTCTCATAGAGCAAGTTTAAGAGATATGCACTGATTGAATAATAATAAGGATTTCAATAAAACTTTGTAAATACAGTTTTTGATTAACATAGTTTCCAAATCACAAAAAATTCCTAGGTTATTGGGCTTTTTATTATTATTTTATCGTTAAAAGTAGTTTGTATCAGCAGAACGTCTTTTACTTGATTTTGCAAATGTCATGTATGCCGAAATAATTCTATTCATTACCAGCACACCTGCCAAGCATACGTTGTCCAGCTCGATACATTGGCTTTGCTGATATTGGCGGGTGGAACTAATGTTTGTAGATATTAGCATTTTCGGGAAAAAAAATTACTAGAACCCAATCGCTGGGCCATATACTGGGCCCAATTAGAAGCAGGTCGACCCGTTTAGGATAAGTTAAGTGTAGTAGGTACTCGTACCAATAATTCAAGACCAAAGGATGTTGAAGAATAAACTTTTACAACAAACTGGCAAAAAAAAATACTTTTGATAGAATTTAAGGTTTAATAACATTTATGACATTTCTGTATCTATATGTAGAAAGTAGATATAAACTCAGTAAATGTAAATGTGAAATCACATGGATAGAACTAGAAGAACTCTTACTAGGAGTGCGTCACGACGCTATGAACATTATATATCTAATAACATGTGCTTGATATAGTATATTATCGCTAATTTATTTAAAGTTTTGTTGCGTTAACTAGTTCCTTAATCAGACAATAATAATTATACTCCACTCATACGCGTCTTAGAAATATCAAAATAAATCTTTATTTTTTGTTGAAATAATCCTTTATGTTCGTAAATTTAATTTCATTGCGTTGAGTTCGTTTGAATATTCTTGTAAAATAAGTATTTCCTTTGAATGAATGATAAGTAATTAAAAGAAGCTAAAAGATATTCTTAGCGGTTTCTGAATTTTATGCAGAATGAAGGGCAGAAATCTAGAAAAAATAAAAATAAAATTACAGGAATTAGAATTATCTCCAGATAAAATCGTTTGACGCTATGATAAATTGTTTTTCTCTCTCCACAACTACCAATAAAGCCTTTAAGAATTAACCAGAACCAAAACGACGATGTCATTGCCTATTGTCAAAGAAAACTACAAAATTGATCGCTAAGTCGCAAAATACTATTCAACCGTTGTAAGATTGTGACGGATTAGAGAGCCTTCTTTCCCACTTTTGCTTTGGTACTGACAACAAGTATATTAATGATGCCAACGAAGAGAAATCAATAATTTATATACTTTCGATGGACACAAACATCTCTAAAATCTCATTATTTCCACTCTTTTTCCTCTTACAGTCCTTTGCGTATCATTTTCCGTTTCTGAGATATATCATAGACTTCTTTCAATAAACATGACAGATCTCACAAAATCGTAGTTGAATCGACAAAGTAAAAACGGCTATACGATATGTTTAGTCACAAAGCATAGTCACAATGTTTTAATCACTCTCCAAAACACTTGAATACTTTACACCTCTCTCCAAAGGTAGAAACAAATAATATGGGGCAGTCTGATATATCAGTATCCAGCAATAAACATTTAAAAAGAAATTACACAGTGTCGTAGCCCAAATAGTAGGAACGAAGCACAAATCAACAAAGTTTGAGATTAAATGAAAAATGTTATAAAAGAATGTCAAGAAAATTGTCGTTTATAAAAATCGTAATTAATAATTTTTAAGAAAAAACAAATTCAAATTACCAAAATTTCTATAACTGTGGCCATAGTGTTAAATAAAAATTCATGGCGATAAAATGTTTCACTCTTTTCCATCCATCGTTCATTCGTCAAACGTGCAGTAATGTGCGCTATAAGACTTCGTTTCAAGAACCAAATTTCTAATATTCTACGAGATGGTTAAAATAATAGATCTTTAATTAAATAAATATAAAAATAAAAGTTTCTTTAATTTTTGAACGTCATGAAAACAATCTTTCATCTATCCATCTATTGCTTCTGTATTTTTCATTTTTTTTTCTCTATTCTTCTATGTATGTATGTTTTGTAGATAAAATTGTAATTTGTCTTGGCCAATAGACGTTCAGACAAGAATTGATATGACTGACGTTGTATTTTAACTTAACATCCAGATATATAGATGGATAGATAGATAGATAGATACATAGAACGCTCCTTTAAAACTTCTACTTATAAGCTTTCTCTGGATAAGGGTAGTAGTAGTATGTTTCACTAAATCGGGTAATGTATTGTACCCCAGATCGAGCATATGTTGGATTACTTTTAGTTTCTGGCTAGATACTGTTACCAAATGATCGTAGCTTTATGAAGAAAAAGTGTATTTATATCCAAGAGAATCCATGAGTATTTTATTCAAGTGAAATAGAAATAAAATCTAGTGTCATTGTTTTTCAAAGAAATACAATTTTAAGCTTTAATGTTTATTGATTTTCATGTCGACTATTTAATTTTGATTTTAACTTATATAAATTAAGTCCTTGTTTATTGATGGGTATTTTTTTATGTAATATTTCTGTTTTAAACATAGCGTTATTTGTTGAGGAGGTAAAGTTTGAATAGAAGCCAATCTTTCTCTTAAACCAAATAACTTTCTGCACAGTTCTATAGTCAAGTGGAATCAATGACAAAAACAAAACGAAATTGTTCCCTGATTTGAAATGTTAAGATTACATGTTGAAGAGAGCGCACTCTATATAACATACCATGAATCATAAGTTAATATCGAAAAAATTTTTACGTTTAAATTCACAAAATAATAGCAAGTGCAAAGGAATGATAGTGCTATAAGTCGAGATTATTTTCAATGCTATGTTATAAAAAATGGGTCTTAAAAAACATAAAGTAAAATTTAGATCCTAAACTGGTACTAACCTTTCTCCTATATACATTGAAACATCGGAGGGTTGTTTAATCCCCAAGAGAATTCACTCTTTCATTTTACTCTAATATCGTCATCTCGTGGTACAACTTTTCTTCTTAATGTAACTTATATATACATTTTCGTGTACAGTATAAATCACAAAAATATTAACAATATCAGTTAGATACAAAGAAAATTGGATTGAGTATACGTTAGAGTCTAAAAATAATTTCCAGTATTAAAATATATAAAAAAATTTTTAAACTTTTAATGGTAAAAAATGAATTTTATAATAAACAGTAACACCTTAGGGCGTTTTACTTTAATAATTTTCAAAAAAATAATCCGTATTTATTACGAATCTGATGGTTTTCTTTTATTTACTCTAAAAAATTAAACTACCCCTTAAAAAAATTTTCCCTTAAAAAAATCCAGAAATTTTTTATCTCCAATTTCGATAAAACTCAGAATATAAGGTAATTTTGACCCAAAAAGTACAAAAATCGGGTGCATTTGACGACTGGTCAAATAGTTTTTGAGATATGGACTAAAATCGATCCAAATATTGCTATATCTCCGAAACTTTGCATCCAAACATTAAACTCAAAATTACCCCATTCCCCAGAAATTGGAATAATATCGATCAAGCCACTGAGATTAAAATCTTAACAACACACTATACTTATTTCATTTATGAAATATACGATGATCATTTAAAATGAAATCACATCTACACAAAATAAATAAGACAACAAATTTAATGATACCTAAAAACATTTAATAAATAAATAAAGGATTGTGATGAATGAATGATAAAATAATGTATAAAATGATAATTTTAAACAAAACAAAAAAACACACAATTCAAAACTGTTTTTACATTTGATTACAACAATATCATTTTACAGAACCAACCATAACCATTTGTATGAGTTTTACAATATTTTCATTTAAAATTCATTGCACAGTACTTTATCACTAATGAAAATCAAAATGAATATTTTATGTATGTATGAGTAGAGAGTAGCGAAAGTAAATTACCCTGAACAGCAAAATTTTCTGTTTTCGCCAAAATACTTAATCACACTATTCAAAAGATTTTTGGCGTGCTGAATCCGATTTTCCAGAGTGAATTTCTTCTTTTTAGAACAAAATCACTTATATCCCTCACTTATCCTCCCTTTTGTTCACAACTTTATGGATTATAATTTTTCGGTGGGGAACTCTAAATTTTTTGAGAATGAAGTTTTGTCCATGATACTCACTAACATTGTAACTTTCTATACGTCCAATCATATAATTATCTTGATTTTTATACTTTTTGGGTTAAAATATCTCCATCCACCGAGTTTCATCAAATTCCAAAACAAAATTTTTTTTGCGATTTTCTCGATTTTATTAAAGGGGTACCTCTTAAAACAATTGCAAAAAAACGAAACATTTTTTTTATCTACAATTTCGATAAAACACAGTATATAAGGTAATTTTGACCCAAAAAGTATAAAAATGAAGTTCATTTGTTGATTGGTCGAATAGTTTTTGAGTTACGGACTAAAATCGATCCAAATATTGCGATATCTCAGAAACTCTGCATTGTAACTTATTATAGATGAAATTATAAACTGCATGAAGTTAAAAAAAAACCGTAGTAACATTAAAAATTTGGAAAACGTTGATCTATACTAGACTATGAAATTATTTTCAAGGAATTTCATCAACCATTTCACAACCTTAGGAGTTAAATTTCCGAAAATCTGTTCATATTGAGCGTCTCCATCCCAAAAGAGTAACTTTGCTTAATTTTAAGTCAATTGAGTACATAGTTTTAGCTTATATAAATATGTAGTTTGGTTACCATTTTTATACAGAAAAAATATATATTATACATCATAATAAATAATAATAATTTAAAATATAATTATTTACAAATAATGAATAACGTAAGAGGTACATTATAAGGACATGTCATAGTACTTACTCTGCTGATGATGGTGTAGTTATAGTCTATATAAAAGTGACAGATTGAATGGGTGTAACAATTCTATTATTATTTTATATCAACCATGTATTTAAATATTATCATAACAATAATACTGAACAACTCTATTAATAATTTTATAGTACCATCGTATTACTGTTCAAAGTAACAAACTGTGGTAGACATGACTTTTGGCGGTCACGCCAATACCTTTCTGACTCACTATATATAGGAAATTATTATTCCTTTCATTATATTCGTTGAAAATTAATAGCCTCTGGGAAGATAAGGTAATGGGCCGACTTTGAAAATCTCCAGTTTGACATATTTCCGCGATTTTAAGTCCTTAATATCCTAATCAACCCTTTTCATATGATATCTGTGTGTGCATATGTGCGTATGTTCGTTATCTCACGAACCAGTTATGACACTAACCCGTGACTGGGCTTATACAACGCGAAATAGCGTATTTAAGAACTGGAAGAGTTTTCAGTAGAATTAGTTGAGCCGTTTTTTAATGGTAATAAAAAAATTGGAAATACTGAATAATTAGAATCTGAAAAGTGGATAAAACACATCATTTATCTATGAAGATAATGATCGTTCCAGCATAAGCTGCAGTGCATGTTCGAAGAATAATCTATGAAAGCTAACAAGAGTTAGCATTTTTGTATTTCTTCGAAAATTCAAATTATAGTTATTTTTAATTTAGAAAATTATATTTAAAAATACAAAAACTATTCTTCACTGCGCTTCCACCATATTTGTATTTTACAAATATTTTACCAAATTATATTAAGAAGTCTTCACGAAAACGATTTTTGTGACAATTCACAACATTTTATTACGAATTTTGGGACAATCACTTTCTATAAAGAAATAAAAAAACTGTTTTATTGAAAAGCCACCCTTCAAATAAATATGTGCTCTTCATTGAACTGCATTACAATATGAACGGACTTATTTGCAAAGGCATATTCAAGTGATGTTATATTTCAATACTATACTTAAAATTTATATTCTCAGCAGCTAAGTCATTTTTATGCCTTGGTATTAATAATGTTTTAGTATTTATAATATCATAAAAAGCATTTTGAATCAAACCCCCATTTTTTCACAAAATGAACATTTTTTTACCAAATATACAATGAAAGTTTTCAATTTTATACTTTTAAAGTTACACTCAAAGGATAAAAACATTGGTGTTATGTGAGTAAAAATAGGTCTAGGCTCATTTACCGCTCCTTTGTTTTTGGACAAATTTATTGTAATTTTGTATTGTAATTTTGTATTGTAATTTTGTATTGTAATTATGTATTGTATTAATGTATTGTAGCTTAATAATTTACTTGCTGTAAGTTGAAAGCTTAATAAAAAAAAAAAATAAAAAAAATAGGTCTAGCATTTTGAGATAGTTGAGTTCGAATTGTTGTTTCTCATATTTCGTCAGAATTATGATCCAGATAAATTTTCATGAATTTGGGTGAACCAATTTGTTGTATTTTTTTTCAATATTAAAAAAATATATTGAAATTTTAAAATATAGAAGCTTTCTCTTTCATTTTGGGTTAAATTTCAACCCCTCTATGTTATAATTTAAATAAATAATTAAGTGTATCATTTTATTACGAAAACCCTTTTAATTTAGATTTTTATCTAAAATCTTGATAAATCCTCACAAATTATTTTAAAGACCCTTCACATTTATAGTATACGTACCATTTATCTCTGCATAATAATCTATGGTTTTATTTTATATAAATAAAAAAAAAATAAACTAAATGTTAATTCAGCAACCAAGGCTTCACCACCAGGACCGTAACGAGAGAACATAACGCTGGTGGCATGTATTTAGGTTGCGCCTTATATATATCGGGATCGGGTCTAACGTGATGTTGAATTTATCGATTTTGAAGTATACTGATAGTATTCAAAAATAACTTAAGGAAAATTGGGAATTGTCATCATAATCCAAAATATTTAATTTGGCTCTAGCACATCCAAATTTTATCCAATTTTGATAAACCAAGTATACAATTCTACTAAATTTGGGTCATACTTTTCAAATTTGTGATCAAAATTAACATAGCCCTATTTCATTTCAAGAATGTGGCGTTCTGGCCCCGAAATGAAGCACATAAGAGATAGCTATCGTGTAACTGATATCACAGCTGAAAAGAATGACCCAAAATTAGTGGGTTTCAAAAAAAATTCCAGTAAAATCGGATAAAATTTGCCTATGTCATCAAAAAAATCGAATTTTTCAACTTTATGACGTCATCAGAATCCAAAAATTTAATTTTGCTCTATCACATCCAAATTTTAACCAATTTTGATAAACCAAGTATGTAATCCTACATAATTTGGGCCATTCTTTTCAAATTTGTTATCGAAATTAACCTAGCTTTAATAGGTTTCAAGAATATGGAGTACTAGTCCCGGAATGAATCCAAAATATTTAATTTGGCTCTAGCACATCCAAATTTTATCCAATTTTGATAAACCAAGTATACAATTCTACTAAATTTGGGTCATACTTTTCAAATTTGTGATCAAAATTAACATAGCCCTATTTCATTTCAAGAATGTGGCGTCCTGGCCCCGAAATGAAGCACATAAGAGATAGCTATCGTGTAACTGATATCACAGCTGAAAAGAATGACCCAAAATTAGTGGGTTTCAAAAAAAGTTCCAGCAAAATCGGATAAAATTTGCCCATGTCATCGAAAAAATCGAATTTTTCAACTTTATGACGTCATCAGAATCCAAAAAGTTTTATTTTGCTCTATCACATCCAAATTTTAACCAATTTTGATAAACCAAGTATGTAATCCTACTTAACTTGGGTCATTTTTTTCAAATTTGTGATCAAAATTAACGTAGCTCTAATAGGCTTCATGAATATGGAGTCCTGGTCCCGGAATGAAGGATATAAGAGATAGAGACATTGAAGTTAGCACCCACAAAAGACACATACTTGACAATATCCAAATTAACAGTTGTAACACCGCAGACCAATTTGGAGATACTGTAGAGAAGTACAAAGTCATAAAATCGGTTTTTTCCTGGAAATCTGCACATAAGATATTTTCCAAATCATATAATTTGAGTTCTAGGAATGAACAGGTTTTATGACACAGTCAAAATTTTGTGGGAAAAATGTGCCTAATATAAAAAAAACAGACAAATTATTATATTATTTATAAAAATGTTTTTACTGCATGTATTTACAAATCTTCAATGGTTTTACACAAAAATAACTAAAATGCTAATTTAATTGACTGTTAGAAGGTATCGTAATTTTGTCATCTTTACCGGAAAATTGATGGTAAACATGACTTCCACATATTAAAAAAAAAAAAAAATTGAAAAATACAAATAATGATTTATCAACCGTTTTTCCACATTTATAATATACTCAATTACAAATCTTCTTACAGGGTGTATTAGAAAAAACTATTCCTTACTTTCATCAGTTCATTGCCATATACTCTAGATAGCTGGCGAAAATTAATGCAAGTTATTGTAATTGGCGTTGAATTTTTAACCCGACCGTTAAGTAGTAGTTATATAGTATTGTTTATTACCCTGTATCTTCCAAACGTCTCAATGGATTTCAACATTTAAAGTATCATTATTTTTTTCACAAAAACTCAAGTATTATTAGATAAGTTTTCGAAAAAACAAAACAAAATGGCGGATTTTTGGAGCGAATTAATTAATATGTTACTAAAAAAATTAAGAAAATCTATCGAGTAGGGTATCAAAATCAAGGAAATTCAAAGTAATACTTGAATTCATAACATTTCATTGATGAATCGAAGATTGTGCACTATCACCAGCTTTCACCAACGAGGCATTATAAAACTTGTGTTTTTGGAATGTTCTTTAAATGAAAATAAAATGCTCCTTGACTTTAAATAAAAGAGTAAATGAAGTTTCTGATTCCAAAATATAAAACAATTTGTATGAGTTATTCAATATGTGGTAAACATTTAAAAAAAAAAAATAAAATAAACAAGTGAAAATAACAACTAACGGAGTTAATTATTGAAATACCCAGACATGGCACTGTTTAGTATTTAGTATCAGTTATTTCATTGCTATTTATAATAATTTTTTTGGTTAAAAAATTTTTTTAATAAACATAACTTTAACCCCTTCGACAATATTAATGGAAGCAGCGGTCCCATTAATATTGTCGAAGGGGCTTAATTTGAAATTAGAATCAATAGAACCTTTATTCAAAGCTACCAATAAATTGCGAATACATTCCTATTGATTATTTTACTCATTTGAACTTCTTATTTCCATTACGTTTTAAAAGTTGAGTCTTTCGAGCCCAATTTATACATGTTACTCGTTTATGAAAATTCCTGGACACGCTTTATATAAGTCGGGCTCGATACATCTTTTCGTTATTGAAGTATCGTGATGAATGGATGGGCAAAACAGAAAACTGACTGATTGTACAAAAAATTTTGTTTTTTCGATTAATTTTTCCAAATGTAACAAATTTGGGACTAAATATAAAATACTCCTAATATAGTTCATATGTACAGGGTATAAATTAATAATACTAACATCTACAATCGTCTACACACCCATGTATGTATTTTACTTACTCCTACATACAATCAAATCTCATTTCCGTTTTATATTGTAAATGTTGTGAATTTAAGCGACAAAGTATTTATCAATCGTATGAACGTACTAGCTTTTACCCGCGCCTTCGCACGTGTTCATGCCTTTCAATAACGGACAAAGATCATTAAAGAATAAATAATATAACATGAAACAAGCAGGGTGAAGGAGCTACAATTTATGGACATCTGTTCAACCAAGGTTATCTGATATACTGCTTGCAAAAAATTAATTTGTTTTTTTTCTATAACCATAAATTAAAGATTTCTGTAAAAATTTAAAAATTGGTAAATGTCAAATTAAATTTAATTTTTAAAAAATATATCTTTATAAATTATAGTTCATGTGTTATTCTGATATATCAGCTATATTGCTGTTCAGTTTCATTAAAAACCATTCGCTAGTTTTAGCGTAACAAACAAACAAACATGCTTACTTTCATATTTATAATATATAGGGATAGGGATATAGGGATGTACGTTTCTACATAAACATATATTTCAGTACACAATACACGTCAATACGTTAACGTGAACGATACGCGTTTGCCGTTCTTCTACCGAACAAGTTCCGTATTTACTTTGAAACGGATGTGCAATACACATCTGTTGGTTTATATTTGGTTTTAGTTTGGTATATTTTATAAAATATATTCAGATATATGTGGGAAAGTTGGCTACATAGTACCGCCATTTAAATCATCCAAGTTGTATATATTTTCTGTAAATAATATTACGTTTCTACACTGAAAATTCTAAGTAGTTTTCTAGTGATACTTTTCAACTATATTCACAATTGTGGAATGACATCTGTTAAAATTGGAAGTGCGAAATACATAGATTTTTTTTGAAAAATTTGGCTACGGTAGTGCTACGATTGTTGTAAAATTTAGTCAACTCTCCTCTACATATTCTGTATGTATTCAGGGTGGTTACTTCATATTACAAATAATGCTCACTAAAACCCTTTAAAAGTACAAAATTTAAAAAAATAATAATGCACCAAATGTTTCGGATACAGAACTCTAAGCTCACACTTGAAACATAGCTAAGAACACTCTCCTTTTATAATTTTGGAGAAAATGAAAACTAAAGTCTTGTTTTAAGAGGAAAACAACGATTAAATTTTCTTTAGATTAACTCTACACTTCGAACATAGCTAAGAACACAGTCCATTAAATTACCGTTCAAAAAAAAAATCCAAATCGGTTCATCCGCTTAGAAGCAACGATGCTCCAGACATGCAGACACACATTCAAACTTATAACACCCCTCTTTTGGTTCGGGAGTTAAAAATTACTATTAACAAGATCAATATTCAAGTCTCCATTAAACTTTCGTCATAAATAGATGAAGCAGACAATTAAAATAAGGATAAATAAATTGTTTGATAATTAATATGTGACAATATGTGAGTAGATAGGGTACATTGTTGTTGCATAAAACGCTAAACAACAAGGACTTCAATTCAGACATATAAAAAATTTTTAACAATGTTAACAATTACCGACCTAAAATAAACACAGCTAAAATTGCAACTGAATATAATTTTTATAGTCTACAGTACAGAGGGGGTATGATTTCTTGACTAACACTCTTACGAAACTTCGTAATTGGCTTCATTCCAGTGTAAGGTACAACGTTTTCATTTACGAAAACTTTGGAAATTGGGGCGTTTTCAATGTATAAAACGGAAACATGTCAAGAAAATGATCTATTGAAACAAGTATGAAGATCCATTTGTTTTTTTCTTGAATGCAAGGTAAATGAATATAATAAGAGAGAATAATAGTGGCCTACAAAAATATTAGGCCGTTTGACGTAGCCTCCACTCCCAACATTGTGAAATCGTCGGAAAAACGTGGGTATGAAACTTTATCAACAACCGGGTAATTTTTACACAATTGTTTAATAAATATTAGTAAATTAAATGTGCCTACTGGCCCACATATTTCATGAGTTGTTTTCTCCTACCCCTTGTAAATACTATCACAAATGTTATCACGAAAATTATTATACAAAAAGATAATAACAATTCGTTATTTTGACAAATAAATTCGTAACGCCTCTATCGGACAGAAAATAAATATTCAAACTTACGAAAGCACACGAATAGGGTCGAAAATGTGCGCATGTTTTTTTTATTTCATGTTTTTGCGCCTGATGAGAGAAATTATCACAATTTCTGAAGGGCTGAAAAAACTATATTTATAAAAACTGTTGATAGGTTGAAAAAATTTGAAAAATTGGTACCTACTATTTGACAAATAAAAGTTGTTTATGTTTTAAATCGAGCGTGAACAATGCCCATAACACGAGTGCTAGTGGATTAAAAAAAAGTGGAAATCAGAATACATTTTTCCCTCCATCATTTTTGTTCAGTAGGTTAAAACTTAACTAAACATTCACTACAAGCTGATTTTATCATATAATGAAGATATAAATATGGGTAGAAAATTAAGGGTATGCTAGTTATGAGAAGGTTATAAAGGTAAACGAGGTTTGAGAGAGGAGTGAGTGTGAACGATAAGGCAAGCCGTCCATTAAAAAGTCATTAAATATCATCTCTAGCAATTACAAACTTGGTTGCAACTTTGTATACAACATTATTTAACAGTACGTAAAAACCCGGGGTTTGTTTTACGTACTATAACTTTTATTCATAGGTATACCTTCTATACTTTTAATTATATAACAGCATTTTTTTTATAAACTAGGAAATATACTAAAATTTGAGAAAATTTTGGATATAAGATTTTTTAATCATTAAAAAGACCAAACGCAAATAATAATTTCTTTCGATGCAGACAATTATTTAATAAAATAAAATATCTGGATGACCGAGATTTTCTCGGTATTTTTTGAGCTAAAAAGTCACAAATTTTATCATTAATATAAAACCGTTGAAAATGTCTCCACACAAATACCAATTTGAATGTCCCGGTAATGTATTTTATTGCGTTAACTACGTTATACACCAATAGATGTCAGGAAGAGTCATATTTTGCAGTTTATGTTTCAGTTTTTCCTAAAAACATTGATTCCTAAAAACATTGATAAAGGGGCGTTTTTAACAAATGAAACCTAGCTAGATCGATTTTTCGCCTCAAAAACTTCCTGCATATGCAATTTCATAAAACTACTGAATTTGTTTTTTTGTTTTCAAGTTTTAGCCAATTTCCTCCGAAGGAAATGGAAGCTATTGCTTTTGTACTGATGTGGAATTTTGAAAAAATCTATATATAAATTGGTTTTTCAAAGGTCAAGTTCGTTAATGAGATAGATCCACAGATAAGCAAGGGCTGGTTACAGTGTTATCCTTATTACCCTTTGAATGCAATTTCAATTATTACAATTAAAAAAACTATAACGATTTCGATTCCTTACTTTAAGTCCGGGTCTCGAGTACTTTGGCCACAAGGCCATTTATATGGAATAGTATATGTTTTTATGTAGACTGCGAAATAAAATTAGTAATGAACGCCTATGATTTCTGTTAAAAAAAATGCTGTTTTATTATTTTACAAAGTGTACTTATCGTTCTATAAACATCTCATTAAATATCTTTTTATGTAATATGAATTTTTTTTTTTACTTTCAAAAGATATTTTCTTATAAATAAATTTTCTATAACATTTTTTTTTCCAGAAATTATTTATAAGTTTATGTACGTAAGCTTTTAAAAAAATATTTTAAATTTGTTGTTGTGCTTTTAACAAATTTTTATTTACTGTTTTTTTTTTATCGTTTATTTTTCTACGTAAACGAAGAAAAAACCTTGAATTCATAAACCAATTCCTACAACTTTCTAGAAATTAATAATATATCTATAAACGTTTGTCCATAACTTACCTTTTGAATGATAGTCACTAAGTCACTTATTTTAAAAGCTCGTATGATACATTGAAATAAACGACACATTGAAAATAATGTAGCGTTGCTTTTACATATTAAGTGGCTTTATTGTTCAGTACAAAACATATAGGTATAAAAAAAAAACTTTTAAAAAATGTATAAACAATCTACTTACTATCCCTATATATTATAAATGTGAAAGTAAGTTTGTTTGTTTGTTTGTTTGTAGAGCAATATATCAGCTATATTGCTCTACAGCAATATAGCTGATATATCAGAATAACACATGAACTATATTTTATAAAAATACATTATAAAAAAATAAAATAATTTAATTTAATTTGACATTTACCATTTTTTAATTTTTACATAAGTCTTTAATTTATGGTTCAAAATGAAGATTATAGATGGAACAAATCTATGATTATCATTTTGAACCATAAATTAAAGAATTCTGTAAAAATTTAAAATAGTAAATGTCAAACAAATCATGGCCAACTATTCTGATATACTCAATGAATTATGACTATTTTACATTTAACGAAATTGAAAACTGTGTACATCCAGAGAGGATGGAGGCTATAAAGTGGTGGTTTTTACTTTTAAGCCTAGTGAAGCGGGCGGGTATCAATCTAGTATATACATAAAGTAGCAATATCGCATTTTCGAGTTGTACAGTTTGTTAACTATATTTCATAGTAAAAAGATCTCTATAAATCTAGAGTTAAGTTTTCTTATATGGTGGTTTACAAGATGTAATAAAACGGTTGTAACAAGCAACCGTTGAGCTTTGAACGTAGATATACTTTAAGTGAATTTGTGAATTAACGCTCTTGTATTAGCCCAATAAAAATTAAATAGAAAATCATGGGAATAAAGGAAATTAATGGAAAGGTCTTACATATTCGAATTGAAGGTCTTACATACATTTTTTCACAGTTGTTGTAAAAACTTTATTGGGCGGAAGTTGGAGGTTTGAATCAGTTTTTTTTGCAAATTACAAAAAACTATGCATCAAATAAAAAAAATAAAAAAAGTTCAAATAAAAGGTTACTTAAAACCCATCTTGTAAACCGTTAAAAATAGAAAAAAAAAGTGTAAATGTAAAAGTACTTACTGCGAAAATTAAAGTAAATCCAATACAAAATATTTTCTATTACAAGAATGATAAAAATTTCAAGCGAACTTATTGGAGAACCACTGCTTGTAATAAGATTATATGTTATCAATAAGGAAAACTTTAAAATTTATGATAGGGTGGGCTAAGATTTTTATTGTTCTTGACCTTTTACCTTAAAATGCATATAGAATAGACTAGTCTGCGGAGTAAAAGCCGAATTTTGGAGGGTCAAGGAAGAATAAACGATTTTTTAGTCTAAAATTTGGTTTTTAAGTTTTTTCACTGTTACACGTAGTACATGCATAAAGTGTAGGCACACAATATGTAAAACTCTATCTAGTAAAGTTAATACATGTTTTTGATGATGTTTTTAATGTATAAAATACACATCCAATTGTACATAGTGTATATTGATAACTTAAATAAATTGCCAAAAATCTTATTAACTTCAAGATGGGCCTCATCACATAAAATTTTTCTGCAATAGATAACTTTTGTGAATATAGAGATCAGATTCTTCTTATACACTTATGTTTAGCAGTCTTACTCACATTGATCCGACTGCTCTTTTTAACCCCCAAACTAACGAAAAGGGTATTGTAAGTTTGACCGCTATGTGTGTGTCTGTCTGTGGCATCGTAGTGCCTAAACGGATTAACAGATTTTCTAAAAAATTGGCGATGATCTTCCAAATCTTTCCAGTTTTCAAGTTTTCAAAAGGCTTTAGCGAAAAAAGCACTTTAATGGAGAGTGTTTTTAGATATGTTTCAAATACGAGCTTAGGATTCCATAGCGGAATAATTGGCTTTATAAATTTTGTAAAATTCACTTGTTTGTCAAAATTAAATTTTTTGTTTTTAAGTAACTATAGCATGGAAACATTACAGATACCTAATGAATTTTGTTAAGATGATTCTTAACTTGATAAAAATTGTCCCACAGCCGTTCGGTCGTTTAATGATTATTCCTTCTGATCAAGTACATTCCTTTCCTAGTTGGACTAGATCTGAACCAACAAACGGATAAATATTTTTTTAAATAACAGCGCCTACAATCTATTGAATAAATTTCATTTTATTTAACTTACATGAACAGGAAAACGTTTATACCTAAATTTTCAGAGGTTGTCAGTTTATGAGGGGAGCTTTATAAATATGTAAAATTTGATCTTTAAAACATATTTGAAACATTGAAAATTCAATATTTTTAAAGGTTTTTCCTCATTTATATTTTATATTAAACTGTAGGTATGCATGTATGTTGATTTTACTGTTGTTATAGTATTTTTGAGGAAACATTATATTATATGAGTTTAAAAGCTTTAAGCTCAGCGGTGGCCAATTACTGGGGTAAAAAGCTCTATGCATATATGATGTTCACTAATAGGAAGTATCTCTCTATGTGTATATGTATACTCATTTGTTATATATGTTGCATATCTTTATATCGTTGTTTATTAATTTCTCATTCATTTTGAAACATCGGATAACGTCATCCGCACAGAATTTCGTAACAATAAATTTCCACTTACACTCCCCTGAAACTTTGCACCGATGGCCGAAAGAGTGGAAAAAAATTTCCCGCATATTTTTACGATCTTCAAAATTTAACGATGAATACAAAAACATAAACAATCTATTAAAGACAACAACCCATGAATTAAGAGCGACAAGCTTCTGCTGCAAAAATTATCAGACATAAAGAAACCAATCTCTTAGCTTCTCTGAAAACTTTTCATCAACGCTTATGCTTCAAAGCATAGATATTGTGAATAATTTTTATTTAAGAGAAATTATATAATAAAAGTTTCGAATTACAAATTACTTGTCGCTCAAAAACATTTGCAAAAAGTATTTGAAGAAAAAATTAAAATCCAGCCATAGAGCTACTAAAACTAAAATGCGCTCTTACTGTTTCATATTGTAAGTCAACGTGATCTATCATTTTTGCTTACTTTTTGGGTACCATATCGCCAGTTTGCATTAGAACTTACAGTGATATAGTGTCCAAAAATACTAAAAATTAATTTACTAATTTAATATGTCAATCCAACTTTGTCTTAAACAGCAATTCAGAATCATTCTGTGTATGAAATATACATTAGGTTGCATTTGAGTTGTATTTAGTTGAAATAAATAATAACATTATTTGTATTTATTCAATTGATGTATACAGGATGATTATATATATTAAACCTTTCAAATTATTAACGTCTAATCTAATAAGAATAGAGTCACCCGATTTATTACGAAATTACCTAGCTGAAATTTAATTGGTGCAGTTAATGGTCTTAATTTTTATAGTTAAAATCTACAATTTAAAAAATATATTCATTTCATATGGATTCTAACATCTTATAAGAAATATATATTATATTTCGCATCTTATAGTGCGAAAACTGAATGTATAAGTAAAACTTCATCCTGTCCGGTTTTATTACTTTTTAAAAGCTTTAATTGAAATGTGCATTCTAATATTTAGTAAATGAGAGGCATTTCTCGCAAATAAGTGGTTATTAGTCAATCAGTTTTGTAATAGTTCGCATAATTTGTCGGAAATATTTCCTCAGTAACTTCCACGATAATTAGTTATATGCAATACATTTGCTAGTTGCAAGCCATTCTTGAAAAAATTAATTGGAAGATCCAGAGACAGTTATGGTCAGAGTACAATTGAAGATGTTCTGAAATTTATCAAATGGAAACCCTCATGGTTGGTCGCTGAATAATGTAAAAGATACAAAAATAAATATATTTTACTCGAAACATTTTTTTAAGCCAGAAAATTTCGACAGAAATTCAATGGAAAATTATTCTACCTATAAAGTTCGATAGCAGATGTATTAGTCATTTAATCATTCATCGAAGAATCTAACGGTGGCCTCAGTTGGCATTCAAGGGTATTCGAAAAACAATTTGTGGGTAATTTTTTTTTTTAATGAAAATTCTTATTTCCTTATGATCTAAGTGCATATTAAATAGTGTAAATACCAACATTTGCACTGTAAGATGGTCTCTGACATTCTTAAACAGGAATATGTAACACACAACAACATATCTTTAAATAATCCGTTTGTATGGTGGGCGCCAAGAAGAAACTAAAAGGAGTCATTGGTATTCTGGTGAAAAGTTACTTAAGAATGCCCTTGATGTTTATAAAAAATGGCTCATCAAATAAGGTATCCGTCTGTTTCATTACTTAAATGGTAGGATTTCACATTCAAATTTTACTAACCTATAAAATACTTTTGTATCTTTTATATGGGAAACTTTATCCTTCATAGAGCCCAATTTTTTGAACATTGAAACGTTCTCTCAAACCATGTTCTGAAAAAAAAAAGTTCTCAGAAAAGTTTTTGTGTCGTCTCGTCGCTTTTGTGCCACATTGTATATTCCACAATTCGAATCTCTATGCATAAAATACCATTAAATTTTTAAGTTCTAGAGGACATACTCTACAGCCTAAATTGTATGTCCATTATTAATATAATTTCAGTGTATGGATGGAGATAATAATAATATATGTATAATTTAAATGTATTACGTAGAGCCTAATATGATGCAACTGATACAATACATTTGTTTGAAAGCGCTCAATAAGCTTAATTAACAGCTTTTTGATATAGTACAAAAAATGGGTATTCTTGATTACTTGTTTCTAACAGCTTAGCTTTTTTACGAAATAGTTTATATTTGGAATTTTAATCTGCGCTTCCATCAGAATTATATGAATTATTTATATTATAAAATTGTCATTCTTGAAGATACTGAGAGCAATTCGACGTTTTGATGTGGATGAAAATCTCGTTCAAAGATTCCGTAGATGCAAACCAAGCTAATAAAAGCCTATTACTAAAAATAGAAAAGTTAATTTCGTAGTTTATAGCTTAACCAACTGCGCTATCGATGCTTCTTACAAATATACCAAAAAATATGGTAAATATTATAAAAATGATCAATATGTTTTTTCAAACTTTCTGTTTACTGTTAACAACAATCTTCATGAAGCTGGCTCAATCACATGTGGACCAGACCTGAAAGATATACGATCCTCATAACCAAATTCTCTATTTAAAGCAAACGCAAAGAAATTTTCTTTTAATTCATCGATTCGCTTTATTTACACGATTATATATTCCTACTACGTACAATTTTAATTTCCATCAATAAAATGCATGAATTTAAACTAAAATTAATCTCTTTCATAGAAGTAATGATTTTGTTTATTTAACTTCAGTGATTTTATATCAATGAATTCATATTTGAAATTCAATCCCATTCTATTATAAAAAGAAATATTTAGCTGTAGTTTTTACAATCGTTAGGTAATCGTTTGAAAGTATTTTTACTTTATTTCAATATGAAACGGCCAACTTCGGGATGAGGTTGTCATTATTTTAGTGAAGAAATAGTTAGTTGACTTCAAATTAAATCGTATACACCTATAGGTCAGTTTAGGAATATAAACCGTAGATCAATCACATTTCGAAAGATTTTTTACATTAGAATTAACTTTCTAACATATCATTAGCTACATTCCCACTTAATGACATGCACGTGCCCTACACGTGTATAGTAATTATATTTGTATACACCCGGTACCGCGTGTGTGTGTGTGTGAAATACTTTAAATATACAGCAATAAAAACAAAATGTTTATAATAATAGTTCATAAACCGTAAGTCACGTGCCTACATTTAATATTTGGTAACACCCTTTTCTGTCATAATATTTATATATAGCAAATTATAACAATGAGCTTTAGTGGTTCAACAATATATTATTATAATATTGAAGATTGTATTGTTACAAATTATACATTTGTTGACACATACTGTTAAATTGACTGAATTGATTTCATTTAAATAAAAAAAACTTTTCCTTAAAAAATCAAATGGGTATACAAAAAAAGGTTTTTTTTTTTTTTAAATTTTGATTGATGTATTGAAAAGTATTCAAATTGTTGTCATTGAAATTAATTATATACATTGCAAAAATAAAAAATACAATTGATTATTTAAACAAATACGTACAGTAAAATCACTTACAATAAAAAAATATTAAACAAAACAAACTTTTAAATGTTACGTTATCGAAACGGGCTAATTAGTATAAAATAATTAAATTATTATAATATTATTAAAATTTAATGTTAAAAGTGTGGGGTGTCAGGTATTGAAAAAAGAATGTTAGAAGAACACCTTTAGCTTCTTAACAAAAGAAATTTTTTATTACAATAATAATAAATTATTTTATAGTTTACAGTCTGTTTTGAAAACATGGTATTAAAGTTTTTTTTTTTAACTATTCGAACAGCATTGAAGAAATTCCTCCAGAACATCATTCGCTCTATAGAATTTTACTCAGATTAGCGGAAAAACCAATTTTTCTCACTAAACCAAGTTTCTCACTTACCTATACAGGTGTACTATGTGTCAAAACAAAGAACGGTTTTACATTTTATACTCACGGAACTCAAAAAAGACGGTTTATATATATTTTCATACAAACTTTCATGCCCTATTTCACCCTTTTAGGGTATGGATTTCGAAAAATCCGTTCTTATGTGACATCTACAGTATAAAATCAATATAGTCTCGAAATTCCAAACTTCCATCATTAGCGATTCAGGCTGGTCGTCGATATTTCAGCCGCGACATTGCCTATTTCTTCTCCAGATTTTTTCCGCCATCTGGAATGTTTCTGATTTTAAATAATAATATCTGGATGACCGAGCTTTGCTCGGTATTCTTAAAAAGACACAAATTTTATCACTAATAGAAGACCGTTTTAAATGTCTTCACACAAATACCAATTTGAATGTCCCGGTAATGTATTTTATTTCATTAACTACGATGTACACCAATAGATGTCAGGAAGAGTTATAATTTGCATTGTATTTCATTAACTACGATATACACCAAAAGATGTCAGGAAGAGTCATATTTTGCGATGTATGTTTCAGTTTTTCATGAAAAAACGAATAAAACGACGTTTTTTTTAAATGAAACCTTGTTAGATCGACTTATCGCCCCAAAAAACCCCTACATACTCATTTTCATGAAAATCGTTGGAGCCATTTCCAAGATCGTTGATATATATACAAGAATTGCTCGTTTAAATATATAAGATACAAAAAGAATCATTTTGAAAAAAAATCACCGAAATCGGAGCTGTCATTGAAGACTCGCGACTAAAAACATTCATTGATTTATTTATTTTAAAATTATTATTTATGAATAGGTTTTACTGTAGTTGTAATAAACATACATTTTCAAATGCAATAATAAAGTTCCTCATCGTGTACAAATAGATACTTGAACATATTACATACAATAGATTGATAGATACATGTAATATTGTTGTATCTAAATAATTATTTTAAAATTGAATTATTTTGGATACAATTTCCCAATATATTCAACATTATTGTATTATATTTGATGTGAGAACATCTTTCACTTTCGAGTTCATTTCGATATCGAACATCATACATTTATTACATTTCGATATATGTTCATAAAACATAATTATTATAAATGCAGAAAAATTTATATTATTCTTGTATATAGGATGTTCCAAAATTACGGCCCGTGTACAAATTTACTGAAATAAAGAAAATAATTGGTGTTAAAATGATCTAATCTCTATATGGGCATTGCGAATAAATATTTAATAAATAAATTTCGAGCGTAAAAATTATGGTGGGATTCAACCAAAAATGAAACCTGGCGATCAACTTTTTATAATTTTTCAATCAGAGCTAGCTGTTTGACTATTTATCAAAATGTACACTTCAAAGAATATCAAATGACATACAAAATAGAAATTTGAGGAGTTTTCCTTTACTTATCTTAGTCAACAAAAATAGTAGTGATAGCACAAATTTTGCCTCAAAGCGTCCTTAGATATTCAGTTCGTTTTTGCCTAAACGTGTTCCATACATGTGATTGTTCTTTTCAAAATTGTTTTAATACTACTACTCCTATATCTCGGGAGAGATTTCTTGAAACGTTTCCCTTAAACATCCTGTATATACGTTGTTCATATATAGAGGTGTATTCGCAAAATTCACACCAAATTTTTTGTACGAGCTTCCATTAAAATAAAATAAAATCAAAGTAACATTTAAAAAACAGTTTTATGATGTTATACCGAAGAACGAATAGGAAACTAAGTTCTCAAAATGTCTTAAAATTTTATCATAGAAATATCTTTTATGAAAAGGCAGCATCATTTTGCATGCAATAAAATGCCAATCTACAAGCTTTTCTTCCCGAATTCCTAAATTTCGGTAGCCAATTGTTTGGTTTTCGATAATTTTCGAATGTATTTTGTATTTTTTTTTTTCGTTTTACGAGAATGTCACACAAGAACACTACCTGAAACTACCTGTAAATTTTCAACTCTTTATCTTTTATAGATTTATAAGATACAGTTAGTATAGTTTTGGAAAAAATGGACACCAAAGCTTTGTTCTAGTTTGTGCCCTCACGGATAAACAGTAAGGTTTACGAAAAAATGTTTCAAACAAAAGTTGTTTATTTTTATATAAAAACATTTTTTACAGTTAAACTTTTGTTCTGTCTCTAACGGTATACATGATGTGTCCTACGAACTCAAGACCCAATTGACCTATGATGTTCATTTACGAAGTCTTCTTACGTCCTGAGTACTTTATAAAAACTCAAGTGCATATCTTTTTTCGGATTTTAAGTTGTCGTATCCACTGACGGACAGGCATAGTCTATCATAGTCTATGGCGTGGGACTAAACTTTATAATATAATATAATAATGGGGGTTTAACCTCCGTTTTTGTGACGCATGCCTAATCACAGAGGCCACCCACATCATTATTTGGGACTAAACTTAATATACCTTGATATATATTACATTTATACAGGGTTTAAAAATTAGAACATAGTCATAAACTGATTCCCCAACTAAGTTTCTGAAGCGTTAATACTTTTCCATTTATCTTAATTTTAATCCTGTAGTAAAACCTTTGGTAGGTTAATGTCCGTTATATCAAATGTTTTTACAAATGTTTATAACGAAAACTTTTAAAGAGTCTGGAATACGAAAAAAATTTGAAAACTTGTTCTTTATTTCTTTGTTCGATGGATAAGTTAAAAACCATATTAATGAAAAGTCGAAAAAACTAAAAACTTCTATCGAATACATTTCACAAAAACAGACAAAATAGAAAAAAAAAAACGATAAAAAAAATAAACAAAAAAAAACTACTCCGAAACAACAAAAAAAAAAACATCGAACCGTGGTAGTTAGTAGCAGCAGAGCAAAGCATTATATCCCTGTCAAAGTCAAAATGTAAAAATCGAACAACAACGATGAACAAAATTTCGCCTCGAGCACCCACAGTACCGTCGAATATACGCCATTTTAGTTCACGTTATACATAACGTTAACGATAGGGGTTGCTATAGTAACGACGCTTATATACAACCAATAGTAGCATATTGAGGGTGGTAGCGCGTCCATTAATTCACATTGGCGATGGTTGTAAATGACGCCCCCCAAAAACAACAACAACATCATACAATTGCACCCCCTTTAAAGTGGATGAACGGAATCGGTATGAAGTATTCCTTACTCTATAGATACAATATCATGATTTAATGTCGTTATACTCACTTGTCATTTGACTAAGGCGTAAGTGTTCAAAGCTCGCTCTGTTTGCATATATATCATCCGTATTAATAAAGCCTAGATAGCTTTAGCCAAACCAAATATTGTGATGATCAGAAATGTTCCAAATTTTAATTAAATCAGTCACAGATATTAACAATTTGTAAATTATTAACATATTTCTATATGTTCAGTACAAATTGATTCGATTTGCATATCGCCGGTTAACTATCTTGTGGTTCTTTACTTTTAGTTCGTTTAATTTTCTAAATCCGAATCACACGCGCTCGTTATTTGTTTTTTTTTATAACAAAAAGTAAACTAAAATTTTTAAACGTTGCTTTTATCAAATTAGAACGATATTTTCGATATCTCTTACTTAAGTTTTTGGGTGTTTAAAATACAAATTAAAATATTAGTGGACATGAACATAAAATTATTAAACAAAGTGTAAATTAAATAAGTGTGCAGCAAAAACATCAAATTTTGTGCTCGAATTTGTTTAGAACAGTCTCAATATTTTTTCCGTCGCAACGCGTTCGTCTAACATAACCAATACCAATTATTTTAATAACGATCCAGTGTTTGATTCCAGCACCACGTTGGAGTTCAAAGGAGTGCCGTCGTGCCTGGGGGCAGTCGGCGGCTCCCCAACTTCCGAAGATTTAACAGCTGCTGCTCATCAAGCACAACAACAGTTTAATATTTTTCCAGCAATATTTAGTCGACAATTAAATTTTAGCAATAGTTCTGCGTGTCCGGGACAAAATAAAATGATGGATGAATTACGACCGAATTTAGTTGGAAATTTATTAGGAGTATCTGGGTTACTAGATGATCATCATATACATGCAATGAATGCGTCGGCAGTTGGATCGGGAGGTGGAAGTGGTGGAAATACTGGTAATACTGGATTAGGAAGTACTGGAAGTACGGTGGGTGATAAAATTGGTCGAAAATGTAATACAAGTAGCTCATCAGCCGAAGATTTTACGGCGTTATATGGAACGTTACCACATTCACATACTCCTGGTGATAGTCATCATGCACACACCCCAGCAAATACACCACCCACTTCGTCAATTAGTGTTACCCGAGGATTAACGGATCATTCAGGTAAATATTTATGTAAGTGAAATTCTTTTCTTTTACTAGTTTTAAGTGCTTTTAAATTATTTCAATATTCAATGAACCTTTTAATTCTTTTGTTCGAATATAACAAAGTTTTTAAAGAATACGTTTCCAAATTTACACCCGAATAAAGCCCGAAAAAAATTAAATCAAGTACTTTTTGATAATTTAATCATTAAAAAGTAAAATTTCAATTTCTAAAATAAACCTCACAAGAATTCTTCTTTAGGTATCATTTGAGAAAAGCCGCCGCCTTACTTAATCTCGAAATTTCTGTTAATCTCGATGTCGTTTTTAATCAATTCATATAAAAAGTATTCTCTTTTTTATTTCAATAACTTTTATAGATTGTTTACGAAATAAAGTTATTGAATAAAATTCGTTTTTTCTATTTATTTTATTTTTATTTGCGACTAAAATCAATGAAGAGAGTATATCTAAGGTCATACTATGGTTCTTCTTTATTTCATTCGGATATAAGGGTTCCTTAAATTTAAAAGTGTTTTGTAGTCTTGTTTCAAGCACCAAATTTCTAATCGAAAAATAAATCCATCGAAAGTTATATTTTCAAGTCTATAGTTGTATACAGAAAAGTAAATATGATATTTCTATAATTTCATTCGTATTTTAAATTGTTAAAAAAGATTTTACCGTAAGTTTTAAAGCCAATATTTTCTTTTTTCAATATTTGACAAAGATACATGCCTTATAGAAAATATCGACTAAAATCATTTCAGGGTAGTTCGCATTTACCTTTCTGATCCTAGAAACTAATTTGAATACTGGAGCTACTTTGTACTTTTGAGCGACAAATTGAAATTTGGTATCATTCCCTTGTGCTTTATTTCGATGCAAGCATTAATCGAACGTTCACTAGTCAAGCCAAATTGCCCCGTTGGGCTTCAAACTTCTCATTCTCATGCAAATCGCACAAAAATCTGTTTCAACCAATTTGAAACCGTGCATATTAAATTGAAGTTACCCTTGCATTTGGTTTTATTAAAGCAAATTTTATCTCTTCCAATTTTCGCTTGTAAATGTTTAATTTTAATATGCCAAGTATACAATTTTTTTAAATTATTTTAATATGATTATAAACCGCTCTTGTAAAACCAGCTAAATTAGATTTTGGGGATGGTAAACATGGATATTTTTGGCAAAATCTGGAAATCGGAAGTTTTCACTATTGCTGAATAAATGTTAATAACAGAAAAGGTGCAGTATTAGAAAATTCATCAGTTTTAAATAGGTATGCAAGGCAAGCTCGTTTACTACCAATATCTCGACTAAACTAGTCAAAATTGAATAATGGAAACGGAAAATGACTTTGAAAACCTAATTTCAAACTATTCCATAATGGCAGTAAGAAAAAAGCAAAACTCTTTCAGAGTTAGAGTTATTAAAACTATTACTTCAGGAAGTACAAACTCTCAAATTTGTAGTTCGCTTTAAGAATTAATTACTCGAACAAAAAGAAATGTTTTATGAAAAACGAATAACAAATTTTTCGGGTGGTTTTATTATAAATTTATGAAGCTCTGGTAGGTAGATTTTTACGTTTCACATAAGAAAACTTTTACATATTCCAAATGTTTATTTCTTAAATAAATAAATAAATTCGAATTTTCAATTAAAAAAAAACAAAAATTGTTATAAATTCATTATCCAAAATAAAAACTTTTCGAACAATATGTCAAATTGTGTGTTAATTATTAACTAACAACAATAAATAATAATGCTCTTAATTTGATCGTAATTTTTCGCCCTTTTTTTATAATATATAAACTTTTATCCCTTTTAAAAGTAGGTACATAATAATAAAATCCCTATAAATTATATATAGTAAATAAAATATTATTTAAGGGTAAGGAATATACAATCATAGTGTTAACACAATCTAACAATGAGGGGACTAGTAAAAGGCCTGTCACTATATGGTTCTATTGTTATAAACATAAAACCCCATATGTTCAAAAAGAATGTACACAGTGTATTTAATTGTACTTAAAGTATAAGTAAATTGACACTTCATTATTATGGTTTAAGTATGGTTTTTCAATAAACTTTAATGTTTATATTATTTAGTGTTAAAACTATATAGTGTTAACGTTTAAGGGTCGAATCCTCTAACGAGGATGCATCAAGTTCTCTTTGTACTTTACACTTGACAAATCTGTTGATTAATTTTTACATCTGTATCTGATCAATATTTTATTCATAAATTAGGTAATTAGTTTGATAATTAAGAGTTATTTGAGTATTTAATTAGCCCTTTACCTACTGCATGTTAAAAGTTTTTTTTATTTTGTGATTTTTAGTGAATCTGAAGTACACTAGCTAATTTATCACTAAAAAAAAAATAATCGGTTGGCGTGATATTGAGTTTTTCGTATACTTGTCGCGCACGTATTCAATGCAAATTTAAGACTAATATGGCTTTCGCATGGATGCTATTCTCAGAACTGGACCAAATTGAAACGGGATCACACAGGAAGAACCAGCCTTCAAATAAAAGCAAGGGTTGAATCGATTCACCCAGTCGAAAGTTCTGAGGTAACAAACATAAAAATAAATGAAACACAGTTGAATTGGGAACCTTCTCTTTTTTTGAAGTCGGTGAAAAAACAAAATCAAATCGGTTTATCAGTTTAAGAGCTACGATGCCACAGATAGTAGCACAGATACACAGATTCACAGACACGTTAAAATTATAACATTCATCTTTTTTAGTCTGAGGTTAAAAATAATAATCATTAGTGATTTGCGGTTCAGTGATAAATAAATTTTTGCTGATTAAAAATTTAAGCAGATCTAAAAAAAAAAGTGGTATCACCCCAGTCACTCGAATGATTATCGAAATTCATTCTTATACTTTTATGTCGTCTTTCGTTGACTTATTCTCTGATGATCTGCTCCTAGCTTAAAATTTTGAAAATAGTTAAAGGTATGGCTTATCGCAGTATAAATGATAAACAACATCAAAGTAAACCGATACATTTACAAAAGTTTTGCTTTCATACTTTACGGCTTAATTTTAGGAACAATTTTTTTTTTTTATAATAATGTTAAACTATCACAAACCAATAAATCAAATGAATCTATATATCTATTAAATATGTACCTACCCTTAGGTAGAACCTACCCTTGTGGATTACTTGCTTCGAAAATTAGCCAAAAAGGCTAATTTCAATAGGCAATATCAACGATTACGTTTTTATTTACTCTTAACAAGTGCAAAGTCAATTTTATTTCAATTGTAGGTGTGTTATGTTTATATCACGAATGTGTCACGTTGACACACAGATAGTCCCTGGACAATAAAGTTTTCGTATAAAACCGTTTATTCACTATTTTCTCCATTTTTTTTTAAGCAAACAGGATAAATTTAATATATTTTTTAGGAATTATATTTCAAAAAGAGTTTTTTTCTTGGTTATTTTCAATATTTGAGGAAAGGTCTTAAAAACATTTCATGAATATGCATTTAGTTCAGTCAACTTCACTAGTCTCGTTCTGGAGCTCTCTTAGAGCAAAATATTTTAAAACTAAGAATTAATAACATATAAATTAAAAATTTAATGAAACTCCCAACACAAAATCAGATTTAATCGATTTCTTGGTGGCATAGCAGCTCCTAGCTGGTGATTTTTAGTTACTATTAATCCACTCATATCTTAAAACTATTGCCGTGAATTACAATCAATAAAAGGTTGTTATTAGCAATTCGTTTTTTAATATTCAAATCTCTAGGGCTTGCCTCAGTCTTGCAGTACAATAATAGTCTTTTACATGCAATGTTTATTACTAATAAGTCATAACAGTAGTAAGCTAAAATAAACATAAGCAATTCTTCTTTTTAAGAAATTTTTTCTGTGTTGGTTCTTGCTGTATTTTAGCTATTTGTTTTTTAAATCAGCTCTAAAAATTGATAGTTTTTTTGTACTTACAAACTTATATCATTTATAACTTCAAAAATAGTAAGAATTTTGCTTTATAATTTTTGAAGTGGATTCCAAACACAATCAATAATACTAATGTATTTAATAACACATAAAGACTTTTTAATAGTCTTTAACTGTTACTTTTAAGTGTACAATTTTATACAAAATTTACCAATTCAATGATGTACTTTATTTTGTAATGACGGCTAGTTCAAATACTGGTTTTATTCTTTTTTTCATAAAATCTATATTTTCTGATTCCAAGGTTTTTACAAAAGGGTTAATTTTTTTTTCCTTCATCAACCTCGGCAAGCAGTAATTTATTACAAATGTTATTTTTAACAAATTTCTTCTTTAAAGGGTATTCATTCTAAGCTTCGAATTCTTATCTCTGAAGTTTAAAGGTTTTGTCGTTTAAAATTCTTAAAAATCAGGATGGGTAGAATCGCCAAGAAACAGCTGATAAATACTTGTGCATTTTAGTTACGCTTTCCGTTTCAAGTTTTAATTTTGTAAAAATTTGTATACAAAAGAATTTTTTTTTTAAATGGGTCATGAGACCTCTAAATATAAGACTTGGGTTGCTGGACCTTTAAGCGACTAACAAAAAAAAATACGTTATAGGAAACATTTTCACAAAATTACCGTAAAAAATGCTTATATCTTTTGAATAATAAAATACAAAGGAAAAATTATGTATTACCTTTCAGTTAGTTACGGCATCCTAAAAATCTAAACTATACTAAACCAAAATGATTACATTGATATCAAAAAACAAGAAATAAAGTAGAAGAAAAATTTATGTAAAAAAAAAGGGTTATGTAAAAATGTTTTGGTTTCATAAAAGTGACTACTTAAATACCCATCATTATATTATACTCATCTAGAAAAACCAGTAGTGTGAAATATTAATATACCTACTTGTAGGTAAATCCCAACAACTTTTTGTCCTATACTTTCAATTGAAGGTTTCTGTAGGTTTTACATTTCTACCTAGACTGTACGTTTTGCATTTTAATAATTAAATGCGTACATTAATAATTTAATTTGCTAAAAAAACATACCACATACCATATTTGCATATTTTCTTTATATAGTCTTCGTAATAGGTACGAGGTATTTATGGTTTTATAAATTTAAATATTTTTTCTTTTTTTACTCTCGAATAATGCTACAGGAACGTTACATTCGGACGCCTCTGTACTTATATGCTTAATGGCTGTTTATCAATAATATTTTTTCATTTACAGTGCTTTCCAAAAAACTATTTTGTTGCTTAGGCAAAATTTATACAAGTACGTTATGCAAGTTATCTATTAAAAACAAAGTCCATTAAAAAATATTTCAATAATAAAACTACATTTTTCCCAGATAGAATTATTTTAAGGATATCCAAATCGTTAGTTCCCTTCGGGAATACATGTGCTCGTTACTCAACGACTGATACGTTCGGTGAGATAAATATAATATAGGCGAATAAAATTTCGAAAAATTTCTATGGTATTTTAGAATTGTAAAACTTGGTCGTAGTTCCCAAAATGATATTCTTGGATAATTCATCTATATATATATTTATGTTAACCATGTTTGATATTATTTGGTACAGTATTGAACAAGAAAATAAAACTCTACAAATTTAATTTGACTCCGGAACCATAATAAAATAAATTTTAATAGTTTTGATAAAATTTACAGGATTGATAAAGCTTAATCATATTGAAAAAAGTGGTTTTAACCGTGACTCGAGTGTTGGTAATCAAGTTATGGTAATCAAGTTTTTCAATTTTCACATTTCCGAGATATTTTTGGACATCTGTTTATAGTGTTAGAAATTCATTAAAACTACAATAAGTACGCACAAACAAATCCAAAAAAATCTGGAAAAGCTTGAAAAATATTTAAGAAAAATTGCACTTCATTTAACTCCTTTGAAAATTGTCCTCTATCTACCATTTGTTTCTGTGTATTGTGAGGTCAATGACTTTCTTTAAGTATTTTGGTATAAGCTCCAGGCATTTGACACTCGAACCACCGTAAAAAAGGCAACTTTTCCTTATCGTTCCTATCCACGACAGAAAACAAGACACAATAAAAATTTCTTGTCATTTAATTCTAAGGAGTGATTTTTTAGAAGTTACCAACTTTAAATTTAAATATAACAAAGACAAATATTTTTAAAATCAATGGAACTGGCTTTATTGGAAAGATAATTTTATACCATTAATGTATTTGCATGTGATGCACAGTTGCTCGCCGAATGTTGTATTCTAAGTGTTCAACCGTCTCTGGTTGGTTAAATATTGTATGTTCATTTCCGCTAACAATTGGCATATAAAGATTTTCGCGTTTTTTGATTTTTTTAAACTATTAGGACGATAACTTTTTAAAAATCATTCTGTATAATTAAGCCTGCAAAAAATTTCATCCGTTATATGAATACCTGTGTTGTATTTTCTTTGTATAACGAACTTTGCTCTTTTATTGTCTTACACACATCGATGTTTCATGCGATTTAAGGTAATAATTTGCCTGGATGCCATAGTAGATTTTGTTGGATGGTTAAATAAATAAGCATTAAATTAATAACCAAGTAGTGTTGTAGCGGTCGAATATTTGAAATGCATATCTAACATTTAATTACAGAAATATCTACCTTCAACGAAAGACTCCATAGAGACATCACTCCCCATATGTTTATGGTATCTGACAGCATAAGTATGCATAGTACCCTAAGCTGATACCTTCGAGGTATATTCTACCAAACCTTAAATAAACCACATTCAAAAACCTCAATACTGTGGTCTGTTCACCTCAAATTCAGCACATATCGCACACATCGCCGTCGTTCTCGAACATATTATTTGCATGTGTTAATATAAGAGCATAATATATTAATGTAATAAGACATAATGGTATACATTCATGACGTCATTCATATGGGTATACACTACGTCATCAATATGCTAATTTATTGGTATTCATATGTAAAGGTAACCATTGTCAAACCTTATGTAAATATGGGTATAAATTGTATAACACGTTATTTTCAAAAAGGGCTGAAAATTAATTTTATACATTGGTTTAAGTTGGGTTTATATGTTCGGTTACCAAAAGGTCAATATATGACCAATTTTTTGGTGTTACGAATTTGAATATGTACCTGATTAAAATATGCATGAAAATAGAGTAAAACATGTTTTATTGAGTTTATTTAATACATATAAGTATTGCAGCTACCTGAGGAATCATCTATAGAAGTTGGATCTTTTATAAAATCTCAAAATATTTAGTTGTCCTTATCAAAACGCAGCTTTAACAGATCGATAGCTTATATATGATGTTATCACGTTCATTTCAAACGCAGCGCTTTCTAAAATAATCGTAGAGAGAAATTTTGGTAGGCTCGCCCAAATGTAAAGCACTCACGAAGTTTAAACTATGGATCTTTTAACAAAAAAGAAGCTGTTCCGCCTAATATTATTCATTATTTTGATAAAAACGATAAATAACGAAAATTAGAAACTATTACTTTAAACATGTTAGATGGAAAGGCAATTTCTGGTTGTTATTGCTTTCCTTTCATGCAGAAAAATATTTGTCATATCTCTTTCACAACATTAGTTTAAAAAATGCGGCTGATTAATTCGATAAATAATTCCCTAATAAAATTGTATAGTTATTTGCAATAAATTCAGTGGCACTACCGCTGTTTAACGTAATTTTTTATTTTCATAATCCTCAAATAAACCAAAATTTTTAAGGTTCTTTAACTCATATTGTATAATTATTTATAATTCTTAGCAGGTGTTTTGAATTATTAACAAAAATCTCAATTGTTTTCCAAAATATTGTCTATAAGTGTATTAAAAATTTTTTATTATTTTTAATTTATTTATCATTTAATTAAGTCCTGTTTTTATAACTTGGACCACTCACATATAGGCTTTCATGAAATAGCTTGTCGCATATAATATTCTGACTAAAATTTTAATGCATTGCTGTAGAGTAAATCCACAAAAATTAACAAAAAAATGTATATTTAACATACAAGTAATAATATATTCTGTATGAAACGTATTATCCAGCAATATATAGTCCTTACAAATAGACTAAAAAACGGGATATATATCCTGTTTCAATTTGATCAAACAGGTTTTTAAAATGTATATACATATACGTGTCAGTAAAAAGTTACGTTAGTACATATATTAATTTGTAGACAGAGGTATATTATATATTCTCTGTCTACATACTACATTTACCAAAAATTTGAATATTCATTTCATAAAGCAGATAAAAATGTTAAGTAATTCATTAAAAACTAAAGAGATGACATATTTATTATTTATAGAACAAAAAATGTACGATATATTTTTAATAAACAAAATTTTAAATGGTCTACATTTTAAAATTCTTTAATTTTTAATTTAATTATCCATTAATTTGTAAAATGTTTCTTTTTTATTTACATTCATTGCGTTTTCCAATCTTATTTTGTTTATGGTAAAAAACATTTTTAAGCTTTTATGATGTAGAAATATTGAAGAGATGATTTAAATATATGGATTGAGAAATATTACTCAAATAAAGATAAATAAAGAAGTTTTTGTTAATTTTTTAAGTGTTTGGATTTTTAGGTAGTGATGAGCAAATGCAAGACTTGAAACATATTTGATTATTTTTCAACTTTAGTTGAACCATATTCAACTATCAATCTTGATTTAATAACTCTGCTATAGAAATACAGCTGGCTCCGTTAATTTTCAATTTACCTATTTTTAACCCCCGAACCAAAGAAAGGGATGTTATAAGTTTGACCGCTATGTGTGTTTGTCTATCTGATGAACAGATGAACCGATTTTGATTATTTTTGTTTCGTTTGCATGGTAATTTAATGGAGAGTATTTTAAGCTATGTATCAAGTGCAAGTTTAGGGTTCCGTATTTGATACACTTAAAAATAGGCGATGATCTTCAAAATCGGTTCAGTTTGGAGGAGGCTTTAAAGAAAAAGGCAATTGAATAGATAATGTTCTTAGATATGTTTCAAGAGCTAGCTTAGTATTTCATTTGTTCCTTCTTAGCTTTTGGAAATGGTGCATTCTAAATTTAAAAATTTTCATTGAAATCGCCTTAGTGTATTGAATATCTCTGTATTTTAGTACTTATTTAATAATTTGAAATACCTCAAGCACTGATATCTGAGCATTAAACTCTTACATTATTGGAAATATTAATATTATTGAGTAACAAGGCTAAATAACTATGTCACAACGATATGAAAGTCAATACATAGATGTGCCATTTTCAAAGATATTAAAACCAGAGCTTTATAACACACATACAAAGCTAAATACTGTTGATAATTGTGTAATTTGATTGATAAAATAATAAACTCAACAAGGTTCATTGGATATAGGATATTAAATTTTTGAAGGACAAAATCAAGATTTAGAAAACATAATTATACTTATGTTTGCGTTACATTAAAGTAATATTATTTTAGCCGAAGGTGCTTTTAAAAAACTAAAACCAGAACCAGTATCGAGTGGACTCTCTGGAGGTATATCACCGGGTGGACCACCTCATGCAGGACACACTCCAACCACAGCATCCTGTCCAACGCCCGCAAGACGGCGGCATAGAACTACTTTTACCCAGGTATAAGAAATTTAATAAATTTAAATGATAAAAAAAATTAAATCATAATTTTTTTTTTAAAGGAACAATTAGCAGAATTAGAAGCAGCATTTGCAAAATCACATTATCCAGATATTTACTGCCGGGAAGAATTAGCACGAACGACAAAATTAAATGAAGCTAGGATACAAGTAAGTGGTCTTTTTAATTATTTTTTGTTAATGTTGTTTGTTCTACAACATTTAACTTACTAAAAAATGATTTAGATTTTTGTTCTCTAATTCTTGGGCGGGCAAAACAAGGAATTGTAGGCACTGTAAGAAATAAATGTAAAGAAAAATGTCGTACGCAGTTTTAAGAAAATGTAACAAAAAATCATTTGTATGAGATATTGTTTTGGACCCAATATACAATAAACGAGATAGTAATACTTCCGTATTTTAAAAATATATTCCTTTTGTGAGGATTTATTTATTTGTTCGTAATTACCCCACCCTGCCTGAGTAACAGAAAATAGTAATGAAGTATAAAAATAATATTTTAAAAAGGATTATAAAACTGCATGTTTCAAACACTTTAATTTCAAATACCTACTTTTACCTTTTTGTAATAGTAATCCTATATTTTTTCTATTTCTATAGTTCTTATTTGATATTTTAATGATTATAGCGAATTGACGATAACACAGATCCAGTCCTTTTATCGTACGAACTAAAACGCGAATTATATACATATATTATGTAAATCCTATATCTGTTATAATTAAAGGAAAATTTATAACGATTTCCTTTTTCTCATTATGAACTAATGAGACGAATAATTGATTTTAACTTAATTATATTATCGAGATACTTATAATAGGTAACTGTTATTTTATTAGGTTAATCGATAAGTATTGTTATGTTCCAAATAATGTTTATATTTAGACTGGAAGAATATAGCGCATTTAATTCTCTTCAGGATTTATTTTATTCGCACCGTGCGCGAGTTTTATAGGAAGTATGACATGATGAAAAGGTCTATTATAAAATTGTATGGATGCGTATATAATTGTATGGATTGCATTTATGACTTAAATTGATAATTTAATATTATTGTCTCACTAATTTAAATAAATAATTATGATAATTTACATTTAACAAATAATATTTGTGCAATTTGATTTCTTATTTTCACAATTTTTAATGCATTAAGTTTAATTAAGACATTTTCTATAAGATTAACATGTAAAAAACTGCAAATTAGTCATAACAGCCTCCTTTATCGCCAAAATTTTTCACTGGAAGCGCTGGCATCGTTTTAATTGTCCCTACCATGAGTACGCACACAACGAATATGATGGTTATGAAACTTTTTCAGAAATAACTCTTATTTTGTAAAATAAGAGAAAAGACATTTTTGCAAAAAACTGCAAAAACGTAATAGCTATATATTGTCAAGGAGAAAATTTGTTCAAAATACTTATACAATCAATTTTCCATATTTTTAATCATAGAAAAAAGGTTTCCTTGACGGAAGGTATATTTTCTTGGAACACACTTTTCCTGTGTTTCTGAAAATTTTTGTCTTTCTATTAAATTACAAAAAATATGTTTGAGCTAAGTATAGATAATTTCTGTTCTCAAAAAATAGGCTCCCGTTTGGCGTCTCCCTTTTTTTTTTGAAGTCGTGCACTTCTAGATGAAAAGTTAGCTTTGAGACCTTTGTCAATATTGTCCATTAAGCGTGGGGCGGTGCTATGCTATACTTACGTTTCATTCTACAAATTTTGAATGAATTTTGTGATAAAAAATATGATTCCATTAAGTTTAGAAAATAAAATTCCATATCCTAAACTAAATTCATTTTATTATCAAATCATAAATTAAACGCAATGAACCAAACAACCGAAAATAGAGTCCTGTTGTGTTGTGATTTCGTTCAACATATTTATAATTTAAAAATCCTGTTGTGACATCACACACAGAATTGTGACTCAGACTTTATACTACGTGATATAAAAAGATGATGACAGTTGTTTTACTTACTCCGATAATAATACGAACGGTTGTAAATCCACTATAACTAACAGCCTCAAGGGAACACCAGGAGGGCTAACGAATATTTAATTGAATCAAAGAATATCTATCTATATTCTAAATGTACAGGAGAGTTATACATATACATATGTAAGGGCTTGCTGATACAATTCCATTGTCCCTTTTTTTCAGTGAAATGAATGTTTTGTTTTTCCTTGTGATAATGTGTATTGAAAGAAGGTTTCTTTTGCTAAATTCAATTGTCATTCGAATTAAATTGATTTTAAGGTATCTTTTCCTTATAACTATAAAATTCTACAGCTTCAAGCAATGTGGTTCAGGAAAATGTTCACGATCATTGTACCAATGTGAGTCACAACCAAAAGAGCAATGAAAGGAATAAAAGATCAATATTTTCAGGTGATAATTTCTATTCAAAGTGAACACGAATTTATAAAGGACACGTTTCTAAGCCCTTGAATAAACATGGATTATACATTCCTATAAGTATCACTCTTGCGTGGTTTTTTTTCTACAAAAAAATGTATTTTATCTTAATAACAATACAAATAATTTTTACTTTTGGTGTGGAACCCTAGCTTTTTTGAATATAAAATACAACCCATGTTAATTGGTGATAATGTAGCATTCTATAGGTGAAAGAATTTTTAAAATCTGTTAAGTAGTGAACTAAAAAATGAAGATTTGTATATTTTTTCATACAAACTTTAATCTCTGTTATTGGGGACTCCCTAAGATTGGCTATTTTATGTATTCCTTTATCCAACTAAAAGTTAAAATCTGTTCCTTAAACATTTTATTATGTCTAAATACAAAATTTTAGACATAACTAATATAATGTTTAAAATCCATCATCATTGATCTATCGAACGCTATCGGCAAGCATATGCTCAACATCATACTTGTAAGAATAATCATTCATACAAATTTTAGTAACCCTTTAATTTTCCAAGGCCATGTTAATTTCAGTGAATTTCTGTCATCCTCTCAGTGTTTATGTTACTTTCTGATGAATATTTATTATTTTACTGTGAAATAAATGGAATTATCAATTTGAAATTTCCAAATGGATCGAAATCTACGAATGATTTCACGTACAGTTTGCGAATTTATGTAAATGCCAATATAGAATATTCTTAATTAAATATTGGTATAAACGATATTGGTATAAATTTCTATAATCTGAAAGTTATTTTTTTTAAGTAGGTACTAAAACATATCAGATGTTACATGATATGCCTTTTTATTCATTAAAAACTGAAAGGTGTTGAGGTAATATGAATAAACCTATGGTTTAATGGAATTTCTTATGATAAAATGTTTAAAATAAACTGAATTATTCTTTAAGGCTTTGACAACAAGCTAATCGGAAACTTATGTACTTTTCAAGTAACGGAATCCTAGCGAAAATACTACTACAGAAACTGAGTTAAATATTAAAGAAAACTTTGTTATTTAATCTTAAGCTTTCTTTTCAATTCTATCTTCGATTTTTTTTCTACTTATTTCATTATTGAAATCAAATCAAGAAGTATATCTTATATTATTTTTTCGTATATACTTTTCATTTCCAAAACCAAATATCAAGACCAGTCAGTTTAGTTTGACTTACAGTACTCAAATCGTGCAAATATCGTTGTATGGAGATGTTGAAAAGTTATATTGTTTTCTAATTATGTTTTTATTCAAATTAGAAAATTGAAATAAATTTAAAAAAAATACTAACTTTTTCAATCGCTTTTTTATTCGGAAATATTTTGCACATGGACTTAATAATTAAGGCGTAAACTTGATTTTATAGTTGAAGGCCTGCGTATATGAGCTTCCATAATTTTGCTTTATACAATTTTTCTAGTTGTCATAATGTCGGAAAAAATACTTTTAAATAAATTTTAAAATATATATATATATGTGTGTGGAAGTAGATGGAAGTGGAGTATATTTTAAAGGCCCTATTGACTGGTGTGCATATGTAGAAGATAAAAGTACTATTATTAATAAAATGTATTCATAATAATTTTCCATTTTCTATTTTCAATAAAATACATATTTACTTTTATTAAATTGTAAAATGCTTTTAAATAAATCACAAAATTTTCGTAGAAATGTATTTTCGCAAAGTCTGTGAACTCCTACTTATATTTAAAAAATGTATCTTCACTCTTTGTATTGATACACTTCGATATAAAGGATGTTTTCCAGGGATAAAATTTGTCACATTGAAATGACAACTAGAAGTCGCTTTTTAACATCGAGGTCACGGATGTCTGCTTTTTAATATTTTTACTGGATACCTTTTTTCATTTTTCTGATCAATATAGACAATTCTTAAGATTCTCCTCGTTGCTTTGAAGAACCTTGACTTGAGTAAATGTTTTTCTGATATAAAGTCGCATGAAGAAGCTATTATGTCCTTCATTAGATTGAAATTAATTAAAACAAAATTATTTCGACAAAAGTCGATAAATGGAACAGCAAACTTGGATGTATAAGATTAAGCTTGAATTGAACCTTTACGCTTTTCATATAATTTGGTATGTTATCAATCGTAAAATTAATTACATTCTTCGTTAGAGACATGTTTCATTTTTATGGTTGGTAACAGTTAAATACATACATAAACGTCTCATGAAAATTCAATCATGTCCTCTATATCAAATTCTTATGCTTTTGTACATCAACAGCTGGTCTATATAATCAAAGATTTTATATGTAAGTCTGTGTATAAGATATAATGCCAACTTTGAAATTCTAAATATACTATTTAATCATTTAAAAGTTATATAATAAAGAAGATTTGCATTAAAACTGGGAAAATTTGTTTTTGTTTGCACTAGTTTTATCACAATTTCTTGCAATTTCCCCTTTGATAAAATCGAGAAAATCGCAAAAAAAAATTTTGTTTTGGAATTTGATGAAACTTGGTGGATGGGGTAATTTTGATCCAAAAAGTACAAAAATCAAGTTAATTTAATGATTGGATGCAGAGTTTCTGAGATATCGCAATATTTGTATCGATTTTTGCCCGTATCTCAAAAACTATTCGATAAGTCGTTATATATACCCGATTTTTGTAATTTTTGGGTCAAAATTACCTTATATACTGAGTTTTATCAAAATTGGAGATATAAAAAATTTTTCGATTTTTTGCAATTTTTTTAAGGGGTACCCCTTTGATAAAATCGAGAAAATCGCAAAAAAAAATTTTGTTTTGGAATTTGATGAAACTTGGTGGATGGGGTAATTTTGATCCAAAAAGTACAAAAATCAAGTTAATTTAATGATTGGATGCAGAGTTTCTGAGATATCGCAATATTTGGATCGATTTTTGCCCGTATCTCAAAAACTATTCTATCAGTCGTCATATAAACCCGATTTTTGCAATTTTTGGGTCAAAATTACCTTATATAATGAGTTATAAAAAATTTTTCGATTTTTTGCAATTTTTTTAAGGGGTACTCCTTTGATAAAATCGAGAAAATCGCAAAAAAAAATTTTGTTTTGAAATTTGATGAAACTCGGTGGATGTATAACGTGATAGTCTTAAGTTTTCCAAATCAATTAAGAAAATTCACCTTGTTAAATAATAAGACACAGTTACCTTTAAAAATATTTCAATATAGGATTTACATGTTAAAAACGCAAATTTTAGCAGCTAAAATCTATAAATTCAACACCGTAAGGGATATTAAAAATTGTTTTTACTTGTAAAGGACATTAATGAGAACGCATATACACGATGTAAAGATAATTCTAAAGAAAATGTGATTTTGGGGAACGTTCTTAAGCTAGACTTAAGCAGACCAGTAGATATGCCTGCGATGTTCGTCCGAGGAATGTGTTACGTGGGCCTTAGATGAAGTTTAACTTTTTTTAGTTAATTTCGTTTACTGACATGTGGAATTTAATGATAACGGTATAAAAATTTTGCATATTTTAAAGGTAATTCAATTTTTTTGTCTATACATGATAGACACTTTCACTACCTTTTTGAATTATTAATCAACACAAATAATAAACTTCTATTTAACTTTTTACAAACTTTTTCATTTTCTTTTAACCAATCTATATTAGTACGTCCGCCATTCTGTTAACGATCGTTACTTACTATTAATAAAGCCCTTTTGTCCATTTCTTTGTTTATATAAAACACACATATATAAAATACTTGCTATAAAATACTCATATAAGCATTTAGATAAGGCGTAACGTAACATACAAAGCTTATAAAGCTTATCATTTATATTATGATAGCAGACAGACATACACGACTAAGGGTTTTCCTAATAATCTGATTGGTGAATGCAACGAGTCTGCGTCACATTTTATTGACATAATGTTAAAAACAACATACTACTAAAATGTATACCGGGGGCTATGTGTAAATTTGGTAGATATACAGTGGTGGAAAACCACCCTCGCAATAAACATGTATAATGCTGTATCGTTAGTTTATGTTATATGCGAGCATAGTATGATGTATCGTTAACTATTCACTACGTTTAATATGTTTGTAATTCTAATAGAATTCAAATAATAATAATAATAACAATAATGGTAGCTCTAAAGCTTTAAAGCTTTATGTGCCATAGTTAACTTCTACCTACTCATTGTAAGTAGTGGAATAATATTACGACGGAATGCCAATAAATATCATTTTTATACCATGTATATGAAATGTACCAAGGTATACTAAGTTAAGTCCCAAGTTTGTAACGCTAAAAATATTGATGCTATGAGCAAAATTTTGGTATAGATGTTCGAAAAATCACCTAATTAGTCCATTTCCGATTGTCTGTCTGTCTGTCTTGGTGTCTGTTGGTCTGTCATCATGTTTACTCAAAACGAAAAAAGATATCAAACTGAAATAAGTATAGCGTGCTGAGGACGTAAAAAGTGAAGTCAAGTTCGTAAATGAAGAACATAGGTCAATTGGGTCCTATGGACCCATCTTGTAAACCGTTAGAGATAGAACAAAAGTTTAAATTTAAAAAGTGATCCTTATAAAAAAATAAACAACTTTTGCTTCAAACATTTTTTCGTAAACATCACTGTTTACCCATAAGAGCGCAAATTATGCGCAAATTGTATCTTATATATTATATGGGAATATCAGTTATATAAGTGTGACATCTAGTGAACTGCGACACAGTGCCTTCCTTATCGAAGTAGAAGATCAAATAATAAATTTCGATTTTTGCCCCAATTTCCTAGATCAGTTTTTTGTATTTTTACCAAGTAGTCATCATCAGTAAGAATTAGCTAGTGATTACTCTTTGCCAATTTGGCGGACTGTAAGGCTTTAAAACTATTTGTAGATCATGAAAGATCAAAGATGCATCAAGTTTTGACAGATATCGCTTGAAGTTTGGTACTATCTAAAAATTATATTGGTACTAGCTTGATCTCACTTATCCCCCTTCCATAACACTCTAAGGGATTGTTTTACACAGCTCAAATATATGCACAGTTTTCAATTTTTTAAAGTGTAAAATAATCATTCAGTTCATTGATTTTTGAAAGATGGCCATGAATTTTTTGACATTTACCATTTTAAATTTTTACAGAAATCTTTAATTAATGGTTCAATACGATGATCATAGATAGAGAAGTAAAATGTCAGTTTAAATTTAATTTTTTTTCTAATATCTCTTTAAAAATTATAGCTAATGTGTTATTCTGATGTATGAGCAAGAATATTGTTGTACAGTTCATTCAAATTCGTTCGGTATTTTTTGCGTGAAAGCGTAACAAACAAACAAACAAACAAACATCCTTACTTTCACATTTAAACATATAGGGATGTTATAACAGTCTCCATATTAATTTTCGACTTTTCGAACCATCTAACATGAATATACACAATCAGTTAACTTATGAAATGAATTTCTTGACCACAGTTTATAAACAACGTGATTAGCACGTTGTTTTTTTTTCACAATTCCAATGGAATGAAAACAGACCTGATAATAAAATAAATATCCATCCTTTTTTATATAAAAAACATTAACATATTTGTTTTCACTCTTCTACACAACAGAAAATAAAACAACATTTTATGTCAACACATCTCTTTAAACCAACCAACAACGGGAATCATCAACCCCATGTTGTTGGGTTGATGAGCAGCAACAGTACGGAGGATGCGACATTACAGCCAACCCTCTTTCAATCTTCTTTTACAATGTGTGTGTATGAAGCTCACCCACCCACACACACACACACACGACTGTGTAGTGTATGTATAGTGTAGTGTACAAACCCTAAACAACATTGATCTAAGCTCTTCTGTATGTGTTGAGTTAAAAAGAGAGTTAGTTGAAGCTCATCATATATACACATACATATGTATATAGCTCACGATCCCATCAAATGGATCCATAATAGAATTATCTACAACCACTCATACTACCAATACCTCACCAAAAGTATACATGTACCCATATATCCAACGTATTTACTACTAGGTATGGAGTATAAAATACAAATAATAACTGTTGGGCTCCAAAACATGGTCCATTATCTTCTTTTACGAAATAAGGTTAGGTTAGGATATATTAGCTGTCCACGAAGGGCAAATTTAGGCAATAAAGCCCATTGTGATTCCATATATGTATTTTACCATCTTTCCGCTGATTCTCAATTTAAAAGGCTGAGTGCACCTTCTTCATGCATATACCAAGCACAACACCAGCCCATCACAACTATTAATTAAATTAATTTTGTTGCGACGGCGGGAATCGAGACCGCTACCCTAAGCATACCGCGGAGAGAATCGGTGACGCCTTAACCAAACTGAGCTAATAGGGCGACTTTACGCAATAAACAAGAAGCCGTTCATGTGAGTACGACACTTAAGTATGACCCACACAATCAACTTCGCAGAATATGAACACACACAATAATTTTTGCGAATGTGCGTTTTCTCAAATGATGAATATTACATTATCTACCCCCGTGAGATAAGAACTACTTTCCCACTGATTTTGCGTGCGATAAATTACTGCTATAATTTTCATTATCACACTCATTTTAAACTAATCTAATTAGCTTTGTAGTCGATAAAGTTTTGTACCATATAGTTGTGCTACGCACTCGATGTGCAAATTTCGCATACCTAAAAAACTTTTAACAAAAAAAAACCGACTTGAAAAAAATAAATATTTTAATACAAATCAATATGCATTAAAAAATTAAAAAATAACGATTTAGTTATTTTATTATTTTTTATTGTTATTTTTTGAGTCGGTGTCAGCCAAGAAAACAACCGTGACAGAACAGTTTGCTAAATTAACTTGGCTGACACCGACTCCAAAAATAACAATAATTGTAACTACATTATATTATCGTTTTTCTTTTACTTTTTAATGCATATTAATTTGTTTTAAAATATTTCTTTTTTTGAAGTGGGTTTTTTTTTTTTGTTAAAAGTTTTTTTACTTTGTGACTTTTAGTGAATCTGAAGTACACTTACTTATTTTGTCACTAAACAAAGAATAATCGAAATCGGATGGCGTGATATTGAGTTATTCGTCCTTTTGTCGCGCACATAATTTTCTTATGGATGCCTTTGTCAGAACTGGATCAAATTGAAATGAAACTACTCAGGAAGCACCAGCTATCAAATAAAAAAATCAAATTTTCCTGTCAATGATCAATAATAATGATAGCTTTTATACTAACACTTAAACTTAACACTAACACTTAAACTTAACAATTAACTATGATATAGTATAATTATTTAAGCTATTAGAAAGTTATCTTTGACTGAGCTAATGCTCATTGTATAGGAGAATTGGTATGTATCAAAATTCCTTCAAGCACATATTGCGACTATTATTCGATATTACTTTCTAACGTTCATTTAGTAATGAGCGTTTTAGAAAAGGAAGAAAAGAAATGAATATCTGACCAAAATTTTTTTTTATTGTTTTTAACTGAATATAATCGGAGTTTGTCAGACTTTAAGTCCACCGCGTATATGCTATGTTGGCTTACATCATACAAACTCATCCCACATCATTCATGACATCATCATCAACATATACACATTCATCAAACCAAACGTACAGTGAATATGAAAAACAAAGAGAAATAGATAACGAGTCAACTAAAAATATATTATTATATCTCACTTAAACATGTATACTTCGAAACATGTTCGAAGCAAACACACGTATATATACAACAAGCAGCCTGTTTGAATTGTAGTAACGAGTACGGGAGGAACAAATAATAAGGGATCTTCTACGAAGGGTATTTTCTATCCATCTCAACATGTTCGTTGAGTTCGTATACAGTTCTCGTAGTGTGTATATATGTTACGATGTACTTTTTCGATGTTGTTTCTTTAAGAAGTTGTGTATTTTTTTCTTCCTGTTAACATTTTTCATGTTTACGGAGATGAGAATATACACTTTCTTATTATCTATAATACGATGACTTAAAGAGATGAGTTGAAAGGGTGTTTTTCAAATATGTATACGAGACTATATATGGGAGAAAAATTTTATATAAGACAGTTTTAATCTAAATAGTTAGCTCTCTATTTAATAAGCTTCATGCTAAATACTTATACTAGAGGTGTATCGTTATTTTAATATTTATGAAGAAATTCTTTATGTAGAAAACAGAAAATTTATTTTAAAAAATTTTTATTTTTAATCTTAAAGAGAAACAAGAGATATTATTTTTCAAACTTGATTTAAGATCTATATCAGATAAAACTTTAATTTGATGGATATTAATAAGGACTAACACCACGAAAATGCTCAGGTAAAACATTGAATTATTGATGATTCAGAAGGAAAAATTGATTTCCTAGTTTTTAGTTTAGAAAACTTTACGTCCTAATCCATTGCGTCCAAAAGCTTGCTCTTAAAATTAATAAATATACTGTGCGTCTATGGAATATATTCGAGTTTAGTTCAATATAAAAACAAATAATTATCTTTTATGATTGAAAAATGATGTCAATGAGTTTTTCGTTGGTCAATTTTCAATATCTTCTGCTAGCCTAGTTCTGCACGTAAATGTTTTAGTAAAAACTTATGTACTTTTAATTCCATTAAAATTTTATTTCTAGTCTACTTTATCGGAAAAAAATTTGTGCTTACTTCTTTTTGAGATTAAAAATGAATTGAATTTTCTATTTCTTTGACTTCTTATAAATAGTAATCAAAGTTTTTTAGTAAATGAAGAGTGGAGTGCTATTCCTGTTACGAAATCTTGTTTTTCTATTGAGTGAATGCTAATTTTATTTTTGTTATTCAAGAAAACTATGTCCGAAATTTTTATTCCCAGCTAGACCAAAACTGTCCACAAATTTCAAAGCAAGCTTTGCAAATGTATTTTGCATATTACCATAGGAATTACAAAAGAGATATTCCTCAGGAATGGTTTTAAGTTCTATACAAAAAAAATCTATCTATATAAATAAATACAGAGTTATTAACATCATATTATTTTCTCAATAGAGAGGGGCTTATAGTTAGGAATTATTTGCGCTAGTAAAATTTTGGAACTATGTTCCTTATCGCACGTTCGGATTGAGGTCTAGACAAAATAAAGTGTTCATTCGTCATGCGGAAGGATGTCAGCTGAAGCTCTTACACGTCAATAGACTTTTTTTTAATTTTTAAATTCAAAAGAATATAATTTTTATTTTAAATTTAAAATTCATGGACAATAGAGAAGAGGACCTAGTTTCTCTTTGTATCCCACGACACTACTCGCTCATTTTCTAAATTATTATTTTCTGTTTTTTTTTTTTATAGGTTTGGTTTCAAAATAGAAGAGCCAAATATAGAAAACAAGAAAAACAATTACAAAAAGCATTAGCCCCATCAGTATTGCCTGGATGTAATGGTGCTATGATGCGTAATATATATCCTGGTGCAACTCGTGGCTATCAGCCATATCCACATCCAAATGCAATAAACAGATATCCACAAGTAAGTCGTTAATTTTTTTTCTTGATATTTCAATGATTTTGATGCAATATTTTGGTTTACAGATGGGTACAAGTTCGTATCCAAGTATGAGTCAACCGTTTTCAATGACACATGGTGCATCAAATATGTCGGCTGTGACTGGTATGCGACAAGATACAATGGGTGAATATTAATTTTTTTTTTCTTACTTTCAGTAGCAAAAAGTGTTTTTTATAGCACTTCTATTAGTAAGAACATATGTGAAAGCAAATCAAGCAAATAAAATATAGTCAAATGATTTGTACAACTGTCGAAAACAAATAACAGGAATATTTCTGGGCCTGATACACCTTACAGTCATGTTTATATCATTTCTTAAATTTGAAAAATCCCTTGAATCATGATGCCCCTTAAAAGGCATAACCAACAAAAATATTTTCCTTATACAGCCACATATAATAATTTTCTATGATTGGCTGATAAATTAAGAAGTGTAAGTTGTTTTACTTAAGAGAAAAGTAAATAAAAAATGTCTATTATCTGTATTAAGGCCTATACAGAGTGGCTCAAAATATTATAAGACGTTTCTGCTTGCGATAAAGTCAGTGGCACTGAAAGTTTTTCCTTGAAACAGGGTGTTGGCACTCCGTTTCATATCTCTACCGCCAACCTTTGTAATTTATCTCCATAAGCTTTAAATCATGAAGGATATTTTGCTTATTCTGTCAAATTTTCAATTTTTCTAAGGAAGCGTTTTGGCAATACTGAAAAAAAATCCTTTTTTTTCCAAAATTTCAACACCCTGTATCTATAGAAGGATATTTTCCGATATAAGTGTATTGAGAAATTGTCATTCTTTTACTTGCACTACCCAAAGTATACGCAAAGTTACTTTTCAGCAATCAGTTTGAATTTTAAGTGGTTATCTAATAATCTAATTATAAGAAAATCGAATTGATTATATCTTTCTCAGTTTTAAAGTTATAATAAGCGTACGTTACAACCATTAACGAATCAGGGATCAAGTTTAGGACATGCCGATAAACGAGTAGATAGTCCAAAACTTATTAGGAAAATCTAGGAAAGTCTAGCAAATTCGATAAATCCACGGAATTTGTTTTTTGACCCATTACTTTCGTATATGTTAAAAAATGTATTCTGTAATCATCAAAATGGCTACAGTTTCAATTGCGATTAAGAAGAGAGCAAAAATTTTGACGAATTTGTTCGATAAACATTCTATTTAATAAGTTTTCACCTACTTGTATATTAATACATACAATTTTTCGGACTAGATAGTTCTGTGTAAAATAAAATTTTGAATGGGTTAATTTGTATGTAAAATTTGGTTAAAATATAAAATTAGTAGGAAATCAATAAATTTAATAAATAATTAAATTATTGATAAATAGCAAATTGGAAAATATTAAATGTTATGCACTTAATTTGAAATTGGAACTTGCTCATAAAATCATTCGAGCAATAAGATTTTCTAATCTTGTAATAAGTACACACACACACACACACCCACATACACACGTCTTTACGATTTCTTCATCTTAGAAGTAAGATGAACCATCGCATGAAGGAAGAACTCCTCATGTATTTTCATTTGTTGAAGGAAATGAGAATATTTTGAAGACGCCGTCGGTCTCTTAGTATCCGCCGCTAGTATTTTCCTGCTCCTTTTAAAATCATGTTTGTATATATAGAAAGAAAATGGGTGTTCTTTGATAGGAGGGTTTGAGGTTTTATATATATTTGTGGTTTTTCCTACAACGTTCATATAATTTAGATACAGATGAATACCTTATAAGATCGCACTCTAAGCTTCACACAATATACAACTGGGAAATGTACCGTGAAATATCCCATCTCCGGCGGGCCTCTTCATAGATATATTTTTATCGTTACAGTGGTGACACGATACACTATTTTTTAAATTGATTCAATATTATCCAAATTTAAACATTTCACGTGTGTTTAAATTTAAAGATCAATTTAAAATGAATATTCATGAATTTTAAAGTAAATTTTAAAAGTAATATATAAACTAGGACTCGATCGTATCGTAATATTGATGATTTGTTACGTCAATTTGTACAGAGTGATTTAAAGAACTGTGCCATAAATTACAATATGGCCCTTTTAGCCTTAAGTATGATTCTCTCGGATGGATATTTTTTTTTATTATCAAGTCAAAAAGACATTAAGTTTTTTAGATCACAAATTTAAAAAAAAATTTATTATCCTTGTGTAAAACCAAAAAATTGATTTTCCACTCTCCTTTCACATAGCCCAGCGAAACTAATCCAATCCCCGCTTGACCGGGACATGTTGTTTATGGACGTACCCGAACACAGAAACATACCAATTTGAATATTTGAAAGGTACTACCAATAATTTAAATATGGTGATTATGTGTAAATTGTGTAAAAAAAGATTATAAATATTAATTAATTAATTAATTAACAATCAGATTCTTTTAATTTGATTAAAACTATGTAGGTAGAGTATATTATACACACAAATAAATATAAATTTATAAATAAACAAATAAATAAAATAATGATATTAAAAACCTATGTTACCTACACTTAAATATAACAGTAATAATATAATATATAATGAATTAATTCATTGAATCAATTATTCAAATTTAAAAACAATTTTATAGGTATGAATACATATATTAATTGAAAATGACACTAATACCAACAACAAATTATTGTATAATTATTATATATTATATTTTACTCAAAACGTACAAGATGTGCTAGACAATAAAATAAAATAAATAAATAAAGATACAATGAAAATATGGTTTCCTTTAATGGAAACATTTTCAAGTCTTTAATGCTGTTTCATTTTTATAATTTCTAAATAACGAAAATGTTTTCCAGTAAATAATAGAAGATTTTACAATTTTTGCGAGTTTATTACTAAAAAGTAAGCTATAGTTGTTTATGTAAGTTTAAACAATGTGCGAGTCTACACATTCTTAGAGATTCACTCATAAATAATTTTTATATGAAAACGTTAGCATTTATTGAGAGTTCTCCAAACATCGGAAGCTTTTAGTGTAGAAGTGTAAGGCAACCCGAACGTTTTTAAGATTGTAAGTGCCTCATATGGATAATTATTTTTTGAATAATAGGATTGCAATTATTACGAAATCTTCAATTAAATTCCGTATACATATTTAAAATGAAGGCTTATTTAGATTAACTCTTAAGGTTTCCTGGAATTCGTTTTAAAATCCTCTAATTCCTAAAACTTCTGCATTTTCCGTATTGGTTTGTATGGGCGTGTGTGTATTGTCCAATTCCTCCGTAACGAAAAGACGTAGATTCAAATTTCCCATAGAGTTGAAGTTGATTTATATCTTAAATAAATCATGTCACCCTGAATAGTTTAAAAGAGTCCATATTTTTTCAAGGTTCTTAAAAAATGGAAACGTTAAACCCTGGATACTCGGTATAAATAATTACAAATTATAGAATGACTAATAAGTGTGTGACAATATGTTAATTAATGATTTTCTTCCGTTTTTTGTTTTCCTCATTTTGGTTTAATTAGGTATAGAAAATTTATTTTTAAAAACGTTTACTGTAACTCGTGACTTTTTTTTGCATGTTATAAATAAATTGCACTCTTTATTATTCCATAGTAGTCTGAAACTAACCACAAAACTTTGTTTTTTAGTTTCCGTACATTTAGCTTCATTTAAAAATTTAAAAACTTCACCCTTTAGCTACATTTTACAGGATTTATTATTGGCTGCGCTATATCGATAACAAACTTAGTTACTGGGGATGAGAGCTTACAGTAAGTGATCGGCTCTCATAATTACCTTAAAGCCCAATTATACAATTTCTAAATCTATACATTAACTTTTTACCTTTCTAAATAAGAACTGTATATATAAAATTCATGATGGCCTGTATATATTACAGGCATGTCACCTGAAGACGAATGGTATAATAAAAGTTTATCAGCATTAAGAATGAATACATCGCACCATCCGAATTTGGCAGCACCAATGTTGCAATATCAAACGTAACTGCCTGTTTATCAGCGTTCGGTAGCCACATCATCATGGTCTTCATCTACAAATCGAGATACAACGAGTGTTAGTGTGTCCACAGCTGCAGCTGTTACAGCGGCCATTGTATCCGCAGCTTCAGCTGTAGCTGCTGAGCAACAACAGTTACATAATCATAATCATCAAAATAATGAAAACAATGATAATACGGCTACGACCGCTGATGAAGATTTGGATACTACAGATGGTGGAACGTCAACGACCACAGTTGGAAATGCTGTAACTGGAAGTACAGCAGGAACAGAGGCTATCGCAACGAGCCACTCACATCACATACCAACTCCGTCGTTGGCTGATGTGTCTACGTTACTTCATATGCATCAAGAAAATAATTTGGATTTTATTAAATCAAAACCATACGATTTTTTTATTTAGATGATTTTGAATAAATTGACTAACAAGACAAACAAGTTCATTATAATAATAATTCTTCGTCAAAATTTAAATTCGATTTTTTTTTTAACTTTTTGCATGATTTTGCATTAAATTTTCCGACATTTTTGAAACTTTCAGACACATATTGAAAATTTGGATATAAACTTACAGCTAGGGACGTGACGACATGAAATTTAAACGTTTTCATCTTCATCCAAGTGTAAAAATGTTAGTAAATAATAGTAATAACAATACTCTGGCTTAAATATAAGCCAAATGATCTAACGTCACGAAAGCAAGTTAAAAAACAGAAGAAGCAATCGATATGTATAAAATTTTTTCGATGAACACTTCATTTAAAATTAGAACACACAAAAATTTGAATGTAATGCATACATACACTTTTAGAATTTAGAGACAGTATTGAAAAAAAAAACAATTTTCGGACTATAAATTGTATAAATAAAAGTAAATTTTGCTTTAAATAACAGAAAAAGCCAAATTCTTATATGCGAAATTCAATCTCGATGCGGTCAATTCAGAAACCTTAAATGCATATTATTACTTTTGTAGGCGTCGATGAAATTAAGTCTTGAACATGACAGAAGCCCATGAAACATGTCCTAGCTGCTGGGAGTCAGAAATTATCCAAACTTAATATAATTTCCGAATAATAATAATTGAAATTAATTAATTCTACACCAATTTTGTTTCATTCTCATTACCTTTCGAAAAACAAGCTACAATATTATTCAAAATCTACTAAAGTACAAAATAACGATAATTTAATAAATTGTAAAATTTGTACATAAAAAATAAATAATGTATTTGCACAAAAATCGAAAAGAAAAAACCTAGTAAACTAAGAAAAAAATATAAATAAATAACTGAAGAAAATTACATTAATTTGTGAAAAATTTTCTTTAATTAGACTTTTCAGAAATATATATATATCATATAAACTAATAGGTAAAATTAATAACCAATTCTAATGATTATTTTCAATTGTATTTACATATCAATTATAAAACAGAAATTTTTATGTAAAAACTATAGAAATTTGTAAAGTGTAAAAAAAAAGAAAACGTTTTTTCCAAAAATCGTTTAAGTATCGCCAAAAAATTTAAATATATATTACAGTTAATAAATGACAAACAAAAAAGTTTCAAAAGTGCAATTTTCTGTTGATAAAGTTCTGTGATCTTTCTGGGACTGGAGTATCGATGTCGTCCAAGATCCCTAGTGAAGTGAACTTTAAATTAGGCTTTTGTCTTGTTGTCGATTTCAATGTATGTTTCGTTAAAATTTGAAAATGAACAAGAATAAATGACAAGATCTGAAATCATAATTAAAATAGATTGATAAACATGAAAGATAATAATACTTTTTTCTTTCTTTTTCTTGCAAAAAACTTTTGTATGTTCTTTAGAGCAATTGCAAGATATGACGTCACCAAATATTAATATTTGTTGAAAAAATATAATCATTCGACATAAACTAATATTTTTTTATGTTTCTAATTTTGTTCCTGGGAAATTTTGGATTCTGTGGCAGCCATTATTTCTGAAACAAGTGCCAAAGATAACTCTAAGCTCTCTTAATATGACAGGGAATATTCATGAAATTTTTTATTCTCTTTACTAAAATGTGAAATTTTTACTATATTTGGCATATGAATTCTGGCAATGTTAAATTCTGTTTCGATAGAAAGAAATTACAAACAAATCTTTGGTGGCTTTTATTTTGGTTGCTTTTATAGTTATTCCAATAACTATTTCTTCCGCTTTTTGTTACATGAATGAGCTTTTATTAAAGCAATAACAAAAATTTCGTGAATATTCCCTATTGGCCATTTGAAGATAATCTGTTTTCCTAGCTGTGCAGATATTTAATCAGAACATGTGTAGATTTGAAGTGTTTTATAAAACCAAGAGTGTATTATGTTCAGCCAATAAACGTACTTCGGTAAAGCTCGAGCTTTTACTCGGCTAAAATAAAACTGAGTTAATAAAAAATCAAACTTTTTAATAAAAAATCAAACTTTTTGAACATTTACGAACACTTTACTTTTATTAACTGGAATATATATTAAAAATAATAATTCAGTTCCTCAAATTACCTTATGATAAATTGCAAACAAACTTTAATCGGATTTCCGATTTATTATTTGGTAATTAAAAAATATAATATTCATGTTCTTTATTAAATTTATTGTAATAAAACAAAATACTTAAGTCAGAAAATTAATTTTAAAAAAAAAATGGATCTTAAAAAAAATTAAATGTGAATTTTTATTAATAATAAAACTTAAAAAAAGAGTGTTTTTAATATATTTATTTTGTAATGAAATCAAGTGGTTTTTTTGGCTAATAAATATTACTTATTTTAAAACATTTAATAATTGTATAAATTACTAAAAAAAATGTATTATTTTCTAATGAAATTTTAAATAAATTATTAAGTTTTTTTGTTATATGGGATGCATGTAAAATAGTTAGAAACAAGTGAAAAGAAACAGAAATTGACTAAGTTAATTGTTGAAATACCATGTATAGATAGTGTTGATTACTCTGTCACATTACACATACATACATGGATGGCACACATATATAACTGATATTCCCATAAAATACAAACTAAACAATTTGCGTATAATTTGCGCTCTCACGAATAAACAGTGATGTTTATGAAAACATGTCTGAAACAAAAGTTGTTCATTTTTTTATAAGGAACATTTTTTACATTTAAACTTTTAATATATCTTCTCTGTTGCTCATTTACGAACTTGAACTCACTTTTTACGTCCTAAAGCACGCTATGAAAATTTCAGCTTGATATCTTTTTTTGTTTTTGAGTAGTCGTGATCACAGACGGACAGACGACAAACAGACAGACAGACAAATGAAAATGGACTAATTAGGTGATTTTATGAACATCTTTATCAAAATTTTGTTCATAGTATCAATATTTTTAAGCGTTACAATCTTGGGACTAAACTTAGTATACCTTCGTACATTTCATATACATGGTATAATCAGGACTAAATTCCTTTTAAGGAAGTACGAATTTTTCAAATACATTTTAATAAATTCAGAAAATTTGCGAGACGCTTATCCAATGATTTACATAAATAATTGACTTCAACATTAGGAACATTTTGCCTAATTCAAATTTTGTCTTAATTTTGTAAAGTGATTGATAGACGAGATACTTAAATAGTTTTCACCCAGATTTGGTCATAGAAAAAAAATCATCTAAGTATCTGTTAAACACGTTAAAGACCTAAGCGCCTTATCCAACTGGGTCATTCGTGCTTTGGGCACAATTTACTAGTTTTTAAATTCAAACCATTTTTTCTTTGTTTTATTTATCAGCATTAACTTTTTTAATTATTATTTATGTATGTTGACTGAATTTTGTATACAAATTTTAAACGTAAAAATATTTCGATTATATATGACGTTTTTATGTTCGCATTTTGCAATAACTATTTTCCATACACTCTATAAAAATTTTGTTTATAATTTAAAATGTTCAAAAAGTTTATAATTCACTTAAACTTACAATTTTTAATTTTCTAGATTATTTAAAATAAATAATTACTTAAAATTTCATTAAAATGCAAGAAATAAATCTGTTTTATGTAAAAAAAAGTATCCGAACCATATTGGGTAATGAAAGTTACCCTCAATTAAAAAAAAAAAAGAATGATTTCTTTATTGTGTAAAGAATCGGTACAAAATTAATTTTAAAATAATTTATTTTCTGGGTACCACGAAAAAACAAACTTGATGTTTTGTTGAACCAAGAATATGATGTGTACCTAGAAACAATTATAAGAAAATTTGTAAATAGAAATAACAACCAAAAAAATCGAAAAAAAAAATGTAAACATGATTATTTATTGTGGTATTAAAATATTTCAAAAAAAAATTTCGGAAAAAAAGAACTAATAATTTTTTTATTTTTCCTAAGAAAATTTTTAACTGTTTCAATCGTCATTATCCAAAGACCTCGCTTCGATAACATGGGACTCTTGAACTTTTTTGATTCCTGTAATTTTGCTATGATGTAGTGTATAAAACCATTTGATTAATTTTTTAAATGGCAGCTCTCAAATACATTAGTTTTCGAATAACTTATGCGAAATGGGTTCTGATTTTTACTTGCGTTTAATTTCTTTATTACATTTTTAACGTTAATATGGAAATTTAACGACGTCAGAATGTTTATAAAAAATAAGTGTATTTTATAAATTTTATTCGAAAACCGTCAATTTTGATTTTTTAATCCCCTGTATCTTAGAAACTATCGGTCCGCGGGACCATTTAAAAAATTTATCATAATAAATAAAAACATCATCTATTTGAATATAATCTTTCAATTTTTGAAAAAATAGAGAATATTACAAAAACAAACGTTTTCTGTAATTTGATGAGCCTTAGATAATTTTGGCAAACATTATAAAATAGGATTGATTTAACGAGTCAATCAGTAATTTTGATTGGTCTCAAATCCTGTACTAAAAGCTTCTACTTCGAAGCGAGTAATGAGCTTGATTTTACGTTTTCTGTTATTTTATGAAAATGTTGCTTTAATGAATAAGTTCCATTCTTGTACCCAGTGATATGAACTACATAAATTAACTTTAATCCCGAAAATATCTAGAAAATGCAAACTTTCTATGAAAGTGCGTACCAGGGACCTACATGAGGCATAAAAATGTCCTTTTTAATGGAAAAATTTTACGATGTTATGAAGTATGTGCAAATTTAAATTGTATGCGGAAATTTTGTTATAACTACGAATAAGAAGATACACTTTCTTCTTTATAATAACACGATAATTAAAGTAAATTTACGGTATTGCCGTGTATGATTGTTTGTTTATTCATATCATGTTTTTTTGATTTATTTGCGAAACTAGTCATGTGAAAGAAAAAATAAAAATCTGATTCTTTAATTATGTAACTGAGATACATACCAACACTTATATCTTGATGGATATTAATGCGGTAGCTAGGGAAGGTTTCATGGCCGATTGGTATTTTTGCTCGCAGAATCCGAATGTAAAACTGGTTTGTTTCGAAAAATTGTAGCAAAATATTGTATCCACAATTTAAATGTTTAAAACGCTATAAAAAATAATGGGGTATGTGTTTAATTAGCAAGTTGGTAACTCGACTTGTCAGAAATGCACTCGAAGAATTTAAAAAAATTTAAGCAAGAAATACTGTTAATTTAGTGCGAAGGGATTGAAAAATAGTGTTCTTTTTATATAAGATCAGGGAGATGTACGACATCTCATTTGAAAACTAAGCCTCTAAGCTTTAAAATAAATCACTGAAGAGTATCTGAATAATGATTGAAAAAAATCTAAAGACTCCTTTAAGTGTCACGGAAATCATCTAATTAATTTGTAGCTCGATCCGTGAGGCATTCCGCAGGTCGATAACCGTGACTTAAAACAGACTAGAGAAATAATATATATGTGATAAATATCAACAGTAATTTTCTTTCTTTTTATTTATAGGCAATTTAATTACAAATATGATTTACAAATTTCATACTGAACAAAATTAAATCTTAAGATTATTTCTCTAGCCTGTTTTTTCCTAAGCGATACATTTTAAGACTCTGAGTCTATTTTTAGTTTCGAGGATTTTCGGGAAAAACGACGTTTATTTTTCGGATTCTGTAAGAAAAAATATATCGAAAAGACTCGTGCACGTCACGAAAACTCTCCTTGCTGCCGTACTATATTCAGAGAAAGAAGATTTGTCAGAACACGCATATTTAAAATATAAAATATAAAAAAATGAAATAATTAGATTAAAATATTATACAAAATTAATTAATAATTTGTGGGTAAGAAATATATCAGTGGTATTCAAACAATTGAATACATATACGCTTGTGTTTGTGTGAATAATAAGTTCTGTTTTACAAGTACCTAAATATTTGAGGTGAGTATAACTAATCAAAATAGAAGAGTTATTTCAACAATAAAAAGTATTTTCTATCTTGATAGCTTTAGTAGGTTTCAGGTATAAAAATTGAATGAATATCATATCTATATGATCTAAAATGCCGCAACAACAATTTTAAAACAATATCCACATATAACAATCTGAGAACATCCATGTGATTTCAATGCCCAATAATGTGGCCCATTCCAAGCTTAAAACAGATCATTCGCAGTGATTGTTTTCCTAGTGAAGTTTTAATATCACTGTTTTACTTAAAATAACCACAGCATTTCCACTAAAAAATACATACATACAAAGTTTTCAAAAAGTAAGGAATAGTTTAAGAACTAGAGCAAAGTACTTTGTTTTGAAAAATGATAAAACATGTTTCCAATATTTAAAAAAAAATAATCTGTCTTATGAAGTGAAAATCCCCCCGTAGTTAATTCCGCAGAATAGAACAGGGATTAACCTTACAATCCTAAATAAAAATCCCAATATTTCGATTCGCGTTTGTTTGCTTTATAATCGCAAAAAATTAAGCATGTACAAGCGTCATTGCAATTTTAGATAAAAAGCTTGATTTTTTAAAATATAAAGTTGGACTAAGTCTAAATCAATTCTACAAATTTTATTTATTCATAAAGTAATAACAAAATTCATCATCAAAGTTGAAAATAAGTATCAATAATTTCAACCACAAGTCTAAACTTGCGTTTTCGCTCGTACTACCTTAGCTAAACTAATAATTTACTATTTTTCATGATTCACGACTGTGTAATTTTCTAAAAATAACGAAAGAAATATTTTTGTCTATTATAGCGTTAATTAACGTGAATCGAAAAAACGGTTCAATTAAAATTAAGTTTTTTTGAAATGAAGAATCAAGATTGGCTATTAAAAAATGGAGGTTTTTACTTAAAAGTTGAAAGTTAATTACTGCCCAGTTTATACTTTTTAAAAACAGTGCATTTCTCGAGTTCTTGGATCGTTCCAATTCTTTTTGAAAGCCCTGTATATATTTTGATTCGCAGTTATACCTATATCTTGAATCATAAATATGTTATAATTATTATGAAAGCGGAACTGTTCATTTTATTTTTTAAATAATAATGTTTACACTATATAACATTCGGTACAAAAATTATATTAATAATTTTCTTTAAAATTATTTCAATTATTTTACATATTTGTGAAAGGTTTTTATTTTGTTTATAACTGTACTTACATGTAGGTACTTGTAGACACTAGAAATACGTAAATATCTAAACTTACGACGATAGATCGGGATGGATACGTAGGTAATGGTATCGAACTATCATTATTTACGTGATAAAATTTAATAAATTTTATTAAAAAATAATTAATTTTAATTACATTTGTGAGAATTTATAAATGTTATTTACAAATCAAATTTATTCCATTCCATACATACAGCATACAGTACGCATATTTATTGAAGTTTTGACGCATAGGACGTAAACCTTTCTGGAGCAAACTGCCTCTCTATTCTGGAGTATATCGATTAGCTGCAAACGAACCTGTTTACAGAATTCTTAAACGCTGTAGCCAAAATCGTTCCTGACATTTATTTCCTCTATGAAACAACTTCTGATTCAGAGGATTCGTGTGGTGAATTTTCAAATAAGAAAAAAAATTGAATATAATTTCAAATATCGTTTTGTCCACTGTGAAATACGTCATCGTTGAAAATAACCATTTTGAAGTTATCTAAACTTTAAACTGAAAATAACTTGAAAATGGTGAACGAAAAAAATACAAGGGATCATGTTTACGTGAAATGATCCAAAATTACTTGGTTACTTGTTACCTGGTTACCTGGTACTATTTCTGGGGGGGGGGGGCCTTAGTATGTATAAAAATTGGACCAATAGGGTTTCTGGCAACATCTATGCATATAAAATGCCTTGATCTGAACGGCTAACTGACGGATCATCGCACAGCCTAGACCACTCATTACAGTCGGAGGATCCATTCTGTCCTGTGGAAAACTGTTTAATCTTAGAGGTCCCCCGACTGTAATGACGATTTTACTTACCATAACAATTTCAGATGAAAATATTTTCTTGTTTTCATTATTTCTTAAGAGCGTGAATCTTTCTGTACTCATCGGGGTTTTAAATCATATTTATATTTCTTATTAACTTGACGGCAGTAAATTAAGTAGTTCAGGATCTTATTATGCATTTAAACTTATTTTGAAATTCATTTTATTAAAAGATTTATTAATCAATTAAAATTAAAACGACCTTGATTTCCATCAAAATTAGCATTCATAAGAGACAAATTCATTTATGCATGTCTGATTCATATATTGCTGCAAATGTACTCTTTAATTTATGTTAATAGTTCCCAATCATATTTTATAGAAAATTGAATGCTAGCTGTTCCCGCAGAATCACTTACTTTTTCTTTGCGGAAATTTTGATCCAATCTTCAGTTTTTTTTTTTTTTTAAATTCTTGTTGGCTAATCCAGGTAATTGAAAATAGTTTGATTACGTAATTATTGAATGAAGTTTCAGAGTGAAAATATTACAGTAGAGAAATAATTATTTAATTCATTTTAACTAATTCCGCCGCGAGATTTCTTTCACAAGACTTTTGATTTACTGCGTACGACTTATATTACACTATTGAAAGTACCCGAATAGGTCAGAAAATTTCCGAAGCTAATATTTTTTGTGTACATTAACTCCCATAATGAGGGAAGTTCTCACAATTTCTGAAAGAATTAAAAAAATATATTTTTTATAACTTTAAATTGGTTGAAAAATCTGAAAAATTTATATTTAGTGTTTCCTTTTTACACGTATCTAAGAAGTCTAACAATTATAACATAAAATGTTTGAAGTTTTAATAATTAAAAAACGTGAAAAAAAAGAATTTTATGGCGGCGTGATCTTAAATATATCAGCGTGATACAAAATATTAAAATTATTTTGTGACCTTTTTTTATTTGAATTATTTATTAGCTATTAAAACAGTTGGGGTTCACTTAAAATTTGATTATTTAAATAAATACCATAATTTTCTGTATAGTCCTAGACGAAAAACCTGTTGAAAATCAAGGGTTAATTTATTCGAGTGACAAAAAACCTTTTGAATGAAGAATTGATCCCATTATTTCTTGCATATCAAGCACGTATTTAGCCTCTAAGAAAAACATCATTCTAATTATGTAAGTATTATTCATAATGCGGTGTTTAACGCGTTATGGAGAGTTATTTTCATCGTCAGCGAAAAGATACATCGAAAGCATATTAAATTTTTGTCTTTTCTTATTCTGGGTTGATGGTGTAAAACATAAAGGTCGAAGTCACACGAACGACTTTTTACATTGTAAAATTAATCTTTTATAAACAGGTAGACTTTTCTCACTCTTGGATTTAACGATTATTCCTCTCCGTAACTCATACGGTAAGCTCATCTTGTATGCTGCTTTTGAACATCGGATAGTCAAAAAAATATTTGTGGATTTGTCGGAAATCTATAAAACAAAAAGGATATATATCAAAATTTAATGAGGACGGTAAAAAAAATTTTTTTTTGAAATCAAAGTGTGATACTTTTTTATAATTTTTAGTAGAACATTTAAATTTAAAACAATTTTCTATGTCAAAGTCAAATAGATATTAAATTTAATGTACCTGACTAGTGAATGAATTGCCTGCCTGCAGTCGAAATGATAAACAAAAAAAATTTAAATTCAATAATCGTATTAAAATATATTTAAATTTACATAAACAAATTTCAAAATAACAAAATTTAAATAAAAAAACATTGTCTGTCATTTGTGAATGAAACCTAAGCGTAAAAGGTTCGGTTGTGCTGCCTACTTAACTTTAAAGAAATCCATTTCCCCTTAAAAATGAAAATTGTTCTATTCTTATAAAAATTTTATCTTATAAAGACTACCGTGTTAAAGCCTTTACTTTCTTTGACTTCACTTATTCTCCCTTTTGTCACAATTTTATGGATTTTAATTTTTTGATGCGGTATCCTAATTTATTTTAAATTAAAATACAGCCAATGTTACTTGCTAACAATGCAGCATTCTGTAGGTGAAATAAGTTTTTAAATCGGTTAAGTATTGTACTCAAAATGACGGATTTTCATACAATTTTTCATCCACTATTTCACCCCCTTATCAAAAAAACACTCTACAATTTTCAGGCCTCTACGATCGGCGATCTAGGCTGTGCATTGATCCGCCAGTCATTTAGAACAAAGCATTTTATATGAATAGATTTTCTTAATTTTTTTCTAAATGTTAAGCTTACTTTTATTTAAAGGTTAACCTACCCCTTAAGATAATTACAAAGAATTAGGAATATTTTTTGTCCAAAATTTAAATCAAATTCAATTTCTAGGGTTTTAATAACCCATAAAAGTGAGAAAAGTAAAATCTTAAACGAGGTTTAATATCGCGGAGCAATTTCAATCATATCAGTAATATTTTCGTGTACTCGCAAAATCAAATAAATCATTTAGGGCTATAAAATTCAGAATCGTTCCTGAAAAAATGGTTTCCGTAATGAATTTGTATGAATTTCCATATAGTTTTCTTTCTTTTTGAAAATCTTTAGAAATACGCTTATTAAGCAAAGTCGTACTGTGACGCCACTGCTACGAATCGTCATAGAGGCTTTATATAAAACTCTGTTTTGTAAGAAAGAGACGGCCAATAATCTTAGAATATAACTTTATCGTCTTTTAATCAATTTTAATTTAATTTTTTCGATTAATGTCTGAATAAAGTTTTAAGTCAAGTTTTACAATAAGGCATCTAAAGTAATATTTTGAGTAACAGAAATAGACCCAATTGTATTTCTTTTCCAGTATGCAGAGATAATTGCGGCATAAATACTATTTAAAAGATTACTAGGCATATCTTACGTGATTGTACATTGTCAACGATGCACTACAATTAAAAGCATGTTTTTATAATATGCATATGTGATACAAAGCGCACCATAGTGTTCCTTAAGTACCTGTACCTGCGTCTGTTGTTGAATATAAATTATTGATAATAATATTAAATGTTGATTGCAGTGATGAGTTCTAAATGTTGATGAAACAAAACTCTCTCATAGAGAACGTTTCCCACTGCAAGAGACCTGTCATTGAAATATTTTCATGTGACAGGTACTATCCAACACTTGCTGAGACTTTCTGTTATGTTTGATCGGGAAATGAAAAGCTTCCTTTCAGTTTAGAAAAACTTTGGGCTTTAATTATTTTCTAATTTTAAATAGTTTTTTACCTCAGGTTTATATGAAATATACCAAGGTATACTAAGTTTAGTCCCAAGTTTGTAACGCTTAAAAATATTGATACTATGAACAAAATTTTGGTGTAGATGTTCATAAAATCACCTAATTAGTCCATTTCCGGTTGTCTGTCTGTCTGTCCGTCATCACGATTACTCAAAAACTGAACGGTTGACGCGTTTGTTACCGGGTTAATAATCCCAGTAAAAGAAAAACTAATCAGATTGTTCATCCAAATGAAGATCCGTGTGCTGGGGTCAAAAATAACTGATTGCGGGGGAAGAAAACTTTTTCGATACGCCACTGAATTTATATTTACTTATTGTATCTGTAAAAAGTTCATGCTACTAACTAATATACACAGACTAATAATAATAACTAACAGACTAATATATTTAAAATCGAGTAAAGTTCAAAATAGAGTAAAGTGGGCATTGATTATCTTGAAACAAAGTCACACCCCTCAGTGTCTCACCCCTGCACCAGCAAATATGTATGGCGTTGCTAGATACAAGCTCTGCATAAGTAATATTATCGGTACCGAAGTCACCGGATTTATTTCTGTATTGCATTTATGTAATTCGCTTTGGATACTTATGCAGAGTTTTATCCAGCAACGCCGTACATATTTGCTGGTGCAGGGGTGAAACATCAAGAGGTGTGATATTCATATTCTCAACTGTATTCACAAAACTGACGCCATCGTGGTTAAAGTTACTTTAACATACATATTAGAGCATCTTTTCAACAAGATTCTTGATGAGTCATTTCACCCCAAAAAATTTTAGCACGATCTTGGAGTTTATTATATTTTAAGACGTCAAATAATTTTAAATTGTACAGGGATGACTGATATACTATTAAGCAAATGAACCATTTCCGGCTGACCATCTGTGATCACGATAACTCAATAACGAAAAGATATATCAAGCTGAAATTTGTATAGCGTGCTTAGGACTTAAAAAGTGAGGTCGAGTTCGTAAATGTGCAAAATAGGTTCAATTGGATCTTGTAAGGTGTTAGAGATAGAACAAATCAATACTGTATACTACTATACATGGTATTTCAACAATCATCTCAGTCAATTGTTTGCTTTCACTTGTTTTAATTTAATGTTTTTCGCTTGTTAAGCCAACGCTCTTTATTCCGTTATTTCCATCGTGTTCTCTCCTTTGCGATATATTGAGTGAAAGCGATGGACTTTGTTTATAGACATAATTGGTCGATTTTCCTTCAAATGTGTCCTGTGGGAATAGTTTTTCTTCACTTCCTAAACGTTAACACATATTTCCCTTACAAAAATTAGTATGTTTGGTAGAAAATAGTAAAAAAAAAACTGTTCTTTCATTTATTTATAGCCTAGCAGCGAATACTATTTACTAATACTTGCATCAAAAACACGAATTGAAATACCAATAAAGAGTAAATAATGTTTATCTCATGACTATTAATGTACGTAGCTAGGAACTAGCAACTAGCAAAGCATTTATGTATTAGTGCAGTATAGCTTAACTATATACAAAAACTATTTAAAGAAGCCCATACAGTGTTATACAACTACTAGTCCAGTAAACGAAGATTTAACCTCTAAATTCTTTCCTATAGCTCCCATTGACTTGAAAATGTGACGGTAAAAAGATAAGGCTAGTGGTGCTTTTGTCCAGGTCGTAGTAGCCACCCTTTCAAGGGGATGGAAAAATATATGCTGAAATTGGCAAAAAGAATCGATGGAGTGATGAAATGTAAGCAAAAAGCGTCAGGTAAGTATATTACGAAAAGTCAATACTTTCCGAGTTATTGGTATATGAAATTCGGAGTTAATGTCAATTAACTAAATGTTTTTTGACAAAAGTATATCGCACATTTTTTAAAGTACTAAAAATGACTTTGAAAATGATAAAAATTTCAAATCGTTTGCACGAAAAGAAAGTTTATCGTAGCTTACTTAATTGTTTTATTCAGCTTAAACACTGATTTATTTACCACGAGAACTAAAATTAATTTTAGAAAAAAGTTGTTGGAAATTTGTAGATTAAAAAGTTAGGTTATGAGCATTTTATTGTTTAAACAATTATTAGATGAGATATCGGTCAAATGAGCAATTTAAAAAAATAAATCGTTAGAGTTTGATAAGTCCTAAAAGATAAGTGATACAGTAAACAATAATTGTAAGAAATTCAATTGTCTACAAGTACCTGGATCGCCGAGCTTTGCTCGATATTTTTGGAGTTTTTGCTCGTTTTTCTTTTTTCTTTTTTTTTTTTTTTTTTTTTGGAGAAAAGACACAAATATCACTAATATAAAAACCGTTTAAAATGATCCACACAAATATCAATTTGAATGTCCCGGTAATATACTTTATTTCGTTAACTACGATTAACATCAATAGATGTCAGGAAGAGTCATATTTTCCAGTTTGTTTCAGTTTTTTCTGAAAACACGGATAAAATGAAATTTTCTAAAAATGAAACCTAGCTATCTCGATTTTTCGATTCAAAAACCTCCTGGATACTACTTTTCATGAAAATCCTTTCAGCAGTTTCCGAGATTGTAGATATGCTCGTTTAAGTATATAAGATAAAGCTAACTGATGATTAATTGAATACAATTTATAATTTTTTTTATAAATTAAAAGTTCTAAAAGTATGTTGCCCATATATTCCTTAATTTAGGGAAATATATAAGAAAATTCACTTGCTGACAGCACTTAAGTATTGATATACCTAAGCATTGTTGTATAATATAATCTTAAAGTATATGGACACCTTTTTGATTAAAGTGACTTAAGTAGTATTTGTTGTATTAACGTAAGTATTGTATTGAAGTGAATAGACAATAAAAACATAGGTACTCTATCTCAGTTTATAATGTTTTGTTTGTCTGTTCATATCATTTCATTGTCTGTTCGTTCATTAAAAGTCCACTTCCAAAGTCAAGTAACAACTCGTTTATTGTGCTATGTATGTACTACCACAAGATGCTATTTACCTGGTTTTATACATCTTACCTGTCTATTTGCGATACAGTTGAATATTGTCTTGATACCGGCAAACTACATCAATAACATATTATACACTCTCTATACCTATTTACAATACTGCCTGCATTCACACGCATCCATCAATATTTGAGGGGTTTCTTTTTATTATTTAAGGACCCTTTTAACAAAAATAACAAATCAATCCAACAACATTTATCGATCGATCATCAATATTTTAAGTTTGTTTTAAAAAAGTGTTTTTTTTTTTGGAATTATTTTTTTGAGTTCATTGTTAAAAGTGTGTTTTTGTTCTGATTTTTGTGTTTTGTTTTTTATTTTTTGTTTGTAATTATAAATTTTTCTTTGAATGACATTCTTTGTGGATCCAGTTTTTCCCTCCTAACCGGATTAATTACTTAATTTAAGTTATAGGTAAGTGAAAACATTTTTTTACCAAATTAGTTTATAGAAAGATGTGCTACTAAAATAAGTATTGTTTATTCAACCTGATTTTCAAGGAAAAACAAGTAGCTTGTTTTTCACAAATGACTCAACTTTCTAAAGGTGCGGAAACCAGGGATTGGAAGGTTTCAGCATAGTTTTTACAATGAAAACAACTAGAAAAGTATAAAGTTTACTTTGTGTTATTGTTTAAATAAATTGTTTAAAATAAAACAAACAAATGAAGATTGTTATTGAAGATGTGCATTTGTTTAAGTTTGCTGGTGATGTTCATTTGTTTATAATATGAAAATAGCGGTAAATTAAAATGCTAACAGTATAATAAATATAATATCTATTATATTGAGTGAGTTTGCGAGTAACTCATCGCGCATTTGTTATACTTTATTGAATATAAGTAAACTTTTTTAAAGTGATTCATGTAAAACTGTATTATTAATGGTTTTTTAAAAATGTTATTCTTTATGCACATAAATATCAAAATCGAGTCTAGAAATCGATTGAAAGGCCGGCCGGACCGTTATGCTAACAATGCTAACTCTGATGTTCAAATTTTAAGCCGTAAAGTTTTATTAGCGCAGAAAGTGTGCTAAAGTTCTGAAAAAAGGCTACTTTTCACCGCTCCGGGTGGAATGTGTCAACTTTAAGTTGCCGCTTTCAGCCTCCGTCAAGCAGAAAAGTAGTAAACACACCACGGGAGCAAGCAAAGAATGTCTCAAATCTCATCTTTGCCAGCCTCGGGTATGAGATCTAAGACATTCCTTACTTACTCCCGTGTAGTGTGTATACTATTTTTCTGCTTGACGGAGGCTACAAGAAGCAACTTCGTTTAGCGCGCCGGGACGAAATTTGACACAGAAAGTGGCAAATTCGATTCTTCTTTTTTTACTTTTTGTTTAAATCGCAAATTTTCCGAAGGTCGTGCCTGCCTGCATGCCGATGACATCGTTTCTCCTGAATTGATGAATTGATTTGCATGTTTTTTGTTTTTTTTTTAAAGGTAATTCAATGAACAGTGTTTTTAGCTATGTTTCAAGTCGAGGGTTCCGTATCCAAAACATTTGTCGAGGGATTTTAAAATTTTCGTAAATTTAAATAGAGCCCCCCCACATTATTTGTTATTTTTTCTAATTTTCTCTTTTATTATGTTCTAACATTTAGTATCGTTTATCGTTTATAACATATTATATTGCGATCATAATAGAGCTGACTTATTCCATCCAATGATTTCCTTCGTCAGTAAAATGATAAATGCGCCGTCTTTGCACCAAAATTTAAGTTTTCTGTGTTTGTAAACTATGTATTTGTCTAGATTTTTTTCATGGAAAATAAAGATTCGCCACAATTTCAGATAAAAGTCACCGAAAAAATAAACATAACTATAATATAAAAATGAATCGCTGAATGTGTTGATAAGCGAAATCTCGAGAGCAGCTGAACCGATTTCGACAATTTTTCTTTTATAATATTCCTTGAAGTGCGAAGATAGTTCTATCGGAGAGAAAAACTTAAAAAATTGTCTGAAAAAGTCTAAAAACAACACTTTTCTATATTCCCATACAGAAGATTCGTAATAATAATTAAAAGTCAATTTTAACTTTAATTTACCATACCATAAAGTTTAAGTGTTAGTAGAGGGGTTCCGGGAAAGCAAAACAATACAATGACTGCTTTCAAATGACTTCATTTGGAGCAACAAAAGTAGTTCGGGAAAATTTTTGTAATAGTATTTGCAGTTGTATGTTTATTAATCAATTGTATTGTAGCCCATATACTTTTTCCCTTTACAAAAGTATTAAAAAAAATAAATAATCGACTGTAAGTATGAATTTCGCCGGGTCAGCTAGTTTCATAATATTTATACGTGTTTATTTATCTTTAGGCATACATTTTGTATATATTAACAATTTTAATATACCTTTAATAAATAGCGCTCAAGTATAGGCATTGTTTTTAAATAATTAAGTCAGTTAGTTGTAGTTTGTATTTGAATTTTGTAGAAACCTATTGAAATAATTTTGAAATTTGGTTACTGAAACTAAATTTTACCAAAATTTCAACAACTTAATAAAAAATGTCTAAATAATTAAACCATTTTTCAATTCATTTATGTAGAATAATAGTATTATAAAGTTGCTACATTTAAACTTAAAAACCACCGCATGTTGAAAATTTAATTTATTTTTTATTTATTATTGAGATGTGACATTAAAAGTGAAATTTCATATTTTTTAATAATTATTTAAAGATTTTTTTAAATCTTAATTAATTTTTTCGTGATTTTTACTTTCATTAAGTGGTGGGTGGGCTGTGCATAAAGACTTCATAATCAAACAATTAATATTTAATTTTCCTACTGTAATGATGTGAACTAAATCTTGGTAATTTTATTATTATTATTGTTGTACTTATTGTTAATTTAAAAAAAAAAAATTGTTGAACATAACCTCTATGCATACGACAGCTAACAGAGGATCTATAGACTCTTTACACAAGTGGGTTTGTTAAAGTACAAGAAAGATGGATACTTTTATAATTGGCCTTTAACTTGATGAATGAATGAAATGGAATTTTCACTTCCAGGTGTCTATTTGAAAAATTAGAGGAACCAACAAAAAAAAATTATACAGAGTGGCCTCTGATTCGATATTTATTTACATCATGGTCTCTAGATTATAATTGATGTTTTTAATATGATACATACAGCGTAAACTAAATATTGACAAACATCTTGCCTAGTAATCTTAATTAAAGATAATTGAAAAAAATACATACTAAATATTTGATAATACTATTCATACAAGTATTCAGTTGCTTTTTAACCTTGAATTCATGATCAGCGACTTCAAAAACCCTCGGGAGATGATTTTCGAGGTGAAATATTGGTTTGTTTTCCCTGTATTTGGAGTGCTTTGGAGATGGGAAAACTACCCTAGTTTTCTCAGTTTTTTTGTAATGCCAAGGTCAGTGCGGCTGAATGTTCCTTAAGGTCTAAGGAACACGTACACAAAAAATTTTTGAAATCGGAGCTGTTCCACCACTTTTTCACATTTGATGGTATTTTCCGGCTTATTTATTGCACTAAAGGAGGCTATTTGCATACAGAGGTTAAATGAAAAACAAAATTATTGTTTCGAAATTTTAGATTACATATTTTTTTCTATTAATAATGTGTAACAATCGAGAAAAAAATCAACTGATTTAAACCCACGGATTATTAAAAAAAATGTTTATATATATATAATATTTATAATTAAATTCTCCCATATCAAAACTAAATACTTGATATACTTATTATTATTATTCTTATTACGTAAATAAAATTTAACAATTTACAAATATTAATTTAAAAAAAAATTATTTGTTATAATAAAAATAAATCATTGGTACATTGTTTCATAAATAAACACAAGTATTTTTGTTATATATTTGTTTTTAAAAAGTGAATGGTTGGATTAGAGTTATATGTTTTTAATTTGAAATTATTTAGAACGCTTGTTTGTTCAACAATGGCTATTTTTTCAATTGTGCGAAAAATAATTGGTCGAATACGTATTATACATATAAAAATTATTACAACATTGTATTTATTCAATTTTCAGTTACAAATAATATTTTATACTAAGAGTATTCCTCAGTGTCGGATCCACTCATATGGGCATTATGGACATGCCCATCACCTCCAAATAGACTTATGATTTAATAAAATTAAAAATAAAAAGACAATGAATCGCTTTTAATAGTAAATCAATTGTTCCTAATTTCATAGTAAGACCCCATCTAATAATTTTTGGGGGGAACATTTTTTTCCAAGCATCTAGATTCCAAAAATGGAAAAAGAGCGAAAACGGTATAAGAAAATTTTCGAAAATCACTTTACATACCCCTATATTAGATTACTCATATTAAAAATACCACTATATTAGACATGTTGGTGTCAAGTACTTGAATATCGATATTCAGGCAGTAAAAAAGTGGTTCAGATGTACCGGCGATTCATTAATGATAATGAATCAACTATTATGAATGAATACCGACTTTGGATGGCCAAATTTAACACAGAATGTGAAAATAATTCCGCTATACCAGAGTCGGTAGCGTAACTCTTCCGACCAGCGTAGCTACCACAGAGAAATCGTTTTCTACACTTCACGGGATAAAACCTTGGTTGACTCAATGAGATAGGAAAGATTATTTGGACTTTCTTTCTTAAACATCTGGAAATCGATGATATTATCAACACTTTCTCAAAAAAAAAACAAGAAAGCTTGAATCGTTTCTGAAGTTTAAAAAAAATGAACTTCAAAAAATAAAAAACAGGAAAAATTTATGTTGTGTCATAGGTAATAAATATCCTGATCAAATAAAATGTAGGCAATGTACACACATATTGGGTTGACTACTTAATCCGAAGTATGTCTTTTTAAACTAATATTACAATTAATTTATACAGTAGAGAGTAGAAGTAGCTATAAAATTAAATTCTTTGAAGAACAAAACAAGTGTGACATCTAAAATTAATACCTTAAATTTTCAGCAAATATCTTCTAAAAAGTAAGCGCTATAACATTTATAAGGAAAGGAACATAATTTCTATTTGGTGGCCTAAGACATCTCTCTTTTATTTTTTATCTTTATTCCAAAGGTATTGACAAAGAACATGCGTAGATTTAAATTTAAACAATATTTTTTTATATAAATTTCATTCAATTTCTAAGTCACGTTTGAATTAACTTTGCTAATATAGACAGACATTCCACAATCAAATAGTGGCGATAGTTAGATACCTAATAATAAAAAACGAACCAATTAATAATGAAAGTAAAATAAATTGTCATAGCCTTTAGCTGACAGAATTTCGGTCAATTATCATAACACACAAAAAAAAAACTTTATCTCTATCACACTTATTGTGTTTTACTTTAAGTATTCTTGTTTCAGTGATGTGACTTTCCAATATAAGAATATTTTTATAATTAAAAAATAAAAACAGATTTCGCAGAAGAAATGAAATTTGTTTGTCTGTTTGATAAACCTACACGATGCGATGTGTATATCACTTGATACACCAAAGACGATATATTTTTCCATTTCTTTGACAACTTTCGATTTATTAAATAGATAAATTTATCTGAATTTATTGTAATGATGTCGCTTGAATAAAATATATATCTATAGGTCAAATGGTCTTTGAATATTGACCTTAATGTTATTTCGCACATTGAATAAAATGTATAGTATTACAAACACGCTTAAAAGTATAAAATAATTTTCATTTAATAAAAGATTCAATGTTGCAATTAGACTATTATAGATACCCATCCGCTTCGCTGGGTTTAAAAGTAAAGATTGATAAAGATTGCTCCCGCTTATCTCTTTTCTATAACACTCGAAATAATGGTGAGTATTGTTTTACACTGGTAAAATATATTATTTTTTTAAATGTATAATAGTAATTAAGTATTCATTGAGTATATCAGAGAAGATGGCTTTGGAATATTTTATATTGGCTATTTTTACAGAAATCTGTAATTTATGGTAATTTCAAATGTCAAATTAAATTAAATTTTTTTATTTTTTTTAATATATCTTTATAAATTATAGTTCATGTGTTATTCTGATATATCAGCTATATTGCTGTACGTTTTCATTAAAAACCATTCGCTAGTTTAAGCGTGAAAGCGTAAAAAACAAACAAACATGCTTACTTTCGCATTTATAATATATAGAGATATCGAGTACCCAATGCTTTTGATTATTTTATTTTACAATTAAAATCATGTTTAGCGAATTGCCAAAGGAAATGGAGTTATTGATTTTGTATTGTACTGATGAATTTTGGAAAAATTTCTTCAAATGTTCATCAATCCTACCTACTAGATGTCAAAAATGACCATCGTTAAAATTTATATATATATATATATATATATATATATATATATATATATATATATATATATATATATTTGTTCGTATCATCAATATTTTTACGCGTTACAAACTTGGGACTAAACAAATATACACAGGAATGCAAAACAGTCATAATCGATTTATAAAAATACATCTTGGAGACTCCAAGTTGGAGTGTCTCTTGTATCGTTTTACAATCATGAACGAAATAAATAAAAGCACTACATTTTTTGATGGATATGACGCGCTATCAAACTTATGCAAGCAATTAATCCATGCTTTTTGATGCATTGATTTTAAGACACTTTGTGTGTATAGAAAAATTAAATTTTTTTTGTTAAATACACTAAGATTTATAAAAGACGCCGGAGGCAGCAACTAATTCTATAATTTATTCATTTGATAAAATGAATAATAATATTTAATCTCACTTAAATGTCCTAATAATTATTTAAATATAATCAACTATATATAAAATGATATTAATCGACCAACACAGTAATATTATAAAAGAGAAAGTAATTTTATTCATTTTTTTATTATTGCGGCACCACTATGTTTGTAAAACATATTATCTTTTAGATTTTAAGGTGCTAGCACACGTAACTGCAAACTGGACAACTATACGTCATCAATCTTTTTCTGGAAGTACGGTAAATTTTCCATCGACACCAAGCGAATTTTGAAACTTTCAATGAGTCATAACTATGTACATGCTACTACGTAAACACAGCGTTTTAAGCAACGCCACTGCACGGAAAAATGATAAAATAACATGCAGAATGATAAATGGTGTGTCCAATTTCCATAGAAATAAACTGAAAAATGTAAAGGGTGTAAATACGTCACTACCGATCCTGATCAGAATCCTCGGGAGTAACGATTTTCATATCTGAGAATATGTACATTTATTTGCTCTCCTACCATATTTATACTGAATTTTTGATAAATAAATAATAGTTTAAAAAAGTAAATGTAGTTCCCTTTTAACAAGCTTTATAATAAGCTTTTAACTAGCTTAACTGAAAAATAAAAAGTACTTTCTATAAGGTAAAAATAATCATTTTATCGTAAAAAAAGCGTGGGGGTGCTTTTAAGATATTTCACAAAGAGTTTACTTTTAACAATGTCTACCAATAAAAATTTTACATTAATTGAAATCAATCCCATGTTTTTTACAATAAAATCATATTTTTGAATTTACGAGAATTATTTTCTACCTTTTAGTTCAGCTGGTTACAACAGCGTGTTTTTTTAATTCCTTCAAACTATTATTTATTTGTTACTCGTTGTTACTTGAGGAAGCGAAGAAATTTGCATAATTCAAATACAATCAATTGTGAAGCGGCTTCAATTCGCACAGTGCGTGTGTTTTATTGGAGGCGTTTCCCTGGTAACGCTACACTACTTTAATTATAGAATTGTATGAATGCATTTATAATTGTATTGATTGCATTTATGACTTACATTGAAAATTTTAATATTATTGTCTCACAAATTTAAATAAATAATTATGATAATTTACATTTGAAAAATAATATTTTTCCAATTTGATTTCTTATTTTCACAATTTTTAATGCATTAAGTTTAATTAATTAGTGTTTTTCAATAATTTTAATTTGACATTTTCTATAAGATTAACATGTAAAGAATTGCAAATTAGTCATAACAGCCTCCTATATCGCCATAATTGTTCACTGGAAGCGCTGGCATCGATTTTTTTGTCCCTATCATGACTACGCACTCACCGAATAGTTTAATGCTTGCTCATACTTTTCAAATTTGCAGTTACGTGTGTAGCCACCTTTACTTTATTTATTAAAATACATATGGTTGAATATCATCTTACATTCATGAGTACTACACAGCTGATAATAAAGTAAATATGTAGGTCCTCAGTTTGTAGTATTTGATATTATACTTTTTTTGAAGAAATATAAATAAAGTTTCTATTTCCATGTTATAAAAATAATAAAATATTAATTTTCATCATTTAAATTATAGGTTATAGGTTTGTAGGTACACGTTTTTAAATAAATTATGTTTATTATACAGGGTCCGTCACCATATGTGGTACATTGAGTATTTTAAGGCGGTATCAATTTAATTTAATTTAGTATTTCATTGGATATATATATATATATAGATAGATATGGACACACACACAATATTTTTTATTTTTAAGTAGTGGGAGATTTTGGTACATAACAAAAAATAAAAACTAGTATTTCATTGGATATATATATATATAGATAGATATGGACTATGGACACACACACAATATTTTTTATTTTTAAGTAGTGGGGGATTTTGGTACATAACAAAAACTAAAAACTATTATTTTTTGTTATGTACCAAAATCTCCCACTACTTAAAAATAAAAAATATTGTGTGTGTGTCCATATCTATCTACATATATATATATATATATATATATATATATATATATATATATATATATATATATCCAATGAAATACTAAATTAAATTAAATTGATACCGCCTTAAAATACTCAATGTACCACATATGGTGACGGACCCTGTATAGACATTTGATTTCTACAGGCTGAATAAGTTTTGGCAATTCGAGGAATATTTCAGGCACTTTAAAGAAATGTGATCCACTCTGTTAACTTTTATCATCTCGAAGACGGCGAGCGTTATTGTGTTTGATCGGTAAGTATGCTTGTTCATATGTTCCCTCATTATAGTCCTCTAAATTTTTCGATTTTTTGCAATATTTTTAAGTGGCTTCTTTGATAAAATCGAGAAAATCGGGAAAAAAATTTTGCTTTGGAATTTGATGAAACTCAGTGGATGGGGTAATTTTGATCCAAAAATTACAAAAATCCGATTAATTTAATGATTGGATGCAGAGTTTCTGACTTATCCCAATATTTGGATCGATTTTAGTCCGTATCTCAAAAACTATTGAACCAGTCGACAAATGCACCCGATTTTTGTACTTTTTGGGTCAAAATTACCTTATATACTGAGTTTTATCGAAATTGGAGATAAAAAAATTTTTTCGATTTTTTGCAATTTTTTTAAGGGGTACCCCTTTAAAAAAATCGAGAAAATCGGGAAAAAATTTTTGTTTTGGAATTTGATGAAACTCAGTGGATGGGTTAATTTTGATCCAAAAATTACAAAAATCAGGTTAATTTAATGATTGGATGCAGAGTTTTTGAGATATCGCAATATTTGGATCGTTTTTAGTCCGTACCTCAAAAACTATTGAACCAGTCGACAAATGCACCCGATTTTTGGACTTTTTGGGTCAAAATTACCTTATATACTGAGTTTAGCGAAATTGGAGATAAAAAATTTTTTTCGATTTTTTGCAATTTTTTTAAGGGGTACTTAAAAAAATCGAGAAAATCGGGAACAAAATTTTGTTTAGGAATTTGATGAAACTCAGTAGATGGGGTAATTTTGAGCCAAAAATTACAAAAATCAGGTTAATTTAATGATTGGATGCAAAATTTCTGAGATATCGCAATATTTTCATCGATTTTAGTCCGTAGCTCAGAAACTATTGGACCAGCCAACAAAGGCACCCGATTTTTGTACTTTTTGGATCAAAATTACCTTATATACTGAGTTTTATCGAAATTGGAGATTAAAAAAATTTTTCGATTTTTTGCAATTTTTTTAAGGGGTACCCCTTTAAAAAAATCGGGAAAAAGTTTTTGTTTTGGAATTTGATGAAACTCAGTGGATGGGGTAATTTTGATCCAAAAATTACAAAAATCAGGTTAATTTAATGATTGGATGCAGAGTTTCTGAGTTATCGCAATATTTGATCGATTTTAGTCCCTATCTCAAAAACTATTGGACCAGTCGACAAATGCACCCGGACTTGGACTTTTTGGGTCAAAATTACCTCATATACTGAGTTTTATCAAAATTGAAGATACTTTATTAGAAACTTTATCGTAATTGCTAAGAAAAATTGGAAGTGAAATGGAGTTTTAGCTCGAACGAATGATCGATGAGTAAACAAAAGAAACCAACTAAGACATGAATACACAAAGTTTAGTTATCATCGCACATTTATGGAGATAATTGTTTTCAACATTAATTGTGATCGCGAAAAACAGAAGCACGAAATGTTCTGTTTGCTCAATTTCCTTTCTTGATTGACTTTCTTGTATATTTTTTGAATATAAAAATCATAATCGAAAAAAAAACTTTTAATTTTTTGGTCCATATAGTTAAATTTTTAAGTTTAGATTTAAATATTTTATAAAAACAACAATTTTTTTCTTTTGAATAACAAAAAACAATACATATTAAAAAGGTACTTGAAAATGAGTTGACATTAGTTAATTTCCTTTATATAAAATGCGAGAAAAAAAAACTTGAATAGAGAAATATAAAGCGTGACTGTCATAAACAGCAGTCATCTTTAGCTATTTCAAGGTTCTTTCAAATTCTAATTAGATGACAAACATAATTACATTCTATATGTACTCGTGAAGTGAGTGAGTACTTCGAGTAGGTACATAATGTATGATGTTGTCATCATATTAATCATTTTGTTGAATGTCTTATGTACGATGGTTTCTGTAAGTGAAACAGAAATTATTGTATGAGAATACATGACACTTGACTGAATGACTGAACCCGGGTAATAAAAAAAGTTAAAACCCAATAGTATGAGAAATAAACGTGCCTGTTCTAGTGTCTTTCAATCCTAGTATCCCATCTGGTTAAAGCGTAACCAATTTCTTTTAGTCGCTCACGGAATTGTTTAGGGTAGCGGGTGTAGCGTACAGGTATATGCATCAAAGAGGTGTTCTCAACCTCTCAAAATAATTGAGGAACTGAAATCATCACCGAAAAAAGGTGGAAAACCACATATATGGTATCACAATGGGTTCTATGACCTAAGTGTGCCCCGCGTGGGCTGCCAATTCAACCCAACTTAACCAATCCTATTCTAATGCCTAATTTAAGCGTATAAATCTCAAATAAAATTGTTAAACGTTTGTCGGACGTATGAGTAATTTGCCACATTTGACAATTATGTTATTTGACATTATACTTACAACTGTCATGATGACATACGACATAAATCGCAGAATAGAGTTTGAGAACATCAAATGTAGACTTAATTATGCAGAAAATATGGTCAAGCAGTGTTGACTGATATTTCTCGAGTGTGGAATTTCTTCTTACATTAAATTCTTTACTCGTCTTTTCTCCTTCTAGTAAAAAACGGGAAATCCAGAAAGTTTTTCTTTGGTGACAAATTTATTATATTTTAAAATGATCCACAAACATTTGAACTTGCAGTTTGGTTTGCACAATTGAACTTTCAAGAAGTGTTTCATGTATTTATTGTTTAACAATGTTTTGAGAAAATTGTATAGCATAATTAATAGTTGAACCGAATTTGCCTTATACAGAATGTTCGATATACATCTAGGCATATAAATATCACGATAATTACTATTGTTGATAATTGTAAGACGCTTGCAGAGTGGGGGTTTCTTAGTTGAATAGATTAACAACAACAGATAAGACACGATACAAGTCACTTTTGCAGTTTCATATAACATTTATAATACCCCTTACTTAGATGCATTGCCTAACGCATGTACTCTGTCATACTCGTGATATTTATATGCCTAGATGTAAATCGAACATTCTGTTTACAGACCCTTAATATTACATTATTAACATTATTAATTATCTAACAAAAATTAATATGAGAAAACTCTTAAACTACTAAAAACTTTTGGTTGGGTTTTCAGTGGGTATTCCGTTTTGTCCAAATAAAAATTATAGCAGTTTTAAATGACAAAAATAAAATGAAATAATGTATTTATAAAAAAAAAAAAACTTGTTTTATTTTGATTACAAACCGTGTGTTTTTATAATTATCTAAATAGTTATTTTTTAGGATAACGTATCTAAAAACAGAATGATACCTGATTGGTACTTAAATAATTTGTTGTTTTGTTGTTTATTTAATATTTATGTTAGGCTCAAAGATGGAAATCGCCCATTGAAGGTTCTGGTCTTCGGTTTGATCGCCCATTGAAGGTTCTGGTCTTCGGTTTGATCGTCCATTGAAGATTTTGGTCTTCAGTTTGGTTTAAAACATACTACACAAATTTATTAACACTTTTAAATAAAACATTTACAATTTTCATTATCTAGAAAAACTATGTTTTCAAACCTTTTTGGAAAGAACGATGTCACTGACAGGAACACGGATAGACGCACGCTTTAAGCTTGGTTTTTTGTGTGGTAGAGATGAAAATGTGTACAACGTCTTTGTTCAGAAACATTCTCAATACCATAAATAACCGCGGAACCTTTTTCCACTTGACCGTTTTATTTTTTTAATGAAAGGTGTGTTCCAAGAAGTTAGCCATTTAATTCAAATTAAAACATTAATTCTATGTATTTTAGAAAATTAATTTAATTGTTTTCTTTATGGATCTTTGATTATTTTATATCATCGTGAACATTTTGATTATTTTTAAATTACCTTTTGTACTAAAGTTGAAGGTCACATTTAAAATTTTTTTAATTTTTATTATTCCAGTAGTAATTTAAAATTGTTTATCCAAGAACAAATTTTGCGTTTTTATTTTAGTAAAAACAAAAAATAATTTTCCATCATTTTTCATCGTACCTTATTTTGGTGATAAAACTAACCTTAAAACTGTTGCCTCGTTATGGGCATTTCGACAGAAAATCCTAATTTGTTTATACTTATTAAAAATATAATAATACAATTACCATAAAACATTGATGGTCGATTGACCGTTTCTAACTCGAGATCAATTCAATTTAACTTCGGATAATTTTCATGGAGAACATAGGAAAGGTTGTTTTTAGCTCTCGAACTAAAAAAAAGGGGGCGTTATAAGTTTGACCGCTATGTGTGTGTGTCTGTCTGCCTGTGGCATCGTAGCGCCTAAACGGATTAACCGACTTTGATTGTTTTGTTTTTGTTTGAAAGGTAATTTAATGAAGAGTGTACTTGGGTATGTTTCAAATTCGAATTTAGGGTTCCGTACCCGTAAAAACTAAAAATTGGCGATAATCTTCCAAATCGGCTCAGTTTGGAAAAAGGCAATTTAATGTAGAGTGTTTTAAGATATGTTTCAAATGCAGTTCCGTACCTGACATACCGCGGACGGAATTGGTAACGCCTTAAACCAACTGAACTACCATGGCGACTGCATTTCTACCAATATCCATGTAAATTTTTATATAAATGTTTATCAGATGATATCACTTTACAAAACTATGCTTTTAAATAATAACTAAATTTTTTTACGTGGTCCCATAATAAGGTCAAACAAAGTTACAACCAGCAATACATTTGTTTTTTATACAAGTCTATAAATATCTCAAAGTAATGTGAAATATTGTGAGAAAAATTTATATACACAATTTAATAAAAATTAAATTAATTGGATGAAAAGTTTTGAATAAAAATAATTAAATTAAAATTAGCAAAATAAATAAAAATAAGAAGTTAGCAATAATATATTAAGCTAACTTTTATTATTGTAAATAAATATAATATAACAACTATAAGACAAAAGATTTTTATTAGAGTAATTTCAACAAAAATGTTATGGAACATAACTGTAAATTTGTTGTAAAAATTATAACACAGTTACTTAGAATTATTTTCATTATTCTTTTATATTTTACAACAAAGTTTTTTTTTAAAATAATATAACTCTTAACTTATGGTATTACCTACTGAGTCATTAAATAGCAAACAGCATTAAAAATGTCCACGATTGAGATGAAAAGGCGATCACAAACGATTAAGACGGTAACCGAAACATTCAAAAAATTTCACTGTATAAGATATTTCTTATGGCATGAGACTAGAATAGTTTTGTACGAAATTCGCCAATGAGGTACTTTTCAATGACATAAAATTTTATAAAAATTATAGAAGGATTTACCGTCTCTATTAGCTGCTATAAATTTTCAAAGTTTTCTAGACATTTTTGAACAATTTATCTCGCGTTTTTGATACAGAAACTAACTTTGAAAACAAAACAAAGATATTGTCAAACAAATTAGGGATGGTTTGATCTTAAATAGGGAGTAATTACCTGTTAATTGATCGTGTTGTGAAAAAAATTAAAAATTACTTTTTGATGAATATTTAGTCTAATCCACAAGTTTTGTGCTGTGACCATGTGCTGATTGCTATACTGTGAGCACGGATGAACTACATATGAGAAAATTCGTTGTAGACAAATTTACCACTACTATTTAAATAGCTATATTTTTTCTCTCGCACAACTCGCGCACTCCAATAGAAGTCCTTTAAAATTTCATTGCTAAAAGCAATTAACATTTTTAAAAAAGCCTTGTGAAAATTTTAAGGCTTGCAGAGAATTTATGCAAATCAATCCTACAATTCTCTACTCGTTTACCCGTATAAATACATCAGCAATCTCGGAAACGATTTCAACGATTTTCATGTGGTTTTTGAGGCGAAAAATCGATCTAGCTAGGTTTCATTTTTAGAAAATTTCGTTTTTATTCGTGTTTTCAGAAACAACTGAACCAAACTGAAATATACGACTCATCCTGACATCTTTTGGTGTTTATGGTAGTTAACGAAATATAGTACATTAGCGAGACATTCAAATTGATATTTGTGTGGAGACATTCTTAACGGTTCTTATATTAGTGATAAAATTTGTATATTTTTCACTCGAAAAGTCAAAAAGGAGAACCTAGTCTTTAATATGATCGAAATAGGACCATTTTGAGTACAATAACTAAAATGGAGATTCGCATGTTGGAAAAGGTTTAAGTTCCGACTTCTTTTAAGTTCATTGTTTTAACAAAATGAATGTGTAGAATGTTGTTCTTAAGCAATAGGCAATCACACAGTACATGATTCTTATATCAAGCCATATATAATTAGCATTGAAATGTGTGAATTTTTGTATAAAAACATTGAATATTGTATTTCGATTCATTTGATGAATCTGACACGTGCATTTAATACATTACACATTATTACATGATGACAAATTCAATTTTGTATCCAACAATTAGATGTGACGTTTAGATAAATGATATATCTAAATATTTGTGTATTAAAAATGATTTTTAAGTTTATCTCTTGAATTGATCTCTGTTAAATTTATTTGTTTGTATCGTGAAGGTCACTTTATTCAAAAATTAGACCGATACATATACATTTCTTATTTGGATAACTTTTATTTTTCAATATTTATTTTAAATATTTTAGTAATACATTATGCATCCGCAATTTTTTATAAAATTTGATACTTTCTATAGGTCCAATCATTAAATTAACCTGATTTTAATACTTTTTGGATCAAAATTACCCCATCCACCGAGTTTCATCAAATTCCAAAACGCAATTTTTTTTGCGTTTTCCTCGATTTTTTCAAAGGGGTACCCCTTAAAAAAATTGCAAAAAATCGAGAAATTTTTTTAATCTCCGATTTCGATAAAACTCAGTATATAAGGTAATTTTGACCCAAAAATTACAAAAATCGGGTGCATTTGACGACTGGTCTAATAGTTTTTGAGATACGGACTAAAATCGATCCAAATATTGCGATATCTCAGAAACTCTGCATCCAATCATTAAAATAACCCGATTTTTATACTTTTTGGATCAAAATTACCCCATCCACCGAGTTTCATCAAATTCCAAAACAAAAATTTTTTTTGCGTTTTTCTCGATTTTTTCAAAGGGGTACCCCTTAAAAAAATTGCAAAAAATCGAGAAATTTTTTAAATCTCTAATTTCGATAAAACTCAGTATATAAGGTAATTTTGACCCAAAAAATGCAAAAATCGGTTTCATTTGATGACTGGTCTAATAGTTTTTGAGATACGGACTAAAATCGCAATATTGCGATTCAAATATTGCAATATCTCAGTCTCAAGTTTCATCAAATTTGAAAACAAAAATTCCATTCTTATATATTTATAGAAATTTCTCATTTGACAATATCTGACCCTCACTTAAGAATGAATATCTTATTTTCGATTCCCTAATCTTTACATCCAAATTTGTATTCAGTTTTTGTCAATATGATGATATCATGAATTGCGTGCTTCATAAAAATTTAAACATTTGAACGATCTCTATAAAAAAATTTTGATAAAGTGATGACAAAGAACTAAAATATTCTCATCTTTTAATTAAAACATTTCCTTCATACAACACAAAAATAACGGTTCTGATTTTTATAAATAAGATAAAAATATTATATTTTATTAAAAATATTAAGAGGAATTTTATTATTATAACAAAAAAAATAAATAAAGTGAACAAGAATATTAAATATATGAATTTATTTTAATATTTTATATGTTAAGGAAATATAAATAAAATTTTGGCTGAGATATTTGCAAAATTAATGAATTTAAGAATTTTTTATATCAATTACTGTAGGCGTAAAAAATCATAAACTGGTTTTGAAATAATGTACAAAAACGTTCAAATTCAAATATGTGGAAGTTTTTGATACAAAGTTGTTAGAAAGAATTTTTGTAGATTATATCGAATATATTGTACTTTTAGAAAACATTTGTATTTTTCCACGGCACACTGAAAAAAAAAAATTAAAATAATGACAACTTCATCCCGAAGTTGGCCGTTTCATATTGAAATAAAGTAAAAATACTTTCAAACAATTACCTAACGATTGGAAAAAGTATAAATATTTGTATTTACAATAGAATGGAATTGAATTTACAATATGAATTCAATGATACAAAATTATTGAAGTTAAATAGACAAAATCATTACTTATTATTCCATGTATATATGAAATATACATAGTATATTAAGTTTCGTCCCAAGTTTGTAACGCTTAAAAATATTGATGCTACGAACAAAATTTTGGTATGGGTGTTCATAGAATCACCTAATTAATCCATTTCCGGTTGTCCGTCCGTCCGTCCGTCCGTCTGTGGACACGATAACTCAAAAACGAAAAAAGATATCGATCTGAAATTTTTACAGCGTACTCAGAACGTAAAAAGTCAGGTCAAGTTCGTAAATGAGCATCATAGGTCAATTGGGTCTTGGGTCCGTAGGACCCATCTTGTAAACCGTTAGAGATAGAACAAAAGTTTAAATGTAAAAAATGTTGCTTATAAAAAAATAAAAAACTTTTGTTTGAAACATTTTTTTGTAAACGTCACTGTTTACCTACGAGGGCGTTAATTAGGTGCAAATTTTATAGTATGTATTAATATAGGAATATCAAAGTGAATATCTTTTGTTATTTACGTGACGTCAAAAAAATAAACGATTGCGCATCAACACTTGCGTATTATATGAGAATATCAGTTAAATATGTCAGATACATATGTATGTATGTGAAATGTGACAGAGTTATCAACACTGCCTATACATGGTATTTCAACAATTAACTCAGTCAATTGTTTGTTTTCACTTGTATGAAATTGATTTTAGTTTAAAGTCATGCCTTTTATTGATGGAAAATAAAATTGTACTTAATTGGAATATATAATCGTGTAAATAAAGCGAATCAATGAATTAAAAGAAAATTTCTTTGCGTTTACTTTAAATAGAGTATTTTGTTATTATGATCGCATATCTATCATGTCTAGTTCATATGTGATTGAGCCAACTTCATGAAGATTGTTGTTGTTACCAGATAACAGAATGTTTAAGTTGATCATTTTTATAACATTTACAAGATGTAACAAGCATCGATAGCGCAGTTGGTTAAGCTGTAGATTTAGGACACTAAAATCAATAGTAAGTAATAATTTTAAAAATTGAGATTGTATTTATTTAACTTTGATGGAAATATCTATATTCAAAATTGTGTGCTCCATAAATGCGTTTTTGTAATTCTAGCTAAATCCAAAACTTTGTAAGACAAACTTCAAGTATTTTTATACACATTGTATAAATCCATGTTTTGATTATCTTTTGAAAAAAATTTTATACTATGTCTGTATTAAAACATAGTCAAGGTTTTAAATTAACAAGCACAGAATAAATAAAATAGTTAATTATTTACTGAAAAATTTACAAAAAAATTAATTAATATCATACAGTACCTATTTGTTTTAAAAAAAAAATTTCACACGTTCATTATTTTAAAAAAACCCATTGAAATTTTTCCACAGAAAATTACATGAAATCGCAAAGACTAACTGTTAATGCTTGTGGTTGATACTACATTTACTATACCAAATTATTTTCCCCGGTACCTACTTTTTTTAAACAAATTTTGACATAAGAGAGGACCTTGGCTTTGTCCTCGGTTTATCCTCTGAAAAATATATTCTTCTATAAAAAATACACAAGTAATGTCAGATACCCGAAATTTAAAATTTTAATTTTTAGCGAAGTTTCTCCGAAGGTAATGGAAGCTATTGATTTTGTACTGGTAATGGAATTTGGAAATTTCTCCAAATGTTCATCAATCCTACCTAATAGATGTCAAAAATAACCATCATTAAAACACATTCCCCTCCATACATAAACACATGAATATATTTTTAAAACTGTACCTCCCCCCCTCCAAATGCTTACGTAATAGGGTATTATAGTTAGTCAAAAATAAATTATGAAATTTGAAAAAAGTTAAAATTTATGTAAAAATATACTTAAATATTCTGATTTGGAGTCATAAAAGCACATTTTCTTTTAAAATATTAAAATTAAAAATCGTCATTTTTAAACTGTTTATCACGTGACCTAAAACGCGGGCAAGCTCTGATGTGATGCCATATCGGTATGAGCCATAGACCATCAGCTAGTTCAGTGTAGAGAACTGGGTATAATATATACATCGATAATAAGTATTTATATTTATTATAATCAGATGTCTATGAATATATCTGTCAAAATTATTTGTGTTATTTCGTATAATGATACCGATATTACGTCATCAAATTGGATGCCCGCGTTTTTGACAGTTTAGAATTTAATTTAAGTTTTTCTCAAGAAAGCGTGAATGGCCCCTAACGACCATAGTTATTGGCCCTTTCAGTTTGGCTATAGATGATTTTGACTGTATATGAATTTAAAGTTGAGGTAAATCGCAAACACAATTAAATGACTTAAATCATTTTTTAAATTCTATGAACAGAAGAAGAGGTTAATGGCATGACGTGCTGTACTTATATTGAATGAACATATAACACATTTAGGTAGAATACCACCTTTGTAGTTGAAAAGAAACCACAAAAAACATTTTATGTAATATATACAGTATACACTACACTACTACAGAACTACCTACTACTTGACTTTAAGTCTTGAGAGTTAAGTTAATGTTATGTAAGTGTGTATGTGTGTTAAGTAATATTTAATATAAATCAGATAATAACGAATTGCGGTATTTAAAATAATATAATCGCAAAACATTTCTCTATACATATAAGATGTTTCAGAATGGAAATAATGACAAATTTTTTTCATTCGATTATATTTTATAGATACGACCTTTAGTTTAAAATAAAAAATAAAAAAAAGTTTATGCAATTCAAAAAAAGATAAAATTGGAAAAAAAAATTTCGAATAAAAAATGTAAAAATATTATTAACAATTGAGAACAAACAATTGACTGAGTTAATAGTTGAAATGCCATGTATAGTCAGTGTTGATTTCTTTATCACATTACATATAAAAACATGTGACACATACATAACTGATAATCAAGTATAGTACATATCATAAAATTTCCGCCTATTTGGAGTCCTCACGGGTAAACCGTGATGTTTACGAAAAAATGTTTCAAACAAAAGTTGTTTAGTTTTTGATAAGGAGCATTTTTTATATTTAAACTTTTGTTCTATCTCTAACGGTTTACAAGATGGGTCCTACGGACCCAAGACCAAATTGACCTATGTTGCTCATTTACGAACTTGACCTCACTTTTTACGTCCTGATTACGTTGTGTTTCAGCTCGATATCTTTTTTCGTTTTTGAGTTATCGTGTCCACAGACGGACGGACGGACGGATGGACAACTGGAAATGGACTAATTAGGTGATTTTATGAACACCTATGACAAAATTTTTTTCCTAGCATCATTATTTTTAAGCGTTACAAACTTGGAACTAAACTTAATATACTATGTATATTTCATATATACATGGTATAAAAATTATATGAATTATACTACAATGGAGAAAGAAACCAAATGAGAATGAAACGCGGAACAAACACTTTGGAAACTTAGCAATAAAATGTTCTCAATCAAGTCGGTTTGACCGTTTAGGAGCTACGATTCCACTGAGAAACACACAGACCTACAGATAAACACTTTAAACTTATAAAACTTCATCTTAAATCAATATCAAACTGATGGTCAAGGACATCAGATTAGATGAAAAGGATACTTAAGCGCTATCATTTTTTGGGACAAATTTTTGGAAATATTTTAAATGAAATTGAAATATTTGAGTTGACTTTGTTCTTTTGAATTATTGTTTTGAATTACCTAATTATATTACCATTTCACTTTTCAAAATGAATTGAGCCCGATTTATTTGACCATTCATTTCCATAGTAATTATTTATATGTTAAAATTATACGTCATTCCTTTTCCAAACTTAATCAATTTTGAAGATCATCGTCAATTTTATAGTTTTTTCGAGTAGTGAACTCTAAGATTGCACTTGAAACATAGATCGCACTAAGAACACTCTCCGTTAAATTAGCTTTCAAACGAAGTTTAGACGTTACGATGCCAATGACAGACACACAGATATGGCGGTCAATCATATAACCCTTTTTTTTAGTTCGAGGGTTAAAATACATTATTGCAGCAGTTATTTTGTGTTTATATATGCCATACAATCCTGAAACATTTTGTTTAATACAACCAAAGCATGGTGTTATGTTACATCATGTAATATACAAAAATAAAATAATATTTTTTAATTTTTTGTTTCTTAAGTCACCAACTCAATGCGTACTACAACACTTTTTGTTAAACTTAAATTGACTTAAACACAAAAGATCTTATCAAATTTATTAGTTGAAAAATATATTACAAATATGATAAGAAAAAAAAGTTCAATGATTCTTTATTGTAATGTAAAATTTGTTACACTTAAATAAAATCAGATTAGATAATAATTCTTAAATTTTTTTGTAGGAAGTATTAATAAAATTGAATTTAAAAAAATGTGTAAAAAAATTATAATATTAATTTAGAAAGATCCATCTTTGATCAGTCTATACTTTGGGTTTGATATAAGTTTCTAGAGATTATTCGAGGTAATTTTTAAGATATCCTGGAGCAGCGTGCAGTTCTCGAACGGAACTATTCATCTTAAAAACCGAAGTATTCTTAGATGTGTTTTTGAAAAGATGACAAAATGGCGAATTTTTTGCGATATTGTAATACGTAAAAATTAATCAAACCTATCGAGGCTATCGATTATCAAAATAAAGGAAATTAATAGGGGATTACAAAAATACATATGAGTTATATGCCATAAAATTTGGAATAATAAATTGGTATAAAAAGTTTTAATATAGTAAAATAAGAAGGCATTTTTTTGTGTTTGCTTATTAAAAATTTAAAAACACCCAACTGCATTAAATAAAATCTAAAAAGAAAGAAACAAGCTCAGTAGTTTACATAGCGACTTAAACAGCCGGTGCCTATTATTAGGAAGATTTGAGCCGGTCTAGAGATTTTAGTGGGCCCCGACAGTTAAAAACCGGTATGTCAACTACTGGACTTGTTTTTTTGTTCAAATTTTATTTAACGAAGTCAGATTTTTGATTTTTTTAAATTATTTGTTGTATTTTTAGAGCAGTAAATTTGCAGTTTTTGGTTTTTTTATACGAGGTTGTCTTTTTGGTCCAACTGTGATCCACATTGTTTTTTAAAATGTAACAAAATATTATTTGTAGCAGATTTTTGTTCTTTGCCGCAAAAAAACTACGATGATCATTCTTTTAAAACATTCTCGGATGTTTTTAGTTTTAAATAATCTGGATTTAAAATTATTTAATAATATAATTAGTTCCAATACAATATTCAACATATTACAAAAAGAGGCTTAACTTATATAGTTATGCGTGTGATACCCTTAGGCGATTTTTGAAATATTCTTAAAAAATAATTTTTTTCCATTAAGGTATTTAAATAAATTTTTTTAAATATAAATGTTTATGAAATCTTGGGAGGTTCATGTTTTAAAAGAATTACATATTGTAAGAATTTCTTGTAAGGTATTATAATTACAATTTTTATTTAACAAAAAGATGAAAAAAACTGACAGTGCTTACTTACAAACACACATGATTATTATAAGAATATTTTTTTTTTTTCAAAAAATATTTTCTTATAATTACTAACTTGCTTTGTGTAGTGATTTGTGTATGACATGACATTTGTATAATTAATGAATATTAATGACCATTTCACTAAATTATAAAAGGTAGTTTAATCATTGAATGTACTGCAACATTAAAAGAAATTATACTTATATGCCTAGATAAATGAAGCCTGAAGCCATAGCCTTACTGGCGTCCTTTATGCATACCTAGTCACAACAAAATTCGTAGCGTATGAGCTGCGTTAGTTTAATTTTAACAGAATTTTCATTTCGAAAGCTAAGCGCCTAGAGAAAGAATCATAAGAGTACTTTTTTGCTTAAAACTGATAAAAAATATACAAAATTTTTTATTTTGAAAATATTCAAATTGTACTTTGCTCATCCACCCATCCCTTGTTTACCGTTCTTCTGAAAATCGTAAAAAATCCGTTTTTGTGACCTTTGATCCCGGGAAAATGCATACCAACTTTGAGCTGAGTGTGCATTATTTTACCTTCTCTTCTAATTTTTGGTTTTAATTTGACCGGATAATTGAAGATTGGATATTTTTAGCCATCTAAATATTTTGGCATAAATGGCGCCAATACTTTAACTGCTCTATGATAGGGTACTGTACTGCATATATTGTAAGGCCCTGGACGGCGTTATCCTTAAAAACGTGGTTCTAACACATTAAATCAATCAAATTATTACTTAATAATATAAGGGCTTAATAATACAAGGGCCTAACAATATACTAAAATTTAGATTATTCATTTATGATATAATCATGATAAAAATTAATCAGTGCATAATGTTGTTTTTATTACATTTCAATTATAAATGTTTTGAAGAAGAAATGCAGAAATAATCAGAGAGAGATGTTAAAAATATTTAATATTTAATATTAATAATAACAATAACTTTACTTGTTACTTATAAAACTCATAGTTTAACCAAAGAAAGCAAATATCTAAAGTAAGATATATAGCGTGTTAATTATCATATGACCCAAAATTTTTCTCTGTGTGTATTATCCAGACATAAATCACATTTGAAACTTTCAAAAAAGAGCTTTGGAAAAATAGAAATTTTAAAGTCGAAAAATTTTAAGCTATATAATTTAGTGGTTTGCCTCTTTTTCTTACGTTTTCCTACAGGTTGAATACATATTTAAATGGCAATGGTAATTCGTGCTTTGCGTGGTTTTTAGCCTTTGTTGAAACCACATTCCGGTAACTAAAACTTAGGTTACTATTGACACTTTACCCATTAACCTTGTATGTAAGGAAATGGAATAATAATTGAGTGATACCGTGGTTAGCAGGTAATGATTTGGAACTGATTTGGATGCGTTGCATATAGTAAATTTTAATGATAATTGAAGTTTGAAAATAGAAATACAATATATTCTGTGAATATAAGATATTACGCTTATATTTAAAAATAATAATTCTTTGAGGCTTCATCTGTTTGACATGGCCTTTCGAGCTTTTACACAAAGTTTTATCTTTTTAATCTTGTCAACGGGTGAAAGTAAAACTAATAAACACTCTTTGAAATATGTTACCATTAAAAACTGGTTTTACAATAAGAAATATTACAAGAAACACACTGTATATTTATACAGCAAGAATGGTAAGCATTCATTGTTCGATAAGTAGAGCATATCATATTTGACTTCGAGTGCAACATACAATTCTACTCATATATGATGTTATAATAATTTTATTGTAGGTAACTTTATCAATCTATAGTCTTTTTGCAGAAGCTATCAAGGTAAATATTATGAGTTGAAAAATTTACAGTTGTGGTTATTTAATAGAGGAAAGTATGAACTTAATTCATCTTGAATCATTCTGTATTTCTCGACAGATATGAGTTGAAGAAAATTTATATTGAAATGAGGGTATTTTACCAGATTGCAGGTAGGCTGAAGACTAGTTGTCAATGTGGTTTTGTTTTCTGTAAACTGTAAAAAAGTAAGATATTTTGAAGCTTTTTATTTTCTATTTACAAGTTGCATTTGATTCATGTTTTATAAAACAGATCCGACGTTAATATTAAAATTTAAACATAACGTTAAATTTTGAAGCAGGGAAAGAGGAGAGCTCATTAATTCCCTTATTTTTTCAAGATGAATATGTTAACTTTAAGAGCCGCGCATTCGTATGAAGAGTTTGTTTATAGTTTTACCGATCCCCAGAAATGTATGCTAGTTACTCCGGCCCTGTAGTTAAGTTGCTGTTAAAGTTGCATCGTTTCTTTGTATTTTGTTCTATAAAAAATATTATAAAAGATAATCATATTTAATAGAGATATTTTTAATAAAACCAAGATATTTTTATAAATTCCTTCGTGCTTATTAAAACTGTTGAAGAATGTGACCACCAATTGTAGATTAATAAATCAGATATGTTTAGATATCAAAATTTTAAAACCAAACAAAGCACCGTTTTGTGAATTATTTCACGTTCTCACTTTTTTTTGTCAAAATAGATATTTTTTGCAAGTGTGTCACTCGGTAACTTAAAACGTAACGGAGATGTCATGTATTTGAACTTGTTTTGGTATCCAAACAATTAAATAACCCTAAGAATTAGATAATGCTTAATAGATTTCTAACGTGAATTGAATTTAACACTCGTGAAATTTTCGCAATTGCGCTGTATTGTTAAAACTCGCATCCAACGCACATTTTTTGACAAAAAAACATTTTTAATTAAAAACATGTTTAAATATTTTATTTCACGAGAATTTTATTCTGCATTGTTTTATTAATAATTATGACTTACTTTAAGTAAAAAATATTTTAAAAAATACTTTTATTGTAGAGAAAATTTAAAGTATGACTTACTTGCATTTACTGGCCTGCAATTATTATCATACACATAAGGTCATTTAACTATGGATCTTATTAAGTGCGTTGACATACCTACAATATAAACATTATTATAGTTATTTAGAAGTAGTGTAGTTTAGAAATTTTTTTTTTTTTAATTACACGATTTTAGAAAACTATGAAAATAATTAATTCTTTTTAACTCATAATAATCTATTTTAAAACTGATACAAACAATTAATCAATTAGTTATTAAGTAAGGAAACAAATATGTGTTGCTAATTTTGAAGATCATTTTTTTATTTGCAGACATGATTTTATTTTTAAAGGTTAGTAAATTTTCGCTCCTGATTTCCAAGTAAAGAAAAATTTTCTGAAACTAAGTAGATCATTATGAACGTATGGATAAGGTTTGATGACAATACAAAGTTGCCTCACCCTGCCCTCTCGGTTCCTTTAAAACTAAAGAAAAAAAAATCAAGTAAATCTTAGCTTGATACTGATAAAAAATGTGGCAAAAGATAATTAAAAAGATTAAAAATAAATTCTTAAACGAAATTATTGCACCAACAAGAGAAATGGATGTCGTAATAATTACTTTAAAAATTATTCCACTACAATAAAAGTTTAAAAGCCATTCAAAAGAATCCTTAAAAGGTATATTACAATTTATATATCCATATATAAAATAAATTCAATCATAATCTAAAATTATAGCTATAATCGTTCAAAATTCGATTTAACAAATATGGATCTATATTTATTGTAAATGTTTATGTTTAAAATAAATGGTTATAGAATTATCGACGATGGTATGTCATCACATTTACACAGGATATGTTCCTTAAAACGTGTTAAATCATATTAATTGTATGGTAATTAGATATTATAATAAAATATATATAAATATACAGAATGTTCGATTTACATCTAGGCATATATAAATATCACGAGTATGACAGAGTACATACGTTATGCAATGCATCTAAGTAAGAGATATTATAGGTGTTATATGAAATTGCAAAAGTAACTTGTATCGAGGCTTATCTGTTGTAGTTCATCTATTCAACTAAGAAAGTCCCATTCTCCAAGCGTCTTACAACTATCTCAATGCATATCGAAGCTTCAATACATGTATATGATACCTCTCACTTAAATGCATTGCTTAACGCATGTATTCTGCCATACTCGTGATATTTATATGCCAAGATGTAAATCGAACATTCTGCATATCTGATTTGAAGCGTGTAATTTATTGCGACATTTATATGTGTTGTTAAATAATTGTTATATTTGAACTTCAGTTTATTGCCACGTGAAGAACTTTAATGTGCATTAGTTTTAAATATAAACCGGCTAAATATGCTCTTCTTAATTATATTAATGGTATGTAAGTCGCCGTGTAATTCTGATCTCCTCTTATTTCAAGTGTTCGAATCATAATAACTGACGACTTACATACCAGAAACGTAGGTTGAAACAAGAGATTTTAAATGGGGTAACTAACATAAAGACCTATACAGCCTCATTTTCAAATAAGAGAATATAATGCTTAAATTATTACGCTCAAAAATCTTTATTCGTTTGTGAGGGTCATAATCGGTACACAATTGAAAATAAATTTTAATACCTTATAACATTCGATTTTTAGGGGAAAAAATTAGGTATAACATGATTAGGTAAAGCCTCCACCTCTCTTCATCTCGCTTACCCCCCTTTCATAACAGTCGAAATTGTAAAATTCAAAATAACAGTCGAAATAGTGAAATTCGATTCAATTTTTGCCACGACGAAGAACTTAAACAGCTTTGAATACAAAAAACCAAATTATTTTGTTATTTTGGCATAGTGTAAAGGAAACGTTTTTAAATCAGAAAATTCATTTTGACTAAAAGTGTAACCTTGAAACAACCTCTCCGATTTCTGCCCTTAATAAAATGAGCAATCGAAATATTAAACCCCTAACTATAGAATCTAGATCCATTCAATTATATTACAATATGCAATTCCCAATCCAATTTATTCCCGAAGATAAAAAAATTATTTTCTTGTGTTTTGTAGACCTTCGGAAAAAAAGCATTTTTAATTATTTAAATAAATCAATTACTTCACGCTATAATTTTTTAGAAAATAATAAAAAGTTTTTCCTTTCATTTTGTTAGCAAATTATTTTAATTCAAATTTTTAAAACAATTTTGGTCATTTTTGATTGCTTGTTAAATTACATCAAATTGTTAAGAATATTTTTTTTTTTTTTTGGAGCAAATACCAAAATATGTATGCATATTAACATGATCAATGGTGATTAATCACTTGAATTTTGGTTAAAACAAAAATTGGATAATTACATTTGATTCATTATAATAATTTAAGTATTTGTGAAAGTTTTTTAATTTGTGAATATTAAAATGAATATTTCCTTTCAATTAATTCTTTATAATGAAGTAATAAAATTGAACTATTAAAACACCACCAACTAATTTCTAATTTTTTTATTTACTCATTTTCAAATCAAACTTATTCATTTCGGATATCCGAATACATTTATATTGATTGATAAAATAAATGAATACAATTTCACAGTTAATAATTCTTTGAAAATAATAATTAAATAATAATTTTCAATGTTTTTATGCAAATATTTACTATGGATTAGTTTTTAATCCGATTAAATTATAATAAAGTGGTTTTATTAGAGATTAAACATTTCAATAAAAGTAAAAGTACTGTGCAAAGTAAACAATGTAATCACTGGTAGGTAAATTAGTTAAAATCAGAGATAAGGTTGATGAACGTTCTGTAGGTATCATTAGTAAAGCTCGGAAAATAAACTACTTGAATAGTTCGTTCTACTTTAAGTGGATAAGATCTTCAAAAGAGTTCAAGCAACAATTTATGTATAAAGTTTCCTGAAGTTGCGCTATTAAAAGTAAGTTATTACTATTCTGTGCGAAAACATCCCTCGGAGAAAACACCACTGTCTTTAGTATTATTAACGTTTTTTCCCACTTCCATCCCTTCTACCTGGTCTAATCGTAGGGTATAACTGCCAATGGTTAAAAACAAAATAGAGAAAAAATATATAAGTGAAAAAAATTATAAAAAAAAATTTACTTTCTTTTAATTGTGCATATAGGCAATTTAATAACAGATATGATATACAAATTACATACTGAACATAGAGCGTGGGTCTGTTTTTTGTCGTTAGCCACCGCGATAATCTTTAAAATCATGGAATTTTGAAGTCTAGAGAAATAATACATAAAATATATCTTAGCTGTTACATAGCTTAGGGAGTTCACTGTTCCTTTTAATCCATACTCAACCTAACCTCAACTCCTTGTACTTGCATAAAAGGACCTTAATAAATTGGTATCTTTCGTACATTATATAAGTTTTTTCCAAAGAGGTTTTATAACATAAAGGCTTAAAATCGTAGGAAACCAAATAAGTGAATTATAGACTGCTAAAAAAGAAAATCGAAAAAAGGGGTCATCTTCTCTCTTTGTCTATTAATATTTTGAATTATTGTGTAAACATGTGCATGTCTGTGTATTTCATAAAGGTAGGTAATATAAGACAGACGAAGAAAGCTCTACTCGTACTTTTTTTAGGTCTCCCTCTATATCGATCAACCTTTTGGATGGCCACATTACGGTTCTATGTTATTACTTCTATGGTTTTTTCACCCATCTAAATATATAATTAAACAAGTGAAAACAAACAATTGACTGAGTTAATTGTTGAAATACCATGTATAGACAGTGTTGATGAGCAATCGTATAGACAGTGTTGATACGCAATCGTTTGTTTTTTTGACGTCACGTAAATAACAAAAGATATTTACTTTTAAATACACAACACACACACAACTAATATTCGTATATTAATACATAGATACTATAAAATTTGCACCTATTTAACGCCCTCGTGGGTAAACAGTGATGTTTACAAAAAAATGTTTCAAACAAAAGTTTATTATTTTTTTATAAGGAACATTTTTTACATTTAAACTTTTGTTCTATCCCTAACGGTTTACAACATGGGTCCTACGGACCCAAGACCCAATTTACCTATGATGCTCATTTACGAACTTGACCTCAATTTTTACGTCCTGAGTACGCTGTAAAAATTTCAGCTCGATATCTTTTTTCGTTTTTGAGTTATCGTATCCACAGACGGACGGACGGACGGACGGACAACCGGAAATGGATTAATAAGGTGATTCTATGAACACCTATACCAAAATTTTTTTCGTAGCATCAATATTTTTAAGCGTTACAAACTTGGGACGAAACTTAATATACTGTGTATATTTCATATATACATGGTATTATAATAGCTGGTTTGTAAACGCACTCTTCATTATCTGTGTGTACGGTATAGAATGATATTTTACCTATTTAAAGATAAAATTTGATCATAGAGGTTATGAGGTTATATGACGTCAACACTAGAATTTAAAAAAATATTTTTTACAGAAATATTATATAACTTTTTCCTAGTATTATATTCATTCCTATAATTCATAATTTTTTAATTAAATTGCTAGGACAAATTTAAAACTGTGGTGTGGCCACAACTTTCATTTCAAACATAAATTATTATTTTTATGAAAAAATTATTTTCTTGCTTCACATAATATTACTGTTGAAAAAATATATTTCATAATACATTTTTTTTTTTAAATTAATTTCTAAATGAAAATATAAAAAAATATTTTTCCTGAAATAACTTTGATATGAGAGTCATTTATTTTCACCTGTACACATAGGCACGTTTATTAATTTATTTTAATTAATAAATAATAATTTAAAAAATTTGCAATAACCAGTATTTTAAAAGTGAATTATTATCAATATTACATAATTTATATAAATAATTGTCTACAGTTTACACGATAAATATCTTATCGACAAGTATTTGTTTGATTGTGTGCGTGTGTTAAAATATTGTATACAAAAATACAATCAGAAATATTACGTAATCATTATATTTAAAATATTTCCAGCATGGTATTTGCAGTTCCTATGCAAAAACTATGGTAAAACGCACTTTAAAAATGGCAAAAAATCGAGAAATTTTTGTAATCTCCAATTTCGATAAAACTCAGTATATAAGGTAATTTTGACCCGAAAAGTTCAAAAATCGGGTGCATTTGATGACTGGTCGAATAGTTTTTGAGATACGGACTAAAATCGATCAAAATATTGAAATATCTCAGAAACTATGCACCCAATCATTAAATTGACCGGATTTTTATACTTTTTGGCTCAAAATTACCCCATCCACCGAGTTTCATCAAATTCCAAAACAAAAATTTTTTTTCGATTTTCTCGATTTTTTCAAAGGGGTACCCCTTAAAAAAATTGCAAAAAATCGAGAAATTTTTTTTTATCTTCAATTTCGATAAAACTCAGTATATAAGGTAATTTTGACCCAAAAAGTACAAAAATTGGGTGCATTTGATGACTGGTCAAATAGTTTTTGAGATACGCACTAAAATCGATCCAAATATTGTAATATCTCAGAAACTATGCACCCAATCATTAAATTAACCGGATTTCTATACTTTTAGGCTCAAAATAACCCCATCCAACGAGTTTCATCAAATTCCAAAACAAAAATTTTTTTTCGATTTTCTCGATTTTTTCAAAGGGGTACCCCTTAAAAAAATTGCAAGAAATCGAGAAATTTTTATATCTTCAATTTCGATAAAACTCAGTATATAAGGTAATTTTGACCCAAAAAGTTCAAAAATCGGGTGCATTTGATGACTGGTCGAATAGTTTTTTAGATACGGACTAAAATCGATCCAAATATTGCAATATCTCAGAAACTATTGGCTCAAAATTACCCCATCCACCGAGTTTCATCAAATTCTAAAACAAATATTTTGATACTATATAATCTCCCGTTTAAAAGAACTGCTTTAATTGCATAGAACTGACTCGGTAATTTTTTTTAATGATTTAAATATTTATATGGCTCAGTAATAATTAATTTGATTTTATTATATCTTGTGGTCGTATATATTGCTTCATTTATTAACTATATTATTTTGTTATTTTATAGCTAATTCAGCTGCTTATGATAATTGCTTAGTTCTGTTTTATTGTTAAGATGTAGAATCGTTTGTTTACATAATTAATTATAATTTTAGTGATGAGAATACCTACGTCATTTTTAATTTAGTTATATTTACACAATTAACACACATTTTATTCAAATTATGAAACTATATTAACGGGTGAATGATTTTTTGGTCACTAATTTACAAAAAAAAATTAGAATGAACATGGTAAAAATAATTTATTTTGAGGTGAATTAACACGATAACTTTATTGCGATATTACAGCAAAACATTTATTTTTCTGGCCGATTCTAAATAACAACAACACAAGTAATAAAAAGAGTTGTTAATTTTGAAATTTTTCGAGATGTCATTAACCTATACCCGTTTTTGGAAATAAAACAGAGCTGACACAAGAGGGAAAAAATTTAGCCACAGAACTAAATTTCTAAAATAGTATATGCTGTGTATATTTCGTAAAATATATAATTTTGACCTGCTACCTATGGCACCACCTGTTTTCTGAACTTAACGAATATTCTTTAAGGAATGTTGATCTTCATTATAATTGATCAAACTAAGATGGTTGTTTCCCTACAGTATTGTAAAAAAGTTTTGGTTAATTGCACGGTACATACATATAAACCAAATACATGCTTTGTAGTCAAATAATGTGTTATTTTTAGCTTTACAATACCACACAAGTACAAAAATATATTATATATTGTGTGCAAGTGATGCTTATAAATTTGATAATATAGATATCGCTCTTCAATCATTAATACTCCGACTATAGTCGTCTCTGTTCATCAAATGATGGATCTTCGATGAACTCATAATTAAAATTACAAATATGAAGAATATAGGAGATTAAGTTTTTTAAATAACGAAAGAATTAGCTGTCAATTGCTGAAGGAATCACATATATTTTATGATCGTTCTATAATCTTGTTGTTCAATGAAAATGATCAGCTGGATGACTTCATAAAAGATTCATTATTTTACTGACGGGACTTTGAGATCTTAAAAATATTCTCGGATAAAATCATTCTAGAAAGTACACCACTAATTTAAAACTGCATCAATAATAAAAATGAACTTGTTTATCAATAAAAATTATATTTGAGAGATATAAGTAATCATAAATATCTGGGTTCCGTAGCACCGTAAACCTTCAAAATAAGATCATATCTGAGAAATAATCACATTATTTTTAAGAAGAGGTGTAAGCTGAGGAATCCCGCAGTATGACTAGGTGCACAATAATCTTCTACTATTAATGAATCTTTTAACAAAACAAACTTATAGATTATATTCATAGCATAATCCTTCATATACATACCATTTTTTTTTGTTAAGTAATCTGAAATAAAAATTGATTATACCTAATACAAACCTTGCTTGATTAGGAGGTAACAAATTTCTATATAAAATCCAGAATTTCCATTTCAATTAATTACTATTTTGCAATAAATAAATTACAGAAATAAAATAAAACAAATAACTTGAAAATGCTACTTTAGTAAAGTCTATAAATGGTAAAATTTAATGAGGCTATTTTAAGAATGACTATTTTAACACGTATCCAAACGTTTGCATATTTAGAGAAATCAATCGTCCGTTGACTTAATTTTTTAATATTCAAGGCAAATTTATTACAACTTTAAATGAATCTACATTGAAATCAAGTTTTCACTAGACAATTAGCTTAATTTTAGACAAGGGGTATACTGAGAGACATGAAGTAACGATGTTAGCCCTTCAAAAAATTTTAAAACGAATTTTTCTTTCAAATTTACCGAACCATACACAATTAGATCATAAATTTACGCCGTATGAAAGTTTTCTCAGCAGTGGACTGAATTACAAAGATATGGAGGCCATTGGTCAAACTCTCGCTTTCCCTTCTTAACCCGCAATCGTAGAGTTTGTACAAAAGAGAACAGAGGATTCTCTATGAAAAGTCAACATAAAAAATATGACGAGGTCCTCTTCAACAGCTAATATATGCATTTTTATGTGAAAATTTATTGTTTATTACTTAAAAAATAGAAAAGAAAAATGACCTTGGAAATACATTTTAAAATTAAAAATACCGACAGTTTATATTTATGGGTCAACATTTAAAAACTGTAGCCTGCAGTGATTTTATAAAATTTATTATCTTTATTTTTAGTGTGAGAACTACTTTCTCCTAACAAACACTAGAGATTTGTCTATCTAAAATTAACTCAAAATAATTTGAAATGAATGGTTTCGATTTTTAAATTAAGGATATGTGGCAATTTACTAATCGTAATTAAACAAATTTTGTGCGAACGCCACACAAAATCTATACTTTAAGTTATAGACATTATGCTGCTATAGTTCTCAAAGAAGTTTGATTTTTACTTCCAAATTAATAAATAAATTTGACTTGATCAGAAAGTTAGATTGATTTTTTGGTTCCATAACTCGTTTTATGACAGGGGCTAAATCGATTATAGTCTTTGCTTTTGCATTACATTTACTCCGAGTAAGCAAACTATAGAAATATAGCAAAAAGGACATTTATTATTTTTTTAAATTATACCGAGTAAAATTGTAAAAAAGTCTTATACATTTGAAAGCCAATTCGGAAAAAAAACTCTAAAAAACTCCTGAAATAAGATTTTTGTATAAAAACTTCACTGACAAAAATACTTTTTCCCAATTCGAGTTGTTAAAATTAGCATGGTATGAACTTTTTGTTGGGTTGGCAGTTTCTATCTTGAAAATCTCAAAGTTAGCATTCATTCATCTTGAGTTTGTTAGCACCTTGTCTCTGAGATTATTTTTCATGAATCTTTTTGCGGTTTTTAGGAGATATGGATAAGATGTAATCAACAACTTTTCTGCAAATTTTTTTAATAGAAATTTAATTCTGAAGCTTTTTAAAATCGTTACTCATACTTAATAATAATAATAAAATATGATCGGCTCAGTGGCTACTGCCTTGGCAACTGCCTCGGTGGTTGCGGGTTCGAATCCAGGCAGCGGCAGTATGATCTATTATAATTGTAATTAATGGGGCGGTAAATTGATCACACTGTCGTTTAATAACGTCCTTGGACAAGAACGAAGTAATCGACTTCACTCACATCATAAAATTAATTGTATTTATGGATGTAGTTTAAAATTTATCAATAGACGGCTATCTGAAAAACAGAGGTTAAACCCCATTATTATTATTAATAATGATAATAAGTTAACTTCTGAGCCCTGAATGAAATCCGAATAGTGTCTATATATGGAAGTAAACTTATTGATAATGCATTTAATTAAAATATAAACATTCAAATTTTTTTTATGATTCTAATTAATTGTTTATTTCGTAATTGGACCGTATTACGATTATTCAGGGTAATGTTTGAAAATTAAAATTTTGAATTGGAGTCAGATATTTATTAATCGAATTGTTTTAAATAGTTAAAAGTTGTTTTTAATATTAAAAATAGTTATAAAAAAATCAACTGCGATGCCATAGGCAGACACACAGATTCACATGTTAAACGTATAACACTCCTTTATTAGTGGGAGGTTAAAAAGATATTTCACAGTTTTTTAAACAAATTTAATGATTTAGGAGACCATTTTTGTCCCAAAAATGTAGCAAAAGTATGTGCTTCCGCCACATAACCTGTGGACTAATCTTATGTCCTAAATACAACAGTAATTACATACCGGGCATTATTTAAATAACAACTACATTTTTGCTAAGCAAAAGTTAATTTTGTTTCATTCAATACATTAGCTCCAGATATAGTCTGAAGGACATAGTCGAGTTTTACAGATAATACGTTTTTAATTGAGTTCGCCGTAGCGTCGAATGCGATTCAAGAAGTATTATTATTAGTACAGCTTGCTTACGTACATAAAAAAATTTAATACACTTACAATTTCATCTGCAAAGATTATTTTAAATCAGTATTACCTTTATGGCAGGTACATAAATCGCTTAGTTTATTAGCTTCTTGTATAGGTTTTATTTATTTCGATTTTAAGTACATATATACATATTATTATGAAAGACCTTGAAATTTCTTTATTATCTGCATTATCTTGTTTACCTTGCTTTATGTATAATCCATATTGAAAAATTCTTTTTAATTCGACTCTTCGTTGCACGTTGAACGATTAACACGTGTTGCATATTGCTTTCATGGAAAAATTATCTTTACTCATTAAGTTACAGGTTGATATGCTATGGTTTGTGAAGAATTCCAGGTTTTAAAACTCAAATTGTAGGTAAATACACCACAGAGAAGTGTAGAAAAAGCAATCCCACATAATAAATCTACTTTCCCTCAAATTTTTGACTTTAATAAATTAAAAAAGTTTACGATAGAAATTTATGAAAGCTGTTAATAGTAGTGAACGAAAGTAATAAAGGTCATATTAATTATTTTATTAAAATAAAGCTTAGAGGCTAATTAAAATTAAGCTTAAAAAGTATCATAGAGGCTAAGCACGTGCTTTGTAAGTAAGATGTCCAGGGATCAGCTTCTGTCACCGAACATACTTTTAGTGATAGTTAATTCATTATCCTGACCATGAAACGTAAAGATATATATTATATACTTTTTTGCTACGAATTAAGAATGTATGAGCATGACAACAATGTTTGATTTAAAGGCTCAAAATTTGTTTGTAGGTAGTCTTTTACTCAAAGAATATGTGGTTAAAATTTCAGCTTAGGTAACCGTGCAAATTTTTAAGAAAAAAGTCATTAAAAATCGATATAAAATACATTGGCTCTTATGGAAGAATCTCAAAAAACGACATATTTTAGAAGTTTTTGATAATTTTCATTTGGAATGAATGAAAACAAATTTAAAAAAATTTTTTAATAGAAAGTAAACATATTAGCAATGAATTAGAAAAGAAAAAAACTAAGTGTCACCGTCCATATAAGGGATGTAAGAGCAGGGTAGATTAAGGGTTGAAATTATTTTTATCTTATTTTCAACTTTGATGATGAATTTTGTTATAACTTCATGAATGTAGACGAAAAATAAGAATAAAATTTTTCGATATGTGTCTTGGTTTTCGAAATATCGAAAGCTAAATAATTAAACAAAATTTTCAATTTTCGATATTTTGAAAATTAAGCCAGATATCGAAAAATTTTATTCTTACTTTTCGTCTTGTATCGTCAAGTAATAATATAAATTTATCATCAAAATTGAAAATATCTATTTTTAAATTTGTGTCCCCACTACCATGCTCATACATCCTTAACTATCAATTATAAGGGTTCAGTAGCCGATCAAGTTAAGGCGTGTTTGCTTGCTTTGACTACTGGCTAAATACACTTAATTTCACTAACTGTAATTTTTTCTTTTATGATAATAAAATTTACTGTTGAGAAAGTTGTAAATAAAAATCGACAAAATAATTATAATATAAAATTTAAATAATTATTTTAATTAAAGTCTAATTATATTTAATAATTTTGTTTATTTGTTACAGGTACCTACATTTTTATGTATTCATTGAGATAGATTTTTAGAAAATATACCAATCTACTTTCATTAAGATCTTTTTTGGAATATTTTTAAAAGGTATGAAAATGATTTAATTTTATTGTTAATTCGTATAATTTTCTTAAGTCAGAAGAAAGGTTTTAAAATAATGCCTCTTTGCTTTCTGCACCATCAACCCCTAAGTAGTCAAGTGACTGAGCATTTTTATATGGTTTTTACCGTTGCAAGTTTGACTATTTTCACCAGCCACACTCATTATTAATATACTAATACTAACGGCCCCGACGGACGTTGTCCCGTAAAAACGTAACTCCAATTCATGAATACCTATACTACGTTTAGCCTGTCCGCTAAACCCATCCCGCTAAACCCCAATTTAACTCCTATTTATTGGAGTGGCCTGACCTTCGACCTTTGGCCTGACCTTTGATAGTAGAGCTCGCTGCGCTCGCATATGGCTCTAATAAATGCCTATTGACAATACCTGAATACTATTAAAAATACATAGTACACATAGTATACATAATGTGATATGATTTATATGCGCTCCCACCATTTAATGAAATTTCATTTTTTTGGTACGGAGCCCTCAAAAACAGTTGTACTGGACCAAATTGTAAATCTAAACCATTCTCGAATCTCCACGAACACACACAAAAAATTTCATCAAAATCGGTCCAGCCGTCTAGGAGGAGTTCAATTACATACACACGCACACAAGAAATATATATATTAAGATTAAGAGAACTATATTTTTTCCTGTTTAAAGGTATCGCGTTCTCTATTATGTTGTTAGAAAAACCTCAACGAAAATGGTGAAAGCAATGGACAGTCAAGATAGTTTATGGTAAAGGTTAGGTTAGGTTAGAGTGGCTGTCCTGGGGTGGGACACACTTAGACCATAAGGTCCGTTGTGATACCGAAAAAAGGGTTGGCCCATCCCCGGCCACTACACCGTGAACCATTTGGAGCTGTTTAAGAACGGAAGGAGGTCGGAAATGTCGTCAAAAAGAAGCTGGGTCAAGTAAGTCCATCTCCTCATGAAAAGAGCTGGGCAGTGACAAAAAAGATGAGACATTGTCTCCTCCTTCTCACCACTGTGATAGCTCCTGCTGTAGTCGTGATACTCTTCCAGGCCCAAGCGTTTAATAACTTTGAGAATAAAGGCCCTTGGAAGTGATATAAGATCTTCGGAACGCCTGTAGTTTATGGTATAATATTTATGAAAACAAATTTTAGGATAATGTATAATATAAAAATATAAGAAGGTGTCAGATGAAAATCTCTTATTATCTCGCCAGTTTCTTGTGAGAAATTTAGAAAAGTTTCGATAACTTAAAATCATGTAATATATCGAAGTATATACGCCGTATGGGTCATTTTGAAAAACGAGCTTACTCGGATAAAGTCGGACATGTTAACAGCATTGAAAATTGTTATTATTCAATTAAGAATTTAAATATTTCAATTGTAAATCATGATATGTTCGTGAGAATTTTTACGAGAAATATATTTTCAAATAAAATTGAAATAACTAAGCGACTTAGATACTTCATGTGCACATAACGCATAGTAAAATAGTTATGTATATAATATGTTTTTGTGCGTATATAATATATATATACAATAAAAATGTATACATATAAATGTTGTCTACAGCCTACAAGCAAAGCGTTTACATATATGGACAACATAAACACGATTTTATATTATAAAACAACGCGCGCCCTGCCCTCAAAATAGAATATTAGAAAACACACCTATATTTTTGCACAACTCTAATATATTTTATGGATTGGAAATATTCGATAAACATGTACTATAACTGTGCTGTATATGGTTCAGGAAGCAAATCAATCATAAACTATAATATTTCAAGTTCGCCTTATTTATTTGATCAATTTTTTGAAGTTGAAACTTATATTTACCCGCATTGAGGGATTTAATTTTAATAGTTTGGGGATCTCCATGGTTTGGATCGCCACCTGGGATTCGACATGCTCACCACGTTCAAAACCTATGATACTAATTTTTTCATTAGAAGACAAAGGATATTATGACTCCGTGTAAAGTTCATTAGCTTAGGATGCCTATCCATGGTGAAGGCTTCAAGATATTTAAAAAATTGAGCCTCTTTATGGCAGACTGTTTGTTTTACATTGCTGGAAAGTAGTAAGGCAGTATTACAGAGCCACTTACATTCTTTAATTACTTCTGTCCCAAATATAGGACATTCAATTTTCTTTTAAGTTAAACTTAATCTTAAAGCTCTACTAGTATACTTAAATAATCAATAAGGCACTTCACTAAAATTAAAAAAAATTCAGAAAAAAACTGTCTATAGGTTGTACGCAAGACATCGGGTTTAGAAAAAAAAAAAGCAAAAAAAGATAGACCGAAACCAACTCCTCTATAGTCGACAAACTCAACAAAACTAACTTGTAATTACAACAATAATCCGAGCTTATAGAATTTCCGGCCTACTTTTTCCGATTACCATAACCATACCAGTTCGACTAAACTTTTGTAGAGGTCGATTAAACTGCATTCTTTTTAAGATACTCCTTCGATCTTATTGCTTTATTTTGATAAAAACTGGCCAATTTATGATTAATTCGGGTACAATACGATAGTGGAAGTAGTGAGATTTGCCGAAGTTAGTGAGGTATACGAAAAGTTCAGAGAGATTGTGTGATTTATTAAGAAGTTCTCTTTGTCCTTGATATCAACCTCTTGCTATTGGTCACGAGGTATTTTCTTTAAAGTTAATTCTTCTCTCATTTATTGCGAATAATTAATTGATAAACAAATAAATCTCCCAAAAATCACTAAAGCTTTTACTGGTGAAATATGTAGTAAAATTAAAGATGCTAGTTTTATATCTACAAACGTACAAATCTCTCAATTCAAATGTACCTGTTCTCTAGTATTGAAAGAATTAAAACAGAAATATTTACTTAGAATAACTTATGTAAGTGTTTAAATCTATAAACAAAGCAATAGTAGCAGGTACTTTTTTAGCATATAACTTAGCTAACTAATTTGGAATTTTATTTATAGGCTAAAAATATTTCATTATTTTTATTTATTTATTTAATTCTTGAATGGAGACATGCATTTAGTGTGTATCGTATTTATAAATGCATTGCACAACATTTTTCACTTTTCAAATTTACATAAATATTTTTTATATATATAATATTGCATTTAATTCGAGACATTATATAATACGTATATAGAATATAAACAACAATTTAGGTTTAAATTGTAAAATGATTGAAAACACATGAAATCGATTTAATTCTAATTCTTTGAAGTTACACTTTTTTGAACTCAAAGACCCTAAATAGTCTTAAAAAGCGGATTTTTTTGTTTCAATATTAAGAAATCACAATAAGATGAAATTCGATGTTTTCGAAATATTGAAACTTTAGTTGCCGTAAGGAGTTTAATCCAAAAAAGAAGAAGATATAGTCACGGAAACTGTCGACGGAAATGAAAACTTTGGAATAACTGTGTTCTTTTTCAAATTAATTATAGTATGAATTGTTAAAATTTCATAATTTGTAAATTGAAATTATTAACTAACGTGTATATAAAAAATTATTATTAGAAACAAATATACAAATCATAAAATTAATCATTTTTTTCAAATTTTATATCATATACCATCTATGAACAGTAAACAGAAGTTACCAAAGATTACAGTCACTTACTTAATAGTTAATTGTACAGCTTTAATTATTATTACATAGGTGTAATTTTTTCGATTGAAGTTTCCTAGGGTACTGTGTTTTATCTGCAGCTATATTCATTGCATATTGCCGATGATGATGATAATGAAGACGTAGCACTACTGACGCCTATCCATAAGTTTTTACCCTACCAATAATAGTCTAACGCGCCTATAGGAGGAAAAGATCGGACCGCTTGACTAAATGTGATCGAGTTAGAAAATAACTTATAACCACACAATTGTGGAAAAAATTTAATTTCAATCTATTTTTTGGAACTATTTTCCACAAATAAAGTTAATATTGAAATATTTGGTTGATTGGAAAGATTCGGTTCATCTGGTATCTCATTTGGGGAAATTAGTTTAAGTATGTGTGTCCTACAGCGGAATAACGAAGATGAGAAAAATCGATAACTTTACTCGGTTTCCCTAAAATCCCATAAATCGTACTTCTAGGTTTATACAACGAATTGATAACATACATCTACGCCTCTCAGCTGACCTTCGCTGCACTGATCAAGTCTAAATTTTTGGGATCATTAAAAATTAAAATTAATATTTGTCAACAATCATAGACGATCATTTAGAAATTAAATATGTACTCAATTTTTTTTTTTAAATATCCAAACAGAAATTAACATTTATGTAAATAGTAATTGATTTCAAAATAATTTTTAATATTGTACAATAAGATTGATATTCAATATGTAACTGTTTTTTACCTAATATATCCTGTAATTGAATTTATAATATTTTTAAAATAATATTTAAATCGTAAAAATTAATTAGCCATTCAATTTTAAAATACAACATAATACTGATTTAATAGTACCTTCATATTTAACATATTTCATGAAGTGAAAAAAATCATTATCATTAAAAGATGAACAATTTTGTTGATTTTTAGATATGGCAGGATTTTTTTAATTTTATTAAAATGGTGTTCTGATTTTAGATAAAATTCAAAGCTGATTTTAAATAAAAATTTGAAGGTATGTTATATTTTACAACAAGCACTAACTCGAGTTACCTTTTTTAATATCACTTACTTAATATGAATGTATGGCTTGAAATTCAAACGTAAATATTTTTACGAAAACTCTATTGACATCAGTTTGCGCCTACGCCTAAAATAAGAAATTCAAAGATAAATAATAAGAATTATTTATTTATAAAATTTAATTGTATATAATTATATATTTATTTAAATAAATACACATACTTAACGCCTAGCCCAACCCGTGAATGTTCTTTAAAGTCAAACAAACTTTAAAAAGTTATACAAGTTAAAAAATATTATTTATAAAACTCTTTATTTACTTTAAATTGTTTCTAAATATTTATTTACTTATTTTCAATTGGATGTTTGAAAGGTCGGTAAAGTATATCCGAATATCACTATTTTTTAATCTCCGACGAAAAAATCTCGATTTAATTGTAAAATGGTGAAAGCGACGAGAAATTATGTAGCGAAAAACGATTTTCATAAAAAAAAAATTGAAAAAATACATACGGGGAGTCAGTCTGAATCTCTTGGATTCATGCCAAGTGCCTTTACAAATTTTTGGCACAGTTTGGGTGGAATATTGCAACTCAATTTTTATATTTCGCACCTCAAGCTTTTACAAATAGTCAGGTATCGTGACTCCTTGAAAATATTTTCTACTTTTTAGTACAATAAACTTTTTAATCATCCCTAGTAGCTCAGTTGGTTAAGGCGAAACCATTTCCGTTCTAGGTATGCATTTGATAGCGGGTTCGATTCCCGCTGTCACAACAAAAATTAATTTAATTAATACTTGTGATGGGCTGGTGTAGCGCATGGTACATGCATGAAGCAGGTGCACTCAGTCTCCATAATAATTAAGGAGCTGATAAATGAAATTATCAGATGAAAAGGTGGTAAAACACATTCATGGTATCACAATGGGCTCTTTAGCCTAAGTATGTCCTTCCTGGGCAGCCAATATAACCTAACCTAACCTTACCTTATCTAGTACAAAAGTTTGATCTTTAAATCGTAGTTTTTATTGAAATTTGTAATTTAAGACTAAAAATGGTATGTATATCAAATATGGTGGAAGCGATGGGAAAATCAGGAAAATAAGCATAAAAAAGTTTTTTTTTTTTAATTTTAATAAAATTACTTACCTGGGCAACGTCGGATATTACAGCTAGTTTTTCATAAAATACTTGATTTTCATAGACCTAAACGTACAAAAGATAATTTTTTTTTCATTGAATATAAATTTATCTAGAGAAAATCTATGTGTTTCGAATATAAAATCATCTTTTTTTTTTTTGTAAATAAAATAATAAGTAGTTAAATAAATAAATAATTTTAGAAAGAAGTTGCTGTATCATGGAAATATATGGCGTTATCATAATCATTTTTTTTACAAGAAACCATTTGAATTGTTGTATTGTTTTTAAAATAACAAACGTTTTGTTAAATTGAATTTAGAACAAGAACAAGTGTACAACAACAACAATAATATTGTAATTATGAATTGTTTTTTAAAAGAATGAAGTTATTATTATTTATTATTGAAATGTTAGTAATAACTAATAACAGCCACTTAATAATGGATCCATATTATGACTGATGATCTATACAATCTGATGGATGCCATTAGACTAGTATCTAATGGTAGAGCAAGTTTCGAAATATATATTTTCCGTTGAAATTGAAGCTAGGTTAGGTTAGGTTAGGTTATATTGGCTGTCCACGAAGGACACACTTCAGCTATAGAGCCCATTGTGATACCATTATATGTGTTTTGCCACCTTTCCGCTGATAATTTCATTTATCAGCTACTCAATTATTTTCAGAGAGAGATTTTGCAGAGTGCATCTCCTTCTTGTATATACCATGCACTAAACCAGCCCATCATAATTACGAATTAAATTAATTTTTAAACCGCGAACGGAATCGGTTACGCCTTAACCAGGTGAGCTACAAGGGTTGACTTAAGCTAGGTATTCTGGTAAAACTTGAGAACATTTTAAACAGATCGATATGATCAAAGAATAATGGGGGCTCATTTCAGGGCCATTTTTTTTCAACCTTTCTTTTGGGTGAGTGTCAAGAATGAGACATTTACGAGTTTCTCCTTCCATCCATTGCACATATCTGCTTCTTCGTTGACGTAGGGAGTGGAAAATTGGTTTATAGATTGAGCTAGTAACATGAACGGCTCCTTTAGATGCGTCAACTTCACCACCAATCCTCCCCTTTTTTATTCCACAAAATCTTATTTACCGTAATTAAACAGAAACGAAGATTCACTACCCCGACAAAATTGTCATATTCTTACGCGCTATAACGGTAAAGTATTTTCGATATTGATATGCCATTTTATACTAAAATAGATGGATCGCCTGTAATTTTTTAGTGACTTACTGCCAGTCAGCGAATAATGATCATGCTCGGTATTGTAAAGGTTTCGCATGTTTTTTTTTTTCAAGCAAAGAATCTGATGAAAGTTTTATTATATGATTGATAATTTTATCATTTGTTTGTGTTTAATAGACCGCGCTCCATCCTATTCATGTTTAATATTTATGGTCCGTAGACAAAAAAATTATCTTGAAATATTTTTTCATAGTAATTATTATCCAATTTCTTCCTTAAACCAAATCAAATTCAATTTATTTTATACCTTATGTTATTTACTAACCGCTTAACCATTTTTTTGTGTGTAAAAAATAAATTTATTTAATAATATTGTTAAGAGTTACTCAGCGGAATAATACGCTTTGATCGTTTAAGTATTGACGGGGGGGCCTTCTATAGTAACATATTTTTTACCAAGTTCGATTATTTGGATTTATTATTACTTTTAAAATACAGGGATTTGTATACCTTTTCATAACATATGGCTAGTTTAGTTCCTTCTATGATGTCCTATTTATGAAGAAATAGGCTAAATAACCAAAAAAAAATGTTATTGGCACTGACTTTTATAAGTCGAGAAACGATTATTTCAAAAAATTTTTTGTTTTTTGAAATAAAAGTTAAACCGGTGAATTTTAAAGCTCAGAATCAGATTAAGTTCTTTGTTCTTTAAAACTATGCTTTTTTGAGTGAGATCTATTAATTCGTAAAATAACCGATTGAACATGTCTTTATATAGGCATTAACTATTTTTCAAAATAACAAGTTTCAAATTTTAAAATCTTTATTTTTTTTTTTTACTTAAAAAGAGGAGTGTACGCATTATGAAATCAATTAAAAGCAATTAATAAAAGAATATTAATTAATAAAACAATCATATTATGTAATATTTTGCATTAAGTTTATTTAACACATATTTTTACCACTCTGAACACTTTGTTTGAGGACACTCTAAAAATGGTGTCATGTAAAATAAATATTGCAGTTATTCTTCAAAATATTTTTTTATTATAAGTCTACGAGCATGCAAAATGTCATCATGTTTCATGCAAAATATCGGACGCTACTAACGAAAATGCATGGCCAATCGACTGATGAATTCGATTTTCGCTTTTTTGTGATTTTATTGATTTTTCCAGGAGCCCTTAAAGAAAATTTTAAACAGTCGAGAACATTTTTATTTCCCAAATTTTAATAAAACTCGATACAACCGGCTATTTTCGTAAAAAAAAATACAAAATTCATTTTATTTGATGCCTTGATAATAGTTTTCGATATTCCTATTTTCTTTTTATTCCAAGTTTATACAATGCGCAACAAAAACTAGTTTGTGAGTTTTCAAGAGGGTTCAAAACAATGCAATAAAATTACTTTTTCATTTTATATTTAAACAAGTACCAACAAACAATTGAGTCAATTGAGAAATACCATGTATTGACTGTGTTGATTACACTGTCACATTGCACATACATACATGTCACACATACATAACTGATATGCCCATATAATAAATACTATATAAGTTGCACCTAATTTGCGCTCTCACGGGTAAACACTGATATTTACGAAAAAATGTTTCAAACAAAAAAAATGTTAAAATTTTAGCTTGATATCATTTTTCGTTTTTGAGTTATCGTGTTGGCAGACAGACGGACAGACAACCGAAAATGTACTAATTATGTGATTTTATAAACACCAATACCCAAGTTTTATTTGTAGCATCAACATTTTTAAGCGTTACAAACTTTGGATTAAACTTAGTATACCTTGATATATATTACACATATACAGGGTATAAAAAGACTATTGGAATTTTGATGAAATACCTACAACATATTATAAAATTGACCCGTTACGACTTAAATTGTATAATCAATGATAATGACTTAACTTGAGTACCTACAATAGTTTTACTTAAAAATTAAATAATCAAACATCGATAAAATTATACACATTTTATTATTTAAAAAAATATCACTCATCATTAAACAAATTTTACGATATTTTTTGAGATGTTCTTTTTCATACAAAATACATAACGGTACACGCAGCATCATCATGTAATGCATGTTTGTTGTAGATAGATATCTTACTTACTTAAGTAATCATTATTATTAGATTTAGATAATCAATGGTAACAAAGTTGTTATTTTTTTCACAGATTCTAATTAGTTTTATTACATAAAATATTTTTATTTTTTAAATTAAGTTTATTTTATTATACCATTCATTAAATAAATATGTAATTAGCATTCATGTAATTTAACAGTAATTTAGTGGTGATATAATAAAATGTCGTTCGACAATATCTTTGAATAGTATGAGATTTGGAATAGTATTTAATTGGTCGGATAAAAAAATGTACACAACTAAAATTCAAACAATATTATTAAAAAAAAAAAAGAAAAGAAATGATTATAAGAAAAAAATAATAATAATAATAATAATAAAACAAAAGGGGGGTCCCTTGCACCTAGACCAAGAGTCTCTGGACCCTTCTTGAGAACGACCTGCCACCCGAAAACGAGGCGTCTTCGGGTAGGAGCCGGTGTTAAAATCAGATGATGCTAAATGATTCTGTCGAGGCCACACAGAAAGCCCACTCCCAGGATAGAGGGGTCCAAGGTTGCGGGTCCGAACATTCTGAATCTTACGCCCTGCAGATAGATATTTCGTCATCCTCCGTGTAGGCTCTACAAGTGAGATAATTTGAGATCCCCATATTGTGAAGGTGATAGATCAATCGAAAGTGTCTTGTCAAGAGTCTCACTACCGTTCTCCACTGTGCTCTAGTAAGTTTCAGGCGAGCACAGTCGAATGATCTAGCTGTGGTTATACACAGTTTGGACTGTCGCATGCCCTCGGACAAAGTCTCAGTAATCAAGATGGGCTTGTCGCATCCATTCGGTAAGTTGCAGAGCATCTAGCTATGGGAATGACAGGCTCAGGTGAAAAAAAAGAGTTTAATGTTTTACATTTTTCTATACCCTGCACCAATAAAATAAACTTTTCTTGTTTCAACTTTGTATTTTACGAGATTATATCTTTATATTATATCTTCCAGGAATATTTTTATAAAATTTCAATTTTGATAAAAGTTTTCTAATGAAATGCTGTTTTTCAATAGTTTGCTGAACAACAATATGAATTATGTATTTCATAAAATATAATCATCAATAATTTAAATAAAAATTTTATTTACACTTAAAATAAAGTAATTTCTAATATGTTCTCTTGTTCTGATATTATCCACCGTAACTAATATACTCCTATAAAACCATATGGTCTTATGGTTGCTGTATATATAAATGTACATTTCTAATAAATTAAGATAACTGGTAATTATTATAGTTGTTTTCTTGTAAAATGAACATTATTAGTATTGTAGGCAACACGTAAAAATTTTATTTTCAATTCCTTGCTTTCACTGAAAGAAAACACGTTTTTCTTCAAAATCATGCAGAAAACTGTGGCTTTTGTTGTAAGTGTTGAGTGAAGTATAGAACCAAGAATGAAATGTGTTATAAATTTGACCGCTATGTGTGTATGTCTGTGTGTGTGTCTATCTGTGACATCGTAGCGCCTAAACGGATAAACCGATTTTAATTTTTTTGGTTTCATTGAAAGGTAATTTAATGGAGAGTGTTCTTGGCTATGTTTCAAGTGCGAGCTTAAGGCTGGGTACCCGAAAAAACTAAAAAAATTGGCGATGATCTTCAAAATCGATTCAGTTTCGAAAAGGAATGACATATAATTTTAACATATAAATAAATACTATGAAAATGATTGGTCAAATAAACCTGGGCTCCATCGCTTTATCAACCATCGCTTTGATATTGATTTAAGAAGGAGTGTTATACGTTTAAGGTGTTTTGTGCGTCTGTGTGTTTCTCAGTGACATAGTAGCCCCTAAACGGTCGAACCGATTTGATTGAGAATATTTTATAGCTAAGTTTCCAAAAATCGTTTTACAAAGAATAAATCGCGTTTGTCGGGTTCATACATAAACTTTTCTAAAATATATTTAATAGCAATTAAACAATTCAATGAATGTATCTGATAAATTTTATGGTCATTTTATCAGAAAAATACTGTAGGGAAAGCTAAAGAAATGTTTGAAGCATGTAGTATCATCATCCAAGTAAAAAGAAAAATGTTTATTTATTTTTTATGATTGAAAGATGAAAAAAACATATTTACACATTAAATCAAAGAAATATTAATAATAATTATTGCTTGCCAAGAAAGTTTCAGCCATTTCTAATATGTTATTTAGTCATCAATATGTTTATTCAAGGTACATTAATTTAAATTACCAATCAATCAAGTTTTATGACAGACATATTAATGAAATTTTGTTAATTTGAATTTTATTTGTACACAATTTTGTTGAATTATGATATCTGATATGAGTGTCCATTCGCCTCCGCACACAGGTCCGTAACTAGGGCGTGGCAAAGGAAGCACCCGCCACCGGCGCATAAGAAATAGAGGGGCAAAACAAAACGTATGTTTTATACGCAAAACAAAAAGTTGGTAAATAATCATGTAAAAGGCGCTTATTAATTTACATAAAGTCATAAAGTTGAAAAATTCGATTTTTTTAATAATACAGGCAAATTTGATTAAATTTAATTGGAATTTTTTCTGAAACAAACTAATTTTGGGTCATTTTTGTCAGCTGTGATGCCAATTTTTTGTTAGTTATCCCTTATGTGTTTAATTCTGGGACCACGATTCCATATTCTTGAAATCTATTAGAGCTAGGTTAATTTTGATCACAAATTTGAAAAGTATGACCCAAATTTAGTAGGATTACATACTTGGTTTATCAAAATTGGAGAAAATTTGGATGTGATCGCGCAAAATTGAAATTTTTGGATTCTGGTGACGTCATAAAGTAAAAAATTTTTTTAATTTTGATTTTTTTGATAACACAAGCAAATATGATCCGATCTTATTCGAACTTTTTTTGAAACCCACTAATGTTGGGTCATTCTTTTAAGCTGTGATGCCAGTTTTTCGTCTCTTGTACTATAAATAATGTCGGAATAGTCTATATTTCGACGTTTGTTTTACAGAATGTCTTGTTCAGAAATTCAAAAATATACAGCGTCATTTATCAATTTTATAGGTCTTTATGGTTTGGATAAATGCAAATCTTATCCAATTTAGCAGCAAACAAGAAATATTTTTCGAACTAAATTTAATATGTCTTTGGAGGAGTTTATCAATAGTTCTCAGTAAACTTGCGGAATTGCTTTCAGCGGTTTCTTCTTTTAGACGAATTTAAGCCTAAACCATTTTAATATTTGATGATTAAATAAAAACGCACATTCGTTGAGATATGTAAATCGTAAACAAAAGTGAAAGTGCTTGTAATTTAAATTAGGTTAATAATAGCATACATAAAATACCATTTTTAACATATCATCATCATTTTGATGAATAATAATGATAATAATAATACTTCTACAATCGAATCGAACACAATAGATAATGTGTATGGTAATTCATCTTAAATAAATTCTTCCTGTGTTATAAAATAGATATCTAATCATTTAAAACAATAACTATAAAAAAAAAATTAATAATTTATTAAATTATATGATAATCAAATATTTATATCTATAGCGTGAGGCATATTTTGGTATTCGCTTTTGAACTACGCGATTGTTTCGATAGGCGGTGCTCTTGGATCGTCTTTCAAGTGACATATTTCAAATGATTCGATCGATAAATGCTCGGTTAATATTCGGGAATAATGCAAATGAAACATTGTAAGCTTGTTGAATTATTGTTATGCAAATCTTCCAAAGGCAATTCGTGCTTTGAAAGACAAATAATACTTAAAAAGCTATAAAAATATATGAAGCTCAAACCTCAAATATGAGACCGTAAATTGTTAAAAAGATACCGATCGTGACTATATCGTTCGAAACGAGATCGTAAATAGCCGAGGTAAGCCCTATACGGATGCCGAATAAAAATACTATTCAAAATTTATGTTAACTGATTTCGTGAATAAGAGTGGTCTGAAATAATATTTTAAAAGTGGTTTGAAAGCGAAAGTGGATACGCTGAGATCTTTGCTAAGGTGTGCGAATAATCAAGTAAAATCAGAGACCTGAAATTGAAAAACAAATTTTCATCGCCATATTCTTTTGAAACTTCGTAAGTGGCTTCGTTACGCCCGAAAGATTTTTTATTCACAAAATATCTCAAAATTGCGTTACAAACTGAATCAGATATCCAACGAGAATTTGGAACTCATTTTTGTTAAATTTTTAACTTCCCAGAGGAAGGTAGTGTAAGAGGGCCGATTTTGAAAATCTCCAGTTTTCGTTTGTTCGTTCGGATTTTTTCGCCTCGATTATCTCGCGAACCGGTTATAACAATTACACGTGACTGAGCTTATTCGACGCGCAATCGCGTATTTAAGAACTGAAACAGTTTTCAATAGAATTGGTTTGGCCGTTTTTTAATGGTAATAAAAAAACTAGAAAAAACTTGATAAACAGAATCTGAAAAGTGGATGAAACTCATCAGTTATCTATGGAGATAATAATCGTTCCAGCATATGCTGCAAATATGTTCGAAACATGATCTATAAACGTTAATAAGACCTTTTTTTAAGGAACTGGCATATTTCCCTCCTCTGGGAAGTTAATCGCGTACTGCCAATTTTTTATTAACAAAATAATGCAGATCCCTCCTTAGTGCCTTTGCTCAGTGTTTTTGACTTACCTAAGCTACGTTTTTAGACATTTTTGATCTGTAATATGATTTCAAGAAATATACACTGGCCTTGCTTAATTATTGAATAACGTCAAAAACTATTATTCATTAAAAAATTAATTTTAACTTTAACATATTATAAACAATCTTTATTTGCTTGAATACAATTTTTTTACACAACATAAATACATTGAGTTGCCATTTTAAGTAGTCAGGTAATTCATTCATTCATTCATATTGTCGTAGTTTATGATCTTTGTTATTATTATTTTTTTGTTATAATTATTATACCTTATTTTATGAAAACAATTGAATGGGAATTTCTTTTTTACAAAAAACAAAAGAAGTTATTCAAACAAATGACGATTAGCAGGACAGACTGACTGATTATTTTAAATTGTTTTATTTTATTATATTTTATGCAATTTATTTTATATATGGTATAAATAATAGTAAAGTGTAAATATTCTACCTTCCGAATCCGATTTTTTCTAGAAAATTTTCCGTTTCTAGACAAAAGATAGTTCATAGTTAACCTGGGGTTTTTCTAAGCTCGTTTGAATGACAATATTTTTCTGGTTTCCAAATTATTTTGAGTGTTTTTGATCATGATTCTAGAAGTGAAAGAATTCATCTAAATATAAAAATTAATTCTTTCTTTGAGTCATACGAGGTGTCTTAGTGGCAGCTAACTTAAGATAAAAAGGCCATATACTTAACGCCGAAAAATGGACTCAAATTAAGTCTAAGAATATTATTTCGATATTTTTAGGATTCCGTAATTCGATGCAAAAAGGAACCCTTACAGGACTTTTTCGTGTTATTTCTTTCCCTTTGTTATATATCAAGTTTGATGATCCAATCACGTTTAGAAAGATTTTAGAATTATTAGAAACCTAAAAAATGCAAATTTTATTTCTTTTTTTGGATCGATTAACAAACCGTATATGTCCATCCATAAAATTATATTAATAAAGAAGTGTGTCATTACCGTGTAAGCTCCTAAAATAAAACTCATACACGGTGTGAATACTTACCACAAGGTGATTCTGAAAATAATTTTTTTTCTATGGACGTAGGAATGGAAGTATTTGTTTCAACTTTAGAGTTATTTAGACCAAAATCGTGTTTTGATTATAATCACACATGTATATATAAAACACTGTACGTTAGTTAATAAATCACATGGTATATGGTAGATATAAATATGTAGGAAGTATTTTTTAATAATAATTGTTATTGCCTTTTACATGCTGCATCTTTACGTGCGTGCGTTATATTCATTAAAATATTTAATTAAAATTTTATCTTGAAAGAAGAATTGTTGATTCTCTGTCTTTGCCTCAAACAATGCCTAGAAATACTGTTTAAATTTTATTTATTTTTACTACTAGTTTCTCTCTTCTTTATTTAAGATAAGAATTAAATGATAATCATTAAAATCCACAAAAAAACTTCAATGAATGGAAGTTTCTCAAAAACGAAAACGAACTTTCGCTTTTAAAAATTTCATTTGAAGAAAAAGAAATATGTTAAATTACAAACGAAAATTGCTCTGTGTAAATAAAAATTGTGGCCTAATATTAATAAATAATATGGAAATATCGATGTATTAAGTGATCCACAAAAATGTATTGTAAAAAAAGCATACTTTAATTATCATCCGGAAAAATTTGGCAGCTACGTTTATTATGAAAACAATAGAAATTAATCATGCCTGTCGATAATTCAGAATAAATTTATTGAGGTTCAAAGTGGTGTTACGGTATTGTGTTGACTTATAGTTCTAATAAATTTTGGAGCCGATATGTGGCTTAATCCAATGTGGCTATAGCCGATACAATCCTAAATGCTTATATCGAGATTCAGACGGGAACTTTCCATTTCGTCGGTCTAACTGGTTCTAGTTTTTATGCCCGATATTGTTATAAATTATTTTGACTGTATTCCCATATATTTCATGGAGCATTATTCCGGGATAGTAAAGAATAACTTAGGCTACTATTAATTTAAGAAAAATAATAAGAGTACCTACTAAAAAATTAAAATCCGTGAAATTGTTAACAAAAGGTGGGATAAGTCATGGCAAGGGAATTGAACGGTAATATGCAGTGATCTAGTAATAACGTATAAAAATCAATTTTTACATTTTAAATTAATTTTTATGAATTATTTAATTATGTAATAAATAAATAATGTAAATGTAATATTTCTTTTATAGAAACTCACATAATACAACGAAATAAATACCTATAAAATAGTACAATATTATTGTCTTTTAAGCCCATTTTCACTGATAAACTGGCTCACCTAATTACTGTATTTATTATAATTAATATAAGCCAATGAAAAATATGATCTCTGGTGATGGTACCAACAGTTTTATGGTTTCGTAAATGAATGTATTGACCGATAAAATATATACCTGCATCAAGAGCCCCAGACATTCCAAATGATGATCTGTGATTTGTGAGCTGAACTTCTTGCATTAATGATCGATAAAGCAAGCAATATGTACTGACTCAACACAGAATGCTAAAGAGTGCGTAGATACTTAAGGGTGGATTTTTGAATGTGTATGAATGGTAAAGAGCTTTTGGTATATTGAAGTGCTTATGTAAAAGTGCTTATAAAAACGCCAAAAAATGGACTCGAATTAAGGCAAAGAATATTATTTCGATATTTTTAGGGCTCCATAATTCGATGAAAAAAGGAACATTTTATAGGACAACTTTCCCCTGTTATATATAAAGTTTGATGATCCAATCAGGTTTAGAAGGATTTTAGACTTGTTAGACACCTAGAAAAACACAAATTTGATATTTCTTTTTTTGAGCCGATTGACAAAACTTTCTATCAGAATGTTAACATTACCACTGTTGCAATAAAATAAAAATACATTTTAAATTCCTCATTTATAAATGAAATAAAATAAATATATAATTTCGTAGTTAACAGTTATAAAATCATACGGAAGTACACATTTCATTCGCTATTTCTGTTAAATTTCTACAAATAACAGTCTTCTTTAATATCAGGATAAAAAAATATCTAAGAATTTTTTTTAATAATTATTAATAATACATAAATATAATTAGTATTCATAAGTTGTTTTAAAATGCATCATTCTGTGACGCAATGCAAGGAAATGTCCGTACTTCGTACCTATCTGATGTTATTTTATAGTGAAGTTCATTCGAATCGAAGTAGTAGAACTATTGATGTTGAAACATCACTAGCGCTACTTTTGGCATTCGGCTTTGGCGACCTGTAAAAAATGCACTAAACTGCAACACCTTCTTACAATAGAAAGTGAAGTAATTTTCAAGAAACGCCTTCTTACAATAGAAAGTCAAGTAATTTTCAAGAAACATACGGCTAGGCAGATTCGTGCGCACGGGATAGTTCTGGGATCTATCATCCTCCCCCCCCTTTGGAGTCTCTCCACATAAATTTTAACAATACAGTCCTGTAAATGCAGCCATTTATGCCGTACAAACCGTATATCGTAATATTTAATTAAATTTTGCTTATTTTTTATAAAATGAAGTTTTTTTAATATCTTCTATTTATTCTACGCTTGTAGAAAACCTGTTTAACCCTGTTTTCGCAGTTCTATGTCCAAGGCATTTATTATCACATGGCAAAATGATTTTCCCAATATAGCATTGTCGCATATGTGGTTAATAACTACGGGTTATCCTAAGCAACTTAATTAACCAACGAAAAATTAGGTTCTCAAGTCAACCCGTGTTTTTTTACATAACTTTTTACAGACTACTCCAATTGGGATAGTTCTTTTTTTATTGGATATCGATACTTCGAAATTGGTAACCATGTAATTTTGTTTATATTTTTTTGTGCTTTTTTTCGACGACAAAAATTTGAATTTTGATGAAAAAACAAAATAAGTAAAATCAATTCACTTTTATGCCATCCAACAAAAGTAGAGACAATCGCAGTATTATTGTCTTATCTTGACCTTTTTCTACTTTTTTCCACCTTATTCATTTTCAGTTTCATATCATTATTTTGTAGTCTATTATAACTTTACGTTGGTAGGATAAGATTCTTGGATTCCTAAAATTATCCCCAAAATGAACAACAATATGAATTCAAATTCATTACAATAATTGCGATTCTAGTGTAGCTGTTTAATATAACATAGTCTAGATAATTTCAGGGTAAGAAATATGAATTCAATTTTAAATAACGGCGAAGCAATGCGATGCGGTATTAACAGTCTGCGCATTTGATCATCATGCAATGTTTTGCATTCAGTCATTCCATTCAGTAATTTACATAATTATTTGTAAATCAGGTGCTCTCTTATAATATATCTACTTATGTACTAAGTCGAAGAACAAAATCAACATGTCTAAAGATGCACTCACTCTTGCTACGTAGGGTTATTTGGGAACGTCTGGAAACATATCGATTTTAGTCCGTATCTCAAAAACTATTCGGCCAGTCATCAAATGTACCCGATTTTTGTACTTTTTGGGTCAAAATTACCTAATATACTGAGTTTTATCAAAATTGGAGATACAAAAAAATTTCTTGATTTTTAACAATTTTTTTAAGGGGTACCCCTTTAAAAAAATCGAGAAAATCGCAAAAAAAATATTTGTTTCGAAATTTGATGAAACTCGGTGGATGGGGTAATTTTGATCCAAAAAGTATAAAAATCAGGTGATTTTAATGATGCGATGCAGAGTTTCCGAGATATCGCAAAATTTGGATCGATTTTAGTCCGTATCTCAAAAACTATTCGACCAGTCGTCAAATGCACCCGATTATTGTACTTTTTGGGTCAAAATTACCTTATATACTGAGTTTTATCAAAATTGGAGATACACCAAATTTCTCGATGTTTTTGCAGTTTCTTTCAGGGGTACCCCTCTGATAAAATCGAGATAAACGCAAAAAAACAAAATTTTGTTTGGAAATTTGATGAAACTCAGTGGATGGGGTAATTTTGATCGAAAAAGTATAAAAATCAGGTTAATTTAATGATTGGCCCATAGAAAGTTACAATGTCAGCGAATATCATGAGTAAACCTTTCATTTTCAAAAAAGTTTCTCACCAAAAAATTAAAATCTACCAAAATTGTGACCAAAGGGTGGATAAGTGAGGGCCATCACGTGATTTTCTATAGGAGAAATTCCTCAGCAAAGCGGGCGGGTTACTGCTAGTAATAAATATTTTGATTGAAAGATAATGTTGATTGAAAATATTTTTGTGACGTTGACCGCACATATTAAAAATATATATTATAAGTGTAGGCTGTGTGTGTGTGTGTGTGTGTGTGTATCGTGCTATAGAAATATTGAGTAAAATGTTTTGATTGTAAAAACAAGATACACATATTATTATATACAATCTTTGAAGGGCGACTACATTCCAAAAGCTGGGTAGGACAAGGTCGTGCTCTAGGTCAAATTGACCAAGTCCATACCATTAACTGAACTAACTTATATTCTTTTTACAAGTAGGTACTTTGAATGCAAGTAACAGGTACCTACCCAATAACATAATATCATATTTATTTTCGATTATATATAGGTACACAATATTTATTATTTAATATTATTATTTGATTGAATATTATTCAAATTATAAAATATATAATATTTAATTTATTTTTATTTTAAAAATATTACGCAAGAGAACAGTTATGTACTGAAATTATTTATTTATAAAAATATTTGTTTGAGAAACATATTTTTGATTTATATGGGAAAAGATAATTAAATATTTAAGCGATTTGAAAATAAAATATGTGAAAAAATTTTATTAATATTAATTATATTGAATATACGATTTTGCTAGAGGAATTTTATTCACAAATGTGAGCATACAATATCGCAGAAAATGATAGATAAATATTGACCCGAAATAAATCTATTTTTAACCGACTTCAAACAAAAAACCTGGTTATCAATTCGACTAATTTTTTTTTCATGTGTGTAACCTCAGAACTTTCGACTCGGTAAACCGATTTTGATAGTTCTAGATCTATTTGAAAGCTGGTACTTCTCGTGTGGTCTCCAATTCTTACAACGGCATCAATGAGAAAACCATAAAAGTCTTAAATTTGCATTAAGTGTAGGACGAATAACTCAATATCACGCCAACCGATTTCGATTATTCTTTTGACAAATTAGTTAGTGTACTTCAGATTCACTAAAAATCACCAAAAAAAAAAAAAACTTTTAGAAAACCAACTTAAAAAAAAAAACTTTTCCAAAAGAAATTAATATGCACTAAAAAGTAAAAAAATTACGATAATATAATGTAGTTACAATTATCGTCATTTTTGGAGTCGATGTCAGCCAATCTAATCTAGCAAACTGTTTTCTGACTTTACTCTGTCTTGACTCCTGGTATGTTTGTATTTTTTTCAAGACATTTCTCTTACATTTCTCAATATCAATACATTTTATTATTAGTTAATATCGTAAGATTTTAATAAAATAATAAAATCAAAAAGACAAATCATATTTCAATATTTTTCCAATAATGCTAAATAACTATTTAATTTAATTATAATTTTTAATTTTCTGGCGTGCTAGATTTAATATGCACGCAAGACCTATTCGTCCGGTGAGGAAATTGATTACTTTTAAATTTCAACACTGAATTAAACATCTGCATGAGTAGTGAAAGGGTTTATGAAAAATTGATTAAACTTTGTATAATTTTCTTTTATAATTAATTAATTATTTATTTTTAATAAAATACGTGTAAAAAAAATTCATAAGTCGGTGGTAATAAATTAATATTGTTAATATCCTGAGTGAGTTATTATAATTATTTATTAAATATAAATAAAATAAAAAATTTAACACTTTGGTGATTTGAGAAATTAATGTGCGAATTGCATATCCTATATATTAATTGCATATAAATATATGCTCTAATGGAAAGTCTATTAGTTATAGCACGGAAAGTGTTCTTCCGAAATGAGAGGGACTTAAAAGAACCTTAGTTGTCTACCACCGACCGAATAGAATCTACTTTGACTCTCCCAATTATCAATTCATTCAGCCTGGAGCAATAACTCCATCCTCAAAATAAGTTACCAAGCATATATTTAAAAGTAAATTTGGAAGTTTAAATGAAGAATATTCATTTTGCGAGATAGGGGATTTCGTATATTTAGAAGCGTCTTGATCGCCCGTTGGTTATAGGCTAAGTGGCGCCCTCTAGAGGGCATAAAGCTATGAAAGTACTTTTCAAATATACATGTATATGTTGTTATACTCTCTCACGAAATTATAATCCCATAATGGTTTAAACAGTATAAAGTTCGAAAACTAAAACCCTAACAATTACAGAATCGTGCTGCAAGAAAATATCATCTGAAATTGTTACGATAAGTAAAATGGTCATTACAGTCGGGGGATCTCTAAAATTAAACAGTTTTCCAAAGAATCGAAAAGAGGTCTTCCTTTTAATGACAATTTTACATATTCAGATGAAAATATTTTCTTGTTTTCATACTTTTAAAAGCACGATTCTGTAATTGTCGGTGGTTTTAGTTTTTGAACTATTTTATAACAGTGTATATAGAGGTTAAATATTACTATTTTCACCAAACCATACCAGGAGGCAGTTAATACAATTATAATTACGATAATAACTATTTAATTTTATTAATTATAATTTTTTTTTTTTAAGAAAAGAGTGAAAGTTTAAACCACAAATGTAAACAATATGGGATGAAAGAAAGGCATATATTATTGGTAGCTGACTGTACAGCTAGTGTGTCTTTATAAAGATGTTTTTTTTTTCTGTGTGTAAATACAAACAAATAAACAAGACACATTCTGAATAAAGATATTTATTTTATGAAGCATTTATTATAATAAGTTTATTGTTTTGTTGAATTTTTTGTCATTGACATGACAATAAGTAGTCAGAGTTTATAACCTTACAGTTTCATTTTAATCATTGTAAAAATTCATGTTTCACTTTATAATGATGTGTTGAAAGGGCCTTTCATCACGGGTGTTTTTGTATTAATAAACTATGAAAAAAAGTTAACCTAGAGACATCATTTTCCAGAGCCCAAATGGCTGTTGTATCAGAGTCGGTATAGTTTTGTTATTTTACCTATACCAAAAATTTGTTCGTAGCATCAGTATGGAGGTAGGAACGTACTTGTGGTACTACAAGACAGCTATGGTCTGAGTACAATCGCAGGCGTTTCGAAGATCTTATATCACTTCCAAGGAACTCTGTTCGCAAAGTTGTTGCGGCTATTACAGGACACTGGTTGGGCGGCAGGCATGCTGAACGCCTGGGCCTGACAGTGTATCACGACTGCTGATGTAGCTGTCACAGTGATGAGGAGGAAGACACAATGTCTCATCTTCTCTGTCACTTCCCAGCTCTTGTCATGAGGAGATGGACTTACATGAGTCAGCCTTTCTTTGACGACCTCTCCGACGTAAATTCCATCGACGTCAAAACTCACCGGCTGTTCTTAAACAGCTCCAAATGGCTCATGTAGTAGTGGCCGGAGATAGGCCAACCCTTTTTCGGTATCACAACACACCCTATGGTCTAAGTGTGTCCCACTCCAGAACAGCCACTCTTACCTAACATAACCTAACCATCAATATTTTTAAGCGTAACAAACTTGTGTCTAAACTTAGTATACCTTGATATATATTTCATATGTACGGGGTATATAATTATTTTTGTAATGAATAGAAATTAAATTATATTAGAAGTAATAACACCAATTGTATCAATCATTCATCAATAAAATAATAAAAAGATAATAAAAAGAAATCATTCAATATATATATTTTCTTTAATTAAGTAATTACTTATTTAACACCTTATACGGGACGGATATTGGAAAAATTATAAGAACAAGTTATTTTATTTTATTTTTTATAATCTGAATATTGTCGTTGTAATAAAGATTTTTAGAAAGTTAATAACATGATAGCAGCGTTCGTTCATCAACACAGACAGGCATCATTCAAAGTGTGATTCAATTTTTATTTTAGAAATTAACGCTGATAATTCACTCAAATATTTATTTTTTTTGGGTGTTTGATAAAGGTGTGTCCGATGCCAATTATAGGTATAATGCGGCTTATACTTTTTACGTATGTGAAATTATATATCGTGATGTATTATTATCAAGTGAAACTAATTCTTTTGTGTATTAAAAATAAACTTTCGTTAACAAAAATCAATTATTTGTTTATAGAGTTATTTGTTTGTTAAATATAGTTTGTTAAATACCAAGCCCTGCCTGCACTTGAAACATAGGTAAGAACACTCTCCAAAATCGGTTCATCCGTTTATTCGCTACGATATCACATATAGACACACAAACTTCATGTGTTCGAATCAATTTGGGTTATGTCTGATGCTTGTCATCGTCAAGACATTATTAGTTTCGTAACGATGATGTGAGTATTCTTTAGAAGTTTAGACTAATGAATCTAGCGATCTTTAATCAGAATTCTGTCCAATTCAAACCGAATTTGATATTAAAAAATATTTTCGATTTTTGGGCCTGATAATGCCTTTTTCAAGACTTTAATCATTGAATGGCTTTCAAAAATTATGAATAACTTGAAAGAAATGGATATTTATATAGTATTTGATGACTGAAATACAAAAAGAAATTCTTGCTATCGTCAGTGTTCTGAAAGTTCCTGTTGATTTTATATAAAATTTTTTGACTCTTATTAAAGAATCTGAAGCACTTATAATAAGAAAATCTGTTTTTTAAAGCTGTCAGCCCAATAATGTACACACGAAATTGACCAATATCTAAATATATAGTTCACTAAACCTTTAAAATCCACAAATTCTTCAGAAGTGTGTAGTCAATTATTGAATAATTCTAATTATTTTAAATAATGAGCACTAACTGTATTTAAAAGATGGCCGATATTCACACGAAAACCGTAATAATAAAATATTTATAATTAAATTATATAAGGTGATCTGTCCAAATTTAACAGTGATGGGAACCGTTCGAAAATCCTCAACTTACTTTGATCATTTGATTGTTTAATGACAATATCACTTACGCAGGTGGTCAGGCCTATTTAAAAGTAAACGTACTGCACCTCACGTTGACTTCAATAAGTGGGCTGTGAAGTGATATTTTCGTCAAACAATCCGCAATATGGTTCTGTTAAACTCTGATAAATTTAAACCCATTTTCTTGAGCTGTTTGAAACTATTTCTAAGATTCCCGTCAAATTCAATTTTAAAAACTAAACTTATTTTTTTTCTTATAATTATGGGCGGTATACTATTCCCAGCTTATTAGAGAAGCACTTGGAATTCCTTAAGTGATCGATCCGTCATTACAATTTTAAATTATTCATGACAATGAATCTTGTTTTTGATGACCACCCTATATTAATGTACACAGTTTGGTCAAAAT